>NC_137518.1:7105000-7790000 GCF_041902795.1 Electrophorus electricus
TCATACAATGCCACAAATGTTGTGACACCCCCTGTGAGGGTAAAAATAGCTCTAGTTAGCTCTAGTTAAACCTGCCCAAATAAGGCTCACCAGGGGGAGATGACAGTGAGCAAATGTAGTTCAGAACCAAGGAATCTGTCTTTTTCAGAAGCTCTGATAAACAGGTGACAAAAGACCACTGTTTGGCAAATATATGCATTTCTTAAAAATGGCTGATATTTTTAATGGATGTTGTTTTTATGTGGTGTAGCAACTGCATGCATTTAGACCAGTATTAGCAAACAAACAAGTGACAGGCTACAGTGTGGACAGGAGGTGCTTCTAAATGACTGAGTGTTGGGACAGAAAAGCCAAACAAAATTAGATGAGTGTAGCAGAGAAACACAAAAAGAGAGAAGGAAAGCAAAACATGTTGCTGCACTCATAAAAGAATGCTTATTTGTTTTTGTTAAAAAGAAATGTTACATAAAATGGTGTGCTTGTAAATGAATACAAGTCATTAAAATGAACCTGCAAGTAGGCCTCTCTGGGGTGGCATGATGCTCCCTGGATGTCCCACACCTCCAAAAAGAGTCAGCTCTGCATTATTGGCATGATAGGTGTTGCCTCGTTTGCTGGCCCCCACTGCAGGGCTTCGATTCGGGGTCTGCGTCTGGGGACTGGCACAGAAATGGTGTACACCAGAAGAGCCCATACCAATGGTGCCATCCAGACTCCGAGATCTCTGGCCTGGGTCTTTTGGCTTACTCTTTGCTCCCCCCATTGGAAGGCCTGAGGAAAAGAAAAGAAGACAGAGTCTGTCAAGACAACCAGTTGTCAGATAAATTAAAACACTGAATAAAGTGGAAACTCTGAATAAAACCTTGTGGCAATACTGTTACCAACAGGACAAGATCAAAGCCAGTGAACACTGCATCTTAATAAGGTTACACCATCTACCATCTGGTGCTATTCCCATTTCAGTTGAAATTGATAACCAAAGGTTGTTTGTGTGCACAATCCAAAAATTTTTATTGTTTTGCTCTGAAGACATTGACAAGATAGGGCAGGGCTTGGCTCCCTCAAGGGCACATAATAAGATGCCCCATTTGGTCATTCCATCCATGCAAATACCATCTACCAGCAACTACTGAATTAAAAAATTAATCAAACTCTCTGTTACATTACAGTTTTGGCAATTTGATAGCAGTGTCAGCCTAAAGGTAAGATCGTAAGGGTGGTAAATCTGTGAAAATTGAAAAAATGTAATCGAAACAATATATTTGCTATGGGGAAACAATCCAGGTACACTTCAGGCAATCCAGAATGGAAATGTTGTTCTGCAATTAACCAATAGCTAACACCTAAATGCTGCTAAAATTATGTAAATTTACATGCAAGCAAACATCAAGTCCCCAATTATGTGACATGAAGCCTGTTATTAGTAATAATAACATTTCTGTGATGCACACCCATGTTTCTGTTGGCAGTGTTGATATTATCTCAATGTGATGGGTGCCATTATTATGTGCACTGCAAATCAAATAGAGCTTTCAAATTATAGCCTTACTATTTAAACATTTTACCCCTTCCTTATTTCAGCTCTTTTGTTGTTTGTCAAGCGAAAAATGTTTTGCCTGTCAACATAGTTCCTGTCACACATGGGCAGTGGTTGCTTAGTGGTTAAGGTACTTGACTAATAATCCAGTTCAAGCTCTGAGAACAGTTGGGCCCCTGAGCCCTTAACCCTCAATTGCTCAAATTGTACTAAGTCATAATTGTAAGTTGCTTTGGGTAAAAGCTTCAGCTAAATGCTGTAAAGGTAAACATTTTCATTTCTCAGTATGTCTTAGTATAAGAACGATAGGAGGAAAAGATCTGAGAGATGATGACCTTTCCCTTAGCAAAATTACAGTCTTTAGATTTGTCTGCTGCTGAGAAATATCTTGCCTTCTTCCCATACTGTATCCTGGTGCTGTCTCTTCCCCAGGTGATACACCTGCATCTGAACATTCACATGATATAAAAGAAAATGTGATTCATCAGACCAGGCCACCTTCTTTTACTGCTCTGTGGTCCAATTCTGATGTCCATTGTGGGCACTTTTTGTGGCAGACAGGGGACAGCATGGTCACTCTGACCAGCCCCATACATAGCAAGTTATGATGCACTGTGTGTTCTGGCAGCTATCTACATTTCTAGTTTACAGTAACTTTTGTGGGGGTGGGGGTGGCCCAGTTACCGATTAACTAGTTGATTTTCCTTGGGCCACTTTTAATAGGTACCACTAGCCACTGCATACTAGTAACACCCCAAAAGACTACCCATCACAATTTGACTCTTGTCAAACTCACTCATTTTTCATGCTTCCAACACATCAACTTCAAGAACTGACTGTTCACTTGCTGCCCAATATATCCCCTTGACAAGTGCTGTTGTACTGAGATGCTATACACTTTACATGTGAGTGGTTTTAATGTTATGGCTGATTGGTGTAGAGGATAAACCATTTGATCAATTATCATTATTTTTTAAAGAATACATTTAAGAATTCTAGAATTATAATGAATTTATTCTTTAAAACACAGCATATAAACATTTCCTACAGCACCTACAGCATGTACTTGTTTATGATACTAGTACAAGTAAAATTGATTATAAAAATACCTTAATATGGATTATTTCTGCAAATGCTGTAAAACATGGAAATGGTGTCATTTGGTGTCTATGGTGGACTTGGTGTCATTTCTTTTTATGGGCGGTTAATATTTTAAACTAAAATCAACTGAACTAAAACAATAAAATAAAACTGAAGTTCAAACAAAATGATGAATAAAATACCAGGCAGTATCAAATGTACAACTCTAAATGACTGCAGTAGCTGAAATCTTGCCACATTTAGCTGCCATCACCATTAATGCATTGCAGGGGTGACTACTTTTTTTTTTTTCTACATTCCCACATCGATTCCAAGTTGCTTGTTACACCATACCATTACCTCAATGTTAGGCTGATTTGGCAAAACAAAGAACAGTGGAATAAAAACAGAAACATTGTGTGAAAGCAAATGATCAATCATTGGTGAAAAATCAGTGCCCTGCTGTTGTGATTGCAGTGTGCCTTTCCGTTCACTGAGACAAGAAGAATTACTTTGTAATGGGAATGGTCTGAGGGTGATCAAGATTTCTGAGTGGCCTGCCGAGTAATTTCTCTGCTACACAACACTTTTGGAAATTTTGCAAGTTATCAAGTCTGCCAAGTAGCCATCAACAAGCTGTAAATCAAATGTGATAACCCAGTGCCTTCTCCTTAGAATTATTAAGCACTATTATTTTATTAGTTAGAAGTATTTTTTTTATTAGATGTCAGAGTTACTGCATAAAAAACAATGTTATTTGAAAATACTGAACATTATTTTTGCATATTACTAAAGGTTTCTAAAATAAATTTTAAAAAATAACACCTTTTTTGAGAGATTTTTTTCTCTGCCCATGTTTTAATACTGATCATGATGGGAAAAGGAATCATCTTACAATATGCTCTGCACACATACTATTGTACTACTAAAACAAATAAAGCTATGCATTATGAATCTGGTGACAAATTACACAAATTTACAGCTTTTGGTAGTTCATATGTCCAGACTGTAAATTTGTATTTGGAACAGTGGTGAATTTACTGCACTACCCATTATGAATTGAATTCATTTGCCAAATAAAAAAAAATAAAAATACTGTGTATAAGGTGCAGTTAATTAGCAAGATGAATATTACTATAAAGAGTCACAAAATGTTGAAAGCTAATGCTAAAAACTGTTCCATAAAAAAATCATCATCATCATGAAAGCAGGCCTAGGTTGAAGAAGTTGTTCTGCTTCACTGTTCTCATCCTCAAATCCATTGTGGTTTTCAAAATCCAAATTGTTGACTGAAAACTACAGGTTACAGAACACCTTGCCAGTAAACTGTCCTTGTCTGTTTTACTTAAATACTATGAAGTGAGAGAAAAAAGTGCAAGAGAAAGGGAGAAAACAGCTATATCTGGATCTACAAAGTGAAATGGACTGTCATAAGAAATGTGGTCAGACTGGAATTAACCACACCTATTTAACCAACTGTCAAAAAAAAACAAAAAAAAAAAACAACAAAAAAAAAAACTCCCCCACAAACCTCTGAAGGAGAAACAGAAGACACCTAGTGCAAAATATTTGCTTTGGGTAATTATATGAAGACTGTGCAAAAATGTACAAATTACAATTGACATATTCCAAAGACAAAAGGAATCGCTCAAACCCTTTCAATTTTTTACTGAGAAAGCATACTGAACTAGTTTATAATTATAAAACAAAAAAATTGTTTCAATCTGCTCCTTTTTGTTGGGTTATTACTATATAGTATAATCTTTTGTTTATGCCATAAACACATTCGCCATATGGAAAAATGTATCTGCACAACAAAAGAAACACTTCCTCCAGACAAGTTACTTTTATGTTTCACTGAATTTTCTTAGAAAAACAAATGGCTAGAAAACAGTAAAACAGAGACTGGACAAGAAAAGCCATGCAAAATAGACTTCTGGAATGCAGATTACACACTCTCAACAAGTCTTGACGATTTCATCACACACCCTACATGCAGTGAATGGAGGCCTGTTGGTGGGTGTTGCCAGCGACATTTGTTGTAATATGACTAAAGCAGCAATGTCCAAAAGGACAGGACCACTCTGCTTCCATGAATCCCAAATTAACAGCAACCACACATGCAACTAATGGGCTTCAGGAAACACTGAGACAGGACCACCCCCCCCCCCCCCAAAAAAGATACCAGATTCCAGATTTTTTTTTAGTTTACAGTTACTTAGATTTTCATATCAGTTTAAAACACTAAAAGAAACAATATAATCACCAGAATACAGAATTTAATCCTATTAAAAGTCCAAAATAATGTCTAAAACCTTGAAATTTAAGGGCACTTATCTTCTTTATCACTTATTTTAATTCCATGGATTAAAACAGCACATTTCATTACAGCATTTTAGTTAATTGAGGGTAATACTCTGTGTACAAAACGTCAAATGCATTTATCATAATAGGCCATTATGACCATCCGTGGCTTCATCTCGATACAACAAATGGAATAGTGTATTCGATCCATTATAATCCATGAAATCCATTTATTCTTTACTCGTGATTGTATGCATTGTACATCTTTCACTGCTAGGCAGTGGCCCATACAAGTGATGATATAAAGACAATGTGCATGTAAATATTTAACCCAGTCTAATCTCTTTAGACCTATTCATGATGCGAGGATTCTTATTGCCAGAGGTAGATCTGACGGGCACACGCGCAGACTCCATGAAGAGCCAACTTCTTTTGAAACACCAGTATATCCCACAACTGTGCGCATTAAATTGAAATGCAGGACTAAATTAAATTAAGTGTTCGGTTATCGAATGAATGACTACAAAATAACCAGCACAAAATGATCAGAGCGAGTTAATTTTCAGGGACCGTAGATGTTTTAAGAGACCAATATCGCGTGCTTTATAGCACTGCTTGCTAAGTCTGCTTACTCAATGGTAAGATAAACCAGGGAGAAGTAAACAAACGATTTAAACTCCAGAAGTCGGCTACCGTATCCAATCGCAATAGTACTAGCCTAGATGCATAGCATAAATGCAATTCGTCATGAGTAACCACTTGTCCGAAACATATATGACAATGTGTCGTTGGCAGTTGTAAGCAATTCTACGTGAATTCACTGGCACGGGCCACGTTTGATTAAATGGGGTGCATAAAAGATACACGATTTATCCGCGTGAATTTGTGGAGTAGCAAGTACAGAAAAAGCTCAGTTGTTTGAATCAGCGTGGGTATTTTTCATATATTATCACTGCTGCAAAGACGAAAACAACCAGTTTTGTTGTATGCAGTGTTACTGTAGTATCAAAGACTAATGATCATTTTTTTACTCACCGTAACAGCGTCAGTGACTTGATTATTAATCTAAATCAAAGGGAACGTTGTACCAGTCAAATCCTCTGCCTTGCCGTCATTAAGGATTTTGAGACGTGCAATGCGTTAGTGGACAGATAACACTGAAATTTGTTTAATTTAGTGATAAATCCCATTCGTTGGATCCAAGCGGTGCTAGGAGGTCATGACGGGAAATGCCGTGGGGAACAGAGGGCACAACTCAGACTGTGGCGTTCCGGCTGGAAAATACACACGGAACTCAAGGGAGCGACATCCTTGCGGTTTTCACGTTCGGTTTTTTGAAAGACTTTAAGATAGATACAAAGACCCACTGACTGAATTGTTGAGGGGGGATATGGTGAAAAGCAGCTTTACTTAAAGCACGAATGCTCTGCATAGCTGACGAAACATGCAAGCACAACTGTGATAGGAAGGGAATTTTTGCGTAACTAGATCGTGTTGTGAATTGGCTTGAACGTAAACTCTGTTCAAGCCGTTTGTGAAGTATTGTCTCCGACGCACACCCACAATTGCGCAGATGTGCGCGATTCTAATGTTGAGCCACGATCCCTGCAACCAGCCAAGCATTAATTTTTTCATTTTGTTCTCGGTCAGGACAGTCTTATTAACTGACAAACAGACCATTCGTAGTTTTTAAAATTGTGAACTGTGACGAAATTTCTTTAATTTCTTAAGCATTAACTTTGTTCGGTCCCATGGAATACCTTGCGTAACCGCCTCAACTGTTCTGAAAATGACTAATTTGCATGCACTTTTAAATAGATTCAGGTGCAGGCATTGCTTCTAATATGTAATGTAAACACAGTCTCAAGGCCTTAGGCAAATCTCTATCAGTGCCTCAAAGTCATTCCAACAAATCAGACTTAATACCTGACCTGATCAATGGTAAAAATATCACAGTACTTTGTGGTATATGTTTTTAATAAAATAATTTAACAGTAAATTGCAGGTAATCATCCGTTCATGTGTAAAGTTGTTAGTTGATTTTTAATTTAGCATAACTGATCATTAAGTGATCAATATATATTTACATACATTGCTTAATCATAAAAGTATTCCTTTAATATATGGAGCCCTGGATATGGTTTTAATGAGATATTGAAAACCTTTGATGAGATCATATATCTTAAATACAATACAGTACAATGCCTTCTGGTGAAGGACTGTGGCTTACAAAGCAGTTTGGCAAACACACACTTACACATGAGCTGTGAAATTTCAAAGTCAGCAAATGCTATTACTAATTTATTTCCACTTTAAACTGTGTGCATACATGCTTTTGTTCATTAAATATCATGTCAGATGTAAATGTATATAAAATACAAAGTATTTTTCAGTGAAACATGTTCTAATGTTTTCTTTAATTATACTTAGTTATTATTTTACATTTTCTGTATTATTTGCAGTTTTTTTTTTTTTTGGTTTTTGCATATTGTATTGGTCCCTTTATTGTAATCAACTGCAGAAATGTTATTATAGAGTGCACTATATTGTATATATAAAAGATCAGTCTGAATATACTGTAGTGATTATGTTATGAGAGTATGCAACCAGACACTAAGTATTTACATCTTTTTGTATATACACTAATTTGAGGAGAACACATTTGAAGACAGAACAAGTGTGTGGAAGGTGCATGAAAAATAGAACTGCAACTGAATGTATCATTATTTTATCATTCGGATTGGCTGGTGCTGTTTCCCCCCCCATTGCTTCCTTTTGTTCTATTTGCTGTGGCATCACCTTGGGGGTTCCCATGCTGATCCATTACCTGCTTAGAAACAGCGTCTTGTGGCAAGTGATGCAGTATAAGATTGATGAGTTTACCTCGGAAGCTCCTGCTCAAAAAACTGTAAAGGATGGGATTGGCCAAGCAGTGAAGAAAAGTGATGGTCCTTACCACCGTGTAGGAGAAAAGGAGATGCTGAAGCGCAATGCAGTTTAACAGGTCGGGGTTAAGAATGTTCTCCAGTATGAGCAACATTGTTATCTGGTAAGGCAGCCAGCACACCACAAAGACCAGGTAGTACAGGTGCAGGAGCAACACATCGCCTGTTTTGCGGGCTTGAACCTCAGGGGATGCTCGCACTGCCCGGGCTGCCAGCACATTTGAGGCAACTATGGTGGCCGCTGGCATGGCAAACTGCACCATGAAACGGATGATGATGATGGTGCTGAACCACTCCTCATAGGCATGCTTTGGCATCAAGTAGCATCCTGGCTCAGTCCACTCCTGGGTACGCACGTGCACCGTCTCCAGCGAGCTGAAGAACAGTGCCAACACCCAAAGGGCAGCGCAGATCGTGCCCCTCTTGCGCTTCTCTGGTATGACACCCACCCGGGACATCGAGCCTCGAGCTAGCACCAGGTAGCGCTCAGCCGACATGTAAGCGAGAAACAGAGAGCTGGCGTAGATGTTGGCCACAATGACCAGATTGGAGAAGCGGCAGAGGAAGTTTCCCCACACCCAGACATGGTCCATGATCACCTCAAGCATTTGCACAGGCAGCATGACCATTATCATGGTGTCGGCCAGGCCCATGTTGAGTAGACAGAAGAATACAGTGTTGTGTGAATGCCGCCGCTGCCAGTTGACCCATACCACTGTGACATTCATTGTCAGGCCCATGATGAAGACAAACAGGTGAAAAAGGAACAGGCTGATTCGCCGGCCGGTGTAGTCGAACTCGATGTGGCAATAGGACAAGGTTGTCTCATTGTCATGATAGTCCATCTGTCTGGAGAGAAATGGAAAACCATTAAATACCATTTGAAAGGCTAAAAAATGTCTGGAAAATGGTACGTTGAAAAATTTCAACATGTTCTTTCTAGATTTAAAATATTAAAAAAAAAAATGTTTACTGTCCACTTTTAGTCAAGGCATGTTTTATTAATTTATTGCAGGTGCTTTCTTGCACATGTGGGGAAAGACTCTGGCAAGTTTGGTCTTTGATAAGACTTTAAATTTGTCTAGCACATGGTGATGAGGAGTGAATCCTAGAAAGTGCACACCTTCATATATCTGCTGATAAATCCATACCAAAGCATCACTGATTATAGAAAAACAAGGATTGTTGATTTGAGAAATTATAGAGTATAAATAAAAAAATATTTTTGGGTTAGTAGGGTTAATCTTTAGGATATTTATATCAGGAAATTAAATTGCTTGTATTGACTGCATATAAATCTTTCCCTTTTTATAAATAGTTTATTATAACTTGGATTGGTAGCTCAGATTACTACAACAGTGTCTATAACAGCACATGACAGATTGTGAAAAAAATCTAGCTTTTATCAACAAAAAACAGTTACCCTCAGTGTATCCAAAGGTTTTCAGCAGTGCAGAGACCTAGTTTCGCAATGCCACAAAATAACACTCGTAAGCACAATCTCACAACCACAGTCTTTAATCAAAAATACACGTGTGCTACAGCTACATCATTACACCCTTAATAATGATTAAAGGATCTGACTGCTTATAGTTTTGCACTCACCTGTAAGAAAATATTAATAGATCTGATGAGAAAAACTGGACAGCTCAAGTTACTTGCAGCTGAAAATGGACGATCACAGATGAGCAGACAAAGGAAGACTTGGATTAAACAACTCTGCTTTGCCTTAATGTAGGCACTTCATGATAGTGGGGAAATACACTTTTTTGTAAACCTCAGCAGAATTGAACGTGATCTATTAGAACAGGCGTTAACCTTTTGACCTCTTCAAGAGGAAACAGTATTCATAAAATCCCATGACAACCAAAAAGACAATGCTTGCGTTAATACATTTATGTGAGGAACCCAGTGGATATCCAAGGACAGTGACGAACTCACACACACAAACACCCCCCCTCCACACACACACACACACACACACACACACACACCCTTACACACAGATGAAAAGATGTGTAACTCTTAGGCCTTTCTTAAGAAGTAAAGAAATAAAGTCTTCTACAAAAACCAAGATCAAAACTTGAAAAAGAAAGATTTGGGAACCTATATCGGTTATCCAGTCACTGAGGTGACAGAACTTATAGGACACTCTTGCAGATCATGAGATTTTGAAGGAATAAAGGACATTCAAAAGAGGTCAGAGCACAGCACATTTAATGCAGGGTCTATTTTCTATCATATTCTTTTAATTACACAAATTCATTACAATAGTTTATACAGCATATGGGAGATGATCTTAGGCAGAGTTACATTTTTATCAACATGACAGTATGTCTGCTCCCTGGGAACCAAAACACCCAAGTAGTTCACGATGCCCTTAGGGGAGGCACTGAGAGAAGCCTCAGCAGGTGGGCCAGTGGAAATGCCATTTTCTGGCTCCTCTTCCCGCTCTCATGGGGAATATGCATATTTCTCTTCTTTCTTTCACTCTGTTCTCTGCACATCATGGATCCCTAACATCAGGCTGTAGTCCATGATCTTCAAATGCACAAACAACTGTAGGAATAAGCACAGACATGCACACATACACATGCAAGGCAGAAGTAGCTCCGTGAATATTATTAGCAAAACAGGATGCATAATATTAGTAACTGGCCAGTATTCATATCTTAAATATTTGCATAATCTGTTGCTCGTGCCTTTCAGTTATACACACTCAACCTTATACACACTCAACCTCTATCACATAAGAACCAAACATTCCCAGCAGAAGAGCATATTATACCTTCACATTTCCATTCTTTAAGAGCCTTAGTTAACCATCTATGGAATATATTTAATTTTGTGCTTTGGGCTGTCAATAAACATGTACACGTTTAATTATTTATTTTTTTATGACTAATTACAATTATTTTATGGTCCCAATGAGTTTATATCAAATGAAATTGAACACAACTTTAAAGACACTTCAAAAGGACAACTGTTAGATTGAGTAATACATTTTATGTCATGCTAAAAACACTTATCAAGGTTCTAGGTCTGAATCAGTTTTATGTTTTCCTTCATTTGTACACTTTTCCTGCTGTTGTTTTAACAAGATCAATAGGTGTCAAAAGTTGTTGGTGAGAAATGCTGAGGAATCTTTTATGTGTGTTATCTTTTCTGTTGCACACAGGCAGTTACATAACTTATGCTAACCTCTCAGTTAACAGGAAAGGTCCTTTTGAATGCATTTGCCAAAAAAAAAAAAGTCCCAGTGATCCTGAACAACACTTTGCAACAACATGAAAGACAGTGGAAATTATACATGAATACAATAATTATAGGGCAATAAAGTGTTATTTAAACAGTATAATTTACAGTATATGCATGTGAACATTTTGAGTTGCTCGCCTCTACATCTCTGATCAGTTTTGCTATGAGCTTCTCCTTGTCCTTGTCACAAATATAAATTCATTATTATGTCCTTGAATGTTGGACTTTTTTTTACCTGTGCAATATTACATAAAATAACATTTCTTAGTCTCTTGTTTAAATTATTTGAACTTCCTGGGTGGTATCTGACAGTTCATTGGTTAATTACTGTGTGATCTCAGTGACTGTCTACGCCAAAAGCATTAATATCTCATATTACCCCTAGATGACAGAGAAATACAAACTATCAGAAATTCAGTGGGTGGCTATAAATGCAGACTGTAAGAAAGCATTTTTCCTAAAATATATGGTCAGAAAGTGATGCTGAAAATTGAGGATATCTGCTTGTGTTGGTGTGGTGTTGGCTTTAAAAGATTTTAATACTGATACATGAAAAATTATTATTATTTTTTATTTCTGAAAGAGTTCAATTTTATATCTTAGGGTGGGCCAGACATTTTGGTACCAAAGCTGGAAAAATGCTTTCATTCTGCTACATCATGTTTAAAGCATGACCTCACACCATATCACAGGGATTCAACCATTGTTGTAGTTAAGACCATCTAGTTTTACCAGTTAAGACTGAGACTCATGGTGTTTGAGTTGGAATGGTATGAAAAAAGGGTTGGTGGGTTTGAGTCCAAAATCCTTACATATCCATTTATACAATAAACAGCAGGCATTGCCCACAAAAACACTATTACTCATAACCAGTGGTAGTGGTTGCTCAGTGGTTAAAGAACTTGCCTAGTAATTTGATGGTTGCCAGTTCAAGTCCCCCCACTGCCACATTTCTACTGTTGGGCTCCTGAGCAAGGCTCTTAACCTTAATTGCTCAAGTTGTAGTCAGTTATAATTATAAGTTGCTTTGTATCAAAGTGTTAGCTAAATGTAAACTTGTGGTGTGTATTTGATGAATATGCTGAAAAAATCTAATATCATTCCAGTTATATCTAAACTGGCCAAACACTGTTAATCATTCATTACAATGTGTAAGATCAGAAAATGGTTTAAAAAAAACTTTAAACACCAAAAATATCTTTAAAATAAGGTAAAACAGATGCCGAGTCTGAAACATACAAAATATGGAAAACTTCAAAGGGTCTAAAAACATTTTATATGCACTGATATGGTGTCTTCTGGATCATCAACAGTTCCTTTTTACATCTACCTGTTACTTAGTTCCATCACACTGGTATAGGCTAATCTTTATGAGACCTTTTAGCAAATTAAACATCTAAAGATACAGCAGATCAATTACTATCACACTCCTGAAATGGGGCAACTGTGTTTCACACAGAAATTTGTATATGGTTCAAATATTATAGATAAAACCCTCAAAATAAAACTGGCATTCTGTACTTCATAGAAAACCTACAGACATTCTTTCATTTAAAGTGGATTAAAAAGACAAATCAACAAAAACTGCATCACCGTACAATTACTTAAACCAGCACCACTGTTATGGCAAAAAATCTTTACAACTTTGGAATAAGGATGTGGGTGTGAAGTAGCCATCCTCTCATCTTCAAACTGCTCTGGAAGAAAGCATGATGCCTGGCATCTCTTCTCATCATGTTCTTCTCCCTTATTAAAAATGTGTGCTCTGAGGGTGGAGGGGCACCCCACATTGCTACACCAGTCAGGCAGAGACATTGGTTTGCAGAGCTGCAGCAGTGACCCTCGTTGCAATATAGACCCTTTTCATGGATCCCTCTGGTCAAGGTCTGTGCTGGGATCATTGTTCATCCTCGAAATGCTCTGATGGCAATGTAGGCAAGTCATTTTGTCTGGCACTTAGCAGTCAACCTTTAGTCAACTGTTTGATGGGTTTTGCAGTGTTCAATAACCTGATCCACTGGATGGTGGACATGGAAGACATTGTCTTCTTGGGATTTTTAAGGAAGTAGTTGTTGGCAAACACCATTTACTAGGTTCTAGTGCCAGCTAATGGTTGTTTTCCAAGTGGGCAGAATAGAATGTCTAGTTACAGTTTTGATATGTGATTATGTGTTTTCACAATGTTTCCACTGCCAAGTGACCCATGCCCTAGCTAAGTATCCAAGGTGAATTTGATTTCTCTTTTTGCTGGGGTACTTGAGTCACACAAATACAACCAGTGGTTTTTTTAAATACTCACTCCAATCACAGAATGAAAGTACAATGTCCTGAGGTAGGTCTCAGCTTCCTTGCAGTCTCTTATTGTCTCTTATTGCCTTAGCATAAAATCAAATGCCCAGTGAAGGGTAAAGCAGAACTTGAAGCTCCTCCATTGTTGTTGCTATTTTGGTTTTACTGTTTAAATTAGCATCACATGGCAAATCACATGACTATAACACAGTCCCCATATCCCAAAGTACTTTCATGTTTCTGTTAAGCAATGGACAGAGGAGCTGGAACAGGGTACATGATGTTATGCCTTTGGATTAGTATCAGAACCATGTTGTAATGCATGTCCTAGTGGAAAAAAATGCCATAAGATGGTTACTATCTTGTTGGTAAACTATACCAGTGCACTGGCAATCTCACTGGTTAACAATTTATTCATTAAAGATTCAAAAACTGTTGACCCATTGGCCCATCTGCTGGACGACTGTACTCTGTGATTACTTTTCCTGTACTTTCAATACTGTGCATGGGGAGCTATCATCTGTACCCATAGCAACATTAAAGTTCTAGAACAATGGATGTTTTGTGAAATGAACACAACCCCAAAAGTGAACTGGGATGGTGCACTTGTTGACATGTAATACAGGTGGACAAGTGCTCAAGGGCAAAGGCTTGCTTCATCTTGATTTTCAGCATGAACACAAGCAATGAAAGTGGTGCCTGCAATTCTGTCGGGTTTCTGAGTATTTAGTGGGAGCTGCCAGAAAAGAAAAATCAACCCAGAAATATCCCTTAGCTCCTCAAATGCACTTTTACTTACTACACAATCCTTCTAAATCTAACCTTTTCTTTTTCACTTGCTTCACGAGAGCCCAATAGACCTAAAAAGGTAGAAGGCTTTCATTAGATTAAGTATGCTGTAATAAATAAATTATTAGCAATACATATAAAAATACTATGTATAAGGTTAAATGTAAATATTCTATATATGAGGGAGTAATATATGCAACATAATTTGATAACATTAGTTAATGACTTACATTTCATTTTTTGGATTTTTTCCCCATAAAAGTGACATAATTTGCATGTCTAATTGTGGTGTTATCATGGTTGGCCAGTCTCCCAGCAGGAGGGACACGCCCACTCTGGTTCGGAATCATAACAAACACCTGCCACACTCCAAATCACCCACGCACTGATTATACTCACCTGATCTTTGTGTGTTTCCCATTATTTTAACCCACAGATCCCTGCGGACATTGCTGCGCATTAGTGGACTAAATCCGGACATATCGATACAGAATACTATGCTACATCCAACTATCTTTATTGTTTTCATTTAGCCGTTGTACTGCTTCAGTTTACTATGGAGAATAAAGAGCTCTATCCTTCAGCCACACCTCTTGCTCCCTCTGTGTCACCAACGTCAGAGAATGCACAGCCTCCAGGGAGCGTGGAGGGCAGCCCTGACTGGGCACACCTGCAGAGAACAGAGCGACTTCACTCAGAACTCCATCATTCCCAGAGGGGGTAAGAGGTCTGATCACCACCCCTGAGGTTTTTGATGGAGACACTGAGAGCTGTGAAGGTTTCGTGTTTCAATGTGAACTTTATTTCAGTCACCAGCCCCATCTGCCAGTTCACACCAAAGTGGCCTTTATGATCCTCACGCTCACAGGGAGAGCCCGTACCTGGGGAGCCGCTTTAGTGGTTAACTCCTCCCCTCTTTTAAATGATTACCAGGGGTTTCTACAGAAACTCAAGGCAGTGTTTCACCACCTGCGGAAGGGCTCTACTGCGGCTAAGGGAGGGGTTGCGTATCGCTGCAGACTACTCAGTGGAGTTCGGCATACTGAATGAAGCCGCACTGGTTGATATGTTGCTGAATGGACTGAGGGGAGAATTACATTAAGCATTGGCCTCTAAACAGGAGGTGTCAATGTTGAATGAGGCAGTTCGCTTAGCCATCATTTACGATCAGCTACTGCAGGAAAAACAGTGACACTTTCCCTGAGGTTCACTGCATCGGGAAGCTACTTCTCCGGTCAGATCAACCGAGATCTTAGATGAGCCTATGCAACTGGGTGGGGCCTGGGTGCGTTGAAAGCCAAGAGAACAAAAGGAGAAGAGCGACTCAGTGAGTTGTTCCCCAGCCCTCTCAATGTTCCAAATCAATGTAAGGTTGTCACACCGGGGTTGCCTTTTCCCCATCGCAGCTATGGTAGACTCTGGAGCGGCTGGGAACATAATGGACTGGAGCCTGGCTAAGAAACTGGAGATAATGGCAAAGTCTCTACCCTCTCCCTTAAGTGTGCATGGGTTGGATGGTGGTTAATTACTCAAGTCACCCCCATGTTCTCCTGGATATAAATGGGGAGCATGTTTTTTTAATTTACTACCATCTTTGTCTCACCCTCTCACACTAGGTTTACCTTGGTTGTGTAAGCACAACCCTCACCTGCTGTGGTCTAAGAACCGCATCCTCCATTGGGTGCCCTCCTGCAGCAGGCAGTGCACCCCTAGTAAAGCGATGACCCTCCAGTCCACTTCTATAGAGAGTCCTGACACTCACAAAAACAGCCATTCCTTGAGAATATTGGGCACTGGCTAAGGTGTTTAGTTAAGCAAGAGCTACACAGCTCCCCCCCCCCATCAGAAATGTGATTGTGCCATATCACTGAAGGATGGGTTTATTCCCCCCAGAAGCAGGATTCCCCCCTTTCTCAGTAAGAAACCTGTATTATGGAACAATACAACAAGGAGGCCAGTGCTCAGGGATAGGGCAAGGTAGAGGCAGTAAAGGTCTGGCCAAGACCTCCGACATGCAGAGAATTGCAGTGCTTCGCAAAACGTTTACAGGAGGTTTATAAAGTCCTTTAGCACCCTGGCTAGGTATCTCTTACTTTGGAGACAAGCCAAACGGTTGAAATGGGGAGAAGCGGCAGAGAGGGCATTTGATGACCTAAAGACCGCCTTCTCTAGTGCCAGTAGCCTACTTCTCGTGGAAACTGAGTCCATCTGAGTGGAACTACAGTATTGGGGATAGAGAACTCCTAGTGAAGAAACTCACCTTGGAAGAATGGAGACATTGGCTAGAGGGAGTGCGACACCCCTTCAAGGTCATCACCAACTATAAAAACCTCCATGTCACTAAGAGGCTATATTCCAGGCAGGCTTGGTGGTCCCTTTTCTACCCTTTTCTTTGTGTCACCTACAGATCAGGAGAGAAAAATGTAAGGGCAGATGCACTTTCACAGCAACATCAGCCCAGAGCCCAGTCATCCAGCCAGGAGCCGGTCCTCTCTCCTTCATGTTTCCTGGCCATGGTTGCTTGGGACTTAGACCGCAGCATAGAAGCTGCTCACCTTCATCCCCACTGCCCACCAAACTGGTTGTATGTTACGCAAAGACATTGGGGGGGATCTTATCACCTGGGTGCACACCTCAGTAGGAGCGGAACATCCAGGGTCAACACTCACGGCGCAATTGCTGAGCTCAAGGTACTGGTGACTGGCCATGCAGAAAGACGTAGTTAATTATGTGGCATCATGTTCAGACTGCGCTTACAGCAAAACTCCATGCACCCCTCCTGCAGGTAAGCTGCTTCTTCTGCCTATTCCCCAATGACCATGGTCTCATATTTCTATAGATTATATTACAGACTTACTGGTGTCTGAGGGGAACACTGCTATTATGATGATAATAGACTGCTTTTCCAAGATGGTTAGGTTTATCCCATTGAAAGGTCTACCTACAGCCTTGGAGACGGCAGACCTGCTATTCTGCCATGTATTCTGGCAGTTTGGGTTATCTGAGGATGTCATTTCAGACAGGGGGGCTCAATTCACGTTGCGAGTATGGAAGGTAAACATCTCTGTTAGCCTGACCTCGGGTTACCACCTTCAGGCAAACATCCAAGTGGCGCGAGTAAATCAGGAGCTGAGCAAATTTCTACGCCTTTATTGTCAGCAGCATCCTGAGATGTGGCGTGCCTCCTTCACATGGGAGAAGTATGTACAGAATTCCCTTTGTCATGCTGGGACAAAACTAACCCCCTTTGAATGTCTGCTAGTTTACCAACCTCCACTCTATCCCTGGAACTCCCACACATCTGACCAACCAGCAGTTGAGGAATGGTGTAGGCACAGTGAGCAAGTCTGGGAGGAGACTCATAGACGGCTGCATTCGGGCATAGTGGCTTACAAGAGAAAGGCGGACAGGAGACGTGGGGCGACTCCACAGTTTGACACTGGACAAAAGGTATGGGTGGCCCCTAAGGACGGCCGGGTGGGCCCTCCTGGTAAACGGAGAGCCAAATATGAGGGTCTGTACACCATAACTGGTCGTGTGAATGAGTTGTTATACTGGATAGGTTTACTGGGGTCGAGTCATGTGTCAAGGGTCTCCACCCTGAAGCCGGTGGTGGAAGGTCCCCTGTCGGAGGAGGACAACACTTCGTGAGTCCTGCCGCCACCACTGGAGGTTGAGGGGTGGCTCTGTTTATAGGGTTCATGTGTTACTCAATTCCCAGAGGAGGGGCTCACGGTTGCAATACCTTGTGGACTGGGAGGGGTACGGCCCTGAGGAGCGAAGCTGGTTACCGGCTTCCCAGATACTGGACCCTGACCTGATCACCTCCTTCCACAGGGTGCACCTCGTATCGATATGGAATACTACTATCCTACTATCTTTATTGTTTTAATTTAGTTGTTGTACTGCTTCAGTTAACTATGGAGAATAAAGAGCTATATTCTTCAGCCACGCCACTTGCTAGCTCTGTGTCGCCAACGTCATAGGTGTATCTGGGAAGAACAATAGATACTTTGGATACACAAAGTGTTGTGGGTAATCTAATTTAATGTAAAGTAATCTAATTGCATGTCCCTTTAATTAAGTAGTATAATGGATTACACTTACTGAATAAAGTAATCAGTAAAATGTGTCCCATAATTTAGGAGAAGTAATTAAAAACACTACTCTTTCAGAGTAACTACCCAATACTATTCATAAGAAAGTTATATATAGATGGAAAAGCTTGTTAGACTTTACAGTAATGACCCTATATGAAGACTTAACATTCGTTTGTCTTAATAACAGGCAGTTAAACAGCAATTAACTATCATTCACAATAGTGAATTATTGTCACAACCCAATGTCACTTTCCTCCATCTTGAATTAAGGGGACACTTACTAAGGAAAAATTGTTAACCAGAAATTCTGCTGTGAAATGTCAGATAGTGATATTAACAACACAACTGTTTTCAGTTCCATTGAATCTTAAAAACATTCAATTGAATCTTACAGAATGCCACTCCTTAACTAAACATCATTCATGACAATTCAATTCATGGCATTCAATTTCATTTAAGGGAGATGTTATATAGATTGGGCTGTACTTGTTGAATAAGTGGTTGCTCACTTTGATTCTTCTGTTAGCTTTGAAGTCATCTGGAAGAAGTATTACAGACACAGGCACATGGGATAGGTCATTTACCTGAAAATTGTGAACACATTTAAATACAATGTCAGCACATGGCTTCAATGGAGTAAGTAAATTTAATGAGCAGGTGTTGATGGCATCAAGCCAGGTTTTTTTTTTTAAACACAACACACAAATATAAACACACAAACAGTGGAAGAAATATTAGCTCTTGAAGAGGTGATTGATTTTATTAACTTCTGTTTACAAGGAAAGTAACAAGAATAGCCTGTCCAAATGAGTGACCTACCATGTGGTTGACCTACCATGTAGTTGATATTTTGGTGATGATTCTTTGAGAACAGAAGATGCATATAAAATTGCTAGAAACTGCATTCTCTCTCTCTCTCTCTGTATATATATATATATATATATATATATATATATAAAAAATTAATTTTTTTCTGTTTCTCTAAAACCTTGTGTACTTCACTACAATCTCTCACTACAGCACACAGCAGTTACACACCTGGAATCTTTTTCAAATTTACATATAAATAATCATTGCCTATTAAGGCAATGAAATGATCATTTCAAATGGGTTATTTGATCCTCTTTTTATTTCTTCTCCCTACCTCATATACTCATGGCAGTTATCATTTAATAAATAAGTTATTAACATTACTAACCACTGTGCCTGACTCCTGCTATTTTTGCCTTGCTTTCTTATCCATTTACACGAAATAACAAACAGCATTGACAACACTTTTCATTTCAGCAGTTTATTAACATTAATTTCATTTATCTTAAATATTGACAGAAAGCAGTGATGTCATGAATACTGAGAGAAGATGTACAGTATTATATTTATTAGATCTCCAAAAGCTACAACCTTAGAAAAGATAAATATCACATGTTTAATGGCAAGTTCAATAAATTATTTTTTAATTTATGAATATATTTTAAGAAAATAGGCTATACAGACTTTGTATATACATTTGCATAGCCCTAATATGCTTGTGTGATAAGAGGTTTTAAGTTGTATTAAACAATCATATTAAACAATTTATCTTGAGACCACAGTTGTTTGAGACAAACAACTGCGTAGTGAGCAGCAGAGTAAACATTTGCCTGTAATGTTGATATAATTTTAAAGTGAAGCCATTCTACAAAACTAAATACAGATCAGTATTTAAAGGCCCCATAAGTGTTTGCACAACTTTCAAATACATATGATCAATGTTCCAGTTACATTCATATAGCTAAATTATATATGCGAGAAGGTTTCTATTGCATACATCACTGTTATGAGTCTGATAAAAATAATGATTTAAATGAGTTCTGAAATCTCTAGACGTACCCCCGCCAAAAAGATTTTTAAAGTAAAAATGTGAAAATGTTGAGCAATAGTCTAATAAGCCCAGTAGAGGGTGACATAGCATCTTAAAATGAACACAGGCTTACAATTTGATACAATGCATGGCAAGGCACTTCCTTCTTTATCTTCCGTTAAGTGCTTTATTTTTATTTATTCAGGGTTTTTCCAATAGACTTGGTTTACCAGATATGCTTTTTAAGCACTGCTGCAGGTGATAAAACCATCCTCTCTGGTTTGTGATGGAGCTCTGGTTCCCTTCAAATCTACACACCAACACTGACCACGCTGCACACCCCGAGATGAACGACACTTTGACATGGAAAACAATGAGTAAATGATTTTCAGACAATGTCTTTAATCAAATTAACACCAATCATTGTTCATAAATACACTACATATATTCCAGTGTATTTAATATGCATGTGTATTTCATTTAATATAAACTTCAAAAAAATGTTTTGAATACCACTTTTTTGACTTTGATTCTAGTCCCTGAATTAGTTTCTCTCACTATTCAAACACTTTCACTGTGCTGACCTGTTTCCTCCTAAAGTAGCCTTGTCTGTCACAGTTGGGGATGTAGATGTCTTGGTTGGATTGGATAACTGTGGGCTTGATACCTTGGAGAATGGTGTTCAGCAGTTTACGGCAAGGACCCTACAGAAAAGACACAGCGCACTGATTGCAGTGTTTTACAGTGTGCTATGTATTTGCATTGAAACATCTGGAGAAGAGAATATTACCTTTTCACTGTTCTCACTAATCAATGGCTGAGACTCTAAAAACAAAATAAAAATACAATTATTTTGTAATAAGCCCAGAGGAGGAATAAAGACATGGACTTACTTTAGATAAGGTTGTGATCAACTGTTGACATAATTGTAATTTTTAGAAATATTTTCACATATTAATATACTCACAAAAGACCTGTTTTTCAAAACCCAAACTATTACATTCTGTATACATTTATGTGTGCTCTGAACACCACAAATTCTCTGTTCATTGAAATGTTGGCATTGAAAATCATAAGACCATATCTACATTCCTAAATCATAACTTGATGATTTAATCTCTAATGCAATATACTTAAGATTCAACAAACCTAATTACAGTAGAAAATAAGTTGAGAAAATATAAGTGTTATTATGAGGTGGTATACTGTTGTGTATATGTGTGGTTATGAGATGGAATTTGTTGTAAGGTATATTGTTACTGACAACAAATAAATGGCAAAGCAGACTTACCTGTCGGTGGAGGACTCTTGGTACTGGCTTTGACACTACTGCAGATCCCCCTGCCTTGAAGAAGTACCTGGAGGGGGCTTTGAACGCTATCTGGGGGCAAGCAACGAAGACCCTTGTCACATGCCTGAGTGTAAACCCCGCAGGGTTCTCCCAACCCCAACATGGATGTGCTCGCCTCCCCTGCTTGAGCTGCAATTATGTGGCCTTTCATGGCCCCTGAAAGCCCACTGCAAGATGAGCAGCTCTTCCTGAGTCCACCTTGAGGAGCGAGGGAGTAGCTGCCATACAGGTTGAATTGTATGGTGATTAAAAGGGTCAATATGTCATGAAGAGCAGGCATGTCTATTCCGTTAAAGTGTCTGAAACATAAGAGCCTCTTAATTAGTTTATCCCCAGCGTGTCCTTAGGAATAGTAAAGTTCACGGCTGTGAGTGGAGAAGATTATAGAAAGGTGATGTGAAGATAATGACTAACTAGGTGCTGTCTACGGCTGCAGCTTCAACCGCTTTTAAAGGCCTGAGATGGTATGGTAGGAGGGAATTCAAGAAAAGGTGGCATAGTAACATCCAGAGGTGGAGTTACACAATTGAATGAAATCAAATATAAAATTCCCTCCCATTTTTGCATCATTCACATTTCTTGTCAAACATGCTTCTCTCTGCACAGAACTTTTGGAGTATAATAAGGAGCTATTGTTTTACCCTTGTTATTATCGTCAGTATTTCCTGGTGGAAGAATTTAAGTTATCTGCTATTTGGGTGTGTTATATGTTTGGTTTACATACTGTTTGGAGATATATAGTTTGGTTGCAGAGTGTTACACAATAGAATGTTCTATATAATTAGGAATAATTACACATATGAAATGAAAATTAATGAAAATATCTTATACTATTCAATACCTCAACTTCCTTATACTGTGTCTCCCCCATGATGGAAGTTAGATTGTGAAACATTAGGGCACAACCACATAACACAGCCCTGTGATGCTGTGTTATCATGTGTATGTAATGCACAGAAATGAACAGCCAACCATTAGTCATAACATGAGATCCTATGCACCTATCTGTGGATGTTTGTATTTGAAGTTGTCATGGAAAGAATCTGTTTATCAGATTCCAAAGTAGTCAGCATGTGTCATTTTCTAGAAAAAAACTGATTTGGCATGATACAACATGCTTCATGCCCTCTGGGATAGTGAACCGGAATTAGCAACCAATTACAACAGAGTATCTTATCAAGATACACCAAAGTTTAACACTGAAAATGTTTTGTGAAAACTATAAAAATGAGTGAATGTATTTCTTTTTTATATGATTTATCTTTTTTTTCACAGTACTCTGTAATACAAGGCAGCACTATAAATTTGGGATTCATACCTTCACCATACCTTCAATGGATATGAAGAGGTTTGAGCCCATAACAGCCCCATGTAATACCATTAACTGCCTGAGAGCCTTTGAAGGACACTTGTAAAATGTGTAACTCAACTCTAACTCAATTATTTTCCCTAACAAGAATATTAATTTGAGTGTAACATCTGGGGCATAACCACAGGTACTACTAATTTACTGTCCTGTTTCTATAATTTGCTTTTCACTGAAATTGATGTTACAAATGTTCATTAACATAATATAGTGGTAGGGCACATACACATTAATAAAAATTCCTTTTAATATTGCTCATATGTAATATGGTTTTGTGATTTTGTAAGACTTTTGAGAATGTCAATATCTTCAGCTGTTTGTGGATTTTCTAATAATCGATTTCCAGCTGTATGAATTCTTAGCTTTATTGAAAAGCTGTGGAAGCCAAAATAAGGAAACTAACCGTTGCTCTTACACATTCAGAAGCATGTTGCATTGGAAATGTTTCCATCTGATCCACCCCTGCAATGATTAATTGTCTTAAGAGGTGGTATATCTTATTCCACCCATTCTGACTGCATCTCATTTCTAAATGCTTCTCTTTACGTTGGCACATGTTACGGTACGGCCCCTCCCCCCGAACGCCTCCATGTGCGTGAGCGTGTGTTCGTCAAAGTGGCCACGCGCTCCATGTCTCACACCTGCTCCTCATTGTATCATTAGCATACACGTATAAAAGTCTATTGTTTAGGCATTTGTATTGTCGGTGTTTGACCATGATAGCTTGTATGCTACAGCTTTGTTTTATTGTGTATAAATAAATAAATATATGTGTTTATATATGTATGTTACTGCTTAGCCTCCTAACGTCACAGAAACACCGACCGACAAAGGATGCCTGGAAGAGGAAAGAAAAAGAAGGGTAAGAAGGGAAGTAAACACTCTCCCACAGACCTCGCAGGGAAGCCCTCCATGTTCTTTGACACACTCCTGACTCCCACAGAAGCGGAGAGCAGTCCAGGTGAGTGTGGTCCTTCTGCGGATGCCGGGGAGTCGTATGGAACCGCATCAGTCCACCGGGACTGGTACAATGATGTCCAGGACTCGGAGTCGGATTCCATAGACTCCTCTTATCCCGCCGAGAGACCCTCACTCATCCTGGCCTCAATCAATAAGTTTACAACAGGGGAGGAACCCACTGGAGGATTTAGGGGGATCCCTGACTATGGTCCGGGGTCGGACTCTGCTGAGTCCTACAGAGATCAGCCGAACTACGATACCCGTGCCCACTCCAGAGACGGGCGAGATAGCTGGTGCACCCCCTCGGGGCTGCGGCCCGATAGAGTGGCAAACCGGGAGTCGCGCCGTTGCGGAGGGGCTCTGTCACTGTACGGCCCTTTCCGCCGAAAGCCTCCGTGTGTGTTCGTCAAAGTGGCCACGCCCTCCCTGTGTCACACATAGCCTGCGTGCTACGTCTTTGTTGTGTACAAATAAATGTGTTTGTTTAACGTTACTCGTCCCCGCATCCTGCTTGGCCTCCTAACGTCACAGCACAGCTCCATTTCTGCATGTAGGCTATAAAACATTTTTCTGACAACATTTCGAACTATTTACAATGATTCACCAGTCAAAATTGGAGCCCTTTGTGTTTGCGGGAGATGGCAGAATCCAGCCAAATGAGTGGCTTCTGTCCATGAACAGCTATGGAACGTCTTAACGACTTAACTGATGCCCAGGTTTTCCTTGAACTTTTGTGTTTTCTAGCTAAAGAGCTACAGAAATGGTTCACTGTTCTCAGAATGCATATGGTCACCTGGGCACAATTTTGTGATCTATTCAGAAAGGTCTTTCTGCCATCTGACAAGACCGAGTCATGAAAGGCATTCTTGATGGGGTTCAGGCACCCGAGGGGCCACTTCCTACATTTGTATCGCCCATGCTCAGTGAATTTAATAAACTGGGAAGTCCTCCTCTGGAACAGACTCAGATTGATCTTTTATGCAAACACACATTGGAAAGATACAGAGTGGCACTTTATGGCACACCTATTTCCTCAGTAATGGACCTTCTACTGTGGGCCCATGAGCTCCATTCTGCTCTTGGCCCTAGTTACTGTCGCTGCTTAAGTTTTCATAAAAGGAGCAATCCTTAGACTGAAAAACACTGTTTCAAATGTTTCCTACCTGGCTTCACATCTCACAACTGCCTGCATTGCAGTTCCACTCTCTCAGGTAGATAACAGTAGTCACAGTATCCCTGCGGGTTGTGCACCCCACCCTCCCAATTCTCACCCTGCTAGCCCTATGGGGGATGAAATGTCTCGTGCAGATCATTCTGGTGGCAAGAGGTCTTGAAGCAGGCAAAGGGGAAACTTCAGAAGAGAGAGACGACATTTTATAGAGGCACCCCTCCTTCCAGAACATAGACTTGCCTCACACATGTGTGGTCTACCCAACATGACCTTACCTAGGAAATGTGGAAGACATCACCTCAGAAGCTTTTTGGAATATGCCATTTAGAACCAAATTGAACTTTATAGAAGGAGCTCTTTCTGCCACACTGGACACCGGTGCCTCACTGTCAGCTGTATGTGCTGACCTCAACCCACAGAAGAGCTAATGTACATCTAAAACTGAAGCTTTGTCTGCCTCTTCAATATGATTAGCTGATGGCGCATGCTGTGAGGCCTCAGGAATAATACGGCTTTCAGTAGGGTTCCAGGGAAAGCGTTTCTACCACAGGTTTGTTATTATATCACACCTCTCTTTGTCACTGATTTTCGGTATGGATTTTATCAGTTTGTATACACATTCCATCCAGGACTGTGACATGTGACGACAGCTCCTCCGATTCCACTTCTGATGTGGATGGCTCCATTGGCCCAGCCTATCAGGATGATTGCATGATGTGTCTTGATGCTCCGACACACACTATCCTTATTAAGGTCAAGGAAGCCTCCCTGAACTCAGAGCAAAATGTGAAGCTGATGGGGCTATTGGAGGAATTCACGGATCTATTCAATGGTCACCTGGACCACACATCATTGGCTAAGCATGTCATTGATACCGTGATGATAGTGATGCTAGGCCTGTCAGCCTTCTGCTTTATTGTACTTCACCAGCAAAGAAAATAATTATTGAGGACTAGATACTAAAGACGCTTAAGGAGGAAATCATTGAGCCCTCTTCAAGTCCATGGGCTACCAGTTGTCATTCTGAAGAAGCCTTGTGGCAAACCAAAGTTCTGTGTGGACTACAGGGGACTGAATTAGCTCACTGTGAGAGACTCCTATCCCTTCCCAAGGATTAATGAATCGCTAGACTTCCTGGCTCATGATTACACACGATTCACAAGATGCATCTAAAGATGAGGACACACTGACTGACTTCAATGTTGTCCCTGATGCATTCAGTTGGTATAACTTTAGGCTGAGATGGGTCCCCAGGGTCATGTCTGCATGGTCAACAGCTCGGTGGACCAACCGTTATCATTCTGACAGAATTAACCTTTGGTTGGGCTGTACTAATTTCTTACTGTTAAAAAGAAACAAAAAACATGGTAGCCTTTAATTAGTTTGATTTGTTTTTTTATATTTACTATTATTTACACAATATTTACTGCTGTGTGTTGGGAGTGTTGGTGTTCAGAACATTGGAAGGTGACGGCATAATAATGCTCTGTACCTCGAGACAAAAAAACTGGTCTGTTCTAAATGTTTTATTCAAAAAATGTATTCTGTTTGGTTCAGCAGTGAAACTACATTATTTGTTTTATTCTAATGTCTTAAATGGCTACCTATGGGCTTTGTCCTGACATGTGTGCCAGTTTCTGGCATTATGTATGTTTTGTATGCATACCCTATGTGTTTCTGACTGTTTATAACTTAACCATGTATGGCATTCTGATAAGATGGGTCTGTTCCTTTCTGTGTATGGCTAGGTACAGCCTTTGTCTAACCCAGGGGGAAATGTAACAGACAGTTGTGCTGTGCCTCTAAAAGGTAGCTTTGGTTATGTATATATTGTATAACGTCTCTCTCGCGCGTGTGCGTGATAGCGTGTTCATTTCAGTAGAGTGGGAATCTGAGGGGAGAACCGTCATCCTTCTGCTAGCTTTCTCAACACTTTTTCTTTTCTGAAATGAGTTGATTGTACCCTATGTGAAACCCTAATGATTTACAGAATATTTGACATCTCATCCTGTGTATAATTACATTTTGTAGGTTGGTGTGTGTGTATTCCTCTTCCTGGCTGATGTAACTGGTAATTTGCAGGTGGTCACTGTTGCACTTACCTTGCTGAGACTCTTAAGCATTGCACCTCCTTCGAACAAACAATTTTGTACTGTAAGGTAGGACAAGAAGGACTGAATAAGTCACAGGAAGCCAACGCAAAGATTTTTCATATAACCCTCTCTCTCCTTCACAGTTTCTGTCTCTGGTATGTCCGTGTGTGGAGTAAAGGGAGGCAAATGAAGTTGTTAACTTGGTTAGAAAGAAAAGTGGTGATGACTGTAACTGTTTTTCCAAACTATTGAAAGGAAAATGGTTACAAATATTTAAACTGTATTTATTTATTTATTTATTTGATAATACATGTGAAGCCAACACTGAACTTTTCCTTCCACTTGCTATTTGTTATGGGAGAGCTACACATGCTTAGAGGAGAATGCTAACTGCCCAGTGAGCATTAATGTATGACCCAATTCAGCTTTATATGACCGTTTGTGTATGGCAAGCCAGTTCTGCCTATGGCAGAACATGTATTCAGTTTTAATATATACAGTCCTGTGAAAACATGTTTGCCTCCTGTCTGAATTCCTGGACTTGGACACATTTTTCTGCATTATATTAACGATAAAACTGACAAAAGTTTGGTGATTCTTTCATGTCTTTGGTGTGATGGGTATCAGTTGTGCAACCTTCAGGTATGAAAAGATGCTGCTGCAGCACACAGGTTGTCCATTCATTCTACTGAATGGCAATCAGAATCTTATTGTCCAAATGGAAAAAGTTCAGACTGCACCTTAACTTCTCAGAGAGCAAGGTATAAAACCATCCAGGAAGTGACAAAGAACCAAAAAAAAAAAATGAAAGAACTGCAGACCTCTTTTACCTCAGCTAAGGCAAAAGTCAAACATAAGAAAAATACCGGCCAAGTAAGGGGTCCATGAAAGAGCAGCACAATGGACAGAATTACTAAGAAAACTTGTAAATGCTCATGTTAAGTTTGACAAAGACCTACATGATCCTCCTGAATTCTGAAACGATTTGTAATGTATCTAAAGTAATGAAATTAAACAAGTCATTTACATTTTTGGAATGGGTCCAATACAGTCCAATCCTAAACCTTCTTGAATGGTTGTGGCAGGACCTGAAACATGCCATTTTGTGGGCCAAAATTCCTCCATGGCTTTGAGAAATCAACATACAGAAGGTATTTGGCTGCAGCTACTAAGGGTGGTGTAACCAGCTATTGAAAAGAAGGGGGCAATCACTTTTTCACACAAGGGGATTTGGTGTTGTATATCTTTTCTTAATAAATACATAAAATATCCATCACATTGTTGTGTTTTTGTTGCCTCCATATCCCTTTTATGTAGTAGTAGGTTTTACTTTACGATGTGATGTGTTTGAAATGTGCACAAATTCAGTAATTAAAACTGGGGCAAACGGTAATGGCAATATATGTATTATATATATACTTTGAAAAACTAATGAACTACATCTACTCCTCCCTTCCCAGCTCATTTGATCATCTGCGGTTTGCCTGTAGGCAAAACAGAAATACCAATGACACCATCTCCCTCCTGTTGCATTTCACCTGCTCCCACCTTGACAATGGAAGGGGGAACTTTGTAAGACACTTCATTGAATACAATTTGGCTTTCAGTAACATTGTTCCCTCCATCCTGGTCACAAAGATGAGAAACCATGGTAACAAATTGCTCTGCCAATGGTTTCTCAACTCCCACCATCCAACCACAGGGGGTTAGGGAAGTAGTGTCACTCTCAACATCACTGACCCCCCCAAGGGTGTGTTCTGAGCTCCTTTTGTTTTCAGCATATATCCATGTCTGTGGCCACCCACAGCTCAAACTCCATCTTCAACAGAGCCAACAGCTTTACAACATCAGACAACCTCAGAGGTTTGTGTTGTGTTGTCATTCTACATCCTCAGGATGTTCAGTTGAGAATATCTTGGCGGGCAACATTACCTGGTATAGGAATTGCTCCAACCAAGACCACCATGCCCTACAGAGAGTGGTATGTTTAGCTGATTGTTGTTGTGACTTTTACCCCTCTGGCATCGTGGTTCCCATGGCAACATTGGCATGTGGTCTTTGTTTTATTTTGTTATTGTCTCTACCTTGTGTGCTGTTATGTATTCCTTATTGTGTTCATCTGTCTTGTTTATTCCTTGTTAGCCTGTGCATTTAATCCTAATGTTTTCTTTTTCTTAATATGGGGTGTTTCTTGTTCTTGTTTTCAATTATTCATTGATGCTTTTCATTGTTACACTTGTCCAAGGTTTTCTTTCTGTTAAGGAAGATCCCTTTTTTTCTGTAAGTGCCCAATATTTCCTTAATTTTGGTTTTTAGATTCTGTTGCTTCGCTATATTCTAGCAGTGTCATAGATCTTTACCCAAAACTGAATAAAGCTCAGAATAAATCATGCTCAATCTTGCTTGTCGTGTCTCATCCTTTTTGATGTTACAGACATATTCCTAGATCAATAATGCTCTCCTTTCACGATACCGACACCAGGTGGGTTTAGATTGCAAGCCTTAAAATCAACAAGGACACTTCTTACTCCAGACAATGGCAGTTCAGACTGTGCAGAGGTTAGGCAATCATCACTGCTGCCACATAGCCTACACTGACATATTCAAGTGGAGCTTTTGTCCACAGGCCATTAAAAATTCTCACTGCTTGAACATGCCACTTAAGTGGACCTGCACATTAGCCTGTCTGCCTGACACCTATACAAAAATATTATCTAAATTTTGTACTATGCTAATTACACATACCAATTTGCACTCATTATGATATTCCGCTGCCTCTTCTCCTACTGTTACTGACTTTCCTATTTCTTATATATGATCATATCTTTGTTCATATGATATTTGCTACATTTCTGAACTATAAAATTGTTAAATTCAATGATGTTCTATATTTTCTGGAATGCCGGGCAGGCTGATCTAAAGGAGATAATTAAATTTTTTTGCCTGGTAATATCTGTTTGTTTTGTTTTTTTGTTTTGTTTTTTTTTGTGTAAAGCCAGCATATTTTTGTTGTTGTGTTATCTGTGACCTGTTAAGGCCTTAATTATTGTGACACCCATACAACGCACATACAACATTTTACTTTTTTTTTTTGTCAGAAGCATTGTGAATGCCTCTATATGTAAGACATGTTGCGTACCCTTTAGTTAATGATAATAAACAAATATAATTTATGCATTTTGTATATATTTAATGAAAATAAAAGCAGGCAGATTCTGGAAATCACAGGGCTCCTTGACAGTGAGGGGTACAAGAGCAAGGCAGTGGGGCAGATGCGGCTATGACGGTGAGCAACAAGGAGGGATCCATGATGAGATTTGTTCCCATAGTTTTAGGGAAATTGCTCTTTCTGGTTCAACAATGGACCAGAAAAATGATAATACACCATTATTTTATAAACCTCCTTCTTTTATAAAGCCCAAATCTTTTAAAATAATTAGTGTAGTGAGTCATTAAGGTAAACAGTAATTCAAACTACTAATATGTAGTCCAGTTTGTGATGCGATGATTGATTAATCCCTGCTGTCACTATAATTTCAGGTCTGCTACATGTTTTATTACTTCCAATTACAGATTATCCATAATGACTCTCAAAGGTTATCCACAGCTGGTTGAACTCACTGCTGGTGGTGGTAGGTCTTTGCACATGTGAGGGAGTCAGAGCTTAGCTAAAAAGAAACCTGATGTGGCTAGGGACTGCTCTCCACTTGGCACTTTGTAAGAAAAAGGTCATGATAATAGGCTTGCTGAAAGACAACTGACTGTTTTACAGGGTACTGAAGATGCCCCTTTGTAATCTAAAATTCAGTAAAACTCAGTATCCTTCCTAAGAACTCTGAAACTGTCTGATCTTTCTGAGATGCCCTTGGTCCTTTGATTTGAAGCATATCAGATAGTGTAGCCTATCTGATGTGACTTGCTGCCTGCTGAATGGGAAGAGGATAACGAGAGCTTCCATGCTACAACTGAATAATAATGCCCTTCCTAACTCAAAACAGTTCAGCACCTTTATTTGTTTTTAGGTCACTAGTAACATTATAACAAGCTGTCTTTATATTTAGCTCGGCCATGTTTTTTACATCATGATCTTCATTTGTTTATCCTCAATGTAGCTCATGAACATGAGACCAGGATACCTTTCTCAACATGGCTTTTCATGTTGAGCATTAATGCATTGCACTATTCTTCTAGAAGTCATGTCCTGCATTCTTCTGAATTTACTGATGTAACATCCATTGGGTTGAGACAAGTAACAACTTTATTTGGCTCTATAACAGCAAAATGGTCCTACCCTTCTAGGTAGGTGGAATGACATTGTTTTGCAGTAGAGCCAGTGAACTCAACTCGTATGCTATATACCACAAAAAATACCCGATCTGTGGAAGATGGATTTCAATAAGACCTATGTGTCCATTTGCTTGTTGGATAAAACCATAAAGGAATTTACCTTACTGTTAGGTATGGGCAAAGAACACTGAACTGAAAAAAGTTAATGTTATCTTCATGGCTTGCTATAGTGATGGCACATACAAAATTTATGTTTGTCAGGGGTTAAAGGGTCATCTTTTGCTTTGAGTGACATGTTAAAATCTTGATATATGCAGCATTACTTTGTTATTAGGCAATAAGTCGAGCCATTAACTCATCATTCATCAGTTCAAGAAAAGTCAAGGGTTCCAAAATGAAGTGTCTGAGTAGAACCAAAATCTTCTTTCTTTGGCCATCACTCTGAGATTAAACGCTCACTGACATCCACTGACATCCATTTTCTCTTGTAAAATTCAGACTGCAACGTTTAATACTATGATGATAACTGAATTCCTGCCCACAGTGGTGCAGCTGTTGCCAGAGCAGCAGGTCAACAAAACAAAGCAGTGTCATGTCCACACCTTCCATCTGTGTTTAACATCAGAGACAGAGATTTAGGGATCTGTCTACACCATTGTTTGATGGCTCTGAAAGATTCTGGGAAAGAAATTGGAATTGGAAATCATGGGAAATCAGGTAAACATTTGCTGTGGGAGGACAGAAAGGTGTGGTGAACATTAATCAGATTTCCCTAATTCTTCATGACAACACCAACTATGCATGACTTTGAATTTAATGGGGAAATGAAAAAGAGTATATCAAGGACAGAATAAAAAAACCAAAGGAACCAGAGGAAAACATCAAACATAAGAGAAGAGCAAGAGAAATAGTTTTTAGCCCACACAGTAGTGCGACCTCAACTGGCTCTGAACTCCTCATTTTATTACGGAGAGTGAACCTGACCGATTTCAGCTGCTTGTGTCTGCAATGTCATTCATTTTGTCATTACCTATGGCTCATAACCATAGATGAGGGTGGGGATGTAGACCAACATAGTAAATTCAGAGCTTTGTTCCACTAGAATCTGAGGCTTGACAATTGGATGAACTATCCTTTCCAGTATCCTGGTAAAGACTTTCCAAGGGAGACTATCATCCCTCTATAGTTTGCACACACTCTGTGGTCCAATTTCTTCTTTAATTTTCTGATTTTACTAATTTATGAATTAATGAGTATAGTATTCCATTTAACAAATATTGCATTCTTACCTTGTGTTAGTGACTGTTATATCAATGACTGCTGTGTGTCTGATAAATACTTGTAATATTGTTACATCTTTTGCATATCCACTCACTAATAAATAAATAGAATTAAATTAAACTGAATGCACATGCTCATGTAGAAACCTTCAACTCTTTAATTTTATACTATTTCAACTTACCTGCAGCTGCATTTAATATGTATGTAAACTACCTTTAAAAGTGGCAACAATTCCCTAAATGTACTGAATACAGTGTGTTCATTTCTGTTGATTTCTGACAACTTCTGGTTTGTGCAGACTAAACCTGAGCATTACAAAATTTGTCCATGATGTGCATATACCTGGCATTAATGAGCAACGAGGCACCATGCAACAGGAAAGTAGGCTACAATGAAAGCTGTATTGTTCTTTGTCCTGTCTGTATGTGTGTGTGTGTAACATATATATATATATATATATATATATATATATATATATATATATATATATATATATATATATATGCATGCATGTTAGTACATATGCAGTTGATGAAGAACCTCTTTCTGAAAGACCTAAGGTGGACATGCACCCACCAGCTCCAAAACAATAATAAAAAACACCCAGTGCTGCTCAACAGACGCTTCATCTTGTTTCACTAAATCACCATCAGAAACCCTCTAGCCATGTGGCTTGAGACACACACATCTTGAGGATTCCTAGATTGATCTGAAACTAAAGGACTTTATAAGGGTGTCTTTACATCTTGAAGACAGACTCTATCTGTGTCTTCAGATCTTGAAGATCTTTAGGACAGCACATAGATAAAGTCATAGATGTAAACAATGATTATATGGCATGAAAGTCACATCTAACAAGAACCAAATTCGCCTACCACTTAAAAGTCTTGAAAAGCTACAGGAATTTTTGCCAGCAGTAATTCCAGAGGCACACAAAATATAGTGAAGCTGGTGATGACTTGTGATGAAAATAGGCAGATCTTTGGATCATTTGAAAGCAGATATTTCTCAGTTAACTCTTTAACTCTGTTTTGGTATGACAACACTGTATATTAACACAAAAAGTTATGGAACCGCTTCCAAAGTCCTACTATTTATATGCATAATTTGTATATGTAATACCTTCTTACAAGACATTGCATCTATATTACTATACTTCATAAATACATCAATAAAAGATTTACTGGATTTGAAGAAACTGGATTCATTTCTATGTTCTTACAGAATTACTGTCAGGATATCTTGGTAACGATCATTACAGTATTGTCTTTGTCACAGAATAGACGACTAAACACATCAGGCATTATATCTGCATTCCCATTGTTTTAAAAGGTTTTCACCTTTCATAGCAGATGCTTCTTCCTGTGCATTCCATCAACTGTGGTTCTGTGGTTTTCCTTAATCATATCTGCTTGGTAGTGCACAGAGGAGGTATTGTAGTCTCTCACCAAGCCTTTCCAATGAATGTTCTCCAGACATTATGTACAGATTCAACTAAATTTGAAGTGGAAGTTGCCTACAGCATATCATAGCAAAAGCAGTGTGTAATTAAATATCATCTTTTCCAGTAATAATACAATTTTATATTAGGTTACCAAGCAATGCCTATGTTATGACTTTTAAAGTTATCAACAAATTACATAATCTTGCTTTTAATGTTTTAGCCCTGTGGGTAATGATGCTGTGTGTTGAGAATGAGCAATTGTTATTGCTTGCCTGCAAGAGTTTTGCAGGACTTGAGAGAAAATAGTCGCATCATTATATTAAATATTTTAAAACCAGTGTTCCGGATTTTGATCATATTTATTTCAGTATCTTTTTTTAGTAATGTCACTTGAATATCTTATATACAGTTATGTTTCAGTGAGAGATCTTAAAATAGCCAATTGACCTAAGCAAGTAATGAAGTATATCTTTGGATAACGTTCTGTATTTCACTAATAGCCTGGCCAAAAATACTGTGGCGAGCTATGCGTGGGAACACAGCAAAGGTGTTTACAGTTGTTACCAAATTTTGAGGTCATGAGAAGTAAGGCCTAAATAACGCAATGGACCCGGTCATCTTAATTTAGTGACTGAATAAATAAAGATGTGGACGTGTGTTAGAGAGAATGAAGCATCCACTCATTTAATCACAAGTGCGGAGAAGAGCGAGATTTATTATGGGCAAATCCAAAGTCATGTTCGTTAGCGTAGTCCAAGGTCAATTTACCAACACGAAGAGTACGAGAATACATGATAAACAAAACAAGGGCTAGGGTAAACGAAGGCTAGGAAACACAAATCAAAAGCACACGAAGGCAAACGGGAAGCGAGCTATAACAAAGACTCTAGGAAGAACTCGGAGAAACATACATATCGTTACATGCAGGCAGGCAGAGGCAGATACAGATGCAGATGCAGATACAGATACAGATACAGATACAGATACAGATATTCCGATTGTCAGACATTCAATGAACAACCAAGACACAGGGCACCAGACAGGGTTTAAATGTATGAACGAATTAACTCAAAACCAGGCACAGGTGAAAGGAATAACAGGCGTGGAAAAACAGACGAAGGGTGAAGAAAACGAAACCGAGGAACTAGGAAGTAAAGGAAAACACACGCGACAGGGAAACCACGGAAACAGGGACGCCAGGAGGGTGGTCATTCGTGACACACACTTGCTAACCAGGACCATACTTCTATAAACCCTTCTGCTCTGTGTGGAAAAAGTAACTGCCACCTGTCCAGAGCCTTTTTCTTGGAGAGAGGACATGGTCATGAAGACAAGCATTCACACACACACAAACACACACACTTACACTAGAACAACTTTATTAGGGTAGCCATCACTGGGCCTGAAGGTGCTACATTAAACCACAAACAACTAAACAATCACAGAAATCATGCTATACTGGACTACACTAAGACTACACTACAAAAGACTACACTAATGCTGTATGCCGTATTAGTGCTGTGAAGCACTAATATTTGCCATCAAGCATGTGGCTATGTAAAAATGCAGAGATTTTAATTTTGAAATCACAAAAAAGGCAAGTTAAAACAAATTGCATGTCTTTCATTACAATATCTAAGGAAATATCAGGACACAAAATAGACTGCCTTCAGTGAATTATCAAAATCTAAAAAAACAGGGTAGCAAAACTAGGTGAACAGGGTAGATGAACTCTTTCTTTTAAATGTAATTAAGCACTTTTATGAACTATATTAATAATATATGAGGAAATTTGAGGAAGCAGGAAATGCTGTTTCTAGAACTCTCAAGTACAATTCTAGTGTATGGAGACATAGTGGTGTTTTATTTATTTTTTTTTAAATCCTTAAAAGCAGCTTTGTCTTGCCTCTGCTGGTTGCAGTTAAGTTACAAGCATGAGGTGTCGGGGCTTTTTTTTTAAAATTCATCTTAAAATCAGCATAAGGGTAATGCATTCAAACTAAAATCCAACGAGATAATAAAAGAGTGATTACATGAAAAAGAGGTTTAAACATTGAATTAGAAATATAAATAACAAAACATAAAGGACCCCTGTAGAACCCTCTGCAGGCTTCTGCAATGGATTCTGGGTAGGCTTCAGCAGACCTCTGTGTAAGACACATCATCTGTCCAGCAGGTACAGGATGGTACAGAAAAGCAACCGTATGTAAAATGAAGTTATTTTTGTAAAAGAGAAGCCTTGTCTTGGACTGTAATGGTACCAAGGTCTATCTGGTATAAGTATTTAATCTCAATTTGCATAATGGGAAATAATGTATTAGTTGGGCATAATGGTGGAATCGACAAGAACAATATGTAAAAAGGAGGGGCGATTACATAATCGTCATTGAAAAAGTGTATAAAAATTAAACTCGTGTGCCTCTCAGACGTTCTCCGGAGGATGCCTCAAATGCATGTTATCTTTGACTTGCAATAAAGAATGGGACCAGCTATTTTTCAGCTAATTCTGAAGTCTGCATCTTTATTTTCTATTTGAATGTTTAACTTTAAAACTAACTCATTGGCGATTTAGGAAAAACATGTAACGTGGGAGAGGTGATGAGTGAACACACTTGCAAAGTGCTGGTGCCTTGGATGTGATGAGGAACGGAACTAACGGAGGATGTCATTATGAACGGGCCTGATCGGATAGAATAAATAACTAATAGGTTTAATAACAGAAACAGAACAGCACAGAACAAAACAAAGAACAGACAGGTTAACATAAGAATAACAGGCTAATAAGGCGAGTACGGGAACTGGGTAAAATGGGCGTAAACAGTTAGGGAAGAATAACGAAGAATAACGATGAGGACTATAACTAGAACTAGTGGGGAATACACAGAATGATTAACAAACAATATCCAAGACGAAAACACAGGTGACAAAACTTGAAAGGAAAACCAGACAACGCTTGCATATATCAATTAACAGGGTATGAGTGACCTAAAGCGAAATGAAGCGACGGGAGAAAACCGAATGAGAAAAGAAAGCGGTATAAGACTTGAATACTCACGGGAAATAACGTAGACGAAAACACAGAGAGAAAGTACTACAGACGAGAGAACAGCAGAGAACTAAACAATGAGCGCGGGGAGAAAACATATGAACGAGATGCGAGATTAAACTAGGGATGGGACGTTCAATACCGAAGCTTCGAAACTCGTATCACTTTTCCAACACTTGCTGATTCGACACAGTGTACCCGAGCTTGTATTGAGTCACTTACCCTCACGTGACTATAACGTTTGAAGCTTCGACAACTACAATGAACTACCGGAAATTGGCGGGACTGGTTCAAAGTTTTGGCGCTATCATACCGTATCTCAATGACTATTTAAGGGAAAGTAAACTCCTGAGCGCCATTTCTGTGGCAGAGAGTAATTTAAAAATGGAAACTTCTACATCAGTGTTCCAAAGCATAGGAAAATTTTGATAAAATATCTAGAAATAGGGTAAATACTAAACATAATGTATCTTTAAGGTTTATGTAAAATAACAATAAGAGTCTTATTCTAATTAAAAGTCGTATTTTTAAAGGTGCGATGTCGGCAGTGTTCCCAGGAGTTGTCCTTGAATAACAACACGTCCTCAATGACGAGACACCTTCGTGCTAAACATGAGAGGACATCAGCACCACATACTGGTGAAATCGTGAACCAGAGAAGAAACGGATTTAAACCCCAACACTGTGGAGAAACTTTTATTCTTAAATAAAAAATTGTCAGCATAACTGTTCGTTTGGGCTCAGTTTAATGAATTGAACACTAGCTCCTCTTCTATATTATGTTCTGTTCCTAGTTAACCACAAGCACAATCAATTAAATTCCACAGTCACTATACCAGCAACGTATTTCCTCAGAACATATTTTCAACCTTTGTAGACGATTTTTATACTCCCTATATACCCCGTCATAGTCCCTATAAAATCATGGTTTCATGATTCACAGATGAGTGGTAACTTTGTTGCTAATATATGACTGATTTATTTTCCGTAGGCCTTATACATTCTATAAGCAATAATAACATTCAAGCATTTAATTGCAGCATTTTAATAATTAAACATGATTTTCAGCGGATCTGAACAGATACGAGTTGAACTGTAAGACCACACAGCATTAACACGCTTGATCTGCAGGCTGCAATCATTTTTTTCTGGCCAACAGATGTCACTCTTCTCTGATGTTGGATTTCAACGCTCCAATGCAGCGAATCTTATTCGGCACAATCAGGAAGAAGCTCCTAAAGCTTCAATAGTGCTTCATCCGCCCATCACTAGATTAAACAAAAATATACAAAATCGAACATAGTCTTAAGATAACTAAATACAATCTTGTTTAACAAAAACACTCAACAATTTAAACAAATCAAACAAATATTTTGAATAATCAAGATAATTGAAAAAGTAGGTGGATCTCTTTAATAATGGCTTATTTAAAAAAGGATAATTAAAGTCAGGCCTTGTGATCAATAGTTAGTCCCTCCCAGCTTCCATGGTTTCCCTGTCTTGTATATTTTAGTTCCATTCCATAGTTTCGTTTTCTCCGCCCCTCGTTTGGTTTTCCATGCCCGTCACTACTTTCACCTGTTCCTCGTTTCTAGTCTTGTTAAGTTCATATATTTAAACCCTGTCTTGTGGCCTTTTTCTTGGCTGTTTGTTGTTTGGTTGTAGGTTTGGAAAGTTGATAGATCCTGGTGCCAGCTCTTCCGGGCTGAAGCAGCGCGTGCGCGCGCGCACACACATAACCATCCACATAATGCAAAAGAAAATGTGTTTAATCGGACCAGGTCACCTTCTTCCATTGCTCAATGGTCTTTTTCTGATGCTCATGTGCCCAGTGTAGGTACGTTCGGTGGGGGATGGGTCAGTGTGGGCACTCTGAGCAGTCTGCAGCTGTGCAAGCTGTGAGGTAACTTTCTATTATAGCCAGCATTACCTTTTTCATCAATTTGTGTACTGTAGCTTTTCTGTAAGATCGGATAAAGGCACATGAGTGATCCATGGGCACCCATGAACTTGCCACTGATTGGAATTCCTTGGACCACTTTTAAACCACTGCAGATCAGTACACCCTGCCATTTCGTAGATACTCTAACCCAATCGTCACTCATGTCAAAGTTGCTCAGATTCTTATGCTTGCCCATTGCTCCTGTTTTTAACAATGAATTTCAAGAAATTATTCAAGAACTGACTCTTCACTGCACTTGATCTTCACTTGCATTGTTGTTGAATTCACCTTCCAATGATTTTAATGTCATGGCTGACTGCTGTATACAGTATGTGCGTCTAACCAAAGTTGACTTTGAAAAAACTAATCAGGAATCAGTAAATCTGTCACTAGTCTAAATGAGCTTGTGTGCATTGCTCAGCACAAAATCTATAAAAATAGTTCAATTTTAAACATAAGAATAACATGCATATATTTTACTGAATAATATTCTTTAGAATGCTTTAGTCTATGTAGGCTCATGATGTCTAAAGTACCGACACAGAATTCTACAATAAATACACTTTTTTTTGCAATATTTATTAAATTTGAGACATTACATATTAAAATAATCAGCATTTTAAAGGATTTTTTGGTCTCATATAGAGTAGAATATTTTTGTAAATTATTCTAGCTAGACAAGTTAATCACTAAGACAGGCACCATGTTTTCAAGCACATAAGACAACCAAATGATAAGCCCATTAATATAGAATGTTCCATAAAATGTAGGCTTCTGACCAAAAGCCTGGGAATCCTCAAGGATAAATACAAAAGGCTGTTTTTTTTTAAATGCATACTCAGAGTAAGAATCCCTTTAACATTTTTTATTATAAAACATACTGTAAAACTTTGAATTTCTGGTAATTACCATTTTCTTTATTTTGTTCTAGATCAAAGCTCCATACAGCATTAAAACAACTAAAAGAGATTTGCAGCAAATATTTTAACCAGTTTAATTATTGCCATTTATTTTTCAAAGCAAAAAAACAACAAACAAACAAAAAACCCAGTGAGAACATTTATTCAGACATAAAATATTAAGATAGCCAAAAAGATTGTAAAAATGACTTTTTCCAGGAATTAAAGCAGACATAAGCATGGTTAAAAGAAAAAAAAAAAAAGAGTACCAAAAATATGCGCTTCTTTTTTGGTACAGTATTTAGCTAGCCAGAAAATGAGATGAAAACAAGAATACAGACACACTGAACTGAGACAAGAATCGAAATCAGGCCAGTGGACTATATTGCTCTTGCACCTCTGCAATTGAGTGTTGCTGGGGAGAGTCAGATGTAAAGGTGGGATGAGTGCTTTCACACTTCAGCCACTTCCTCTTCATCCTCTTCATCCTCATAGTAGCGGTTCCTCTTGATCATCTCCTCCACTGTCAGAGCCTCCTCTGCTTCCTCTCCGTCCCAGAAGCCTACGTCTACAGAGGTCCTGTTGGCTTTGTTCTCTACCAGGGAAGGAGTGGAAAGGTGAGAGGATCTAGTGGACTTGTTGAATAATTTCCACTGTATCTCCTCATCCTCTTCATGGTCATCAAGGACTTCTATTTTCGTCGGCTGTGGCTCTTTGAGGATTGACTGGGGCACGTTCTCCTCCGGTTTAGGGAGATATTCCTCATCCTTTTCCAAGCCCTTATAACTATATATAATTTTGTGGTCTGTGAATGAGGCCTTCCTGGTTTCTTTGTTCTCCTCCATTTTCTCCTTTACCTCCTTGCCTTGGATATTTTGTGCTTTAGAAGCAAGCCAGAGATCCTCCAGTGATCCCTGCCCTACCACCCGGGACTTCTGGCGCTCTTGCTGCATGGGATTGGTGGACTCCAAGGAAGGGACCACAGAGAAAGGGCGGCTCCGCTCTTTGAGGGAGGAGCTACGCCGCAGACTCCTCAGTTCTGCCCTCTCTGTACTCTCCATGCTTGACTGTGCCTCTCCCTCTGGAGGCCACTTCGGTCTAGACACTCTTGCTGGTACCCTTCCACTCTCAGCAGCTGGACTCAAGATGCGGGGACTAGTTTCCCCATCAGCCGGTGGTGGCCAGGAGATCTTCAGCCTCCTAGTCTCCAACGAGGTGGCTCCTTGGTGTTTTTCTGTTGCACTCTTCATCTGAGCACTTTTCTCGAGAGAAGCCGTGACATCAGTGACTTTGGCCAGTAGGCATTCATCCACTGTCTGGTCTAGAATATGTTCTGAGATGGGCTTGGCCAGCACAGGCTCCGCTGCAGCAGGTTTCAGCTTTTCTGAATCTTCGGTAACGTCGTCATCGGTGCGGGCTGTCCAAAGCTCCTTATGGGGCCTGTGACCAAAGCCCTCATCATAGTTGCCCTTAGACTTGAAGAGCTGGTTGAAGTGAGGCTTGCAGTAGATGTTCCCATGGAGGGAGGCGTAGTTGGCCAAGCTAACCAGCAGAGGGCAAATATACATGAGAAAGGGGGAAAAAAAACCTTCCTTCCATAAACCTTTTTTTCATCCAGCTGATACACTGCTCTGAACCAAAGTCCAGGGAACTTCCAAAAACACAGCTTGTCTTTTAAATGCTGATCAAGTAAAACATTTATAATATTGATCAATGTGTTTTAAATATTAAATAAATTTAAAAATCCAGTATAATTAGTAAGCCAGTTGAAGTTACATGAGTGGTATGTTGGAAGTGTGTGCTTCAGTGCTTAAAAGGCACAGTATGACCTTACACATTAACAATGAATGGAAACTATTAGTGTTTGTACCACACTAAACTTAAACAAATTAATTGGTTTTTCCATTGTTTACCCTTTTAGGATCTTACCTGAGTTTGTTTTTGCAGTATGCACAGCGAAAGCAGGTGTTGTGGAAAACTTGTTGATTGGCCACCAGTTTCTCTAGTGAATAAACAGTCTTCTGGCATGCTACACAAATCTCCCTGACCGAAAAACGGAACTTCTGTCCCTATAAAAGAACAAGTTTCATAAATGGCACTACATGAGACTGGGATAGAAGCTAAATCTGTTACGCGGAGTTAATCAGATTACAAACTGAGGGACAGCAATTATTCTATGAGTAGTGTATCAGTGGATGTTTTGCATTAGCATTTAGTTAACACAAATGATAGTAGGCTTCTGACCATAGATCAAAGAGATCAAGCAGCATTAAGAACAAGGAGAACAATTGAAGAGGAGACAAAAGCCATTGTTTACTGATGGTAATGCACTTATCCAGAGCCCTCCTGACAAATAGCAAAAAACAAAAAATAATAATCATAACCCACAGACATAAATGACCACTAGTTTTGCACAATATATGTGCAAGAAATGTATGGCTTAATGATATGTGACAAATGTTGGTAGTGTTAGGTTGTACTAATAATTGAAAAAGGTATACTGCTAAGCCACCAAGAGCTGACTCTTGGGAGGAAAAAGAATTGAGTGATGTTTAATTGGAGAAAACACATGCAAATTACACCACAGTTCACTTACCCTAACCAGTCTGGGTGTGTCGTTGTCCTCTGGCTCAGAGACTCCAGGGCTTGCTGCATTAGCTAACACCCCTGAAGGAAGCACACCCAGTTATATAAATAAATAATGCCTAAAACTAATTTATGTAATCAGATTATTACAGTGTTCTGGCCATGCACATTACATCTAAAATGGAAAATAAAATCTACGTTTTTGCAGAAAAGACAAGACTTTTTGATACCATTCACTTCATCAAGGAGATGATATAGTCTATTTTTATGTAAAGGATATTGATGACTTCAGTTTGGGCATGAATGTCGGGGTGGGGAAACACTAACTCACCATTGGTCTGTGCACTGTTTGACTCTGAGAGTGAACTCTGCAAAGGAAGAAATATAGGGTAGACAAACAAAGACAAGGAAAGAAAAAAAGAAAAACAAATAAATGAAATAAAGAAAATAAGAAATGAATAAATTAAATGAATGAATATGATATTAAAATCTTAATCTTAAAAATGGGGTTAAAATGTTTCACATTCAGAAACTAAACAAACATACCAGTGTCTGTCTTGTGTCACCAGGGGGCACATTTTCCTTGTGGTCTAAGGTGGAAGGGCTGGCTTCACTCTCAGACTGGTTAGACTACAGAATTCCAATAGAGCATATGAGTGCTTTATTATTTATTTATTTAGATAGATAGATAGATAGATAGATAGATAGATAGATAGATAGATAGATAGATAGATAGACAGACAGACAGACAGACAGACAGACAGACAGACAGATAGATAGATAGATAGATAGATAACATTGGGTGCTTCTGTGAATTTATCATGCAGGCCTTGCTCATTTGTGTATTTTGTCGCAGAGAAGACAATGCCTAAAAGGACATACACAATAAAGAACAGAATACTTGGCACTCACATGGCAATAAGTATGAGCTACGTACAGCTTTGGATTTCTTAAATACCCATACATGATACAGCATCATGTAATGTAAGTGGGGAACAGCTTCTGTGATCTCACAGAATATACTGAGATACAGAAAATCAGTTTATAAAATAACTCAACCTACATGAATAGACTACCATAAACATATAAATGAGTCTAATGATATAATCCCCACAACCATTTAACATGCATATATCACACACACATACACACAAATGTCCACCTACTGAGCTTGGTTGGGTATGGGATTCATGTTTGTACACAGCAGCCTGATATTTGGCCATCCGGTCCCTTAGAGATTTAGTCCGCTCCAGCGATACCAAACCTAAGAAAGAGCATTTAAGGAAAATTTGTTTACTTTCAGACTATATGCATAATTATACTACAATTACATAATTACATAATAATTACAGTTAAAACATTTGGAATCATCGGTTTTATTTTAATCACTAAATAAACATTATTGCAAACATAAAAGTATTCAACACCACACAGGATGTACATATGTGTAATTGAAAACACATGCTATTTTTAAAGATGTACTAGAATGTGTATTGGGTATAATAGAATTCTGATCATGTGCTAGAACAGTCTACCCTCTGCTATGTTCTTTGAATAACACAAGTGTGAAGGACCTTGACAAAAGAGACAAACAGGCCCTTTATTTCTGTATATAACCCAGTTTGTCTAAACATGGTGTCATGTTCAGTAATCATTAATGTTTGAGGTTACATTATAGTCTTCTATTATGTCAATTGTCTTGAATGTCAGTAAAATGGTAAAAGACTTGGACAAGAAGCAGTAGTTCTCTCACAAGAATTCCAAAGACACAGATACTTGAAAGTGCCTTTCTGAAAGAGCTTTTTTATAAAAGCTAAATTGCTTATATGAATGCATACAAATTCTGTTATATGCCCAGTTTTTGTATTTTACATTGTACATTACACCGTTCCAGGAATCATGTTGCTTTATTGTACTTTTTTACCCTTTCTTTTATTTTGCACTTACAATATATACATCCCACATGGCTATGAGCAGGAATTTCAGTGTAATGGTTTAATTAGGCAATCCAAACTTTGCCAAACTTCTGAATGCAAGTCTGATGTACTGATGTACAATTTGCGTGTGCATAAATTTCTCTGAGTAACAGAGTCTGGTTAGGCATGTCGCATACCTCGGTCTCCCAATCGGATATCCATGTCTTCTGAAGTGCTGCTCTGTCCTCGTGCCTGAACAACAAAGCAAAGAAGAAAAAAACTCAGCCTACTAGAAAGAGATTCGAATTGTAGCTCATTCCACAGAACAGGGTTAAATGTAAAAAAGGTGAAGTACTTATAGTTGGATTCCAATCAGCCAGAAAATCAGGAAGGAAGAGAGCAAAGGAGAGTGCACAGACAATCCACACGCACAGCTGACTATAGCACTCCTCTCTTCCTGTCTCCCTCTCTGTCTTACACAGGAAACCACACACACGCAAAGGTGTTATCTACTTCCCAAGAGTGACAACAATCTTAACATAACAAAGGCTGAATACAGAAACCCCTTGGACTGAATCCGTACTGTAAACAAGCTTGGTAGAGAGAGACAACATTGGTCTGGAAAATCATTAGCATAGTAAAAATACCCATTCATTTGTGTCCAAGCTAAATAAGCCATTGTAATCAAGCAAGCAACTGAAACAATGGTGTAAGTTTGCTTGAGATACTTCAGGAGCCCTTTGCGAATTTGTTTTTTTAAGGTGAATAAATTAAATTTGGGTATAGTCAGAATGGGTAATCAAATAAGGAAAAAAGAAAACACACACACAGACACATACTCTTTTCATGAATTAATTTAAGAACTATTGTGAGACAAACATGCCACCCTGCCCATCCTCCCTGTACCCATCCCTACCAATTCTCTCAGCAGCAATTATTTCCCTATACACCAATTCCATACTCTCTTATGAAATTCTACTGACATTGCTAAAATGTAAGTTTTAAAAAATGCACGTGCACAAATGCATTTGCAGTATAAGTACACATCAGTATTTAGAATGACCTAAACACAATGTTTTTTCTATTATATTCGTAACAAGTTTCTAAGTTTAAAATATCAAATATAACAATAGACAAACAAAAATAAGAATGCAAATAACTGATGACAGACAAGGAATCTTAAAATCTTAGTCTTAATCCAGGACACATCTTAATGAGTGGAGGATGTCACATGTTCAAATCAGATTATGCCAAGGTAAATGTCCTCTTCAGCAAGAAAAATGAGTCATGTCAGTGACAATTACAGAAAAAGCCACCCAAATACCACACAAAACAGAATTAATTAGTCTAAATGATGCCAATTTTGGAACTAATGATGAGCTAATTAGCATAAACAGTTCCAGTTTTGTATCTGTTTATAGTGGTGAAGGTCGTTTAATATGATGAATATTTTGTAAATTTGAATTTGATAGAATTTGATGTTACAATGTTTACATGAAGGCTTAGAGGTTAAAAATAATATTTAAAAAATAATAACAGCAATTATTTTTCTTTTTGAAGATATAATTTTTCATCAGTGCATAATTTTGGGCAGTGGCAGCTCAGTGGTTAAGGTTCCAATTGACTAGTAATTGGAAGGCTGCCCGTTCAAGCCCCAGTACCATTTGCTTCTGCTGGGCCCCTAAGCAAAGATAAAGGCATCAGTTAAATGCTATAAATGTAAACTGTGTCAACAATGTTATTAAATGTTTTCAAAATAAACTGATTAATTAGTGAACTGGTTAAATACATTAACTTCAAATTAGGTATATGAAAATGTACTGAATTGATGTACTTGTTTTCAGCCAGGAATCTTATTTATCTTATGCTTCAGCTAGGATTGTTATCCATAAATAACTTTACTTGTGTTCTTGGTTTCCATCGTTCGAATGTTACATTATGCACCAGTGGGGACTGAGAGAGGAAATGTAATACAAGTATGCAGAGCAGAAAAGTTATGGGTTGCAATATGAGCTGTTGTCACAGCTGTATGCTCATGTAAACCTTATGAACAGACCTACATCTCACAAAATTGTTTTACACCCTCTGATGCTCTATGATGAACAGCTTCATCTCATCAGGGATCTAGCAAACAACAGGTCACATATAATGTCCTCACCTTTAAGAGCGCATAGAGAGAAATATGATCATACCAGCTGATTGTACTGTTGACCTACTAGCCTGCATTCACTGTTGTCTTAGTATGACCTTTATTTACGAGGCATTGCTTGGGTTTGGCAATAATCAGCATGTAGCCAGTATGAGCCAAGAGATACAAGAAAGGCATGGCAAAGGTAAGCAGTCGAAAGTGAAAGAGTGGCATGAGCAGAAGAAGGGGGAGAGACCACTATTTCACTGCGAGTTATACTGTGTATGACACGAATAAACCAAACTTGAATCACTTGAGACATGTGGATTGTAGCTAGTCAGCAGGAGGCTTGTTGTGGAGGCTGTGGGGGGTGGGGCAGGGAAGTGTTAAGGATTGTGTGCATACCTCTCCCATGACATCATTGCTTCAAGACAACTTCGGCACAGCGCAGCTACACTACAGCTAGTGCAGTGAGGAATGTGTGTGCAAGAGAAAAAAAAATATAACGTAGCACTAACAGCAGACTTGCTTCAATTAAAGTGCCATACTTCAATTAAAACAAGCATGGAAAAACATGTTAAAGGTTTGTGTGTAAATGTGTAAAATGCAAGCTGTTGTTCATCTTTGTTAATATCAAACTTCTAATGCACATTTTTCACTAGAGGAAAAATCTGACTAAGGATTCATGAGGAACATCCATGTTAAAAGACCAGACCAGACAAAACAGGCTTACTTTGTCATCTAATTACCACTTCACTGAATCAGCATTTTTCTGAGGCAGGAAACTGTGCCACTGTGCCAAAGTGTGCCACTGTGCCAAATGCATTGTCTTTCCATCAACACCTTTTAGTGAAAGTTACAGAGTTGGTTTTTACAAGGTAGTCCATACCTATTTAGTTGTCTTAACACTTAGAGTCAAATGGAAAAGTCACTAATGGACAAAGTAATTTATACAAGATTTTTAACAGGAATAGTTTTTTAAAGAGAAAAAGATAAAATAGATAAAACTTATATATAGAATGTATTTTTAAAAAATAAGAATTCTGGCAAAGCCATTTTTCCAACATAATTATTTATCTATAGCTAGTTTCAATTTTTTAATGAAGTCATTAAAAACAAGGCAAGGACAAAAAAAGCATATTTTTATGTCCAAGAGACAGTGAGACGGAACACCAGAATTCCAAGATGAGTCAGTTTTAGAACAAGTGTGAAACAGCATGATAATAAACATCAATAATTAGAAAGAAGGAGGCTGCATATATGTATGTGTTGGCATATATTCATGTATTCATCTGTACTTGTACATTAATGTAATCATCATTCACATGAACCTGTCTTACCCTGCCTTCCCCTTTTTCAAACATCATCTTGAGGCTGTTGAGAGGCATGCTCGGCTTATCCAAGGGTGAACAGGGGGAGGTTGGAGACAGCAGACCCCCATGGTCCTCTTCCTCATCTATTTGCCTTTCCTTCTTTGCCTCCATCCCCCCTTCCTTTACTTCCTTGAGCCTTGTGGGTTGCTCCCAACGGGGCACGTGCTGCCTGAGACTGCTGTGCCGGGTGAGGCGTCCCAGGCGGCCCAGAGGGTGGGTCTCTGGTGTGGTGGGTGGAGCTGTGGCAGTGATGGTTTCGGTCGTTGGTTCGGGCTGCACCGTGTGCTTCTGCTCCCAGCGCTTCTTCAGTAGGCTGAGGTTACCTGTGCGTAAAGTAGGGGGGAGGCTCTCGACAGGCTAATGGAGAGATGGAGGAAAAAGTAAACAATGCAAAAAAGAGTCAATGGAGACTGACTAAAGCACAAATAAAGTTAAATAGATCTGTGTTTAAGTCAGTGTTATTGGTCCATATTGGTTCTGTGTACACTCATGCATATTTGTGGTATACCTCTGCTCTCCATAAAAAATAAGAGTGCACTTTTTGTTTCTTAAGGTGACCCAAGATAAGGTAATCAGTCTGCATTAGGCAGACATTTGTATTCTTGGAATGGACAAGACAAGCAAGCAATTTCTAAAATGTAGCCTAGTGGACACTAATTCAGTGAAGCTGTCCAGTGCTAATGTAGTGAAACCACACTGGCATTAATAAAACATAGCATTACTAAGACAGCTCTAAGCAATATCTATGGGCCAATAACTGCCAGCAAACAACAGTCACTCCATGACCTACATGACTATACACACACAACTAAAGGGGGTGTCTAAATTGGCATAAGTTATTTTGTTTCAGTGCAACTTAGTTAGTATATCCTCAATTAGTATATCCTCATTATTCACAAACCAAACAGCCATGCAATGACCAAACATTTATGGAAGAACAAGGAAGTGACTACAAAAAAGTCCTTATTATCTCATTGTACAGTATATAGTATATAATTAAGCCCAAAGCAAATATATTTCCTCATTGTCTAAACCTTGTCTCCCCCCTACTGCCTCTGTACTCCAAGTGAAAAATGAGACAAGAAAGAGAGGAGCTCCCTACACTTACACAATTGCTTCCTCAGTGAAACCAGTTAAAAAAACAGACAAAGAGCAGCTGTAGGAAATGACTGTGAAGACCTGGTGGATGAGGCGCTTTATCCACAGTTTATTCCACTGCTCCACTGCTTTATTCTCGCTGCTGCTTCCGCGCTTGTGGCTTTAAGAGTGTGAGCTAGTGATAAAGCTCTCCCAGATGTTTAGCAGACAGAAAAACTTGAGGTGTAGGTCCCCCTCCCCCCTGCCAAACTGCCCAGAGGGAGGAAGAGTGAGACAAAGGGGGCGAGTGTGGAAGAATGAAGTGAGAGTGAAGTAGGAGAAGAAGAGGAGGAAGGAGAGAGGAAGACAGTGAGGAAGAGTCTGAAAAGAGGGGAAAGGACAGATAGGTATCCAGAAATTCGGACAGTGTGCTGACGTGGGAGAAAGAGAGAAAGAGAACTAGTAAGGGGAGTTCATCGAAACCTTTAGGCAGGAAATGAAACATTTGTGAGGAAAATTAACTCTTTCATCTCCAATTGTAAACATTTATCTTAGCTAATTTGGGACACATTTTTGTTCATACAGGCTGTTCAATATTCAGTTAGCCTAAGGAATTGGACAATACGTTTGTATATCAAACTTTGGATGGTAATTTTACAGTTATGAAACTAAGGCAAAAAGATAAAAATGATAAAAGTATGAGCCTTTCTCTCAAAATGATTCAATTACACCCAGAACACTGTGATATTGACACAACCATAGGTAGATATATAGAAAAAAATGCAGTGTAAGTGTGGGGTGAATCCTGTCACAAGGTGAAGGAAAATCATAATACAACTTTATGTTGTACTGTTGACTGACAGGTGAAGAGCAACAGCTGGTGTATGAGGAAAGGTAAGGTCAGGTAAATGCGGAACTAGAGAAAACCAAAAACAAAAGAAAAACAGAACTTAGAGCAGTATTGTGTTTTACCGATGGCTGTATTCACTGCCACTGATGGAAAGATTGCATTTCATTTTCTAATCTTTGTAACCTTTCAAAACTAGACTTGTTCACCAAAAGCACCACAGTGTTAAAGTCATTGTAAATAAGAGTGTGTTCAATATGATAGTCGCACTACTATTTAATAATCTTTGTGATGTAATGGTTTTGGAAAACCTAGCCCTGATGAATTAATTTGCTTTAATGGTTGATGAACTATAGACTTTAAAGCTCAGTATACATCTGATAATCAAAGCAACAAAAATATTTGCAGTCTCAGTGTAACGAATGTGTTTGACTTTCTTAACAAGCATTAAAGACAACTAGCTATGGCTAACTAACTAAGACTCACTTTTAATTTGAGTCACATTAATTCTCTTAATGCCATGATACACATGATGCATGCTTAATGCATAAGCTCCTTGTTCATACAAGTTGTATAAACACCTTATTTTAGAAATATTGCAAAAAAAACAGAAGTTATTTAAAAAGAACATTTAAACCATTTAATCTAGTAACCATGAATTATCAAATTACCTTAAATATATGTATGGATATTTGTGAAAACTACAGACCCATTCTCAATGACAGCATCGGTAGTTCCTGACTGCCTGAATCTGTTTCCTTTTCTGTTTGTCACATTAAGACAGGTCTATTCTTCTCTGACAAACCAGTCTTGTTCTCTTCTTAGTCAGATTTTATACATAAGTAAGCAGCACAAGGCAGAAACAGGACTATATACTACTTAAGTCATCATAATTTCAATCAGGTATTTTGAACTGCTGTGAAAACTTTACACAGCATAGCACTTCAAGCTGAACCTTGAAGCTGAACCCTGTCAGAATGAGTGTTTACCTGCTATGGTGTAGACCTAATTACCCCAGTGTTAGGTCCTCTACTCCTCTGCACCCACCAAGCCATCCACATTTTTTCTCTTGCCTGAACCAATACATTAAGAACACTGGCAATCACCTCGTACTGGCACGCTTTGAGCTGGGTTATAGTAAAAACATGGACAGGCTGGTGGGTCCTCAGAACTGGGTTGAGAAACAATGTGCTAAAGAATGGGAATGACAGCCCTGTCATACAAACACGACATTCATTACCACTCCACATATTTCTGAAGTACAAACGCCATTATGTTAAGCAATAATCGATGGTCAATTTTAAAGGGGAATAAAAAGGTAACCATAGCATACATTACCCCCAGTGTAGTGATTCCCAACTTTGTTAGAGAGAGATATCCAATCTTATGTTGGAAAGAAGTTTACTTCCATTGTATACACAATCTCAACAAATACACAAGCCTCATTATGATGTCTTTTTTCTATAATACAATTTTTAAAATTTTCTAATTAGCTCAATTCAACAGGTAGAACCTATTAGTAAAATCAACTAGACAATACAAACTCTTGTCAGATCCGTACCATAGTGTCACGGTACGGCCCCCTCCTCCCAAAAGTGTGTGTGTGTGTGTGTGTGTGTGTGTGTGTGTGTGTGTGTTCGCCTTCATGGCCATGCCCTCTCCATGTATCACACCTGTTTGTTGTTTGGTGTCAATAAAGTTTGTGTATATAAAGTCTTGTTGGTTTGTTGTCGGTGTTTAACCGTACGTTAGCCTGTGTGCTACATTGCCTTTTGTTGTGTGTAAATATACATCACATTGTTTTACTTGGCTCGTTCGTGTATCCTGCCTAGCCTCCACGCGTTACACATAGCAATGCAGAATTTCCCTACACATCTGAAACGGCTTTCTGCAATGAATGGGATCATTTTAAAAAGAAGTGAATTCAAAAGGACACAAGAGCGTTAGACATTCATTTGCACTGGCTTATTTCTATACCTGCAAGTTAAAATATCATTTTGCAAAGAACTGAACTATAAAGAGTTGGGACTTGACAGTGCAGAATTTACTATTATTGTTTCCATTTCAGGTATGCTGTATGTTGTGAATTCTGCATCTTCTGCACTTTCAGCAGAAACGTCAAAGCCGAGTCAACTGCTAAAACATTATGATATCAGAAAAGCAGCAATAAAAAGTAACTGACACAATTTTTGAAAAAATCCACTTAAAACTGCTTAAGCCCTCATGTACTGAAACAGGCAGATTCATGTTTGTGCACATGTGTTCATGGGAGCATGCATGCATGTGCTTTGTGTGTGTGTGTGTGTGCACATGTGCATGCATTCACAGCATGCAAAAGATGGAGAGAGCAGAAACTAGTATCAGAAACTTACAGATTTTATCTTGTTGGCATTTGCTTCCTCTGCAGCCTTCTGATACCTGAAAGAAAAATAATAATCACCTTTAAAAATAATGCACTTTTGAGATTTAGCATGAGATACAGCCTTTTTCAGTAACTAAATGCTAAATTTACCCTTTATTACCTCTAGTGGGAAAAGACAATATCACACTTCCTTTACAAAAAGTTACTCATTCATATACCATCCAGGAGAGGGCAGTAGACCATGGGGTCATTTCAGAAGCTCATGAAAATAGCTGAGCTTTAGCAGGTTGAGGCTTAAGTACCACAGACTGCTCGTGTCTGTAATAGCAGGAAATCTTTCTTCTTGCTTCCTGGTGGGGCTCCATCACTAATGCTAAATAATCAAATCATCACCTGCTACCAAACAGTAGAAAAGGGAAACAGAACAAATCTAACTGTTTTTTTAAAGTTTCCTCTGGACAAACCCACCTCAAGACAAAATAACACTCCAAAATTATGGTGCACTTTGTAAGACATTCATAATCAGCCCTTTGTCCCATCCTAGTCCCAAAACATGAATCTACCTTTGGAACTGAGGTCTTTTGAACATTATAAGTAATTTATTTGTTTAATATAATTTCTAGGTTAGCAAGGTAATTTTGGGCTTACTCATCCAACTTTGGGCATCAATCAAAACTACTTCAAGCTGAACCTGTTAGGTGACTACACAGTAAGAGTTTTTTTTTTTTTTCCTGTGCTGGAATCAAAAGGCATCAAACAATAGGTAATCTGAATTTACAAACCTGACCCATGAGCACTACTACTCTGAAAGACCTGATGTGACTCCTCACTTAAGGGGCACTTTACGATCTTTTCTTGTAAAAACTGAAATAAAAATGCTCATCTTAATACAAAAAGGACAATCTGTGGCCCTAACTGACCTTCATGGATGCTTCCATGCTACACAGTACTGCAATGCACATTTTAAGATGAACTGTCTGATTTTTAAAAGCACCAAGGATTTTTTTTTACTATATACTGTATGCTTCAGGTGGAGGCTATAACATTTTGGTATGTCATTAGAGCCATCCATTCTTCTTCCCCTGTGTGAGCCAAAATATGCTGATACTACTAAAGCAACAATAGTTCTGGTTTTGAAATTAGCCATATTCTCCAAGGCAGTGGTGTCTCAGTGGTTAAGGTACTTCATTTGTAATCAGAAGGTTGCTGGTTCAAGCCCCTCCACTGCCAGGTTGCCACTGTTGGGTCCCTGAGCAAGGCCCTTAACCTTCAATTGCTCAAGTTGTACTCAGACATAATTGTAAGTTGCTTTAGATAAAAGCATCAGCTAAATGCTGCAAATATAAGGCTTCTAGAAAGCAGTACAGGTTCAAGTGGCCCACAGTCAGGATTCCAGCAGCACACACACAGCATATACAAACTAGGAATAGGTGTAGGGCATGTCATTTACTTGGAGAAACGTTCAGCGATGGCATTGGACTTGCCACGACCACCAACCAATGAGAGTTCTCTTGCTGTTATGCGTAGTGACTGTGAAGCCCACTGTTTCCGACTGAATGATCTTGCCTCCATGGTGCTCTACGCTGACACTCAGGACACTGATGGAGAAGAACAGAAAACCTGCATAAAAATAAATATTTTCACTATTTGGATGTGCAGGAAAACAGCTTATAAACAATGACATTATAAAATCATAGCAGCATCAAGAATGACACATTAACATCAGTACTAGCATATGTCTTTTTATCAAGGTTTTCATTAAATTAATGTAATGTTCTTATCCATTTCCTTTATTTTTTTTTGTGCCAAGTTGCATTAATGCCTTTATTTCTTTAATACACAAGTTACAGATTACAACACTAATTCTACATTATTATTACAGCACTAACACTATACATTTACAGTAATAATAGTTTGTGGGTTTTGTGTACTCTTTGTGTCATAATTTACTATTTTTTTTGAGAGATTCATGCCCATAGAATTATGAATGCGTTATATAGCAAATACTTATAAATACTGCACCTATGTTTCACTTATCTACTTAATTGTTTGAAAACATCGCTGTTAGTGAACAACATGGATGATATTTTCCTTATGAGAGGTCTTAAAGGTACTATTTTGGGTTTCAAAAGTTTCTAGAGCTTTAAATATAAGAATCAACAGTAAAAAAAAAAAAAAAAAAATCCATATTTTGGGATTCTAAATGTACGATTTTCTGTTAATAAAGAAGTCAAAGGATAATTTTTTAAAATGTTGGTGTTAATGAGGGGTTATAGGTCATAGATAAATTACACAAATCAAGAGGGTTGCTTTATATTACTGTCTAATTACATTATTGCATGTTCTTAATATCTGGATATACTAGTTCTGTGTTTATGTAACGTCTTATGTTTGTAAAGCTTGTACATTTACATTTATGGCATTTAGCTGACTTGCACGCTTGTAGAAATTCTATCTACAACCAAGCCTCTGCACTCCAAACAAGAATGCAGTGTCACATGTATTCATTTCATCTGTCCACACAACCATCTGATTTCAGTAGTTAACAAGTTCTTATGTTTAACAGAAGACAATAACCCAATTAAAGAAATTAAGAAATTGTAATGATCATGCTTGCACTAAAAGCAACTCTTAGGTATCCTATATGAATCTACACAGACTAGCAGTCTCCAGCATTGTTCCTTGAGATTAGATGGGGTAGACACAACGAGAGGGTTACACTCCAGGACATCATTATTCAACATGCCCAAGCAAGTCTTATACTGATTGCATCACTGATTAGTCATGTTAGGCACAGTGAAGTAATAGGTTTCAGCATCTGTTAAGCAGAGTTCCACTGGTAGATATGGTAGATTGTCATTGTATTTCAAGAGGATTTGGGCTTCATAAATCCTCAGTCATGGAACAAATACACAGGAGAGCATACACACAGTATAGAACCAGGGAATTGAAATCAAACCCAATAATAAAGTCATTTTAAATATTCGTCACTTAGCAACAAAACATTTGTGTTTATAATGACTAATATATTTGTCTAATATATTTGTTACTGGCAGTATTAGTCATTCAGTAAACTGTGATGATGAATAGAGAATTCTAAAATATCTCATTTATGACAGCATCGTCAGGCTTACATCATTACAGCCACACCTATGCTTACACCCTCTATTGCAAGTGTAACGTGCAGGACTTTGACCTGCAAATGTCAGATGTTGCTCCCTGGATGACTGTGACTTGGCCCAGCATTCTTTAGTTTGATGTTTGGCATCAAAATTCCATTTGGACAAGTTATAACCTGCTCAGGAGATATAAGATGCAGTTGCTGACCAGGTTTTACAAAACCTTTGCATTTAGAACTGAGTTAAGAATCTAAAATTCTTATTACAGCCATGAAAATAATTTGCAAAGAATTATCTATAGTTAGTGTTTCTCATATTACCCAGCTGTTTTAATGCATGATAGACAAAAAGGGTGGTCCTAACTATCTTCACAGGAGTGAAAATATCTTACAGTCTGCTACTCTTGTTCCATACTTATTCTCTGACAGCTATGATTTTGATGGACAAGAAAAACATCCACTGCAAACCGGAAATTAAAACAGAAAGGATCATGTTCTATAAACCCCTGCACAAAATGTGACTCTACTAAGCTGAAGGTTTAGTTTTTAAGTGCACTCCATATATCTGTAAGAACACAACATATATATTTTTGTGAGCTAATATGTTGTGTACAAGGAAATCACAAAGAAAGCATCAGCAGTTTCACTTGATACAGACCACTGCCAGCATGAAAAATAATGTAGATATGTTGAAGACCAAAAGGTGTCAATAAATTTTCCTTCTCAGCCTTAGTCAAAAAACCACTCTATGCTGAGCAGCCCTGGCCCATGCTTCACTCACATTTGTGTCAGTCCATGAGTTCGGAAGAAATTATTACCTTTTGCCATATTTTATAATGAGGGAGTAGGGGCATGAGGAGGATGGGCACCCCCTTTGAGTCTTGGTTCCTCTCAAGGTTTCTTCCTCATGAGTTTTTCCTTGCCACCGTCACCCCTGGCTTGCTTACTGGGGGGCTTGAACTTGGACATTCGTAAAGCTGCTTTATGGCAACATCTGTTATAAAAAAGCTCTATATACATTTTTTTCATTATGATTTGTATGAGATTCCCTTTTATGATATTGGTTGGCTATTTCATGACATTTTGCCCAATATAAACCCTGAAACTATAATATTTCGATATTTCATAATATTACCTTTTTTTCTAAAATACCCCCCCCACACACACACACACACAAAAACTTTGTGAGGTCTGAGACATTTATAATAATGTTATTAAATATTTATCTCAACTATTATTAATATGTTATGTAATCTATTAAAGTAAACTTCAATAAACCAGCATAAATGTATATTCTTGGAGTGGAAGAAACAATTAATGTAATGTGTCTGACAGTTGCAAAACATTTTCAAATTTCCACATGTAGACTGAAGACTCGTTTGAAAAGAGATCTATTTTGGTTAAAAGAGACCCCCCCCCCCCCAAAAAAAAAGCTGATGCACGTGTGTTCGAAAAGGGTTACCAAGCTAGGATTTCAAAAGAATTTCAAGTGATTATATATATATTCCAAGCTTCTTGAACATTCAGCCCATCTTAAGCCAGTTTCTTCCACAAGAGAGGCCTGGAAAGAAGCAGTGTAAATCTATACTCTATCCTTTTTTAAGGATCTAAAAACATAAGTGATGTTCCAAAGAGATCACCTACATGTAGAGCATACCAGACATGATGTCTGATTTTTACAAAATCTGCATTTTGCAAAATCTGCATACAAGAATCCCTGTTATGGCTGAAATGGTGGAGTGTTGTTGAATATACTGTGGAGTATACATTGTTTTAGGCTGCGTTGCCCAAATCAAGTCCAATGCCTTTTACACAGTACTACACAATACTCAAGCAGAATATCTGAGCTAAATGGCTTGTAAAGTGAAATTTTACTACAGCTGCATTTATCAGTCATTTTGTTGTAGTTTAAGTAAATCTAAAATCATTTTATATAGCTATACAGCAGCCTTGTTAAGCATGTTGTTACATTCTGCCAACCACACATGAGGTTGCTACATTCTGCCCAGCACATACGAGCTCCGCTATTATCACTATTTTTAAGGCTATGAAGACTTAGAGACCAAAGTTCTGTAGTTTTGTGCTGTATGATTATGTGCTGTCACTAGCCTCTCATGTTACTGATTAGATAGCATCAAACTGCATTTTTGGAGTAACTTCCTTAGAACTGCATATCCAAGATTAGATCTGAAATTACTTTTAGGTCATGTGGTGAGTGTAGAGCAAAAAAGGGATTCAGAAGGAGATTAATAGAGTAATAATGTCTTTGCATAAGAAAAGCAATACACTTATATTCAACATTCTACTCACGCATTTAATCCACCTCTGAAATTGGCTAAAATGAAGAACTGAACTGGAATTTTAATCCTGCTCACCTTGAAAATAGGCTCTTGGACAGAATTTAAAAGAATACCATTAGTTATTCAGGTTCTACTAAACTGACTTGTGTACCACAGAATAGTAGCAGACTTGTTTACAAGTTAATGTTTGTCACAGACCAGGATCTATTATGCAGACTTTTGGCCTTGCAAATTTCAAGAACTATACTATTCCCCTGCTTTTTAGAAAGTGAGAGTTAAAAGAATGTAACACTTCCTGTTGTTAGGACTGTAGCTTTTCAGGTCACTCAAGCTCACTAAAGCAAGAAACTTTGGACCTGAACTTTGTGTGCCACTATGCTAGGAATGGTGGGAATACCCAAAGCTAAAAATGGCATGACAAACACACCAATAGAATGGCAGAAGAATCGATCATTTCTGAATCATACAGCACTGCATGATTCAACTACCTTTAATCCTTTTGGCTTTTTAATCAGACTCCAAAGATAACATTTATTTATGTTACACCTTGAGAATATAAATAATTTAGTTTAATCAACAATCATTGTAAATGGGTTTAAATTAGAGTAACTACTAATCATTTTAGACATCAACTTGATTTCAAGCATATTAAATTGAAGTTTTCATAAAACTACCTCTAAACTAAATGTGTTGTATTCTGAAATGGTTTTACTGTAGTGACATCACTGTATTACCTCTGTGAACCGAAGCACTGTAACTCATTCAGTTATCTTTTCAGAGATTTCTTTTCAGGAATCCTTTCGATTCTACATATTTTCACTGTGCAGAAATGATCTACATACCCAAATTTGACACTTTGGACACGATATCATAAATTCACAGAATTCCTCTCAGATAGATGCGTTTTAGTTGAATTTTTAGTTCACAGTATAATGCTTTCTATGTGACCTATAAAAATATTCTGATGATGATGGGGAATAACATTGCCTATATAAAATTGCGACAATCTAAGTTGAGGCAGTTTGAACCATGGCTTTGGTCTCATTCCTTAGACACATGATTAATTTATTTTACTCCTCATTAAACATTCTTGAGACATTTTATTGCAGGTGTTACCACACACTAGACTACCAATAAAAGGCTATACTTTAACAAGAAAACAAAAAATATAGGGAAAAGAGAAAGTGAAATAATATAAAATCAACATAAATAAAATACACAATTGTACAAAGAGACTATACCTTTTAAGAGGTAAAATACAATGCCTTTTCATCAGCTTTGTGTCAACAATCAGATTTAAAAACAATACCAAGTGTGACCTCTTTGTCAGAGAATATAATACGGAAACAAACTGGCAGTCAAACTGGCTCTTCATCTGTGGCCAAAGTATAAGGTGCTAAAAAGCTGCCAATCCCTTCATTAAGATCAACTGTCTCACACGAGTTGACTAATTCAGTGCTTGAAGCAGAAACACAAGCCAAGGACATTCTGAACTCAATCGATATTATTCTGTGTGGATAAGAGTACAAAGAAAAATACCACAAAGATGACCATTCTTTCAACCTGCTTCAGTAGTAGCAGCACCTTGTAGCAGTTTCTGCTTTCATTCAACATTCTCAGAATGTTTGATAGTTCTCTAACATATATGTTATCATAGAAGGACAACATGAGACCCACCTCTGTTGTTCAGCTGCTTCCCTGCTGTACCATAAAGTTTTATATTGTTTTCATGTCCAAGTTTTAGTTAGGCCTCTCCACACCTTTGCTGCGTCACCTGCTTCTAGAGAAAGACCTTAGGACACCTGATACTGCTTTCATGTGGGCGGCGTTCAGTGTGAGTTTGTAAAGGGTGGAGCTAATGGGGGAGGCACAGCAGGGCTACATCTCATTCAGACTAAAGAATGTTCCCTTCCCTTCATCTGTTCCCTTAAGAGAGTCTGGCTGTGGTATAATTGTAATGCATATGTTTTAATGAGTGCACCTTAATGTGCAAGAGAAAATATTGAGAGAGTGTATACCTCTGGAACTCTGAAGCATATGGTTATAATTTAAGACAGGAAATGTATAAAACAATAAATAAATAAAAATAAATAAATAAATACACATTAATTCTGTAATCATACATAATGTTGGCTTTACTTTATTAAACACTATGAAAAAGCATTTTTGTAAATCTAGTATACATTTCTCAACCCAAAAGTCTTTTTTGTGTACCTCAAAAAACAAACTATCATATCTTAATTTCAAAGAAATACAGATAAGAAAAAAATAAATGTAGTTATCTGATTATTTACTAATTGGGGATGGTAGCCTGGTGGTTAAGGTACTTGACTTATAATCAGAAGGGTGCTGGTTCAAGCTGCCACTGTTGGGCCCATGAACAAGGCCCTTAACCCTGAAGTGCTCAAGTTGTACTCAGTCATAATTGTAAGTTGCTTTGGATAAAAGCATTAGCTAAATGCCATAAATGTACTTGTTAGTGAAAGCTTCTTTTGCAGGAAAAATTAGATGCTGTACCTAATAGATATATACATGTATAAATAGCCTCTTGATTTTAAATTTACAGCACATTTGAGATCTTTTGCAATGATTAACTGATAACATTTTGAGGGAAGACAAAAAGTTTATTCTGGATTCCTGTATTGCCATCACTGTGAGATCTTATTCTGGATTCCTGGCTTGTCAACACCCTGTACAGTTTATTGCAGTTTTCACTCCTTAGACATAGTCAAGCAGACAACAGAAGATAAATAATGTAATGGCATTTGGGCCACAAGTGGTAAAATTAGATTATGCAGCATTATGTCTTAGTGACATAAGGAGCTGCATTTCACCTGCCAGGTGTAATCTGAATGTGTCTGTCCTTTCTCATTTATTATTCCCAGAGATGACATTCTGGTCCCTGCTTCCTGCTGTTACATGGTGATAGATTTGCTGCATATATAAAATTATGCTTAATTAGAGGCATGTATCTAATTATACCAGGACTGAATACTGAAAAACAGATGGATGAAATGTTTAACGACCATAAATACCTCTCACTAGGCAGGTTTCAGCAAAAAAATACTGCAGAGTTTCAGCCAGTTTCACTCTTATGAGCAAAGCCATGGAGAAGGAGAAAGAGGAAGAGAGAGAGACACACACACGACATCGTAGACTGCAGACGAGACAGGCGCCCCATTTAAACGAGCTATTCAAATCACTATGTAACCCAGTCAAATCTAGTTTATAAAGGCAATCACACTCGCGTAGCATGTATCCCCGTTCCCGCTGGAACCGCAAGTAACAGGCTACCAATGACACTGCTCTCTACAGGTAGCCACATACTGTAACTGTGCCTGTTAAATAATTTTAACGTCTGTCTAAAGTTTGATATATATTTAGCCTGTGCGATTATCTTTCTTGTTTCCAGATAAGAAGTAATCCAGTGTAATTAGTTCATGTCTAACTCACATCAAGGCATATCCCAAACCGCAGAGAATCCTTAAAACCTAGGCCATCGACATCTGGTATATCAACAAACAATAACATACATTAGTGAAACAAACAAAAAAATAAAAATAAAAATTGCAGACACGTGAAGTAAGGGTTTACAATTTTACCCAACAACTAATTAGCCTTACTTTGCCACAGGTGCATAGGTCATATTATCCTCCGAGACCAAGAAGAAGCGACAAACTGCCAACATCAATTTCTTTCAAAAAGACGTAGTAACAACAGTGTACCTCCAGTTATTATTATTTTTGCACATCCCGAAGATTTGCTAGTTATGACGGTTCATAATTTGTTCAAATAACCTTAAACCTAGTTTATCCGCCGCTAGCACAAGCTGTAAGCTAATGATTTGGGTCCATCTAGTGGTTGTTGACTTTGAGACCAAAGCCTAGAGGTGCCAGCGTGCGTTCCTTGACAACTACCGCCTGCAATGTTTAGTTCCAACCCTAATCTAGCACACCTGCCTTTAATATTAGCATGCTACTAAAGTACTTGATTGACTGGTTCAGGCGTGTTAAATAAGGGTTGGAACGAAACTCTACAGGGTGGTAGGCCTAGATCTCCAAAGAAAGGAAAGGAAAGGAAAGGAAAGGCAAGTTTATGTGTATAGCACTTTTCATACAGTTGCAGTTCAAAGAGCTCTATGCCCAGACTTTGTGACATCATTGCAGTGAAAAACTCTGACAACTGAAGTTTTGGAATGAATAAAAGGTTATATTTGATGTTGTTGAAATAACACAGGGGTCAAGTGTACAGGGATCTATTCAACAAGAGTTTCAATGGAATTTCAATGAATTTCAGTGGAATCAATGTCCAAATTTGAATGAAGCATGTTTATTTTTGCTTCCAGTGCATGTTGTCACAAATGTATTCTCTCGTGCCTGGGACAGTATGTGAAGCAAATTGATTCAGCAGGCACAAGCTAGCCACTCTGCATAATATATAATGCATTTGTATGCTTTGTATTCATATTAAAACTGTTCAACACTGGGATGATAGGTTGAACAATGTATGTTTACTGTTAAACTCACAGAATTGCCTTGAAGTAATGTGCCTGTACTTGCCCAAGTCTTAGTGTGTTGTAACTGAAATGTGAGGTGAATGTGGACTAATGTCTCTTAACATTTCTCTTAGTATACATGGAGGCAATTTCATGTTGGAGTGTTGGAGATATCTCTGAAAAACCTCATACCTGGGCTATATTATGTATCTACTTTTTAGCCAAGATGCCATATCTTGATCTACTGAAGTCGCTCCTGGCATATGGATATTTACATGCATCATCTAGCTACTATCACTCTGTGTGTAAATACTTAACAATCTGTTCTGTTTCTGCCAAGCTATAGGTGCGGCCCTGCTGTCTGAATGGATTCTGGGACAAGGCTGATGTGTGCTATTCCATAGTGTGGTAGACTGTGGTATGCTATTTTGCAGTGTGTTATAGATTGTGGTGTGCTACTTCAGATGTCATATTGTTGATATTGATAGGGTTCTTATACCTGGACCAGTACTATCACTATTTTGCATCTCTGTTTTCACTTACTATTATTTATTTACATTATCATTGTTGTTGTTGTTGTTGTTGTTGTTGTTGTTATTTGTATGAACACTGCTATCCAGTGTCACCCATAGGAGGATGTGTTTCCTTTTGAGTCTGGCTCCTCCATAGGTTTTTTTCCCTTATACTCAAGGTTTTTTTTTCCTTGCCGCTGTTACCTGTTCACTAGAGGTCTGTTTACTACAGGTCTAGACATGTTTTTTTGTTTAAAGTGTTATATGAATAACATTGAAATTAATTGGATTTTTAACAGAAATAAAATGTATTGTTAATTCATATGACATACGTCTTTAGCTGTATAATCTGTATGAGTATCTTTGTGTCTGAGAGAGTCACATGATATGAGAAAACACTGCATTTATTTGTTCATAGAAAGGTCACATGTTCCCAATGGCCTAAATCTAGCAAGTTACGACAACTTGGAAAGATTATCCATTTTTCTAGAGAATTAGGAATTTGTCAAAATGATCAAACATGGTAATCAATCATATGCAACAGATGCAGTAGATAACCATAACAGTAACTCTAGAATGAACTGAAAAAAGATGGATCATTCCTTTAAGAATTCTTAAAGTTTCAAATAACTACTTCATTTAGAATCAAAGTAGCCACAGTGAAATTATACTTATAATCCCCAAGATTTAAATATTTTGCAGGAATTATAAAACATTCAAAGATATTTCACTTGGCATTAACCTGAAAAATAGACATATTACAACATCTCAAGTCTCTTCACTGACATTAACAGTAATGCTAATTACATGCTTTGACAATTATGGGTGTTTGATAAATAAATATATTTATTTTCAATCATATCTTTAGGTACAGCTATGAATGGGTTTTTGTAGACAATGTTCTTTACCAACTCAACTATATTTGCTCATTTTGAGGTCACTAAGTACTAAATAAAAAGTACTTTAAAAACATAGGTTGCTGACCATGACCAAATTCTATTCTGAGTGCTATAACCAAATTCTGTATCAATCAGTACTATAAAGTAGGTTTTTGGTTCTTATTTTAAAAAAGCTGACTCATGGATAAATTAGCATTATTTTGTTTACTATGACCTATAAAACAAGGCCTCTTCTATGAGAAGCAAAAAGATCCACATGCATAAAACTTGCAAGATTTGGACCAACTACATTCCTGTGATCTGAGGTACTGTAGGGAATGCTGACGAAAAAAGAATACTGTTTTAAAAATTAGGATTTGCCTAAACTTTTTGGAACATGTCTATTAGTCCATTATAAAAGAAAAATAAACCTTTCAAAAATGTAACAGTAGTCCTACTAGAAAATCAGGCAATAAATGATTTAAAAACATAAAATGACACACAGTATCAAAATAAAATGACTTCTTAGTAGTCTCTCAAAGTAATCTTAGAATGTAGAATGTATTGCCAAAACTATTCATAATTCTAAAGGGTAGCATAATATTTTGGTATTTTAAACCCACTCATCTTTACCAAGTTTCTATCTTGATTGCTGTCTCAATTGTTGAAGATTGTGGAGTTGCTAAGCAGAAGTCCCTGTGTAGCTGAACCTTGATGCACACCACTGTTGTTAACTCAGTATTCCACTCAAATGTCTATCTCCAAAATTTTAAATGGCTTTCCTGAAAGAAGAAGGCAAATGACTTCTTCTCAATTACACAATTTGATAACATAGCATGAATGAGAAAACCCAGGCACAAAAATAACAAAAGAATAATCAAGTTTTTATATATTTACCATATTTATGAGTTATACACCACCTCCAGACTCCCGCCATCAGAAGGAAAATGACAGCAGCAGTAACTGTAGCATATGAAGTACTCACAGGAGTGCTGAGGAATGACAATGCCATAAAAACCTGTTAAATTCTATGGATTAATGACAATACAATAATTTACAGCATATAGTTGACACTTTATCCAAAGCAACTTAGAATTATAACTGAATACAATTTGAGCAATTGAGGGTTAAGGCCTTGCTCAGGGGACTAACAATAGCAACATAGCAGTGGCTTGAACCGGCAAGCTTCTGATTACAAGACAACCATTGAGCTACCATGTCCTAAATAGGTTCTATGGGTTTTTTATATGGAAGCACAGATCAACAAAAGCAAATGAGAAAATGAAAAGAATTAGAAATCCAAAAGATTTATGTGGAGAGTGCTGATGAAATCTTACATATCATTATTAAAGGTTGTCACTGGGGATGAGGGATTGGTCATCCATGGGGATGAGGGACTTACTGTAAAAATGTAAACAAAACTGAAATAAATAAGTAGACAGACAAAGCACAAAGAGACAAAATGTTATACATATAATTACAGAATGAGACAAAATCTAAACATGGTGTATCCAATTTAATGAACCAGGTTGCGGCATAATCATCACTAAACTCTGAATATACATAAACACTGAACTGGTTTTGCTGCATATTTTAAAACTTTCTATAAGAAAGTTTTATCTTACAGTAAAGCATAATAAACCAGTTTTAAATGTTCTAAATATGTTCTTTTCCAAACTGGCAAACTACCAATTTTCGAAAACATGTGTCAGTGTTTACTTAATAGTATTTATTATGTTAAAATGGGTCAGAATGCATGTAGTGAGGAAAGCCCATCAACTGCCAGCATTTCAGTTTTAAATCAATATAGTTTTAAAGTTTTAACTTTAAGGTTTTATCTTGTCACTCAAGGTCTCTTGGGAACACCTTTTATGAGATTTTTAAATTGAATATTGAAAATATTAAAAAAGGAAAACAGAGTGGAAATATTATTAAGAAATATAACAGTGAAACAAAACTACATCCAAAACCTCCTGGTACAAAGTATGAATTGCATATAAAGGTCGACCCCTTGTGTACCTAAAAGTACAATGATGCAGAAGAGTTTGGGACCAGGACATGAGATTACCATACCATTTTCACATTTTGTATCAGAAAAGCAGGTGCAGTTTGCAGTAGTCCTCAAGCCATTTTCTAGATATAGATAGAAAAACCCAGAGAAAGGCATTTAGAGCATAAAATGTTATGATCCATGAAATATTTGTAGTGGTCACGGCACAACAGCCAGAACTACTAAATCATACAGGACTGTAGATATGCTTGTCTCAGGCTATGCATTTGAATGTTTCAGTAAACAGTACCTTTAAAAATAACTTTTTCCACCTTTTTTACTGAATTTTTATAAATACATTTGAGGAAGACTTACGACATTTCTTGCAAGGATGACAGCGTACACCACTGTTTGTGGTACAGTTTTGGATTATATACCACCCTGTAAATTCATATTTGACATATTAGTATAATTACATTCAAATATTATATGGACTGTTGTCTTATCTTAAAGCATGTTCTCAAAAGACTTTATTCCTTTACTCACCCTTGGCACAGAGGGGACAACATGTTGAATCTTGAAGTGCAAACTCACCCTCTCTGCATGTCTCTACACATCTATGGCCCAGTGTCACCACTACTAAAACTGAAATCTGAGATTTAGAAGAGAACAAATAGTTCATAAATAAATCATTTCAGCATTGAATGTCATTTTTGACTTGCAACAAACATAAAAAAGTGAATTGTTACTCCTAACATTACATTGAATAGCAAAGTTATTTTACAAAAAAACTAACAAGCCTACTCTTTTTTTTAACATTGACCGGCAAAACCTTGGACAGTGGAGATCATAGTTGGCAATTATGTGCAGGGTTTAGCATGCTGAAGCATATTTTATCAGCATGTAAGGTTAGTTTGTCACTGGACATTGAGACATAATTAGGTTCACAGTTTATCAGCATGTTGATTCGATAAGAGAGAGCGCAGGCTATAAATATCGATAAATAGGGTAAAGTGTGACATTGGAAATTGCTAGTGCAAGTAGTAAAAAACAAAACAAAACTACAGGTCCCACATAGATTTTAACATTGCCATTTGAGGATGCAGTTGATGAAGGTTTTGAAAAAAGAAACATATAATTCCATCTTATAATTAAAAAAAATAAAAATAAAGTATTGGAAAAATCTTAAACAGTTAATATAAAACAGGGACTACATTATATTCAAAATCTAACACGTATGTCATTTTTGCCACATAGTTGCCGTATAGAAAGTGGATTTTAGCATTGTTTGGATTATGGCTGCATAAAGCCGGAACCCCATTACATTACTAATCGTCCGCATTACGTTAATAATCCTCTATCTTCTAATAATCAGTCTATGATTGTGTGCATAGACTGTATGTACAAATGCCCCCTAAGGGTTTAAACAACTCACAACTCATAAAATGTATATATTTGTAACACTTTTAAGATACGTCTAAGAGACCTAGTCAAACATCCATTTAAGTGCATGTATTTGATAGCTAGCTAAATGATGAGCTAAAGCGTGGAGCTACAACTTTGTGTGCTCATTTAGGAAGCCATCATTCTCCGCCCACCTGGGTACTGTATTTTCAATACCAATTTTGCGATCAAAATACGTTCAGAATACGTTTGGACTATAGCGAGGCTATCCGAATGTAGCCTACAAAGTTATACCTTGGCTACATGTTCTTCCCAGAAATTAAACCTAAATAAATTAGCAGGCTTTGATTCTTGTATTCTGGTCACATTTCTGGTCTGCTAGTTAAATACAGTAAATATGTAAATATCAACTTTGACATCGAATATAACGAGCAATTATTTTACTAACCTAACGCCAGTGTAGCCATTAATCAGTGTTATCATTTAAAAATATTTTAAGATTTATTTTATTTGAGGCTTAAATATTATATTAATTAGGCAATTGTATTTATACATCTGGTTTTGAGCTGTTTTCTGCTTTGTTCTAGACCGAGGGACCTAATATATAATATAAATACATATGCACCCTAAGGGTTTAAACAACTCATAAAATTAATAAAAAGTATATTTATAATTTACCTTTATATATAACCTATAGAATGTTTAGGTCTAAGTACACGATAGACCAAACAAAATCACTCACCCAAAAATGCGAACACATCTCAATTCCTGAATCCTGTAAAACGTAAGATAGTAAATCATACTAAAATGATTTAACCGAATGGACTGTTTATAACTAGTCCTTGTATTTAGGTGACGCACTATAGGTGGAGCGTAAGACGTGCAGTTTATTCTCCACCTCTACATGCACTGGAGCGCAAGGCTGACAAAAAAACTTCACATATATTTCACATTGTGTTAATGAACATTTACATAAACATTCTAAATACTTCCTCGTCTAGATATAACTACCTAATTAGTTTCGCCATGTTTGTAATGTTTGCAGGTTTTTATTCATTTTTGTGTGAAATGCATATTTCTAAAGTAAAAATAACATCCCATAGTCCTCCCCACGGCACAGAATTGCATGCCATTACAGGCTCAAAGGTAATTAAGGAACCGGCAACATGGCAGGCGTGGCGAGGTTGGTTCAGCGCCAGCCTCAATCAGAAAGTCAGATACAGTCGTTAGATGCTGGGAAACAAGGACTATATCAGCATAGCACCAAATAAAAACAAAAAACCTTCAGTTTACAAACCTGACAGCAAATGACAAACTATATTTGTTTAAATTCTTCAAGTAACAATCAGGTCTCTAGTATGTAAAATTCAGTTCCATTTATAAAAGGAAACTTGAAATTGCATCAAAGCCAAAGCCAAAAAAAGCAAATCCATAGGGACGATAGCACTGTATAGGCTGGCTGAAGGGCTTACAGAAGGCGGTTGCTCTTGGGAGAGAGCAAGTTTGGTGTAATGCTTGTAAGTAGACATCTTCTGAAATATTGTCTTAATTCAGGATAATTATAATAATATTTAAAATATTTTTTTTTTCTGGCAACAGGAAAAAATACTAAAAAATACTCCATTAGGAATAACCTTTTTATTCATTCAGTAAGTCCATGAGTTTTATAAACACTATTTTGGCCTTACTTTTCACATTTTAAATTAAATTAAATCAAAGATTTAAGACTGTTCATTTATTTAATGAGTTGTTAAAATCAACTCAGGCAAACTGAGTAGCCACAATTAGGGTGTTCTTTATGACAACATGTGTTTGTGAATACTAATCTGTCACGGAATGCGCCCCTTCCACTGGTGACGTGGTATGGCCCGCCTAAAGATGTGGGAGTTCTTCATTAACCGTATTGTTTGTAACCACGCCTATGTTGCAAAGCACACACCTGCATCGGTTTAGTCTTGCCTCGTTTGTATGTATTCAAACTGTGTGTATGTATGTATTGTGACTGTGTGCACTGTTGTCAGTCATTGGTTATGTTTGTATGTTCACTTTCATAGTTTATGTTATACGTGAGTTTCAGTGTTTGCATCGTTTGTCAATAAGCGTTAGTCTCCGTCGAGCGAGTCTGTGCGTTCTGCTCCGTGCCGCTACAAATCTCCCTTTCCCAACATGAAATGTGTGGGAGTTTGTGTCACCCAGGTGCTACCTAACATCTGACTCACAGTGACAGCAGAACTCAGGTATCTGTTTGCATCAACACCCTATCATCTTCCCTGGGACACTCCTACAGGTTATTTAAGGATTTCCTGAGGAAGTACATGTAGATGAATGTAAATGAGTAATAAACTAACCATAGTAAATATCTCAATTTTTATAATTAGAACTTGTAGAAATATGCAAATTGCACCACGACTAGCCTAAATGTAAATGCAGGTTTCTGTCAGCTTGTTTTCTTTTCAGTAGATCATCCCTGTGATTGACAAAGCATGTTCTGAGTGAAGTTAGGACCATGGTAACATTTTTAAGTTGGTTGGCTAGGCAATCTGCTAAAACAACCAGTGTCCAGATTCAAGGAGGTGACAAGCACTTGCTCTTCTTGCTACATATAGTAGCCATTGCATTGATCCTGCTACAGTCTTGCTTATTGCAAGAAAAGAGCCAGGATTGAGAGAGAAACGTACATCAGGCCAAGTTTTAGTGCCTGAGGCAACTTTAAGTGGTCACCCCTGTGAAGGCATGTGACTTTAATTGTCTTGTTTGGTAGCACGGACACCCTGCTATACCACAGAATGACAGAGAGGAAGAAACACAACTGTGGCCAAGATGGTAAAGTCCTTAAGAGACACCACTGGCATAAAATTACTTTTTACAGTGAACATAGTGAGGCAGGACAGAAACAATAAGGAGAGTGATGTTTAATAAGGACAAATGCAGAATTGTAAGCCTGGAAACAGTCCAGGGTTGTAAAGTCAGCAGGGTCTGACAGAGAAATAACCCTGGAATACATGACAGCATAGGATCAGAAACAGAAGGCTGAATAACAAAACATACAGGTGACTAGAATAAATACAAAACATGAAAAATGAGCAAAGGATAGAAAAGAAAAAGACAAGGGAGCCAGAATATAGAACACTTTAAGTGAAACATGGACAATGACTCACACTAGGAAATACAAGGTTTAAATGGACAGTGTAACTTGGAGTGGTCAGGAGGCGGACGCCTGTGCAGAGAAGAGCGAGATTTATTAGGGGCAAATACAGAATCAAAATCGTTGGAACAGTCCAGGGCCATAGAACCAATAAGTAGAGTCTGGGAATACATCTTAACTAACAAACAAACAAAATCACAAGATAACAAAAAAGGGAGCATGCTATACAATGATACAAGTAACAAAAAGAACAAACAACTAATATTTGTAAGAATTAACACAGAGGCTAGGAATCACAATATCCAACAAATACACAAGCAACAAGGGAGGGTTTAATACATGTACTAAGAAGATTTAACTAGACACAGGTGCAATTCATGAGGGGCAGAGAAAAGGAAACTAAGGAATGAACCACAACAAGGAAGTATAGCAAAACAAAGACACAAGACAGGAAAACCATAGAGACAGGGACACAACCATGATAGACAGACTAATGAGGGGAAACAAGACACAGCTGGGAACAATCAATGTGGGACAAAAATGACATGGAAAAAATGAAACAAGGACCAAAGAACACATGGCAGGGTGTTACTGTGGGAACCGCAACACCAGAGGAGGGGAAATCAGGAAACTCACTAAATATTCAAAACCATGCATGTAGATTTTCCTGCATGTAGATTTGAAAAAAAGTGGGTTTTCAAATTTGTTTCATGTCATGCGAATATTTATTCTCCCTACCAATTTGAAAAAGGGCTGTAAAAATCATATGATCCTGACTTAGTGTGTTAAGGGTAGATAGAATAAATTAATATAGCTTGCATCTGTTTTCAAATAGTAGAGAAGTAGCAAAGTAACAGACCTCCTTGACCAGGGAATTTCAGCATTCTACCATTAATAAAATAAATGTTATTGCATTAAATTGTTTTATTATTATTAGTAGTAGTAGTAGTATTAGCGTTAGTAGCAGTAGATGTAGTTACCTTTGCTATATTTTTATTAGTCTATTATTACTACTACTACTATTATATAATATATTATTTAAATATAATTGCTTTTTTAGGATTGGATTTTACTAAAACAGACAATTGTTGAACCAGAGTTGATTAACAGATGAGGATTTTGCTCAGCAAAAAGATAAGGACCATCACAGAGGCCAATCTCTAAATCAACTGAAACTAGGCAAGGTCACAAGGTCACGAAGTTTGTTTTGGATTACATGCATATCATATTTAGGAGTTATTTGTAAACTGTTCAGACTTGGACTACATGCTGTCACTAGGATATAAGATACTTTAGTAAATATGGCTTGCCACATTCTGTGGGAATTCCATTGCAAACCAAGAAGATTAACTGAAGTCAGCAGACGGAAAGCTACAGAATTCCACCAATTTCTTTTATATGACACTTTCGCACATCAATATATGATCATTTTTTAGTCTTATCTTTATGGATATATTTGTTGTTCTCAGCTCTTTGTGCACACTACTGCAACTGTGCAAATTAACTCATGAAGCACTTTCTGTGATTTGTGTGATGTTGAGGAGGTGTGGGTGTTGAGTGGTTGTAGAGGCTCCCACAGCAGATTGTTCTCCTACATTCTGTAATGTAACACACAAATTATTACTTTAGCCAACGTACAAGTGAAAATAATGAGAAAGTATTTACAAGTCCAGTGGTGCATTAGTTTAGCAATAATCTTCTGCCAAAAAACCCTCAAAGTCCTTAGTAGTAACTAATGAGTTAATTAGTCTGTCAACCACAAGTCTGCACAGACAAAAACTGCTCTCTACTTACAGAGAAGTAACAATCTTACCTTGGTCTTTAATACTCCCCCATGCTGTGCTGACTAGATGCATTTATACAGGTAACCCTTCCCTTCTGGGCCTCAAATATTTCATTACAGCAATAAGGGTAAAAGCAGACAAACAACAGACAAAAAAGTTAAAAGCATACAGAATTTAAAATATTTATTTAAAATTTAAAATGTCTTATGTGTGTACCCAAGACAACTCTTCCTGTTTCGTGAGGAGGAGGCCTTGACAACATGCAAATTTGTCCTATATACAGAACTGGTAAATTAGTCTTACTACTAACCTAAGGTACTGAAGAAGTGCTTTTTTTCTTTTCTAAAACAAAAATGCTTTTTGAACCAAACACTAATTTTATATAGTAGATATTCAGTATTGTAAATGGACAAATGAACCAAAATGTGCATATAGAAATCTCATCTGAATTGTAGAATTTATTGTTAACTTCAATACAAATTCAAAGCCTCTGATTTGTTGCTGTTGTACATTCTGTTTATATCTGTTGAAACTGTCTTTACTCTAGCATGCTTAGGGAAGGCACATCACTCAAAACAGTATGTATTCTTTAACTGAGGTGTTGTCGTTATTAGGATTAGATTAAAGTTGTTTTTTATTGTCATTTATAAGAGAAATTGTATGCAAACAATGCTCTCATTTCCATACTAGAACCAACAAATAATATATTGACTCCCCCGAAGATGAAGACTTTATGGCTCTTTTGGTTCCTCCTCTTCCCCGTCTCAGTCTTCTCTTCCAAGTGTGCCGGCCCCTCTAAGTACCCCCGTTCTTACTTCAGTCACTCCAGGTCCTTTATTTTCACCAGTTCATGCTAATATCTTCCCTCTCCAAAAATAATTTAACAAAGACTTCCACAACTGTTACTTTTAAATGTTTTTATAGGCTCATTTAAGTTTTACGTTTAGGTTCCTTGATTATAATAGAGAATCTATCGCAGAGCATCTGCTATCATCTTTTAAGGACTCTGTTTTGATTTTTGTGCTGTCATAAATTGTCATCAGTTGAACTTAAAGAAGTTACAGTTTTCAAACTAATGCTAACAACTGTATTTTAAAAAACAGACAGCTAGTATAGCTCCACCAAAGGATCTTACATAGCCACTAAACACAATTTTGGATATTGATTGACTGGAGATTCTACTGAAGGATCAAGACTACAAAAATTAAATGATGAGTAAAGTTGAATTATTTATTTTAGGTTCACAGGTCTGAAGTCCTAAGTGAAGACTGAATTTGCAAAAATTCAAAAGAATAAGTGAATGCAGATTATTTGTATTTTAAAAATAATAGTTAATTGTATTACTTGTTTAAATATATCACTTATATTTAAAAGAGACCTGTTGTGCTCATTTTCAGTGTTCATAGTTTTATTTGTTTTGTATAGTAGAATAATTTACATGCTTGAATGTTCCAAAAACATTTTTTTAATACAGTACATCTCTACTGTAAATGAGAGAAATTGTTTGTTAGTACTCCTGTATCTTTTAGCCCTCCCGCCCAATGACCCCAGTGTGCTCTAATTGGTATGCTTGCCCACTGATAACAAAGGAAAAGAGATAGAATTCCAAATAGTTCTTTGAATCAGCTGAGAAAATCGGTTTCTGTGAGAGAAAGCTACACACTCTGCATGAACTTTGAACTTTGTCATCCTCTGGCCGACAAAATCACCACAAATGTAATATAAAGAAAATGTAAATAGTAACCTTTCTCCCACTTGCATCCAAAAACAGTATAAGGTATATACAATATAAATACAATATAAGGTAACTTATGATTCTCTATAGGTAATTAGTCAATTAGTGTTATCTATGAGGTCAAAGATAATACCAAATAAAGTGTAATCATTTAATGGAAGTTAGGGGGCAGAATACATTTTTTTTTAATTTAGAGGTTGTGCTATGCACTCTGCAGTGCCCAAGAAATGTTGACCTGAAACAGACATACAGAGATAATCACATACTTCTTACTAATATAACATTTTAAGTAAGTAGTAAAAATACTGTGCAAAGCCTTTAATGGTAATGTGTTCAGTCGATTGCTTATGGTTTCCCCTTTATATAAGGGTTTGCCAGTCATTTTCTTTTATAGATTCTTGTACTGAATATTTTGTATATTTTAAATTATACATGAAATTGACATACAAAGTACTCAGATCACTGTAGTCTCACGGGCTTGCTATTATGCACAAAAGCCACTTTGTAATGAGAAGTCATACATTACATTGCCATCACAGGGTTGACATTGTCCGTTTCCTTGCACTTGAAAGGTATTACATTTCCAGTTTATTTATATTAATATTTATTTTTGGTGTGCTTAGAATATTCAGCAGGCATGTTAGACATGTTATAAAGTCTAAGATTCTTTATTGAATCCAAATGAAAAATCTGCAATTAATATTTTTTTTCTGTATGTTGTACAGTAAAAAAATTACTTGACCTTTTTCAGACTCTTGGGTGGTTTTTAAACTGTTGGTAAACTAGAGGAAAGCACTGTGGCTGTGGGTGGAACAGTGCAAAAGTGTTAAACATGGGTAAGTTATGTGGGGCCAGTGTAAGCAGCTGTGGGCTGAGTAGTGGCCCTGATTAGATACGTCGCCCAGAGTGGGCAAGATGCTAAACTGTGGGTAAATTAAGGGGCCACTAATATTGGTAACTATGGGCTGAACAATACAAAAGTGTAGATAAAATGTGAGTACGTTATGTAGGGCCAGTGTAGGCAGCTGCAAAATTGGGCCCTGTTACACCCCCAATGTTCAAGCTGGAATGGGTCTACTGTGGGAAGCCCAAATGGGGCCATATTTTAAGCCTGGCCCCACAGGGCTATTTCTGCCATGCTTGCTAGGGAGATTTCCATTAATCTTTCCCTAGATTCACTGGAGCATACCTACTATAAACAGGTGAAGCAACACAGTCTTCTCTCAATCCCAGAGAGAATAGCAGTCTTCTTACAACCATACACAGCTATAGCAACACACTCTTCTCTCAGTCCCTGAGAGGATCTCAGTCTTTTATCAATCCCTGAGAGGAGGCAGAGCAGCTTAATTAAAAGCTTAAAAGTCATCAAGGACCCTCTGGTCATCTGGGAGAGATTTCCAGAGTTTGGGGCCATGGCAGCAAAAGCCAGCCTCTGAATTTTTAGGTGAGTTTTGGGCACCATCAGCATGTTTTTGTCATCTGATCTGTGGGGCATTGAGGCTGTGTGCCTTGTGATCATATTGCTGAGATAGAGGGGGAAGGCCATGTAAACACTTGAAAGTAAACAGTAGTATTGTAAAGTAAATTTTAGAGGACATGAGTAGCCACGGCAAGGATGGGTGTAATATGATCTCTTATCTTTGTGCATGCTAGTACCCTGACTGCTGCATTCCGAAACCTCTGTAAGCTTGAAATATTATTCTTATGGACATTTACAAGCAGTACATTACAGTACTCCAGACATGAGGATACAAATGCATGCAGTAGTTTTATTATTTGCTGTGAGGATACTTTTCATATTGGATATGTTATGAAGATGATAGAATGCTGTTCTGGAGATATTGCTAACATGCCGTTTAAAGCTTAGCCCATAGTCAAATGTGACACCTAGGTTTTTGATATACTGTTGTGCCTTAACTGATAGTTCAAGTTCAAGTTTGGTTTATTTGTCACATACATAGTCATACACAGTATAAATCGCAGTGAAATGGTTGAGAGTGCTCTGTCCAAACTGAGGAAAAAGAAAACAGGGGTGCATAGAGAAATGTATATTCTATATATGCATAAAATATATTAACAATTGTATGTACAATATATTTATATTATGTTTATATACACAATGTACAATGTATATGGTTATGTATATATGTATGTACACAATGTACAGAATGTACAGTTCCATCTTGTAGATGACATATTTGCAGTTTTATGTTACGTGGTGATAATTGAACATATTTACAGTTATGTTACATGGTGGTGGTGGTCCCCAAAGTTTATCAGTTTCCCTGATTCAGGGCCCGAATGGCCTGTGGAAAGAAGCTCCTCTTCAGTCTCTCTGTCTTGGTCTTCAGGGTGCGAAAGCGCTTCCCTGATCTCAACAGAGAGAAGAGCCTATTGTTCGGATGGGTGGGGTCCTTCACAATCCTCCTGGCCTTGGTCTGGCATCGCTTGTAGTAGATGGTCTGCAGGTCAGGAAGTTCCGTGTGAGTAATGTGCTCTGCTGAACGCACTACCCTTTGGAGTGCTTGTCTGTCCTGCTTGGTGCTATTCCCAAACCAGACTGTGATGTTCCCTGTGAGGATGCTCTCGATAGTGCAGGTGTAGAAGTTCCACAGTACCTTGGAGGGTAGTCTGAAGTCTTTTAGGCATCTGAGGTGGTAAAGACGCTGACGAGCCTTCTTTGCCAGGGAGTTGGTATGGCGGGACCACTACAGGTCCTGCAAGATGTGAACACCAAGGTACCTGAAACTATCTACTCTCTCCACCGTGGTTCCACTGATCCTCACAGGTTGGTAGTGCCGCTCCTGCTTCCTGCCGCAATCCACGATCAGCTCCTTTGTCTTGCTGACGTTTAGGAGGAGATTATTTTCCTGGCACCAGTTTTCCAGGTGTTTAATCTCCTCCAGGTAGGCCCTCTCATCATTGTCCGAGATCAGGCCCATGACGGTGTCGTCAGCAAACTTGACAATGATGGTGGAGCTAGAAGTGGCTGTGCAGTTGTAGGTGTACAGTGAGTAGAGAAGGGGGCTTAGGACACAACCCTGAGGAGCTCCAGTGCTGAGGGTGAGGGTGGATGAGGCACAGTTGCCCACCTGTACTGATTGTGGTCTGTCTGTTAGGAAGTTGGAGATCCAGTAGCACAGGGATGTATGCAGTCCTAGATCCTCCAACTAAGTAGTAAGTAGGGAGGGGATGATACTGAACTGTAGTCGACAAACGGCATTTTAACATAATTACCCCTCCCTTTGTCCAGGTGGGTCAGTGTGGTGTGGAGCAGATGTGCAGTTGCATCATCAGTGGAGTGGTTGTGGCAGTATGCAAACTGCAGTGGGTCCATGGAGGCTGGCAGTGAAGATGTGATGAAGTCTCTGACTAGCTTTTCAAAGCACTTCGTCACGACTGATGTGAGGGCAACAGGGCGGTAGTCATTGAGGCTGGAGGGTCGAGGTGGGAGATCATAGACTGTCTTGTTTATAACCATAGCCCCTGTTAGCACACTTCTGCATCTGGTTTATTGCCGTTATGTTTGTATATATTTAACCCCCTGTTAGTGTGTGCCTGTTTGTCGGTCTTTAATTGTAATCCTGATTCTGTCTGTGGTGCATGTTGCTCGTGTTCACTCTGCCTGTTCCACATGAGTGCCACTGTGTTCATTGTATGATGTTGTATCTAATAAATGTCTGTCTTCATTGAGTCTGCGTGTCCTGCTCCTTGCCCTGGGGCACTCGGGCCATCACACACTACATTTAGGCTAAGTATAATGTCTATTGTCATTAATGGCCGATGTGGATGGAAATGCAGGGTTAGCTTAGAGTGTTGCTGTAGTTGCATTCAGTGCTCCGGTCATCTGGTTTGCTGGTCTGTTAGCATGCCATTAAGCACAACATAATGCACTGGCCAATAACCCCTTCCTCTACATCTTGTCCCAGCATGTCATCACGGTTCACACTGAAGAAGCTACTATTCTTTGGCTCCAGCTTATAACAAACTTTTCAGGTTCCAGAACGTATTTATTTTGGTGGAAATGCACTGAACATTTCAAAATTAGATGTGTGATCCAGAATGATTCTGGTTGCTTGTTGGTGGAAAATGACTATAAGAGCGACGTTATTGTCATTGCTGAGTCAGATTTCAGTTGGAAAGATAATATCCAACTAATAGTCTTCAACAATTCACCCTATTGTAAAGGCTTTGTTAGGTAACAATCTAACATTAAGAACTGCTGCATTTAACATGTGATACTTCAGTTTGTTTGTTCAGCTTTAGTATAATCAAGTTAGATCTAATAGGGGTCTAATAAGTGAACTTGTGGATCTCATGACCATGTCACTGGCTATTGTATAATGCTGGAATAGTAGACTGTGTCGTAGCATCATTTCTAACCCGTCAGTCAATTCACCCCTTAGGGCATGGTGTGGCGCAGTATTGGGGACTTCCTGGTCTGTTGTCAAGGTGTGTTAACAACGAAAATCCAAGAGTCACTATGCACCCAAAGGATGTTAAAATTCACTTTGCGGTGACCCCAGGCAGAGGAGAGCCAGCTATTTTACACAAGTAGTTGGCTGAACTGCTCAATTTCCCGTGTAAAAGTTTGGATTGGTCCTGAGATAAATATCTGAGCAGGAATACATTTGCATAGCTTGAGGAGGTGAATAAAGTCCTCCTTTAATATTTCCAATTGTTGTTTGATGACATGTATTCACCAAACATCATGACAGAGAGGGCTGTGCTACCCACAGCATCTGAGCTTCCCATGGTACCGGATACACTAAACTTGAAGTTGAGTGAGGATGTGCACACTAAAGAAGTGGTGATCACATCTCATGAGGATGTGTAGAGGTCCTTAGTTCACATCTTTAATTTTGAGAAAGACACCTCAAGCTATCAGGAGGAGAATGAACACCTCTCCATTTCCAGGTCTCCTACAGCACCAGTCACCTTGAGTGACTTAATACCCATTAAGAAAGATGCATCAGAACAAGGAACAAGCCACCCATCTAACATTTAAAAAACAGAGACCACATTAACTACATTACTAACATAAGAACAAAAACAATTAACAAAAAAGAAAGTAGCACAATGCAAGATCAGCAAATACCCCTGCATAGGTTGCAGATAAATACATTGATAGCTAGCTAGCATAATTAATTTTTAAATACATAGCTAGCTACTTTTCCCTCATCTGCAGTTTAGCCTGACACAGTTGGTATTCATTATTCTTTTTTGCTTGTCCTGGGTTGTACTGACCCACGCTGGAAAATTAATCATACCAGACATTTTCTAATATAGAAATCTAGGGAAAGTTACTGGTTTTTGCTGACTGTAGCTGGGATGTTGCCATCAGAAATAAACTTTATTCATTCAGCATTTCTGTTCTCTGAGGCTCAGGGCCAATGTAATGTTTTGTGCTGGCCTGTACAATGAACAACAAAACACTTCCCATGCTTAGATCTTCCCTTCATCATAATCCTGGCATAATTTTAATGACTCCCCTCTTGATGTAGCAAATGGAGCCTAATTGAAACAGATTTTTTAGCTCATGTTTTTTTGATGTAGGCAGCACACAAAACTGGATTGTTTTATTTGACAGTTTGGGCATTCAGGATACCCAAAATATATGTGAAGTACCAAAAAAGTGCTTTTTTTCATAATACAACCCCTTTAAGTAAATTAAAAACACAATGCAAAATTAAATTTTTTGACTGCTATATGGTGTGTGAAATGCAGACTTGCTTGTACCACCAGACAACATATTTTCACGTCTTCTATGACTAGTTCACCTACACTTCCTATATTTAATTATGTAACATACCCCTACAAGTTTTTAATAGAGGCTGTATGGGTATAGGGACAAAATTTAAAATATTCCAATGGTAACAATGAAAATGAGGATAAACTTTGTGGAGTTCTCATGGGAACAGTAATAAAATTGATTTTAAATGTGTGGACTTCCACAAAATTTAATCCAAAGCATTTTCAACTTCTGTATTGAAGAGTTTTATCAGCAACATTTTATATTAGGAGACCGGCCACTGGCTAAAAATTTTATGCTAAAGCTTCTATTGCTAGACATTGCGGCAGTATCACAGCAAGTCCCGCAGTTAAAATATAGAAACAGTCACCTTGTTGGTAAAGGGAGTAACTGTGGAAAGCTAAGCCTATCATATTCTATTGGTGTCATCAAATCTTTGTCCGTCTTGTTGCACAAGACGGTTGCATCAGTGATCAGTGTCTGACCTCACAAATGCGCTTCTGGAAGAATGGCCAAAAATTCACATAAACACGCCCTTAAGCCTGGTGGAAAGCCTTTGCAGAAGAGTTATAACAGCTGTTATAACAGCCGTTATAGCTGCAAAGGGTGGGCCGACATCACATTAAACCCTATGGATTAAGATTGGGATGTCAAATTCATATGCGTGTGAAGGCAATATAGTGTGTGTAATTAATATATATATATATATATATATATATATATATATATATATATATATATATATATATATATATATATATAATTTGTGAACACCAATTTAAATCACTATCACAACTTGAGACTGACGAGGTACACATATGCTATGGCAAGGGGATGGCAGGTCAGTGGGGAGTTATCATCCCCACACCCCAGAACTAAGACCCAATGTGTCCAAGCTCAATACCAGAGCTGCTGACCTTGGATTGAAAATTATGGATAAGATGAACCGACTACATAAATGTAGCAGACTACCAAGACCAAATGAATTACCTGAACGGCTGCTGGAAGATGTGAATGCAGCTCTACTTACAATCCCTAATGTGACCATCACTGAAACCAACAAGCTGATATGTAACAGAAACAGTGATATAACAGTTAAAGTGAGATGCTTGGCTACGAGATGAACACCATCAAGGAGAAGTGTCCTCCGTGGAGGAGGTTGGAGGCCATGATAAAGACCACACCGGGAGAAATCAGCCAGCTATCAGAAATTCATAAAGGCATAAGGTCCCACTTAGACCTTGGAACATCCAGCTTGTACTCAGCACAGATGTTTCTGTACACTATGCCAGCCACTTGGTTATGACGTTCCATGTATGCCCTACCTGCTAGCATCTGGCATCACACCATTATGTACTGGACTGTCTCAGGGGCGTCTTTGCACAGCCTGCATGTGGGGTCCTGCCTGATGTGGTAGATCCCAGCCTCTATTGATCTCATTTTTAGCGCATGTTCCTGTGCTACCATGATTAGTGCCTCTGTGCTGTCTTTCAATCCAGCATTTTCCTGCCTATGGTAGGATTTCTCCATATCAGCCACTTCCATTATTATACCAGTGGAGTATCTGGTGACTGGTAGAGAATAGATGTTGATATCCCAGATCTTACCATTCAGCTGACTTCTCAGGAGTTGCCTCACTCTTTGTAGGTTTTTTGCCGTAGCTGCCTTCATTGTGGCCCCTTCATGAATCCCATTTGCCTGTGGGATTCTAAGATACTTGTATAGGTACCTCTATTCTAGCCACCTTCTCTCTCCTTGTAACCATACGACCACACTTATCCAGTCCGGGTGACATTCCGATGTCATTGCTGTATATCGTGGTGAGATGGGCTTGTGAGTCAATGTCTCATTCAGGTTCAGGCCTATGCAGAACAGCTGCAGGGACAGGACACCTCCTAGTTAAATCCCGCACTTGATCTTTTGTTCTATATTTCCTATATATACAACTTTATAGAGTAATTGTATTTTGCAATGCACGTGTCTAGAACGATATGCATTTGCTGTTTTTCCACGCATTTGTTTAATTTTTTTTAAGGTGCCATAGAATGCATTTATTGTATTTTCAAATTGTTCTCCAATGTTTGAGTAGAAGGTATGTGACATCCTAGTTTATCATAACTTTCAATACCCATGAATCCCCAGATCTACACCTTTACCTAAGATGAGAAGTATTTAATAAAATGCCTGACTATACAAAACTTTATAGGAAAGGGCCTTGCCCACTGCAGTAGATTTTCTTATTCAAGGTACTTATAAAGAGCCTGTACCTTTTGATCCAAGCACAGGTGGCACTGGGAGTTAAGTTTGGGGCAAGACCATTCAGTGTTTATCAATATGATACTTATCAATATGGATTTTTACAGGGAGCCAGTGCAGTGTAATGAAGTAATATGATCAGGATATGTTTTATCATAGGATAAAGGTGATCAGTCTGCGTAGCTGTAACGGTGAGTAGTAAGGAGGCGGACGCAAGTGCGGAGAGGAGCGAGATTTATTAGGGGCAAATCCAGTAGTCCAGGGTCATTAAGCCAATATCTAGAGTATGGGGATACATGATAAACAAAAACCATACGAAGGTAAACAAGCAAAGCAGGCTATAACAGATGCTAGGAAGAACTCGGAGGCTAACAAACTCAAAGGCAGAGTACAAACTTATGGATACGGGCTTTCAAAAACATGCATTCAGTCATCCAAACAATAACAGCAAGACATAGGCACCAAGACAGGGTTTATATACATGAACTTAAGACTAGAAACGAGGAACAGGTGAAAGTAATGGCGGGCGTCGAAAACCAAACGAGGGGTGGAGAAAACAAAACTAATGAATGGAACCAATACACACAAGATAGGGAAACCATGGAAGCTGGGAGGGACTAAACATGACCATGGTTTTGTATTGATTTGCTATGACCCTTCCCTCTAAGACAACGAATGAAAATTCATCCCACAGCAAAGCCACCAGATTCCCATACTGTCGGGTCAAGCCTTCAGATCTGTATCGTTCTCTTGGTGTAGTTCACACATGCACTTGCCCATGTCAAGAATATAGTAAAAGATAACTTACCTGACCATACCACTTTTTTCCCTAATTGCTAGAGTCCACTAAATTCTCAAATGAGCATTTGCCTTTGTAATGTGAGTTTTATGTACAGCAGCCATACTATAAACTATGTAGCTGTAGACAGACTATTCTTGCTAAAGGTTTGTCCATGTCCATTCACATTCCCAGTTACTTGAAGAACATTTCCTCTTTCCTTATCCATCACACTAATGCATTCAATGCGTTCTTTTCCTAACCCTATTTGCTTATGTGTTACCGGCACCTCTTAATGCACATCACTCTTGCTATCCGTGCCCCAATAAATAACCCTCTTTGAATGTCACTTAGATCTTTTGCTCTATATCTCCTATATATACAACTCTATAAAGTAAATGTATTTTGCAATGCACCTGTCTTGAAAAATATGCATTCGTTATGTTTTTCCCCTCATTTGTTAGATTTTTTTAAAGGTGCCACAGAATGCATTTATTGTATTTTCATATTGTTCTCTAATGTCTGTCTAGAAGGTATGTGATTTTGGCCAGAAAGAAAAATGCCCAAGTTATACACACCCATTTCCAATGTTATGATATGGCCCTATAAGAACTGTTTTTTGGTAGACTCATGAATAATTGATGAACTCTGCTCTGATAAGTTGGCAAGGCACCACAATGGCTCACACAGAGGGTCTGTCTCAATACCCAGTGAGCACTCTACATAGACAGCATTTTAGGTCATAGAATGCATGTCCCCCACAAGGAGGCAGTCTCAGTTCCTTAATATGTTAAGTATGCTGCCTACTGAAATACCTTATTTTGGCTGAATATCAAGAGACCTTCAAATGCATCATCAGTCGCCGAATCAGCATGTTACTTATTTAGAGATAAGTGATCAAAATCAAAGTCAGTTTTATTTATATAGCAGCTGTTGTCACAAAACAGCTTTACAGATGTTCAAGTCCAAACTGCACTGAGCAAGCCCAGGACAACAGTGGCATCCTCCTCTGGTTAATACCAGACACCACAATAGCAACAATATTAACAATAAAGAGCAAAATAATAATGAAAACAAATAAGCAATTAAAGTATTTCAGGTTTCTAGAAGTCCTAGTCTGGGTTTAATGAGTGTAGGTGTGTTCAACACATCTGGCACAAGAACATCTGCCCAAGGCAATGGAGAAGTGGGTGGAGGGGATTGGGCCTCACAGCAGGGGGACATCAGAGGGTGGTGCAATGAGCTACAACAGCTGAGACAGGTTGAGTATCAACAACAGCATGACACCAGGAGTAGATGTAACTTGACAAAAAGAGCTGATAGATTATCAGATAGACATTACAGTAGTCCAATCTGGTAATAAATGCATGGACTAGATTGCTTTTATGCATCATGCAAAGATAGTATGTTCTTTAATCTTTGCAATGTTCCTGAGTTTACAAAAGAGTTGCATCCTTCAAATTGCTCCAAACATGGGCTGCACTTTATGCTGTATTTGAAGGCTCCTTCACTTTAGAACAGTCTCCTATTATGCAGCTGCTGAGAAATGTAGCCTACTTTAGCTGCAGCCTAGGCTTTTGGAACATAGTGTGTGGGCAGTGAATCAAGTAAACAAGTGGAAGATTTTGAGCATGAGATCAAAGATGTTAGTTTAGGCTCGTGGATAGGATTAAAAGATTCTAATGCCTTTATTGCCATGGTTGTTTTGGGATCTATGTAAGTGCCTGATGCCACATTAATACTCCAAATGTTATCTGTAATATGTTTAATTTTCTTATTGGAAAGATTCATGAAGTCCCCTTGCTGTGGGGAGTCAAACAGCAGGACAGGAGCAAAAAGACTCAAATGATGTAAAGAGACCTGGAAATTTGAATGGTGTACAACAGGACTGGGTGCGACAGCTGTTATGTAAATATAGTGCAGTTTTTTCAGCAGGGAAGAATGATCTAGGATTTACAGATTTGATCAAGCATGAAATATACTTGGGTGATGAGGTTCTGATACACCAGCAATATCATAGACTCCCACCAAATCAATATGTAGAAGTGATAACGCATATTCAAAAACTGCTAGAATAAAAGGTGATAGATGAGGGCTATAGCGTATACTCCTCTCCAGCTGTAGCAGTGTAGAAGAAAGACAAAACCATCCATATGTGTGTGGACTACAGGCATTTAAATGCAAAACCTGTAAGGATGCATACCCACTGCCCTGGATTGAGGAATCTTTAGATGCTTTGGGTAGAGCCCAGTGGTTTACAACTATTGATTTAGCAAGTGGCTACAATCAAGTGGCAGTGGCAGAAAAGTACAAAGCAAAGATGGCTTTTTGTACTCCTTTTGGCCTGTATGAGTAGAATTGTATGCCGTTTGGCCTTTCCAGAAGTCCTGGAACCTTCCAACAGTTGATGAAGAGGATATTAGGTGATCAGAGATTTTGCTCATTATTATATATGGATCACATTGGTCATTTTTTCAGAAACTGTTGAGGAACACTTACAGAGGCTGGAAGAGGTCCTGAAATTGTTCAAATCTTTTGGACTGAAAATCAACTTTGCCAAATGTGTTTTTTTTTCCAACTTCAGGTGAAATACTTGGGGCATGTATGTCATATCCAAGCAGGGGGTGGCATCTTATCCAGGGAAGGTGGAATCAGTGGCAGCATGGAAGAAGCCTAGTAATGTGACAGACCTGAGATCATTTCTGGGGTTTGCAAGTTACTATCGGAGGTTTGTGGAAGGTTTTGCAAAAACTGCAGCCCCCCTCCATCAAGTAGTGTCCCACGGTACTGTAAAGAGGAGAAAGAAATGACCTAAAGGTTATCGACTGACCTTTTCAGACCTTTGGAATGATAGCTGTAATGCCGTATTTGAACAGTTAAAGAAAAAGATGACAGCCACTACAGTTTTGGCTTTTGTTGATTTTAATAAATATTTTTATTTGGAAATAGATGCAAGCCATGGAGGGTTGGGGGCAGTGTTGGCAAAGGAGGATGAAAAGGGGACGTGCCGGCTTGTGGCGTATGCTAGTCGTGGATTGCGGGTAACTGAAAGAAACATCGACAAATATAGTGCAATGAAATTGGAGTTCCTGGCATTAAAGTGGGCTGTGTCGGATTAATTCAGGGACTCCTTAGCAGAAATGTACTGTCTTCACCAATAATAATCCCTTGAGACATCTGCAAAGTTGGGAGCCGTGGAGCAGGGATGGGCGGCACAATGGGGAATGTTTGATTCTGATATTATGTATTGCCCAGGGAAATAGAATGGGAATGCTTATGCTTTGTATAGCGAATATGTGAATACAGTAAATCAGCTGAAGAGATACTGGAAGTGGCCACTAGTGGTACTGCTATTCCAACAGTAGTTAAACGTATATCACAGGAACAGATCCAAACCATTGGTAAAGAGCTAATCGTATCTTCTTTGCAGATACTCTCTGCGTTTTCTCCATTCCAGCTTCAGGCCCTTCCAAGTAATAGGTCCATTCCTAGAATTCTGGAGGAAAGGGCAGAAGCCTACTCGATTAGAGTGGCAGCAAGTAATGGCTGAGGTACAGGAATTGGCAAAAATGAAAAGTGTTCTGTACAGACAGACAAATTAGAGGTAGGCACAGGGCATTTAGGCCAATTTTACTTCCAGCCAAACTGAAGGATGTGGTATTGGAATTGCTACATAATAACCATGGACATCAAGGAGTGGAATGCACTTTTAAGGTAGTGAGAGCCCACTGCTACTGACCGAATATGTATAAAAATGTGGAACGTTGGTGCTAAACATGTGAAAGGTGTTGTGTAGCGAAGGATGTGCACTTTAAACCTGCAGAACGTTTGCAGGTGTTTGTAGTTGATTTACTTTAACCTTCACAGGATGGGAGAGAGAATGTGATAATGTGGTAATGATTGATGCCTTTTCCAAGTTTACTGTAGAAGTGGCAACAAGAATTCAAATGACGGGAAAAGTTTAGTGTTCTACATTGGCTCCACTCAGATCAAGGGCACGGCTTCAAAGCAGAAGTAATAACACAGTAACACTGACAAAGTGAACAGACAAGCCAAGAAGAAGAGGCAGGTTTCCACCCTGGGCATGCATGTTGCAATCAAATTTTGGCCAATTGCCAGCTTCGGAATAGATTTCAATTTCAAATCCGCAATCGACTGCTCTGACCCTTGTTGTGGAGAGTACTGAAGAGTGAACATATCCCACAAAAAGTTTTTACATTCATTGAGGCAGTCTACAGAGCAGATCTGAAATAAATTATGAGAGAATTTTTCCATTCATACAGGTGTCCGTCAGGGAGACGTGACCTCCCTGCTGCTCTTCAACATTGTAGTGCATGCCTTCATGAGAAAAGCCTTCAAAGGAAAACATACAGTTTGAATAATTTTGAAAGAAATTGCATCTGAGTGCACTGAAAAAGCAACCTTAGTAAACCAGAAGACCACTTTGCTGACCCACTTTGTGCTGGCATTTAGAATGTGATCTATAGGTTTAAAGCAATCAGGCAGACTTATAATTACAGGCTTGCCGGAACTACAGTTGGTAGAGATTACAGCAGTTGATGCTTTTATGCTCTGTAGACTTAAGTCATGCCATTTGTTTAATGCTTTGCTTTTAGCTCCCTTAGCTCCTTTTGTTCTATTCTGTTGACTTTTACCCTTCTTTTTTATTTTGAAATATTTTTGAATACTTCTAAATAAATCTCCTTATGACCTAAACACAGTCTCAGTTCCTCCTTTGGCACACACCAGAGCCACTATAGTTCACTCTTTGCTCTTATACAAATTCTTATGTTACAATCATTAGAAACAAATATTAAATGAAAAAGTTAACAGGATTTCTTCCTGATATCTACGGCTCTTGAATTGGTGTTGACTTTACTTAGGCTTATTGCTGCAGGCGATATTGTCTATCAATACAACAGTCCTAACATCCTAATAATTTCATAGCCTCGTCTGGTGAATTTATGGAGATATGTATAGACTACATGCTAAGCAAAAAGAAGGAAAATGTCTCAATAAATATCTAAACAAATACTCAGAAAACGGAGTATAAGGGAAGTACCGCAGCTTTTTTAATACACTAACAACATTGTACGAATAGTTTGGTTCAATCTTATATAGCAGCCTTGCTGGGGGGAACACTTCCGGTGGTGTTTCCTGTGTTTGTAAACTGAGGCTAGTTAGCTGATGTGGACGGTCTGATAAAGAACGAAATCTCACGAGGTACGAGCACTAATCGGTAAACGCAATGTATTCTGCATCTAGCTAAATATGTTTTTGTCAATTGTGCGGTGTACAGGATGTAATACTCGTGCGCAAATGTACATTCTACGCAATGAAAATTTTCACTGACCCACACGATTCGTTTCCGACCGGAGTTGAGCTTGTTGGCTAGTTATTAGCTAGCCAGCGGCCGACGTAGCTAGCCACAAGTAGCGTTTGCAGCTAGCTAGTTATTTTGATACCTAGCTCTATGCATACCTAGCTGGCTGCTACGCAACTAGCAAACGTTTGCTGCAACAATCATCGTCATCATATTAACCAGTAAATATATTTATGGTAACGGTCCTTGGTTAATGAGTTAGGTATATTCACATATAGCGGCTAGCTAGCTATATGTGTATTTTCGGTTTATGTGCGGTTTAAACGTTTTTGTTATCTAGCTGGCCAGCTAGTAAGCGTTAGTTAGCATTTATTAACTATGTTAGCTAGGCTAGCTAGTCAGTTAATTACAGATTTAACGAAGCTAGATGGTTCAGACGATAGGCAGCTAGCAAAATATTTGTAGGTGGTTATACACAAACTGCGTATAATTTTCCCGTTTCTAGGAGATGTGATGGTTTGATTAAAGTAAATAACGGCTAGCTAGCACGCTTAGGTGTTAGCCTAACAACGTCTATGTAGTCCTAGATTGTTACAGTAAAGCCTACGCTGTGCATTGCCGTTGCTTTTGTAGTTTGTTCCTTTACTGCACAGTATTCGGAAAATAACACACGTCTTATTTGCAGTGGAATTAAGAATGTTTTACGTCTTGGTATTATTTTTTGATTATCTTAGAAAGCCATAGCACTTAAATAGCTAACTACACATCTTTTAAAATACTAGCTTCTATATCCCGGTTGTGTGTTTTTAATTTGTTTCCTAATCTGTTTTGTTAATGACTGCTATTTCTACTATTTCTAATAGTTGCATTGTAACATTTGTACATGTTAAAGAGGGGTTTAAAGACTCCTCTTACTAAGTGTAGGCTGAATGAAAAGATATTTTAGGTAATATATGATGTGGTAAGGAATAGTGCCCGCCACTAAAGAGTTGGATTCGGGTGCGTTTATATAGAAGAGCAGTTCCCATTCCAGTCCTAAGATCCTGTGGTAATCTGGCTACAGAACATGCTGACCTGTCTATAGTAGGCACTTAAAATCTCAGGAAGGCGTGATGCCACCCCTGAACAGATGTCACACGCCTCTGTGTTTGATGTTTAATGGTCTGTTTTACATTTTTGGAGGAGATGCTAGGTATATTGAATGGTAACCTAATGTTTGCTCTGTTGATAATCAGAAAAAATGGGGAAAAATTATTGTTTACATAACCTTTCATGTATTCAGTGACTGTAAAGTGCATTACTTAGTTTCCCAGGAATGGTATCTATTCTTAAAAACTGTGGTTCAGAATTGCTGGAAGTAGAATATATTTCATGATTTTGCCAACCCTTTTTGAGCTCATTCAGAATAAAATCAGTTAATGCTTATAATAATTTGATTACTTATCTGAGTACATGGTTAATTGTGGCAGGAGAACATCACATTAAACAGTAGTCTGCAGGAAGTCTGCTTGAGAAGCTATTTGAGTTCCAGTAGCAGAATATGTTGTCCTTTTTTTAAGATAAGTCAGATTATCAACGTCATCTATATAGTCTTTGAAAAATTATTAGCTGATTTTGCTGTCAAAGGGTCCAATTAATTTTTGTAAATTTTCAAAAAGGTTTAATGGGTGGATAGAATGGAAGTGGGGATATGTTACAAATTGTCATTTAAAATGTTTTGCTATGTGATTTTACAATATTATCCCTCCATCTTTCTGTTTGTATCCAACCCCTACCGCCCCTCAAAAGGACTGAAACAAGTGCCAGATGATAGGAATAGGTGTGACCTATTGTCTAGCGCATCATCCTGAGTGACATCTCTTCTGGCCACCTTGTCCCCGCCCCTTTCCCCACCCTCTCTCATCCGGTGTCCACGGTGATGTCACACATACCAAGCAGCTCGGTCCGTGACCATATGAAATGGGTCAGTCTCCTCATGGTCAAATCCCAGAATTTTCTTCCCACAATTCTTCATTCTGTCTTTAAATATGAAGATTCAAGAAAAAAAATATTTTGCTCTGTTCTTGGCCTACATGTTTAGGCTGTGCAGATTCAGGCTTGTCCTTTTGCGTTTAGCTCTTATATTCCCAGATTACTTGGTGTGACAGAACAACCCTTTCGAAATACTCTGCTTATACCATGTATGACTAAAGTCTGTCTTCAACATCTCTTTGAGGCGGGGCTGCTCGGTTGTGAAGCAGTTCTTTCCAGCATGGCCCTGATGCAAGCCAGTTCCATGGCTGCCCCCAAGAAAATGATGTCACCACTGGGTCCAGCTCCAGGCCATGGATCGGGTCAGAGGGATGTGCAGGACCGCGGGGCACAGGGACACATGGTCTTGCCAACTGGGATGAGCTGTCCTCCACTGGTTAGGAGAAAGAGGGTTCAAAGTGTTATGAATAGAATTTGGAATTGCTGTATTCCTTAACCAAGACAAACAATCTTGGGGCTCTAAATAATCGAATGCCAGTGCTATTACACAAAGTATATTGCACGTAGCATGTTGATTATATGGATATATTCTGTTTGTATTATTTAGCTGAGACAGGAAATGTTCCAAAATTATAGACTTGGAGCAGTATGTGTGTGGACTGTAATTTTAAAATGTGCTGTTTAATTTTAAGGCTTGTTTGTCTGTGTGTGTATGGACAGCTTCTCCGAAAAGAAGGAGATTTCCATGCGCCCCGGTTGCTAGATGAGAAGGAAATGGGATCCAATGAGGACATGCAGCTGAAGAAAAAGAACAGGAAGTCGGGAACGCCCTGTAAAGTCAGGGAGCAGGACGGGAAAGGAGGGAAGGTCAGTGTTTGAGGAGGGGGGAGGGGAGGACTGTTTGTGTGTGTGTTTGTTTGTCTGTGTGACTGTCAGAATTCTGTGGTTGCATTTTCAGCTTGCCTTTGTACCTTCCTATGGTTTGTGAACACACACACACTTCTGGATTTCTTATCAGGTTGTGTATGTCTGTCTAGTTTGAATAGTTTGATTATATACATATCGAAGAGTTTATTTTCTTTTTTTCAGAGATTAATTCATGAACCAGTATTGAACATAGACAGTAGTGTGTGGGTTAGTGCATACCAGACACCCTTCACATTTCTGTTGGTATGGGGGAGGAGGTGGTTAGTTTGGGTGTGGGGGAAGGGTGGGGTGGGGTTCTCTGAAAAGAAAAGACAGAGAGGGGAGGATTAGGAGCACAATAACAGTTATTGTATGTTTAAAGAAAGGAAACTGTTCTTTGATTAGTTGAACTTGGATGCTATTAAAAACATGCTTTTATTGTTAGGGTAGTTTATTTTTAAAGACACTGTAGTGTGATCACACCAATCATTTGTATGTTTCTATGGTAAAATACTGTACTTGTGTTTTTTTAATGTACATTTTCATTACTTTGGCTGTATAGTAGGCTGGAATGCTTATTTAGATGTCAGTGGGTCTCTTCAGGAAGTATCTCTTAAGTGCAAGAGAAATGGAGAAGCTTCTATGTTAGCCTCATTTTGTGTCAGTCCTTCAATCAGCTGAAGACAACCCAACATAGCCCTGGTCTGGGGTTTTTTTGTTTGTTTTTTTTTTGTTTGTTTGTTTTTTTTTTGCTGTTTGTTGTCGGTAACTACTATTGAAATTACATTTTAGCAACAGTAAAACTACAGAATAAAAATATTTTATAAATATTTTATTAGGTTTTTTTAATTGTTTTTCTTCTGTAGTCCAGCCGATTGGATCTTAAAATTGTATAGTGATGGCAGTTAAAGTGTAAAGTCGCATAAATGAACCACGGATGAAGTATGAAGAGGTTTAGTAAAGATGATGTGATTGATTTCTTATCCCTTACATGCAATTCAATTTTGAAGCAGTGATTGCAGACAAGACACCATATTGTAGAATTGGTCCTGAAAAATAATATATTCTTGTCAGTGCTATTAGGATGTATCTCCTTGTAGATATTTCCAGAAACGCAATGATGTTTATAGCATTAAATTACCGAGTTTTTTTTTTTTATTGAATACCACAAATTAAATTGCTAAGTATTAAAAAAAAATACACATAATCCAAGTCATGTTGTCCAAGAATGAATTAACTAGTGGGGACATTAAAGATGGTTAAATAGTGTTAAATAATAATATTTGATTTATAATGTTCCTTTCTTAAATCCAGAGCACTGCAAGCCAACAGTAGAAACCAAAAACTCCACAAACAATTAAGTAATTAATAAATCAAATCAAACATCAGTGAAGGGCATACAAAAAAAGATTTTTTAAAATAATGTTTTAAAATGGTCCAAAATAGGAACATTTTTAATAGAGTCGGATAGGAGCATTACATAATCAGGTGATTTACAAGAGAAAGCGCTCTCACTGATGGATTTAAACTGAATGTCACTGAAGTTAACTAAAGGAGCAGAAACCGTAGGCATGTGCCAATACAAAAATTTCTTATCACAATAATTACCTTGCCTTTTATCACAGTTTATGATGATATGGTAAAAACAAACAAACAAACAAAAAACTTAAGAAGAAAATTAGTTTTTGTTTCCTTTTTTCAGCACCACTGTGTTGGTAGTAGGACAGAAATATTCATTAGTTTTTCAAAATTCAGGCTTTCCTGCTACTTGAATGGCCATCACTTTGGCAATAAAATATGCTTTTGCTTAAGACGGTATGCAGTATTAATTTAAACTTTACATGTGACTAAATGTAACATGTTAAAGAAAGACACTTGCTGGACATTATTATTTAACTTATCGTAGTTCCACGGGACTACAATGAAACTTTATATATTTATTGCTGAGCATCTCTGTTGTGTTTCTCTTTTTGTGCTCAGTCATTTTTCTGGCCACTCAAGCATATTAAGTGTGAAAGATGCAAACTAATATACACATTTGTAGGCTCATACACGAATAGTATTATCAGTATAGTTTTGTGGAAATTGTAATAATTCATGCTAGTAATTAGTTAGCTCTGTTTTAAAAATAGGCCATAGGACAATGAACAGTATTAGCTACAGCACAGTGGACTGTCAGCATAGAGTTTGATGTTCATGTCTTATGGTTAGTAGTAATTAAGCTCTGATTTTTTGAAAGAAGATAACTGAATCTACAGCTGACAATTTCAGCACAATTCCATCTCTGAATAACTGTTAGCCACTGTGAGAATGTTTCTGTAGGTAACAGTGGTATGGCAAGAAGTACTTAGATAGCAAGCTTAGCTTTAGCTAGCACAATACAGACAAACTTAGCAACCACTGGAGCAAAGATCCTCTATGATCTTTCCACCCACATCCACCACTGTTCATAAAGGGTCACCTGTTCTTCATTCTCTATTCAACTACATTTATTCGATAGTAAAGTAACTGGAGATTAGCATGACATTTTTAGCCTACATATTGCTCTGTTGCTGAAGTGCAGGGAGATTTTTAACATATATAACTAGCTATTGACTATAACATTACTAAAGAAAAGTAGAGAAAGTGTGTTCAGGAGAGAGAAAATGCACGCATGTTGGAATATTCCTTGGACTAAATGTACATCTACTAGCTGTTTACATAATATTTCAATCATTACAACACAGACCCGAGCCCAAACCGATACACATCTGATATACACACGGTTACCCACTTGTGTAGAAGGTGAAACCTGGGTAAAATTACAGACAAAAAACTCTATGTCTAAAGAAATTTCTGCTGCATCCATGTTTTGTTTGTAAGCAATTACAACACAAATAGATACCAAGTTGCTCTTAGTGCTGATATAAATTTAGGTAGCATAAAAATAAAGCTCAAGCCAAATTGCCTATTAATCTGTCTCAATGGTAACATAAATATTCAGCAATAAAGACCGGAGGATAGATCCTTGAGGGACACCGTGGCAAACCTGTACAGTTCGAGTTTTGTTATTACCTAACAGGAAGTGTGAATAGTAGGAATCTGAAATTTACAGTAGGAGCCTGAGTTTTAGAATGAACAGGATTCTTTGGCTGCATGCTAAAATTCAGGTCCCAGAAGGCACTAACAGAATCCATTCAGTGGGACCAAACATTGAAATAATGTTCAATACTTCTGGGCAAAATATACGTATACATTCTATATATCTGTGACCATAATCAACTCTTGGTTATATAACAAACTGATAATGACACAGGTAAACAACTAGTCAGTTTTAGTCACTTTTAGTGATCGTCACTTGTCATAATCTAACGTGTTGCACAAGAACACATGGGTACAAAAGCTGCTATGTAAAGCTGCGGACAGAAATGACTTCTATTGAAATTCAGCTTTTTAGGTATAGGGGCAACAGTGGCTTAAGGGATTTAACACCTTTCTTTCACTTCAGTGATGCTCATTGGTTGCTGATGCACAGCCATTACTATCTAAGGTTGAATTTTTTCACAGGCTGTTGTGGTGGACGAAAATGGGAACTGTCCACTTTCCAAAGTGCAGAAGAATTTCATCTGTGATCACTGCTATGGGGCATTCAGAAGTGGTTATCATCTGAAAAGACACATTCTCATTCATACTGGTATGGCCTTCACCTTCATTGCATTTGTACCATTTTACATGTAGCCATTGCTCAATCTGTATTAATTATCTGCACAAATTGTTTTCTATAATTTAAATTATCTAACTACTCCTTTAAAGTAAGATGACACATTTAATCATTTTCCTTATCCACTAGGTTTGGTCAAACAATCCATTTTAAGTGGAATTTAGGTCCATGTGCTTTTGGTCATTTTATTTTCGCTTTTAGAACCAATATTGAAAAAATGGAAAAATTGGTAATTTCTCATTTTTGGTTCTGTTAGTGTCCATCTAAAAAAACTAGAAATAGCTTGGTCTGACTGTTTCACCAAATAATCATATTAAATAACCAACACACCGATATGTTCCATGTACTTTTCATTAATTGGTTTTCCTTTTTTAATACTAAAAATGAGAAACACCCTTATTTTTGATTCATGCACTGAAATGGGGAAATAAAAGAAATGAGGAATGGCTCTTTTTTCTTTTAAGCACAAGGATGCAGAAAAAAGAAGTCACCCGGTTCTCGTTTTATGTCCAACATATTATTCATTTTTTGATTGGTAGTTAAATTTGGATAAGCCTAAAGTGATTTTTGTATACCATTGGTCTTTTCACAAAAACCCTTATACTATGTGTCAAACAAGATTCGTACTCCCCTGCAACAAAAAAAAAAACAACCAAAAATGACTTATGATTTGATGGGGAAAGTGCCAAACCAAGCTATTTATAATTTTTTAGATGGATATCTACAGAACCAAAAATAAGAATTGATCCATCTCCCGTTTTTAAATATTGGTTCTGAAAATGAAAATCGAATGACCAAAGGTACACAGACCAGATTGGTTCTTCATTATAACACTGCAAAATTTGCAAAGGATTCATTTGCAAGGGCAGATCTTTAGTCACCCTTTATGATCTGCTTTACACCTGTACATTGTAAAACTCCTAGACACAAACAAAAAAGGAAGGGAAAAATGTTATGCCTGCTGTATTCACATTATGTACTATAGGAAATTAAACAAATCCATGAACTGCAATAGTAGTACCAGTTACTATTCCAGAGTTTATGAACACTGTGATAAAACTTGTTCTGAGGATAGTTTCTATGAAAAAGGAGTTCTAGATAAGATAGATGTGCCAAAAAGTCATTTACCTATTTACTGATGTGTGTAATGGCAATTGTTAAACCTGTTGAACAGTATACAGGAATGCACCTGATTGTGAAACAGCAACTGAAACAGCATTTTAAATAAAAGTAATTAAAATTAATGAATTATTCAAACCAAAATAACAGCAGAAATATTCTGATTTATCCAGTAGCAATGTCGTAACATTTAACTAGCTTGCTAGCAGTGGTTAACAAGTAACACTAGTTTTAAAAAAATGCAACTGTCATGTTTGGTAGACATTATAGCATGTGTTCTGTGTAAAGTGAATGGAATGATGCTTTGGGATAATAGGAATTGACCAAAGAACATAGAAGTTTAGTATATATATTTATTTATTTATATATATTACACACACACTTTTAATTGTTTTAGAGGTTCGGGTAATTAACTCATTAAGTAATGTTATGGTACACATTCTGTTTGTAATATTCTCTCAGTATTGTCAATGCAAGGATTAAGTCTGACTGATCTTAGTTCTCAGTCAATTCTTTAACTCTTCCCCATGGTCCATGTGGACTGTGTCTATTCATCGTGAAGATGCACTGCTCAATTTGTATTGATGTATTCCAGTTTGATGGAATTAGTGATGTAACATGCTTCAGGGAAACTTTACACTTTACACTGCGTAAAGCTGTCGAAGCTTATGCAGGATCTCCCCCCCCCCCCCCCCCACACACACACACAAACACACACGTGTCGGAATTGGAACATGCTGCTCATTTTAAGAATCACAATACATCTTTTGTTAGTTGCGCACTGGAAAAAACATCTCATATTGGTATTACTGCTCCCACTACCTCTTGTTCAGATAACCTCCTCACAGCATCTAGAGTGCGCTTAGAGCGGTCTGTTTTGGGTACGGCTGAAGGCTCGAAGCACTGGCTGATGCCTCAGTGCATAGGTTGATGACAGTATTGGCCATCGCTTACAAACTGTTTAAAATGGGCACCTACAATATATTTTTTAATTTTTTGTTTGCTCGTATGTTTATTTTAATTAAGCTTGGTAATGTTAACATTCTCGTTAACATTTCTCACTGGCTTTACGTCCTGCTAGCTTACCTTTGTAACCTTTGTAAGTTCTTTCCTGGATGTGCTATATTTATTTATATTAATTGACCCCAAACTAACAGTTGTGTATCCTTATTAAAAATGCTATGTTTCTTTTGAGCTGATATTCTTCCATAGCTTCAGGTTGGTTTTAAATAAACCAACACAGTTGGTTTAGGGTACAGAAACCATTGCCAAAAAATGAATCAGGAGAGGAAAGAAAAGACCAAAAAAGTAATCTAAATGAAATTACTAAATTGAACAAAAAGCCAATAAAGATGACTAGGGAAAATGTAAACGTTTTTAAAATGAAGTGTGTGAAACTATTTGGGGACACTTAGAATGTGCACTTAGCTACATTCTGCATGCTTTGTAGTCTGTAAATTTGTAGTCTGTGTAAGTTAATATTGATTGTTTTGCTGTGTTCCAATACACCAATTTAAAAAGTTTTAATCTGCCTCTTTGCCTGCTTTATAGTTCTGTGCAAGTTGCCCATTGATTTAAAAATGGTGGCACCTCTGAAGTCATTTGTTGCTGTGTAAAGACATCTTTTGACTGCGTTGTCTGCCAGCTACTTTGTTTGTATGCATTTTTTTTCTGCTCACAGGGGAGAAGCCATTTGCTTGCGCCATATGTGACATGAGATTTATTCAGCGTTACCACTTGGAAAGACACAGCCTTACTCATACTGGTATGAGAGATCACTCAATACCTTTTCTGTTACTTTTTTTTTTTAGTTTCTAAGTCACCTTCACAAAACTCATAAAAATTGGAACTTCACATTTGTTTGCCAGTTCATTGGTTTAAAATGTTTATCAATGAGATTAAGTGACTTTAATGTTATACTTCCATTTAGTGAATTTTCAGATTAAGAGCCTGAAAAAAATAATTACCCTAAAATATTTTGGTATTAGATCTTAAAATATGAAAGATTGGAATCCAAGCGCTAAAATTTAAAAAGTATAAAACATCAAAAGTTACATTTTATCCTTTGATGGACAGCAAAGCTGTGATCATTCAGAGGTTCTACATTTATCCAATTCTTGCTTTTATCTTTCCTGACTACAGTGTGCTTGAAATCTGCAAGTTTCTTGTAAATGATCCCAGTTTCACTATAATTTCGGGTGTGCTTGGGTCTGAAAAATGTCATACTACCTAACCCTAGTAGTAAGTTTCTTCAGTGGAATAAAACACCATGTCACTCCTTGCTGAATCATCCACTTAATTTACTGATAGGAAATTTGCAGTATTGTTCTTAGCATTGGCATTGTAGCTGCATTAAATTATGCATCCCAAAAAGACTGATGTTATCACATTCATAATTAGAGTAAAAACCTGATCAGGCAATGCCAAAGTGGACAGTGGGGCTCAGATTCTTTCCCTGAATTTTTATTGTTAATTGACATCTGACTTATGAACCTTGGCTAGTGAAAAAAATACTTTAGACTACAGAAAATGTTTTTGGAATGAATAGTCATTGACATGGATCGCATGTTGTGTTCGTGATGCTGAATTATTTCCCAGATGACCAATTTAATTTTTTATGACAGTATTAGCATAAAGCTAAGCTTCACTATTGATGCTAATTATAGCCATTGACCAAGCCATACCCCCCAATCCCCCATAAGATCACATTAACGTTTAGGACAAAATTGTGCTTTTATCATTTTTGCTCTGCATCAGTGAAAGCAAGTTAAAACGGACATATACTGTTCTTTAAATGACTAACCACTCTTTTAATGCCCTTATAACTTTCCCAGTTTTAATAACTTTTATCCTTTTTTTTAAATTCAGGTTTTTGATTCTGTGTAGACGATCGCTAAATTTACTGCTCTGTGCGTTTAGGGGTGAAGCCATATGCTTGCACCATGTGTGACATGAGGTTTTTCCAACGTTACCACTTGGAGAGACACAGCCTCACTCATACTGGTATGTCTTTTCTATTAGACATAAATATGAAACGAAAAAAACCTCCAATAAACTGTTCAGAAAAGAAAAGGTATTCTGTTAAGTGGTTTTAAACAAATAGTATTTCATACTTATTTCTATTTTATTAAGCAATAATGCTAAGCCCAAAAACCACTGTCACAAAACAATGAAGTATAATAGACTAAAAGCATATTCAGAGTGTGCAGTATGACTGGCAACAAAGTGGATATGTGAAGTTCTGGGGTACCAATTTAAACAAATAGATTTTCTCACATTTTTATATTATTTTATGCTTTCATTTATAATTGACTGGCCTTTGTGGCCAGTTTTGGCTACATATTACACTGGTAAATGACAAACATACTGTACACCAAACAGTTACATTAGCTGGTTAACTTTAGTAACTGCCAACATTTGTCACGTGAAACGTCTGATAGAATACCCTATCTCGCTATTTTTTGGTTTAATTATATACTTTAATTCTGATATCAGCTACATTGATATCAATGTTTTCCATAAGCGAGAAACTCGTCTAAATACACAAATTACATTAGAGCATGTACAGCCTGCTGCAGTGCAACATTATTTGCCTTTCCTTTTAAAAGGTTATTAAATATGAATGTTTGAACTGCTATAAAAAACAAAACAGTGCTCGTCTACACAGAACAAAAGCTTCAAGATATTAGGCCGATCGCTTGTAACTTGTGGGCTGACTGCATCTAGCTTGTAACTATAACAGATCCAAGTTAGAAATTTCCAGGCTCTTTGTACCTCTTAACTAATGGGTGGTCACCATAATTATCTGATTAGTTCAACTGTTCTTTTGCAGAAACGTTTTATTTACATTTTGCTCTGTGCGTTCAGGGGTGAAACCGTATGCTTGCACCATGTGTGACATGCGGTTTTTCCAACGTTACCACCTTCAGAGACACAGCCTCATTCACACGGGTATGACCCCTCTTGTCTTAACCCCTCGACCCCCTTGCACTATTGCTGCTGACTGCACCAAAGAACCATATCAATTTTTATTCACCTTTGTGACTATTGGTTGGTCAATTGGCTTTCTGAACATGGTTTTTCCATGGAATTTTGCCACTTTCCACTTTTGCAGCACAAAACTTTGTGTGCTTGTGTTTGTTGTTTGTTTAGCATGCTTCTTAGCATGGCTTCTGCTTTATTTCCAAGGCACTTCTATATTTTTCCTTTTTTGCCAATAAATACATTAAATAATAAATATGACTGTTTCATGGGGTAATAGCAATGGTTGTTGTATAATTGTTTTTGCAAATATCATGCACTTTTTTGTTTTCTAAGAATGTAGAAAAAGGTTTTTAATGGGCCAGTATTTTAGAGTATCCACAATATTCCTGCACCCCAGAGGGTTGGGACTTATAAAACTGTGGTGCAACAGGCAGCTGTTCACCTTCTTTTTCCATCTGTTATACAAGAGTTTATTTTTAACTAAAATTTTAGGTTGTTCATAGCTTCCCCATTATCAGCACAACATTCTCTGCCTTTAAGGTCAGGTCAAGTGTTGTAACAAGACCCATGACTCATATATCAGTCAGGGCCTTGGATTTTCACAGTATTATCTGAAACAAAGGTAGTTCAGACAGCAGATTGCTTTTGCAATGTCATGGTAGTCAGGAATAGCCACAGCATCTTTGTGAAAGATCAGTAGACAATTATAGGAAATTAGAGTGGGACCAAAACAGTGGACAACACATGCCTAAATGAATTATGCTTGTGAAGACAGTGGCAGCCATAAAGTGAGCAAATCGTTGCCAGAGTCCTAAGCAAAATATCTAACCTCGCATAGCGGCATACGTTGTCAGTGGTGTTCTGGTGCAACTAATTACATTCGTCTCTTTGTTATATTGAGGACGCATGGACATCTCTTTTTTCTTTTTTTCTTTTTTTTCTTTTTTTTCTTTTTTTTCTTTTTTTTTAAAATAAAACATTCCCATGTATGTTTTATGTACTTGTATACTAAAATGTGTATATTTTAGTAAATGAATTTTGATCAGAAGACAACTTGCATACAAGATTTTCAAAAAGCTTAAAAATGATCTTGTTCATTCCTAATGGGGCTATATCTAACATTTGGGTTATTGAAGACTGAATGCTGTATTTTCCAAAGTGCTGTCTTTTGGGTGAAAAGTGGCTGTTAAAAGTGGTTCTAAATATGCTGATGTAACTAAGCAGCAGCTGTGTTTTTTTTGTGTTTTTTTTTTTTTTCTTCATCAGTTGACCAATAGCTGACTAGCTATGCTGTAGAGCAAAGGCTGGCAATAGAACATTGAGACAAACAATTTTCTTTTGTAAAAGATATAAATAGTTGCTACATCTGCTTTACGACCAGAGGTTTGTCCCATCATTTTCCACAAGGAAGCGTAGTTGAAAATATTGTGGATAACTCTTGTCGGGTCTTCTCAAATATTACGCACTGACAAATAAGCATGCAACTTCATGTCAATGCCTGTCAAACTGACCTGCAGGCCTATCGCTGCCTAAGTGTTGGATAAAATGTGCTTTGACGCTTTTGATCCTCATTGTGAGATAATTATTTGCTCTGTGCGTTTAGGGGTGAAGCCCTACGCTTGCTCCATGTGTGACAGGCGTTTTTTCCAACGCTACCACCTGCAGAGACACAGCCTCACTCATACGGGTATGGGTCGTCTCTCCTTACAACTTGCACTGTTGCAACTGGCCACACAGATGCGCAGCTTAGCACTGTTGCCAACTTGTTGAGAACAATGAGTCAGGTTTTTCTCAGTGTCAGCAGATGTCTAAAAAACAAAATGGATTTTCATCCTAGTTTGAGTAGCACAAATTGCTTGAGCAAGAAAAAAGGACCTGCAGGCACCTGGATTTTAATTGCATTTCAGCAGGTGGGAGTTGGCAAACAGCACTGGCATCCAATCTGAATAACTCTGTTTCCCAAGTGACCCCCCCACCCATCCCCCCACATCTCATATGACAAGTACTGGGTCAGACAGTTGGCAACAGTGCATTTGAGGCTTAATTTCATGTGCCACATTTGTCTGTCCTCACCATTGATGGTCTGGCTGCAACAAACTCGAGTTTGGATGTGGTGATTTGAAAACACAGGGGCAGTGGAATATTAAAGACACTTAGCTACAGTTTTATTGTTTACTAAAGCTTAACACAATGGTGCTCTGTGTGTTTAGGGGTGAAGCCGTATGCTTGTTCCATGTGTGACATGAAGTTTTTTCAGCGTTACCATCTGCAAAGACACAGCCTAACCCATACGGGTATGTGTCCACGCAAGACCCCAGTGATGGGTATCTTAATTACTTTTGTGAGCTTACTTAACTCCGTTATGTAGATTGCTTTGCTTTGCATGGAACTGATGAAGTGAATGGAATGTAGAATTATTTTTTTAAATTGTGAGGGGGAAAAACATTTTTGCTCCAAACATGTAGCTATGACTGAATGAATAGATTACTGATTGATAGATAAAGACTACCATGCTCAGGGCCTTACAGAAGCATTCAAACTCCTGTAACCTTACACAGTTGCTCAGGACGCATTTTAATAAAATTTTATACAGAAATTATGCTGTAGTTCATTTTTACACTGATCAGAGTTATAAACTAAAAAAATACTGGTTGCATAAGTGTTCAGACCAAGTTACCGTCAGTTCAAATCACTGAAAAAAATAATTATTAAGTAGTGCCACACTACACTTTCCTGAGTGTTTTTGCAGCTATCAGCTATACTAAAAACTATACTTTTAGAATTGACTATGTGCTGTTTTTTGTCTTAAGTGGATTTTTTCAACACTAAACAATGTTTTTAAGTCTTTTTAATGTGGCGCTGTTGTTCTGTTGTTGCATTCTGTCTATCAACTTGTTAACAAATCTCAAAAACTAAATTTTGCAATTAGGACTAAGTATTGTTTGATGTTTGTGATTGATGATGCCTTCAAAAATGTTCTTTGGGGTTTCTGCACTAGCGGTCATGGTAGAGTAACATGAGCTCTTGTTTGCAAGTCTGCAAGAACATGCTATGGTCAAGTCTATGTAGCATGGTGGTTTGCTCACCATGTGCTAACCATGTAACTGACATACTAAGTTCTGTCCATAGAAATGCTACTGCCCAGTCATACATTGGCAGCTGTTAATATCTGCAGTACTATCAAACAGCTGTTACTTTGTGATGTCCTTTAGTGTCATGTTTGTCTGAGTTTAAAGGAAATTGTACCAGAATTATCTAAAACATATATTAAGCATTGTTGATGGACCATTTAAATTGGTACCACAGTACACCCAGACAGGATGGAGATATTTTTTGTAGGCTACTTTTGCTGAAACTAAAGCAAAGCTTGAGGTGCAAGCTATATATCACAATATGGTAGGCTTCTTTCCAGTTGAATATATCAAAAGACTTCATAGCAAGCTGATTTTATTTTACTTGGCTAATGTCAGTTTGTTTGGATATTTGCCATAACTGGCTTGCTGGTCGTCTGGATGTTTTTAAAAAAGGATGCTGTGACTAAGGGAAAAGGATGATGATTTTTATGTGGTTAGATTGCTAAAAATGTGTTTAGATGAACGATGAGTATTTTTGAAAGTTAAGATATTGTTAAAGCTTTCTATGTGGCAATAGTGTCAACCCAAACCTCCCATTTATGTTTACAATTGTGTCACTTACAGAAAAACATTTGATCGTGTATTTTCTGTATAAGAAAAAAAAATTATTATTTTTTCAGCAGTTTAGTTTGTTATATAATTGTTTCTCCATATTTGCTGCTGGTGAAACATGTAGCAGTGTAAGAGCTTGGATGAGTTAGGAAAAGTAGCTAAGTAGAGCAGGACTTGCAATTGGTCAGTTGGGCAGATGTCCTCAGCATAGTCTGAGTATCTGCTCAGGATTAATAATGGAGGGTAAATTTTAAACATATGGAAAGAGAACTTCTTTTGCATAAATGTAAGTCACACTTCAATAAGATCGTTCGCTTAAGTGTGCAATCCTAATTTATAAGGAACAAAATGGGAATGTCATAGGATGTCCAGTTAGTTTACTGGGCTCAGCTCTGTTAATGCCATTTACTAGTTCATAGTTACAGATAGGCAACTGTAATTAGTGAATGTGATGAATCTTGAATGTTACACCAAATAATCAAAACACTGCACTACTCTGAGGGTTTGAATATTTATGCATCCGGTATTTAAGAAAACACAGAAATCAACAATTTGAAGTGCTTTAATTTATATTAACAATTTGCTCTGTACACCAGTCAAGACCTGATACTTGTTAAAATTGAAAACTAGTATCACAACTAATGCGTTCTGAGAATGTTTGAATGCCAGCAGGGAAAAAAAAAACTTTTGGAATGGCAACTTTTAGTTGAGCTGAAGAAGTCAATTGCTGGTCACCCTATACTAATACAGTGATACTCTATTTAGGGGTGAAGCCATATGCTTGTTCTATGTGCCATATGAGATTTTTTCAGCGTTGTCACCTTCAGCGACACAGTCTCACCCACACGGGTATGTGTGTCACCTCATTGTGCCCCTTCACTTTGATGCTACCAGTACTGATTACAAAGAAGGTCATGATAAAGTGCACCTTGAATTTTGCCAGTTTTAGGTGGCTTTTGTGGCAGTAGTTTGTTTTTCCTTTGGCCAATATTTTCCTGAACTTCATTGTTTGCTTTTTAAGGAGTCTTTGTTTTGAACAGTATATATATACACATGTGCACTCACATTTAAAGGTGCAAATAGATAAAGAGCTTGTTTTTGAGACATCTCTTGAGATCGCAGAGGAGTTTTCAGTTACTTAGTGATTTCACTGAACCCACTAAATATCGATATCATTTGCTAATACTAGTACTCTACATTTAGGGGTGAAGCCATTTGCTTGTACCATGTGTGATATGAGGTTTTTCCAACGCTACCACCTCCAGAGACACAGCATCACCCATACGGGTATGTCTTGTCTCTTTGTAACCCACTCAGTCAACCCCAATGCAAGTGTCCCCACATCCCCAAACAACAGTCACCCTGGGTATCACACTTTCATTTCATTGTATTTTGTTCCATTTATTCCCCTCTAAGTTTGCAGATCTTTTATATGAAGGATTCTTAGCTGTTTCAAAATGTATTTATAAAGTCTCTTTCATTAGAATAGTGGTGAAGTTTTGTGAATATTTTCTACTACACACCTATACTCGTACCCATATGTTTTGGAAGTATGGTTGTGTTGAGCTGCAGCAGGAATTTAACAACCTTCATTTATAAGAGTCTATGGATTATGCAAAAGTGTGTTTCACCCAATAGAAGTAGATAAGAAAGGAAAGCCATCTCAATAATTGTAAGCAGTGTGCCCATTTTGGCTTTTAGCACAGTTGCAAAATCGGGGGCGGGGGGGGGGGGACTTGACAAAGTGGCCTTAAAACAGTTTTACTATGTATTATTTTTATGTCCATGCAACTCTTTTAGACATTTGTCTTTATTTTGGTTTTATGTTTGTGTGTTCCTAAATATATTTAGACAAAATGATGTGTGATTAATAACATTTGTGTGTGTGTGTGTGTGGGGGGGGGGTGATCAAATATCTACAAACCCTTAATTGACTGCAGTGCATTGACTTATATGGTCATCCTTAGTGTTGCTCAATGCCATTTTCAAGCTTCTGAGGCATAAGTTTACACTAATCTTAAACTATTATGGTGCCAGAATAACTTATTGATTTAATGGTTAGCTTGTGGCTGACATCTTAATTTTTAAGGAAATCAAACGCCTGGGTTGTCAATGATGAAAAATGACTAACTCCACTTCTGAAGGCATTGTACAAGGGAGCCATGTTTACAAATGTAAATGCTTTAGCGTGTATATTTGACGTAGCGAATGCACATGACTAATAATTTGCTCTGTGCATTTAGGAGTGAAGCCTTACGCTTGTTCCATGTGTGACATGCGTTTTTTCCACCGTTACCATCTGCAGAGACACAGCCTCACTCACACTGGTATGTGTCTTTCCACCTTACCCCCCACTCTCTAGTGACAGGCCATGGAGATGCTACCTGAGCACTGTTGCCAATTTCTGTAACCATAAAGTTAATTGAGTTATTGATAAATCCTGAAAATTTTAATATATACACACATACATGCATACATTCACACTTTTGGTAACTTTACACTGTCAGTGCTGTTGCAGTTTCAGACACAAAGTGGAATTGTTGATTACATTCAAGTTGGCAACACTGTCATGAGCTTCAGCATGTTTAATCAAATCCTCATCAACCACACAACTCTTTCTGTATGATGTTTATTAAATTTTTCTTGATAAGGATTATTGTATAACAGGTAATAACTGTATATTTTTGGTAAGCTTATCAGTAGGTCTGAGTTATTGTACTCAAGTTGCAAAATGTAGTTATTGTGATATTTGATCTTTATGGAGAATATATTAGAGTAAGAGCGAGCAAATAAAGCTTTTTTCCCCCCACACCCTCTCAAAATTTGATTATAACTGACTTGACACCACACCACCAGTTTGTATACCTCTTGTTCCAGCACTTTGTGGGAACACGTTGGTAGTTAATGCATTACTTGCTGTCAGTCTGTTGGGAAGCCATATGGCTAATACACTTATGCTTTTGCGTTTAGGGGTGAAGCCCTACGCTTGTAACATGTGTGACATGCGTTTTTTTCAACGCTACCACCTGCAGAGACACAGCCTCACCCATACGGGTAGGTGTTGTCTCTTCATACCCCTCACATACAGTTCACAGCCAGCGTTATTGCACATAGTCTTGTGTGTTCTGTTGTAGGTGAACACACAAAACAAACTCGAGTTTGTAGTTTTGGAACATTCAGTTACAACAGATCCACTTTGTCCCATGGTTATGACATGGCTATGGTGGTGCCTATTTTGTATTCTAACCGTTATTACAGGAATATTTTGTGCATACCCCATCTTTTGGCTGCACAATTATGACCAATCATAATTTGTGTTTAGTTTGACTAATATTGTGATGGCAATCCTTATTTGTAATTAGCAGTTGCATATTACATGTTGTTTAGATGGGATTTGTTTACTAGGAGAATATAACCGTTATAAGATGAGTAGTTAAATTGTAATTTGACTTGGATGTAAAAGGTCACTTGCTCTGAATTTGCTATTGTAAAGACCACTAGAAATGTTGGCTGGCATCTACGGTTTGACAGGATGATTGTCCTCTTTCTCTAAGAAAATGTATGCACAGTTGCATATTTTTTATTTATTTATTTTTAGATATCAACTCAGCATTTTGTACTGAACAGTGCTAGGTCAGATAGTTAATTGTCAGTGTGTTATTCTGGATGAGTAGAAGGTGTGTGATGAATATATGCTGTTAGGAATTCCTTTGCACGGGGGTAGGTGGGAGGGATTCTTGACCTTGCACACCATTAATTTAGTTCATCCTACTGTATTGTGGAGAAACCGAGAACTACAGCCAAGTGTATTCAACATCCAATTTGAATCTCAGTGACAACAATGCATCTTTATTCATTAGTGTGTATCAGGAAATTACCTGAACATGTGTGAGGTTAAAATCTAAGAAGTTAAAAGCAAAATACTAGTATATCCATAATCAAGTTAAAACACACAAAGCACATAGAATTAGCTGTGTGTGTGTGTGTGTGTGTGTGTGTGTGTGTGTATATGTATGTGTGTGTATATATATATATATATATATATATATATATATATATATATATATATATATATATATATATAAAATGTATGTGTGTGTGTTTAAAATATGCTATTTCCTAAAATAAATATGTAAATGTGTAAATCAGATATACTAGGTTCCGCAACAGCTGGAGGTTTCACGCCAGATGCTATATCTTTTTTTAAAAGAGGGCATATATGAACTCTTGGTGCTTTGTGTATTCAGGGGTGAAGCCATATGCTTGCTCGATGTGCGACATGAGATTTTTTCAACGATACCATCTGCAGAGACATAGCCTCACTCATACGGGTATGTGTTGTTTCATTTTACCGGCTTTGTCTTTTATCACTGCACCAAAAAAAGTATTTTAGAAGTAAAGGACCTAAATGTGGATATCAACCTGAGTGCTCCGAATGGTTATATGAGTCACCTTTGTATAGTAGATAGATTGCAGTTTCGATTATGCAACATCTTGGATATGTGCCTAGGTTTTTTTTTTTATCAAGTGGGTGAGCTGTGTGTGGCAGAATCTTCCAGAAATGGCAGCCCCAGTTGCTAAGTAACCATTTTCATAAGTATTAATTCCTTTTTCTGAATGTTAGAGGCGGATATAGCCTTAACAAAATAAAGAACTCAACATACTTTGACTGCTACACCTTTTTTAACAATATATTCCTGTTGGCAGAGAAATAATGCACACAGTTTGTTTTCTTAATTTTGTATTCAAGCACATTGGATTTGGCAGTTGCTATAAAATTAAAGTGCAGAATGTCAGCTTTAAAACGTTTTTTGTGTGTGTGTGTGTGTGTGTGTGTGTGTGTGTGTGTGTGTGTGTGTGTGTTTGTGTTTACTGGATTAACCATATAGGATCCACAGCCCTCTTAATACATTCCTGTTTTAGAGAACATAACAGTACAAATTAGTATAATCTCAAGTAAAATTCTGAGTGACTACTAGTATAGAAGAGCTCTCTTCTACTTCACTAGAGAGGGGGTGAGAGCTTTTACATTCAGCCTTGTCTTCAGCAAGTTTATTTTATGCTCAGTGGTATTCAGGTGTTTCTGGTGACTGACAGACAAGAACCTTCCACTTTTCAGCCCAGTTTCTTCAGCGTGTTAAGCTGCATGTATCAAAGTTGGAATTCAGTCTCATGTGTCTTGAAGTGCTATACAGACGAAAAAAGTAAAGTTTACATTCTAAAGTACATGAAAGAAATATTGTTGCACATCATAAAATATAAAATGAAATTAAGTAAAAGACCCTGTAAACTATGTAACAACCAAGCTAAACAACTAAGTCTTATAGAGCTTGCATTCCTAATATTCTTTGGAACAATGTTCCAGAGTATGAGCTATATAAGAAACATCACCAGCTGAGTTGCAGATGGTTCTAGGAATTAACAGTAGACTAACTGGATTCAGCTAGTCAGGATGGGCTGTAATGCTTCAGGAGATCAGGAAGATATGTCAGAGCTAGACATTAAAGCCACAACTTGAATAGGACTGTGGTTATATGCTATAATTTCTTTTCCCAGGAAGGATGCAGGGTGGTGTGTTTATAAACTAGTTGTAAACTATTAACTTAGCAAGCCAGCTTGGCCTCCAGCTAGCAAAATGTTACAGCTATCAAATATAAGTCATGGAAACCTGTCATCCCTTTTGCATAGTTTTGCTGCAGAATCCAGTATGTTGTCAGCATATAGATGAAAGCTAACACTGATTTTGATTTACATGTCCAAGGGACTATACATGAAGGGAGACCAGTAAGGGCCTAAAACGGCCTAAAACAGAATGTTGTGGAACATCATGTTCTCTCTTATGAACCAAAAAACATGAGACACATTTGTGCCTGCATGCTGAAAAATGTTTGTGGTCAGTTTAGTGGTTGAAATCTAGTTTTGTAACTTAGTGTTCTTCTGTCCTCCATAAGTGTGGTTTTCTGTGGCCCTGGAAGCATAACTGTCCATTCTTGCTTCGTAATATAGCAAACTGCTATTTTGGCATAATTAATTATTTAGTTATGTCTCTTATTTAGCTTCATTAATTTTTCAGCCTCACATTGGCATGTTTTACTGGCATTGACATACATTTGGCCCTTGTGTTGAAAGATAACTGATTCCCAATGGAAATCCCAAATCAATCTTCTCTAGACCATTTAAGATTCCTTATGCATAAAATGACAAATTGGCATGGTTCACCCTATATGACAAGTTGATATTTTGCACTTCCACTTTAGTTTAACTAGTTAGTTTAGAGTTAGATTTAAAGTGCTAGAGAAACAAAAGAATGGTCACTGTATAGATAATTACAGAATGCACTTTTTGCTTTGAATGCTGTATGTAGAGGTTCACTGAGAATTGGTGCTCTGTGCATTCAGGGGTGAAGCCGTATGCTTGCTCGATGTGTGACATGCGGTTTTTCCAACGTTACCACTTGGAAAGACACAGCCTCACTCATACTGGTATGTGTTCTTTCCCTGTAACCCTCTAAGTAAAGCCACTGGTTATTTAGTAACACTTGGGCCTGGCTTAAATGGTGGTTAGGTAGTCATGATTCAGCCATTGTGTTAAAGACAAGCTGCACCAGTTTATAATCATTAACTCATTGTATCCAATTTCCCAGAGAAAAATTGCTTTTGGTTTGTGTTTCTTTTTTTTCCTTTAACTTTTATTTGCTTTAATTTTTTTTGCCTGATATAATGAGATCAAAATTCTGTTATATATAAAACACCTCCACACGTTTGTATTGACCAGTATATTTGGCAACCAAAAAAATCTGCTATTGAGCTGGCATTTGAGAACTGACAATTGTATTTGACAAATGAGTCATATGCACTGTGTCTGTTTAATCTTTCACCGCATAAAAACATAGATTATATTTTCAGTTATTGGAATTTTAGCTCTTTTAAGATGTTATTTTCATATTGGTCGTGTCCTAACATGACCATTCCATTTAGTAAGGCATAGCAATAAAGCTGCACTAGTTGTACAGATGTAGAATAATGATTTTTAGATAGCAGGCCTAATGGTTTTTAAAGAAGTGAAATACTTTTTATTTTATAAGCATGTAGGTCTGTTCATACTTTAAATATACCTTTCACAACGAAGCTTTAAAGTACCAATTTTCTGAGGACTTGAAAATTAAAATGGGGAGTAAATAAAGACTGGAGATTTAAATATCCATCATATTAGAGCACTAAACATGCCCTGGTGTTCCATTTTGCATTTCTGATTTAATCCCCCAATTCTTTATTGAATACTGGCCTTCACTACAAACTCGAGTTTGGATGAACTCCCACTACCCACTCCCACCACCAGAAACTAGTTACATAGTTGTAGTAAATTATGAGGATTACTTGCACACTGTTTAACCTTTCTGAGTTGTGGGGTGATGAAGAGCCCTGTGTGTTAATTAATCATGACCTCTGTCTGGCAGGAGAGAAGCCGTTTGCATGCGACATGTGCGACATGCGCTTCATCCAAAGGTATCACTTGGAGAGACACAAGCGTGTGCACAGCGGGGAAAAGCCTTATCAGTGCGAGCGGTGCCAGCAGGTGAGATTCTTCCTTCCACACACTGATTGAAAAAAGCAGGTGTAGACATGTCCTTACATTTTTGCATTTTTGCTTATGGCAACCACGTTTAAGTTTCATCACAGTCTTAAATGGTATATTCATAGCAATACAAGGAAAACTGATACTGCGCCTACTTCATCTTTATGCATTCTGTATGGGTTTGTCTTTGAATGCATCTATAACAATGCAGTGTTTTAGTTTTTATTGTGTTTTCAGTTTTGTTGTGGTTCGTAGTTGCCATAGTATTTTTCACTACTTTTATTTCTAGTGTTCTAACTTTAACACAGGAACGTATAAATTGTCATATTTTGCTTTTCAGAAAATAGATATAGCAGACATTTTGTTATATGTAGTTAACAGAAATTGTGTGCGCGCGCACACATGTATGTATGGATGTGGGTGTAGGGGTGTGTGGGTGTATCACATTGTAAAAAAAATTCATTTTTCTGTACGATAAAATCAGATTTTATTAAAGATATCTTTTCAGAAATGATTAGAGCAGAGTGTCTAACGTAACATTGGTTCTGTGTGTGTGTGTGTGTGTGTGTGTGTATATATATATATATATATATATATATATATATATATATATATATATATATATATATATATATATATATATATATATATATATATATATATACACACACACACACACACACACACACACACACACACACACACACACACACACAATTTCATGGACCTTTTTCTGAGTTATTACTAGAATTCCTCAATAGCTAGATACCCAAGCATAGTGCTAATTAATAGAAAATATTAATCATCACATTTTAGAAGTGTGGTAAATAAATTTCTACCATTAAATAGTGATCCATTGTGATTGTGTGTAAATAAATTAATCACTTTATGAGCTTTTGAGAAATTTGTGACCTGACATCACTATAGCAATGGCATAACTATTGTCGCTGAGATGCAGCTTTCACATAAAGTTGAACAGTCCACACTGCTTTGGTCAAAAATAAAAATTTGTTTAGTTACAGAAGGAATGCACTTAAAAAAAAAAGTGAACAGTTGTATGTTCAAAATGAGATTAATCACTTGTACTTGATTTTCATCTCTCACTGAAATGCTCTTCAATTCTTCTTGAAAAGTTCTTCTGACTTGTTAAACTTAGAACACAGTTAGGGAGCAAAGTTGGGGTTAGAATGCAGAGTCAGCTGCACTTAGTAATTGTTCATAGAGTCCCCACATTTATGGTCCTTGCTCCAAGGCCTAGTGGCAGTAAAATAGGCTAAAGAAAACTAGTAACTGTTAATAGTCTGTGTAAAACCAAAATAAGAAACACTGCATATATTTTAAACTCAAGACTGCTGCTTCTGCAGTATCTCTTTATATTTATTTCTTTTTCCCTTCTAATGTTCTATATCCATTCTCCTCATCCCTCCTTTCACAGAATTTCTCGCGCACAGACCGGCTTCTAAGGCATCGGCGGCTGTGCCAAGGCAGGGGTGTGGCTAAAGTGGAGGCTCAACCCTGCTGTGAGCCCCGCCCCTTCCCCCAGGAGCCACCCCCAGCACCTCCAGCTACCTGGAGTCCCCTCCATCCGCCCCCTGGCCGACTTGCAGTCTGACATTCTCCTGTTTAACCTCCAAGACCCACCCTTAAAAATAATGCGGACGCTCCTGCCTCTCTCACTGCCGCCTTGCACAGTGGCTTCAGCTACTGGCTGAGACTGATTTCAGAGGGATAAGGGAGGAAATATTCTTCTGCCATGTTATCATTTAGAGAAAGGGTGAAAGAAACAGATTTGATTTGGGATTGTTTTATACTTTAAAAGATTTATTTCAGCTTTTTTTTAAAGATTGGTTGACTGTTTCGGTGGTACGTGGATGGGAACAAGAAAAGGGGGTCAAAGGACAGCATGTTTGAGCAAATCAGGGAAGAATGCCTGAATAACATTTCACAAAAGCACGACTACAATATTTAGCCAGTAAGAGAAATGATGAGGATTTATGTGACAGCACTCTTATGCTTTTCAATAGTGGAAGGTTACAGATTTAGACAACCATTTACACAATTGTGTTTGTTCTACTGGACCTATAAAAAAAAAGTCAGCATCTTGTGACATGTACTGTAAAAATCAAACAAAGAAAAAAATGCCATCCTGTCTCCAGTACCCTACTGTGCTGAGGACTCAGGAAATGTCCTATAACTATTACAAGATCTAATTATAAGATCTACAATACTTGTGAAAATGGCACAATATGGTTACATACATTCATTATTCACTTCATAAAACATTAAACAAAACTTTTCTCTCTGCTATAACTTCACATCAATATTCTCACTAGGTATGACTTTCAAGGAATTATATGTAAATGTAACTCTATTAACTGGTTTGTGCTGTAACTTTTGTCTAATTTGGTGGAGATGGCACAAGTGATGTGCAGTCACAGTGCAAAGATAAACACTTGTCCATCTACAATATCTCATGTTCAATCACATTACTACTACAAAATGTGTTACTGTCAGTGATGTATCTACATAGGAAATGGCACACGATGGAAGCTCCCAAAAGACCCTAAACATAACCTGCAAATCGTCATTTTTAAAGAATTTGTGGCCTTAGGATGTAATCATGTATTCATATTAAAGTGGTATTTGTTTTGTTTTTAACTTGGCTATCACAAAAAATAGTTGCATAAATTTACAGGGATGTTAAAAGATATGGACAGTCACTGCCTGTGTGTTTTATCCATTTAAGCCATCGTTGTAACTATATCTTGCCATTTCTGTAAGCACCACTGTGTTGGAACATCCCATTTTTTATGACTATAAATTGTCAAACTTATTATTTTAATAGGGGTTTGACTAGCATCAAGAACATTTCCAATATGGTACCTTGTGATATTGTCTCATTCTTGTTAGGTTTGAGACATTGTGGCCATGTCCTTTGTTTGGTTCAGAACCTCAGAGGGCTGGGTTTACCCTCACCTAGTTTGCATACTAAATGCCTTTAACACGCATGGGCTGCTTACAAGGTGAAAGGCAAACTGATAATTGTACCAAATAGCTTAGTAACAATTTTAATGTCTCCCCAATTCTGTTTTAACCTCAGACTTGATCTTCACTATATTCTGTGGGTTTCTTGTGTGCTTGGTACCAATTAACATACCAGTATGTCAGTTGAGCAAGTCTCTGCCACCTGGCGATATCTGGCAAACCTGTATTAAATGAGGTGTAATGTGGGGAGATGCTAACTGACTAGTAACACAAGACATTGCCACATTTTTATGAAACAACCTATATTTTTCCCTTTGTGTTTTATGTATGATTTATATATCAAGAAATGGACTACAACTTCTCTTAGTTCTGTAGCAACATGCTGTGTGTATTTTTAATAACTTTTTTTATTTCTAATATAAATTTAAAACACTGGAGCAAAAAGTGAAAGTTAAACTATAGACATTTTTTGTTTTATATTAAAAATGGTTTGTAGTCATTAGACAAAGCCTCTCTTCGAAATGGACTGAACAAATTGGAATGGTGTTTTATCATGGTCCCTCCATTATGTTCAGGTTTTAAGGAAAATAGGGGAAAACGTTATTTGAATTGTTAGAAATGTTATAGAAAATCTTTCCCACCACACTATTTTAGGGAATTATATGGTTAGAAACGTTAGAAAAAAACTGCATCAATAGTAGCTAACAGTAGTTCTTGTTTATTTTATCTTGCATGCCATTGCAGTTATTACTGTTAAAACTTGTATTGATTTTTTTTTTTTCTTCCTTAAAAATGCTGTATTGATAATTACTGTAAACATGGGCAAATGAATCCAGACAACCTTGTGATCCAATTAGTTTTCATTGTGTGGAGTGAGGAGAGGGGCTTCCATTATGCAGAAATAAAATCCTTTAAAAGAAGTTGACATGACTGAATGTCTTTGAACATTACTCAGTGAAAACAATCTGGGAAGGATATGCCAGAATTTGATGAGCTCAATGCCTGAATTTGTTGATCTGCTTTCTTTCTTTAGGCTACACAGTGTTCTGAAAAGGTTCTTCAGTCATGAAACGGTACATTATTTAATGCATTGGAATTCTGATTGGAATAGCTGTATCTTTGCATGCTTACTGTGTAGCTAAAGAATAGAATAGATAATGTAAACAGTGAAAACAATCATGGATCAGTGTCCATAAAATATGTTGAACAAATTTGCTTACCCCACAAGATGGTGCTGTTCTCATTCTTTATGGCTTCCAGAAACCCTTGCTGAGCCAATCACCAGCAGGACTCAGGATGACCCCAGGACTGCAGCCAAAGGAAAGGGCAAAGGGCTCAGTGCAATTATTTTAGCATGAAGCCAAGGGCAGAACTTGCCTAGCTGTGCCCATACATTACTATAATATATTTTATGCAGCAGGGTAGATTCTAAAGCTACTGTTTCCTTCAAGGTTGGCTTTGTTAAGGACTGAAGGACATATGAACACTTCTATATATTTGGGTGCATTTGGCCAAAAGTGTCTCAGTCATAGTGAGTGTGATTTTGAACACACTGAAATCAATTTTAAGACAATTTTAACTGGTGATTTTGGGAAACTGAACTCTGAATGTTGTCTTGAAAAACCTGAATTACATGACAATTTAATGTAATTTCTTATTCCTTACATAGCTCCACATTTTGTAACAGGTATAGTTAACCTATTTGAATGTAACACACATTTTTTTTAAAAAAACAGATGAAGTTACTGAAATGTCTTAATTATGTATCTTCTTAAAACAATTTTATTGAAATGTCTCAATCCTATTGGAGAATTGTGAACTGCATGTCATTTGGTCATTCCTAAGATTCATATGTAGTACAGGACTACTTGGTTGTAATGTGGATAATAGAAGCGAATTATCTAAAACCTTTAAAGGAGATTGTTGGTACAATTGGTGTATTTGGAAATGGAATTATGCCATACCACAAATCCATGCGTGCTTTAATTGTTGAAAAAGGTGATGTACTACCTATTGCATCTTTTTATGATTCTTCATTTCATAGAAATTTTGTTTATTTCATTTATTATTTGTAGGACTTAAACCAGACAAAATCTAAAACAGATTTTAGGTTATATGACCTAAATGTGATTTTTAAATATGTGGTTGTTAGTTGTTAAGTAAGCGACAATATTGTTAACATTTTTCAATTGTAATGAAAAAGCAAACTCATTTCAATACAGTCTACAGTATGCATACAGTTCAGTGCAAATGGGAGATCATGTTTAATTGCTAATTTGTCTTAAATGAAACTGTTTCAAATAAATTGCATTAGAATAATAGGTTACCTGTGACATTGTTTTGTCCAAGCATGTTAGAAAGATATAAAGGTAGTGGCACATGAACCAGACAACTTGATAGTGTACAAAATGAAGAAAACAGCATTGGTAGAAGATGTGGATGTCCCAAGCAATGAAAACAGCCAAATGAATATAAGAAGTTGGGAAAATGCCAGTGAGTGAAGGAAGAAATAGAAAGAACATGGAAGGTTAACACCATGATTGTCTCAGTGGTAATAGGGGCACTGGGGCTATGACCCCTAAATTGGAGGAGTGGTTCCAACAAATCCCATGAATGGAATCCAAAGAATCCAAAGAAGAGCAAAAATACTGCACTGTACTCTCAAGCTTACACTCCCAGGCCTCTGATAAAACAACCGCTCAATGCAAGGGTGAGACTGGAGTTTTTTTAATTTTATATATTTTTATATATACACATACATACATATATACATACACACGCACACTTGTTCTGGTAGGCTGCTAGAGATAATTCACACTTTGACGCTCCTCGTGAGGCAGGGAATTAAATTTAGTGCAGACATAAAATCTGTTATGAGACATTTCAGCCATAAAGCATGCAATGCCATTTCATGCTTTTTTTTTTTTTTTTTTTTTTTTGCCAAACCTCATGTTAATATCTATTCCATACCCATGCTCAAGGAATAATGGTACAGAGTATAAATGAAGAGAAATGTCTAAATATTTTATCATAGCTTGGTTTCAAGGTCTATGAAAATACCTGGTTAAAAAAACTATAGCTCCTAATAACATACAATATAGTTTACCCTTGTTTTGTCATTATAATATATGGACTTGGAAATAAACACTAGTTATTTTAAGAAGGATTAATTGGTTGTGATTAATACAAAATTGGTAGACTAATTATGCAGCATGCCTTATCATCAATAGATTTTTCATATATATAAGTTGTAGGGTTTATTTTCTTGTACACTTGGATGGTATTTCCTCTACAGAAGGCTTCGCACAATTTGTGCTGACTGTATAAGGAAATTGTATGTATATATTTTGCTGATGGAATCAGAGTTATGTCATATGAGAGATATGTCCAATAAAAGCGAAAGTATTACCACTTAGCACATCAAACTTTATCAAACTTTACAGGATTATCAATTAAGTGTAGAACTGCTGGCCACTGATCATGCCAAACACATTGCTAATATTTTTTAAAGATCAATTTTTTTTCACAAGCCGAAAAAAGTCAAATGTGTTACCATTTAGCCTTGCTAATATTTAAGAAAATATATGAGGATTTGTGTTCAACTGCACTGAATGCACATCACATTGAAGAAGATTTAGAAATGTTTTTATTATAATCTATTCTACTTCTTGAAAGTTTAGTGGGAACCTTTCAAACATGAAACATCACTTAGTTATTAGTTACATTTTGTATTAGTTATTAATTTTTTTTTTCTTGGTTTAGGTTTGTGTTTGTATGCATGTTTTTATGCATGGGTCTTTAAAGTTTTCTTTCACTCTTTTATTGTAATGTTTCCTTCCAGTTACAGCCTTTTCTATGTGACTTTCTGTGTGATGTAAAAGGGCACACACACAAACATTCTCTGAATGTACATTTACCCTCCCCACTGGACTGGTTTTATGACTGTAATCTGAGACTGCTCCTGCATCCCATCAGTGCTAATGCCATAATTCAACTCAAAGAGAGCTAGTGGCAAATCACAACCTAGCAATAAATACCCATGTCACAGCCCAGCCTATAGATGCCAAGCAGTAAATCATAGCTGTCCAGCTGTCGACCAATGGCGTGTCGATGAGATGACAATAAATCTGCCATTGAGGGGAGTTTGTTAATGGCTGCTGCATTGATGCTGGGGAGTCTAGGGTGAGCATCCATGAGGCTGCAAGAAAGAAGAAAGGAACAGAGCAGTGTTATTTTGTGTTTTTCCTTTTGTGTCTTCATAAGACATACTAAAGCAAAAAGAAATACAAGAAGAAATACATGCATTAAACATTCACACATTACAGCAAAGAAAATAAGATATTTACTATTTCATTGTGACATTAAAATATTCCTAAAACAAGGGTTTATGTCAGATAAATACTTGGTAAAAGAGGGCAAGACTGTCATAAAGTATTATGAAGGACAAAAAATTGAAAATAGATACCGCATAGCCAGGCTGACTGGCATGGTCCTGCAGATCATTAAAAGTAAAACCACAATACCCATAACAACCGTATATCCTCACACTTGCATTTCCTAGTCTCTGCTGCCTTTACCAACAAATGCATAATAGGATCTAAGTCACAGTGGTCCAACAGTTACCTTAAAAATCTTCCATTGTTTATTATAATAAATGTTTACACAGCTTGTTGTCACAGCATCATTTTGGAGAAGGATGGCTATGCATTGAAAGGAGCACATGTAGGTAGCCTATACCGTATAGCTATACACTAAAAGGTACATTCATTATTTTTGTCTAATAGAAAAATAGTCTTGTTGCCAGTATATTGATTAAAATGTCCTAAATTTTGGTTTATTTGGTTTGGCTCTGGAACTATGAGGCTAATGTAGCTAACAAGTAAGGGAGACAAAGTTAAGATGCACTTGTCTTAAACCAATTTAATGTAGTCTCAAAAATACTTGTTTATGTGGAATCTTGTATGGTATATGGTTTCTTATATGGTTGTATAGCCAATATATACACACACTGATGAACACCATCTAAATATACTTCTGAGAAGTGACCAATTCTGGAACGTGGCTTGAATGCACTATTTCTGGGCTAATCCCTAAGACTCCTGCTAAATGGAAACACGGTTTCAGTAATGTCTCCTTTTGCTCCACTTGAGTCACAGGTTGTGCTTGCTAAGCCTAACCATTTAGGTTTAATAACCAAACACGTCAACATTGCACTGTTTTCTTGCCTATGTGCCACATCCCAAACTCTGGATTAGTGATCTTAAGATAATTGTGACTTCAAGCCTTCACCAAAATTGAGTTCATGGTCTTTAAAAACAGTGGCCAGTAGGCCATCATCCTAAGCAGGGAACAGTAAAATAGTATAGCGTGGGAGATAATATCTATTCATTGTGGTCGTTTTGTATATACGCTAACCCATTCTTGGCTGGTTTCACACACACACACACACACACACACACACACACACACACACACACACACACACACACACACACACACACACTCACTTGAATTTCATTGTGTTCAAGCACTATGTAGGGCTTCAGGACTTGCTTCAATATGTGGAATCCTTGTTGTAAATCATTGGCTTATCTTGACTTCTGCAACAAATGGAACAGGCTGTTCATCTTGTTTATATTGTTAACTTGATTTTAACCTGCATGTTGGAGGTTGGGAAAGAAGAATTAATTGGTTGTCGTCAGCATAGCAGTGGTAGAGGAAGCCATGAGAAGATATTGCATCACCAAGGGAATGAGTATACAAAGAGAAGAGAAGAGGGCCTAATATTGAGCCCTGTGGGACACTAGTGGAGAGTCTACATGGATTAGATGTGGATCCTCTCTATGTTACCTGATAGGACTGTTCTTCCAGATATGACTGAAACCATTTCCATACAGGGCCAGTCTCACCAAGGTTGGAGAGAAAGGAGAATGTTGTGGTTTACTGTGTCAAAGGCTGCCAAAAGGTCCAGAAGAATCAAAACAGATGACAGTTTGGCAGCTTTGGCAGTATGAAGTTTCTTAATCATTGCTATGAGGGCTGTTTCTGTTGAATACGCTGGTTTGTAGACCAGTGGCGTGTCGATGAGATGACTAAATCTGCCATTGAGGGGAGTTTGTTAATGGCTGCTGCATTGGTGCTGGGGAGTCTAGGGTGAGCATCCATGAGGCTGCAAGAAAGAAGAACGGAACAGAGCAGTGTTATTTTGTGTTTTTCATTTTGTGTCTTCATAAGACATACTAAAGCAAAAAGCTAAGAAGAAATACATGCAGAATGATTGGGATCATGCAGCTGGTTCTGGGTGAGGAAAAAAAGATGATTGATTGTAAACTACTTATTAAAGAACTTTTTTGAGGAAAGATAGAAGTGATACCAGTCTGTAATTGGTTATGGTGGAGCTGTCGAGTGTGGCCTTCTTAAGGTTTGGCTCTACCTCGGTGGTTTTGAAGACTGAATGTTGGGAGTAAAAGAGGTTACTGAGATTGTGACATCTGTGATGATAGTGTCTAGGAGATCTGTGGGATATGTAGACAGGAATTGCGAGACACATTTCAGATTGGAAAGATGTTTAGGTTTGTGGACATATGTGATGAAAGTTTGACAAAGTATAAGAAAAAATAAAAAATGATACTTGGATGAGTTTGAGAGGTCCGATCTCAGTGTAGATGAGAAACCAGAAGAAAAAGCACAATGAAAGCCTTATACAGGTGTTGATCACCACTACAGACGTAGCTGATTCATGGACTGAGGGGTTTGCACTATGGCAATTATTTTTTAGATAACCATTACACCAATATGACACAAAATACATTTAGAAGAGAGGGGGGTTAGAAATGCAAGTTATTATAAAAATAACAATTTACTGAAACATCAGTGAACAGTTATTTAAAAAATGTAATTTTATAAATTTATTACAAAAATGTCATTTAAATACTTTAATACTAAATATCCTATATTGAAATTCAACTTCCAGTTTTTCACCATAGCCTGTCTAGCATAACCATAATATGTCTATGCTGTCTCACGCTCACACACTAAACAGAACTTAGGAAATACACTGTCCACTAGGGCTCTGTATCAATATTCATTTTAATATCCCCTCATTGACTTGCTATAACAATGTTTCCATTTCTTGACATTATTTTAACTGCAGCCTTTGGGAGATGAACTTACCCAGAAGGCGCTGTGACCTGAAGTAATGATAAAAAATAAAAATAAAAATGGTGAAAAGCTAATGGTGGTGAAATGTTTATAAGTCATGACTGGGAGCAATAAAACAATATAAAAACATTTTAATATATTCATAAAATAATAAAAAAATAAATACAATAATATAAAAACCAAAATATTTTATCTGCTATATTCAGGCTTTTACGAAGCCAAATACTGCATACATACACAGCTGACTAAATTTATCTTCATTGTACTTGATGGTTAGTGAAGGTTGTGTTGGTTATTTTTGTCAAGTGATGGTTTATTTATTTCTAGTAAACATTTCTATCTGCATTATATTAATGTTAATGGTAATATTAATGTTACAAATTGAAAATCATCTTGGGATAAAAAAGGAGTATAGAATGAAATGAATTATCTTAAATTAATCTGTGTATTTCATGAAATTCAGCACAACTGATTTCATTTCAGCTACATGGATGTATATGCCCCACTTCCTTATTTACATATGTATATAATGCCAGAATGCATGTCATTCCTGAATTTACCCTCTTATATATATCCTTTACTTGAAATGTGTCCTTGTCAATGTGGGTTTATGATACTGAGTCAAAAAAAGGAAAACTTTCAATAAGCTACAGTCACCAAAGGTGGATAAAAAAAGAATTATACTGTGAGAAGGAAATTGTACTGAAGGAGAGAAAGAATATCCAACATGACCACAGAGATGTGCTTTTTGGCATATGCTTACTTAAGGGGTCAAAGAGTAAGCAAAATGGAAATATGGAATAAAATCTGTGGTTTAGTCAAAAACAATGTGCCAAAAAACAACTCTAAAGCATTTAAAAACCTTAAACATTTTGTCTTTGGGAACTGTCAGTTTCTGTTTTTTCATCTGGCACAGACTATTTAATGATCATGAATGTCTCTAAAAGAACTCTCTGGAGCTATCAAATTCACATTTAAATATGTCATTGTCATATAGGCCCATTTTAAAATAATAGATTCAATATTTTTCTTTAACATTTAGGAATAATATTTTATTAGCAACACCAGGTGTTCCAGAGGACATTGTTGCCAAGGACAAGTTCATTCCTACTGAAAAATCTCCTATACTATGTCTGTCATGCCGAATACCCTGCTCACTTGTTCTGCAAGTGGCCACTCATCCAACATATGTGAGATAAGGGCTGATGAGGGAGATGCGTTAAAAGTACTGAAACAAGGCTCAGGATTCACTGTGAAACTTGAGCAAAGAAATATATCACAAAATTTTATGTGATTAGAAGTATGCTTTCAAGTGTGCTTTTCACACACACACACAGATCAACCACAACATTAAAACCACTGACCGGTGAACTGAATAACATGGATTATCTCATCACAATGGTACCTGTCAAGGGGTTGGATAGGCATCAAGTGAACAGTCAGTTCTTGAAGTTGATTTATGGAAACCAGGAAAAATGGGCAAGTGTAAGGTTCAACTGAGTTTGATGAGGGCAAAATTGTGATGGCTGGACCCCTCAGTCAGAGCGCCTCCAAAAGAGCAAGTCTTGTGGAGTGTTCCCTGTATGCAGTGGTTACTACCTGGCAAAAGTGATTCAAGGAAGGTCAACCAGTGAATCGGTGACAGGGTCATGGATACTCATGGCTCACTAATGTTCACAGGGAGTGAAGGCTATCTCATGCTGACTCATGTACTCCTGAAATTACCTATATTATGCATGTGAGCATCAAAACCATGGACCAATGGAAGAAGGTGGTCTGTTCTGATGGACACGTATTCGTTTACATCATGTGGATGACTAGGTGCATGTGTGTCACATATAGAGGAAGAGATCGCACCAGAATGCACTATGTTCTGCTGGAAACCTTGAGTCCTGGCATTCATGTGGATATTACTTTGACACATACCACCTACATAAACATTGTCACAGACAATGTACACCCCTTCGTGGAAACGATATTTCCTAATGGCAGTGACCTCTTTCAGTAGGATAATGCCCCCTACCACACTGTGAAATTTGTTCAGGAATGTTTTGAGGAATATGACATAAACTTCATGGTTGCCGCCAAGATTCTGATCAAGCATCTCAGGGATGTCCTGAGGAAAAATCAAGTCCAATTCATAAAGGCCCCATGTCACAACTTACAGGAGAAACAGAGATATGTGCTCAGTTGCTTAAAACATGGAAATTTCCCTTAAGATTATCTTTAAGTATTCTTTAAGGTTAAGTATGTTGCACAAAAATGATATATTTTACATTAAGGGTTTTGTTAAGAGAAACTATCATAATCTCTTTCAAATTTTCCTTTAAGCGTTGATTTTTCCTTAAAGTAATCCCTTTAAAACTGTTGTGTTGTTTAATGTACTTTTATGTGTAAGATTAAAGTCAAAGAGTTTTTGTAGGCATTTGAAGATAATACTGTACCTAAGCGAGATTTTCAGGATAGAGAAAATGGTCCTCTAGACCATCTAAACAATGAACAGTTATTCACAGAGTACAGATTTGGCCATTGTTCAATTTATGAAAGAAGCAGTTTAGAGATGACAGCTTAGAGATATCTGAAAGAGATATGAGGATCAATAGAGTTGAGGTTACAGAAAGAAACAATTGATTTAACAAGAGATTTAGGAGAGGGCATACTGAAACAACACTTAATTACTTTATGGTCAGTAAAACCAACCAAAAAACAAAAACAGAAATATATTTATGTCAAGAGGTACAGAGTAAATAAAGTGGGTGACCATGACTGTGTGTGGGGAAATCAACCTGCTGAGTGAAAACATAACATTCAAGAACATTCAAGATCTTAGAAGAGAATACACAACAAGTTTCAACAAATGAATGTTAAAGTCACCCAGTAACACAATAGCAGAGGAAGCGGATGAGGCTACTGTAAGTAATTCATTTAACAGGGACAAAAAAGCAGGAGACTTGGGAAGACAATAGATTAACTGCAGCAGCAGTGTGTAACAGTGATCGATAAGGAGGTGGATGCATTTGCTGGGAAGAGTGAGATTTATGGATACCCTTTTCAATAATGGCTCTTGACACCATCCATGAATCCTTCCAACCCCACACTGGTTTGAATATGTTAGAATGCACCACTAGTAATTTACCTTACTGTCAATAAGAAAATACTGCCACAGACATCTTTTTTTCTAGGAACGTTAGAACAATGCCTTAATGATCTCCAGGTATATCACTGAGAGGATCAACACAGGTTGCCCTGTCTCCAGAGTGAATTATGTTTGGAGCCACCAAAAAAAACAAATTGTTAAAAAAACAAATGTCAACAATATAAATATATAAGTACTGAGTGTAGAGCTCAGAGTAGACACTAAGACCCATTTTCTTATACACTCAAGATGTTTGCCTGTGACTTTTATCAATCCAAGTTCAGGGTGTACCATGGTGACAAGTGGGAATCATAGGCCAACCTGCTTCTTTTTATTTTTATTTTTATTTTTTTTTAATGGGGCATGATAATAAAGATAATCCCTTAGAGATTATGCTGTTATAGTGAAAAACCAAGAGATGAGAACAAGAGGATTCAGAAAAAAACAAACTGAAATGAAAAGGAAGACAAAAGAGATAAGGATCAACGGTTTTAACGTTCTGGAAAGAAATTGTTTGTTTTCCAACAATTCTGGATTAAAAAGTGTGAGCGTACATTCAGTAAATTTGGAATATAATATGACAACCGGAGAGCCAGATATAGAGACATCACTTAGGCCAGCAGAACATACTATTTATAACAATTATTTATTACTTATAAAAAATGTAAATGAATACACACACAAACTAATTTGGAAAATGTTAAACACATTTAGTAGTACAACAAAATAATCTCCCTATGTACTCCACCTCTGTAAAATAAGGTTCTAAATTTTGTTCTCTTACAATTCCCACAGGAGGCTATGGTGGTAACCGTGGTTATGTGAGTGGCGGTGGTGGTGGCTATGACAACTACAATGGCGGCGGAGGAGGGAACTTTGGAGGAGGTCGGTAATGTTAAATACATTTAGTAGTAGTAGTACTGAATGATAGCCAGTTCATTAAATTGATTTAAATTCTTCAGTAGTTGTGATTTTTATTCTTCATATTATAATTGCACAATGAAGTATAATTAAGTAATTATAAAAATAAGTAATTGTAATTTATTATTCAACAGTATTGTGTACAGATCCTGGTTCATTTTTTCCTTCGTCTATGTATCTCCAATTGCAGCTTTTCTTTTCGGAGCAGGAGAAATCAGTGTTTTAAAATTGTGGCCGTATTTTTCGTGAATGGAAACATTTTTCTTTTATTGAAACAATGGACATTACGGTAGCAAAACTTCAGTAATAAGTCCTTCGACGTTTTCTCTTAGTTAAGTGTAAGGTTTCAGGGCTGTTATGCCACACCCTTAAGTAAAATGTTTCTTTAAGGTTTATAGCCCACAAGGAAAAACTAACTGTTTTTATGTAACCGGTCACTGCTACTAATGTCTTGGTTATACCACAATGTGTTTGAATCCAAAAACGACACTTCTCCCATATTTGTAGTAATTGGATAGTTTGCCATTAGTTAGTGTCTTTAAGATGGACTCCTTTTTGGAAAGAAATACGGCTGAAACTATTTTTAAGTGCCTTATACCTTTGACTTTGCTGCCTCACTGCCCATTTTAAGCACCGAATGGTGAGCTGTATACTGCTTACTGGATATTGTTTTGTATACAGTACTTTCCGGTTCAATACGCACTATTGTATACTACGTTGTTTTCCAGACGCATCCAGTACCTATATATGTTAGTTATATCAAAATGCGTTTCATTTCCGACTGAAAAGGCGGTTCTTCCGGAACCGCCGTGATTCTGTCCAATAGTTTTTGTATGAACAGAGATTGCACCAATCACAAGACCCAAGGTAGGAGCGTCACGTACACCAGGACGTTTTTAATCCTTGATACAAGGCTATACTGTTGCTCTCGTATAGTGAGGTCTGTGGTTTACCAGTAACACGTCGCCATGTCTAAAGAGGTAAAATCGTACAATAACAAAAAGCCGTCGAAACCATTAATAACACTTTGTTATTATTTTGGGTTGGTTTTGTGTAAAGCCTTGTGTTGGATTATTTGCAGTTTACTAGCTCGATCACTGTTAATATCGGATCATTATGTCTATCTACAGACAAATAGCTAGCTAGCTAGCTGGTTAGCTTTTTATTACACTATTTTTCTTCCTGGTTTGTACTATAGTTTATTTATTTGGTGACAGTATTTGTCTTATGCCCAACAAAAGGAAATATAATTTCGCTACAAATTTTAAACTATGCACCCCCATTCATTCAGGCGCTCGTATTTTTATTGGTTCCGCATAGATCGGTATAGTTCCGCCATTTTGTATCTTGCGACCAAACCATGTTTGTCTTGTTTTTGTAAGGCGAGACTGTGTAGCTGGCTACCTAGTAAATGTTAGGTCGAGTTAGGCCACGCGATTGAAATTTTTATATTTGTCACGGCATTGTGTTCTCATGGGCTTGTTTGTCTTGTAAATAAACAGTTTAAAATACTTTAATTTAGGCGTTTAAAATATGAAGCGATTTTGGAGCTGCTTCTACCACCTCCCCTTCAATACTTGCGACCTAGGGTGGCCAGACATCGAATTTTTCAGATCCCTCTTGTCCGTCTCCGGACGCCTATTTGTCAATAGCAAAAAGGACCAGAATAGCATGGAATATAAGAATGCTTGGTGAGGTGGTAGTAGGATATCCCCACATCTCCCTTAAAGGCGTTAAGATTTGTATAGGTGTAGCCCCCTAACACTGGATGAAGAGAGAATCCAAGATTTGGTGGACCTTGGCTTCCTTGTCACTTATTTTCTGATAACCTCACATATGTGAGATGGGCCTAAGAAATCCATTGAATCACCTCCTGCAGTAGAAGCTGCAGCTCCTCTATAATGCTAATGAGGGACTTTGGGACAAGGGGAGGTCAGGGAACACATTTACAGCAGAGGGACTAGAGGAACCCTCTCATTTTCAGAGGCTTGGAGAAAGGTTAGAAGGGCAGTGTTTTGTTTTTATTTAAAGGTAACTTTTTTTCTATGTTTAGACTCCTCGTGAACCAGAGCAGCTCCGCAAGCTCTTCATTGGGGGGCTGAGTTTTGAGACAACGGACGAAAGTCTTCGGGCCCATTTTGAACAATGGGGCACCCTAACAGACTGTGTGGTATGTTAATATTTTAATTTTTATCAAATGCTTAAACTTGTGGTATTTGTCCCTTTCTATCAGATGAGTCCTACTGGTTTTTAAGTTTAAAAATATTTTTCACAGGTGATGAGGGATTCCAACACCAAAAGATCAAGAGGATTTGGTTTTGTTACATACAGTTCTGTTAGCGAAGTCGACGCAGCTATGGATGCTCGTCCACACAAAGTGGATGGGCGTGCTGTTGAACCCAAGAGGGCAGTGTCACGAGAGGTAGGCTACCACTTGATCAGTTAATTTGCTGAATTGATTTACTGTTTGTGTGGTTGAAGCCTATTGTGTGTTCCCCTTTTTATGTGTGTAAAATTACTTAATTATATTTATTGGAATCATATTGGTTACTAGTCTGTTTATCCACTCTGTTGAGATACCTGACCAGTTATCATTTAAAGGTGCTGAGTGTTTTTTTTTCCCTCCCCACTCTTTCCCCATGTAACAAAGGACTCATGCAAACCAGGTGCTCACTCAACTGTTAAGAAGATATTTGTGGGTGGAATCAAGGAAGACACTGATGAAGAACACTTGCGTGAGTACTTCAGCCAGTTTGGCAAAATTGAAGAAGTCAACATCATGACTGAGAAGAACAGTGACAAGAGAAGGGGATTTGCCTTCATTACATTTGATGACCATGACTCTGTGGACCGGATAGTCAGTAAGTGACCACTAGCATTCTTCCATTTAAGGGGTGAAGGACTAAGCCAGATGTGCTAATCCATTGCTTTTGCCTTCCAGTCCAGAAGTACCATACAGTGAATGGTCACAATTGTGAAGTCAGGAAAGCGCTTTCCAGAGAAGAAATGAACAGGGTCTCAATGAACCAAAGGGGTAAATGAAAGCGCAATATGAAATAACTAAAGATTTAAATCTTGGAAACCTAGCAATTTCTTGTGATTAGCTGTATCTTACTAGATCAGATGTAATTTATTGCTGCTTTTCTTTTTGTTTTGTATGTGGGTTTAAAAAAACCAACATCTCATAACTATGGCTTTTAAAACAAACATTTCTGCTCTAGGAGGCCGTGGAGGTGGTGGTGGAAACTTTGGTGGCAGAGGTGGAGGATATGGAGGTATGGTTTTATGTTGAAGAAATGTTGGCTCTATGCGAACTCTGCCTAATGGTATTTGTAAATATTAAGCATTTTCTCAACCTAGGTGGATATGGAGGTGGCCGAGGAGGATATGGTGGTGGCGATGGATACGGCAATGGCTATGGAGGAAATGGTAGGAAAATAAGTAATTCAGGCATTTCCTTATCTCTCTGAAAGTATTTTGTGTAATTAAATTGATTTAAATAACCTATTAAAGGACAACAAAAGAGTCTCCCTATGTACTTTACCTCTGTAAATGAGGTTCTAAGTTTTGTTCTCTTAAATTTCCCACAGGAGGCTATGGTGGAGGTGGTCCTGGCTATGGTGGTAACCGTGGTTATGGTGGTGGCGGTGGAGGTGGCTATGGCAACCAGGGTGGTGGTGGCTATGGAGGCGGAGGCTATGACAACTACAATGGTGGTGGAGGAGGGAACTTTGGAGGTGGTCAGTAATGTCAGTTGTTGACAAAGATGGGGTTGGAGGATTGTTTAAGGGGATGAGACGGGGGGAGGCTGTAACTGCAAAAAACTTTTGTTAATGCATTTAGTTTGTTGTTTTTGTTTTTCCTGCTTTACTTTTCATGGGTTTCTTTGAGAAATCGTAATATAAGAAATGTTTAGGCCAAAACTTTCATTGACTACTGCAGGCAACTTTGGAGGTGGTGGTGGTGACTATAATGACTTTGGCAACTACAACAACCAGTCATCCTCAAACTATGGCCCAATGAAAGGAGGGAACTATGGAGGGGGCAGGAGTGGTGGAGGCCCATATGGTGGTGAGTGCATTTGCTATTTATCCAAGAACTAATGGATGTTGTAATTTTGAAAGTCCATGATTTTTTAAAGGGTTTCTACTGCTTACAAAGGTAAACTTTCAGTTTACTGTTCATGTTGGGCATTTGCAGTGCAAGTTTTAATTGACGTGTATTTGTTTTGGTGTGTTGGGATGATGAGGGATGGGATTAATGATGATGGAAGCCTTTGGCATACTGGCTGTGGCTTTTCAACCCCAATATGATATCTGTATGTGATGTGGTGCTTTTGTAGGTGGATATGGCGGTGGTTCTGGTGGTGGCTATGGAGGAGGCTCTGGTGGGAGGAGGTTCTAGATTTTCAAGGTAAGCACTGGCCCTCTCAGTGCTGTGGTGGAGTCTAGTTGTCACTGATGCCTGGCTCAACCATGCATTCGATCACCCAGATTTCATTAGACTTGTTTACATTTCAACGTGTCTGTAACCTGTAGATTCTATGGTTGCCCCTACTTGCATTTGAGTATTTGAAGTGGACCATAAATGTTACAATTGAGTTCTCAGTAAGTATGGGGGATCCAGCAGCAAACCTTCAACTCTCATCAAGCTAAGATCCAATCTCGCCAGCGGAGAGCCAATTTGAGCAGAGTTTGAAACATCCACGTCGTGGCATATGCGAAATCCTCTTCATTCCCTTTTCCCTGCAGTGTCACATCTTAGCTGACCTGAAGGTTTGCTTCTGTGCTGCTGCTTATCATTCCCCTGCAGTGCAGCTGTTGATGGAGAAAGGCAAAGAAAGGTGCAAAGTGTAACTGAATGTATGTTCCATATTGTTCAACAGGCCACAGTACTTAGGAGAGGAGAGCCAGAGAGAGAGGACAGGGAAAGGAGAGAATGAAGGAAGCAGGTTTACACCTAGATCTGCCCAGCCGAGCAGCATGGCGGCAATATTAACGTCTGCCACGCGAAGAAACGTGTATAATAGGGGAGGCAAATCATGTGGGGAGGTTGGGTGGGCTGTGGGGTGGTGTGGGGAGGCATGTGAGGTCCATCAATGTTTGTCAAAAGTACTCTTGTCCGCGAGGACGCTTATTTGTTTGTAGCTTTCCCTTGTGTCTATGAAGTGTAAATCATTCCAATGAGGTTTTAGGCAGGATTTTTTTTTTCTTTGTGTTTTGCAACCTTAGGGTTTTTTTATGTATACTGCCACCAATCAAGACAAAATAAACAGCTCTTGGTTTTTTTTTTTTTTTTAATTTAACTGTGTTCCTTAGCGTTTTACTTGGTGAATAGTGTGTCTCAGTACTGGCTTCTGTTGAATGATAGTGTTCCACAGAGATGAACCTCTGCGTACACCTTTTGTGTGAACCTGCTCTTTATCTTGAAAGTTGTAGTTGGGAAGGTTGCTAGATTTATGCAACCTTCTGTGAGTTCAGATCAAATCTATGAAACTTGCTTTTCAGTAAGCAGAACTACACTGAAAATTGCTGTTTAGTTTGCGTTTGAGTATAGTGCTAAATTACTTTGAAACAATGAGATGTTTACCAATTTGCCTCTGTTTAGGTTTATCTTAAGTTGTTTTTAGCTACAGTACTGTGGATTTTGTTGCCAGTGCTGAGACTTGTAGCCCTCTCATGAACAAATATATATTTTGAGTTTGGTTCCCCTTGCCAGCGGAGGCAAGCTCACAATCAGACTATCCAATGAGGTACCAGCTGAGATTCTAGCCAACGGAAGGAGCCAGCTTAAAGCCTAGCCAATCAGAAGAGACAGCTGATGAGCGATCCATCGAGAGGCTAGCCATTGGAAAGAGCCAGCTGAGAGGCTAGCTAATGGAAATCGCCAGCTAAGGGAGAAAAGTAGCACGATCTTCGCTGGGAGCAGGTGAAGCAGGGGACAGCAGTCTTATTGAGAAAATACTTGCTCATGTAAGACTAGCAAGAGACAGCTACCGAAGTGAGGTATTTTACGTACCAGACTGGTAGGTAAGAGGCAAATGAGTTCTTTTTATGTGAATTATTTTTTAAATTGGGTAACAGTTTGGCTATTTTCATGGTTGGTCAAATTTTTACTGCATAATACCAGTTTTTAAAGAACAGCTTATCTTTGCTAGAGTAGTAATTGGTGGTGCATGAGACACCTATGACTAGAACTGCATAGTGCACTGAGCAGAACATTTGAGTTTTTCCCTGGCTTGTTTTCTGAATGATATTTTTCTTGTTTAACAGAACCAAATGGATGGATTTGTTGTACCTCAGTGTGAACAGTCACGCAGGCGCCAGTATGCACAACTAATTTCCATGTGAAGGTTTGTGATATCCTCTCCCCCTTTTTTCTTTCTCAATTATTCCTAACTTACTCTTTTGTAATGACCATATGCAAATAAGCCAAGTCAAATTTTTTTATATAGTGTTTTTTTTTTTTTTTATAAGTTGTCACAAAGCAGCTGTACAAATGTCCAAGTCCAAGCCCCCAGTAAGCAAAGCAAGTGTGAAAGTGGTAAGGAAAACTCCCTAGAGCATGAAGAAACCTTGAGAGGAACAAAAACTCAAAGGGCAGGCCAATCCTACTCTGGCCGACAATGGCCGCTACAGTAGTTTCAATATAAAGGAGCAGTATAAGTAGTGGAAAAGAGGAAAAATAATAAAAATGACACACAAAATCACAAGCAATCAACGTCTAGTCCAGTTTAAGTGTGTCTGAAACCCATCCTGCAGGAACACATCCATCTAGGGCAACAGAGAATTTCTTTGCTAGGGTGGAGGGCTACAGCAGGGGCCATCAGGCAGGGAGTGGTGAGAGGACTTATAGTAGCTGAGATGGCTTGAGGCTCAGTAACATCGTAACAGGGGTATACTTTGGCAAAAAAAAGAGAGGACAGATTATTAAGCATGTCCAGGTACAAAGGTGTGTAAATTGGCGATCTATAATGTGCAAAGATGGACTCCAGCAGATCTAGCTATGGCAGCATAGCTAAAAGGATGGAGTCAGAAGGAACCACAGGCATGAGGGGTCCCTGGAACATCAGCGTTCCACTGATCTTGGTTAACAAACTTGAGTGACAGAAGAGAGGTGATGTGACGACATCATAAAATCCCAGTTTACCATAATTCAATGCCCATGGACCCCCAGATGTACACCTTTACCCAAGATGGGAAATGGTTAATAAAATCCATGACTGGATAGGTTTTCAGCCTTGAATATCGAGACTGCATCTGAGTATCAATATTTACAGGAAGGTTATTCTGTAGTGTGGGAGCTTTATAGGCAAAGGCTCTGCACCCTGCAGTAATTTTGTTTTTTATTCTTGCTACTAGTAAAGAGCCTGCATCTCTTGATCCGAGCCGATGGGGTGAGTTGTAATGTACTAGGAATTGTGGGGGAAGACCACTGAAAATTCTCGATTTATGTTAACAAACTAGTAGCAGCTAGCAAGATGAGATTTAAACCAGGAAAGGGCTTTTCCCCTAATCACATTTTTGAGTCTATCTAGTAATGTGTTGTGACCTATAGATTCGTGCTGAACTCAGATCAAGCTATATAAGCAAAAAGACACAACCCTGGTCAAGTGCTGTTTCTGTAGTATGATGAGGGCTGAACCCTGAGTGAGACTTCATTTATCTTGTTATGATTCAGTCATGATCTTGGCTGCTGAGCTACAGTTTTTTTTTGTTTTTTTTCTAGGATCTTGGAAATAAATGTAAGGTTTGAGATTGGCCTGTAGTTTGACAGCTGACGTGGGTCAAGGTTAGGTTTTTTGATAAATGGTCTGATTACTGTTCATTTGAATGAAGTAGGTACATAGCTGATGTTCAAGGATGAGTTTATTACATTTAGGAAAGGTTCAATTACTTCAGGTAGGATTTCCTTAAAGTGTGGGCAGTGAATCTAGTAAGCAGCTGGAGCGTGAGATCAGAGATGTAAGTTCAGGTTCTTGAATAGGTGTAAAAGATTCTAGAGTCTTTTTTTTTTTCTAGCTTGTTGGTTCTGATCTCTGTATGAACATGACATTGGGCAGCTACTGAATGTTATCTCTGATGTGCTTAATTTTCTCATTAAAAAAATTCATGAACTCGTTACTACTGTGTGATGTAATCTGAGCACTGGTGTCAGGTTTATTCCTAGTTAGATTTGCAGTTGTACTAAATATTAATCTAGGATTATTTTAATTTTCTATTAGGGTCAAGAGAGAAGCTGTTCGAATGGTAATATGTGCCTTTCTATACTTGAAGGCTCCCCTTCCATGTGAGCTGGAAGACCAAATTTATTGTGGCACCGTTCACGTCCTACTTTTTGAGTGTTCTGTTGTAAATGACTTTTTTATATGTTGTCTTTGCATTTATTTCTATGGTCTGGGATTGGCTGTCTTGACATCTACAATGAGATCTTAATTCAGTTCTGCTATGGAAGTGATTAGCCATTCTGGCTTATGTTTGTTTTTCTCCAGTTCTGTTTGAGTGTTAAGTCATGGCCATTTCCCACTCTGCTCATTATTGTGGTCGGTTAGCTTCAGTCTGCATTGACTGAGGAGAATCCGCTCAAGGCCAGTTTGGTCCCATCACTTCGCAGATGATGGTGTCATTTAAGAATCTCAAGTCCTACTGTTAGAACCTGAGTTATTCCTCACACAGTGCCTTAGCTGCTCATGATACTTAGAAGATTGTTTTTAACGATTTGATAGTCACTGATGTGCTCTTGTTCAAAATGAAGGGGCACCATTGCCAAAGTTCTCCTTTTCCAGACAATAACCATTTGCCAGTCAAGCTCAAGATTGTAGACTTCTTGTTTTACATTGGTTATTGAATGGTTTGATTTAAAATGGTGCCTTCAGTCAATCCTGTGTATATTTACTCATCCTCTGACAATTGATATCTTTCTCATTTCAGGCCATTTCAAATCTGGACCAAATGTCTGCTGGTGGATGATGTTTTCATCTTTTGTTTTATTGTGAATTTTTTAAAAGGTTTTTTAAATAAAGTTTTTAAGATGAAACAAACATTTTTACATTCAAGAGTTTCGAGGAAAGGAATTTCATAGCCTTTCACCTATGAACTGACAAACACAATTTCCCCAAGTCAAGCTATGGGTGGACTTGATTCAGTATGGCTTCTAGTCCCACTTTCATTTTAGTCAGTCTGCAGTGCTGAACAGTTAGGGGCTCTATAAAATGATAAATTGTGCTTAAATTGAAATTGAACACAAGTCAGTTAATTTATTTTATACTGGATTATGAAATGTAAGAGGCAGGGTGGGAGTGAGAATGTAGCTGGTTACTTCTTCCCATGGAGACTTGTCTTCAGTCAAAATAAGCTTTTTAAAAAAACCTTGTATGAGGGTTGTATGAGAAGAGTATTGTTGGCAGGAAAACTCATTTCAGCCTCAAGATCCTGTGAATCAGTTTTATGGAGCAGGTATTTCTGTATTAAGGTACTATAAAGTTTTGACATGACAATTTTAAACATTTGAAAAAAACATGATTCATGGAAAGAAATCCTGATGTTAATCTGGAAAAGACTGAAAACGGGCAGTGCCTTTTTTTATTTTATTCAGAGCATTCAGATCTTTAACAAAGTAACAAATTAGTTATCTATGAATATTAATGTAGCAGGGTCACACATGCACGGATCTAAGCATGTTCACTGTGACTTCTCATTACTACAGCTGTCATGTTACAAATACGGTTTGTACGTCGCTGAGATGTGTTTAGTTTAAATCGTTAGTAGTTCTGTTATTCAATCTTACTCAACCGTGCCGATGTGTCTCCGAATTTAGAGTATACTGAGAAAATGGGGCACTGGCATCCGCCAGAGGCGCTGCTGGCGTACAACAGAACTGAAACCTGAATCAGTCATTCTGAAAGCTTTAATGTTTGCGCAATCTGTGACACCATTACTGATCGCTCTGCACTGCTTTTCTAAAATCTGTTTTGTCATGCTATGTGTGGGACAGAGGATCTGTCTCAGGGAATGTTTCTGAAGACTGCAACTAAAACATAAAGAAATACGTGATTTTGTTGTATTTTAGAATTGTCCGAAATGAAATCGCACTAACATGCTACGGAAAATACCACTGATAGCAGAAGAACCCTGATGACTGAACAAATGCTAATGTAACATTACTTAAGAAACAAACTAAAAACGAATTCTGTATTAAACAATGCGACATTTATGGCAGGTGTTAATGGATGGATTGTTCTTTTTAATTTTTGTTATTCTGGAGGTCTTAGACACTCAATCATAAAACCCTATAGACGCCTTTGCTTTGCTAAAATCTCAACGAGTTTGTGTCGCTTGATGTGTGAGAGTCCGTCAGAGAATGTTCATGAAGACTGTGCAACTTCAACATTAAAGAAAATACGTAATCTGAATGTCTAGTTCAAATGTCCGAAATTAAACCGGCAGAGGAACACTGATGATTGATGAACTGTGTCTGCTGGCTAGTTCACGCAGCACCATTTTTGCAGATTTTCCAGGAGTTTTAGGAGATCGCCAAGAAAATCCAAAACAAATCGGTGTTCGCACTGAGAAAGCAGGCTACGGAGTGCGGGGAAACCTGGGGTAGCAATTGTATAACATCAGCATGCATGGCTATATATGCATATATACCAAGGACCCAAAGATGTGGAAGGTAAGGGCAACAGTGGTTCCCGTGCTAATCGGCGCACTAGGGACTGTCCCCCAAACTGGGAGAATGGCTCCAGCCAATACTCGGCTTGTGCAGCCCGTGGAGAGCAACTGCAGCACCTGCTCTCACGATATTATAACCTCGTATGTCATCGTGAACTGCCGGTGGCGCCGGCGCTAGTCGGACAAAACAAAGAACACCACCAAAAACTAACCAAAGGGGGAGGGGTACCACAAAAATAAATCGGCTCCTTCAAGCCTTGCTTGAAACGCTGTAAAAAAAGGAATATACAAGCTCTCACTCCACCACACAGAGCTTGGAAATCCAGCGCATGTCAGGTTCTTGTTATTGTGCTCGTAGCACAATCCTGTCACAGTAAGAAAAGGCACGGGGGAAATGTGGGCTTCCTTACTGCTATAATGGCTGACAATGCACTCAACTAAATGTTAGCTGAAGTTAGCGACCAGCTCCTAACGTGCCGATTGTTAACTATACTGTGTACAAGTAACTGCGTGGCGAGCCACTAACCAAGAACAAATTCCTTGTTTTAGTGGACATACCTGGCCAATATATCCTTATTTCGATCGTTTCTGATTCTATATGTAACCCACAGGTCAGAGTATTTTTGTTATTCTGTGGTCTGTGTTTATATTTAAAGCCTATCACTTTAAGGACTTGATTCTGCCGTATTTCGTTAGGCACTTGTCATTAATGCTATTGGCGCTCATTTTACGGCGGCATGGGCTCATACATGCATGAATGCATGATAGTTAGAATACAATCAGCACGTTAGGAGCTGGTCGCTAACTTCAGATAACATTTAGCTGAGTTAATTGTTTATAGCTCAGTAGTAAGGAAGCCCTCATTTTTCCTCATGAGCATGCCTTTTCTTAGTGCGATAGATGGGTTCTTTTATTTGAATTTATTACTGTTTATTACCATGGTTACGTCAAGCTAGTATTGTTTTTTTCTTTCTCCTTTTAGGCTAGCCTCAATATCATGTTATACTTTCGTTCATTAAAACCTATAGCTCCAGGCTTGTAGTTAGCCTACCGTATTCAGAAGGTCGTAAAGGCAAACGTTTGTTATACACATTTATTTTCTTTAAACATTAAATGCTTGGTAGTGGCTATTTTGTTACTGTATTAGCCATGATGGCTAATAAGTAAAGTTTAACCCATAAAGGTTAATATGGCGCGTAGTATAATCCGTTAGCTACTTGCTTAAACGTTTTACTGGACGAATTGTTAATACGTCTTTTCCCTGTTTGCTTGATGGTGTGATTTAAAAAAAAATGTTTTTAATAATCATAGCTTACTAGCAAGAGTGCACGATAGTGAACTAGAATCCAGTCGGCACGTTAGGAGCTGGTCGCTAACTTCAGCTAACATTTAGTTAGCAGTAAGGAAGCCCACATTCCTCGTGAACATGCTTTTTCTTAATGTGATTATACGTTTTTTATTGGCATTCTCACATTAATGGTATTGTAAGTTAAAAAGGGCATATGCATGTAGGTGAATAAGCACGCTCCAGTCCCAGAATATACCATTGTGAGCTTTTTCTTTATTCTTTTTCAGGGTTACATATACACATTATCTGTTTAGCACAATAAAACAGGCACAAAGTATGAGAATTCATACAGCAGGTTTGCAATACCTCTATATAAAAAAGGTATATTTTGTCATGAACAAAATGAACGTATTTTTCTTAGTGCTTTTTATAGTATGTGTATTAATCTAAATTAAACTAAATGTTTTATTGGCATTTTGGTTTCTTCATGGCAAAAAATATTTCTGGCGTAACTATGCCTGACCTTCCCCATACGAGTTACATATGTAGAAAACGTGCAGTGTACCACTCTTGAAAATACATGTATGTAATTAATGTACAATATAAAATGTAAATGTATGCATCTCTGTTCATTCTGATCGCTGACAGTAGCAGAACGAGAAAAGAAAGCGCGTTGGCGTAGCTTCCGTAATCTAAAATCAAACCTCAACAGTAACAATTCGGTGTAACGGCTCTCACGAGGTATCAATGGTGTGCTTCATCATGATGCACTGATGGCACCGATGCAAGTCAAACAAAAAACAAAAACTCCTACCGTACAGTGCCACATTAAATCGACATTAAGTCTTGGTCAAAAGTTGAGACATCCACAAATTTTGGTTTCCACAAAGTTTACTGCCTCAGTTTTTTTTTGTCAGATGTTATATGGTATAGTGAAGTACAATTATAAGCAATTCATAAGTTTAACATTTTATTGACAAATACATCCAGTTTAAGCAAAGACTTTAAAAAAGTCAGCACTAAATATTAAGGCTTCCGCGAGTCACATTGGCATGCTGGATATCAATTTCTGGCACAATCTTGACTGATGGCAAACCATTCTTGCCTGATCAGTGCTTGGAGTTGATCACAGTTTCTGTGTTTTTGTTTGTCCAGCCTCTTTTTGAGGATTGACCACAGGTTCTCAATAGGATTGAGATCTGGAGAGTTTCCTGGCCATAAACCCAAAATTTCAATGTTTTGTTTACCGAACCACTTGTGCACTGTCATGCTGAGGGGTAAAAAAGCATTGTTCATCACCAAATTGTGCCTGGATCATTGGGAGAAGTTGCTCTTGGAGGATGTTTTGATACCATTCCTTATTCCTTATACTGCGTTATGGCAGTGTTCTGCAAACTTTTGCACAAACCCACACATGAATGGTCTCAGGATGCCTCACTGTTGGCATGACACAGGACTCATGGTAGTGCTCACCTTTTCTTCTCCGGACAATCATTTGTCCAGATGTCCCAAACAGTCTGAAGGGAGCTTCACCAGAGAAAATAACTTCACCCCAGTCCTCTGCAGGCCAATCCCTATACTTCCCGCAGAATGTTAGTCTACCCTTGATGTTTTTCTTGGAGAGAAGCGGCTTCTTTGCTGCCCTTCTTGACACCATCCATCCTCCAAAAGCCTTCGCCTCACTGTGCATGCAGATGCACTCACTCCTGACTTCTGCCATTCCTGAGGAAGCTCTGCACTGGTGGTGACCCGATCCTGTAGCCACATCCTCTTTAGGAGACGGTCCTGGCACTTTCTTGAGCACCCTGAAGCCTTCGTCACTGCAATTGAAACGCTCTCCTTGTGAAAACCAAAATTTGTGCTAGTCTCAAAATGTTTGGCCATGACTATACTATGCCTACTTGAGAACTTTCAAGTTTTTATTGCGGAATTTTATTAATGGCTGCAAGTATATTGTGGCGGCAGGCCACTAGAGAAAGAGAGAGTGGAGAGGACTAGCTAGGTATAAACTAGTTAGCTAATGTTAGCTAATATCTTTAAAATAAACATCAGTGTAATGTAATCAGTGTAATCAATGCAATGACATTTTCCTGTAAGGTTACTATTTATTTCTCATTATTTAGTAGTGTGTGACCTGCAATTTTCCCCCACGCTGATTCTCAAACCAAGTCAGGAGTCCAAGTCACTGACTCGAAATATAAAAATATCTCTGCTGGGAGAAATATAAAATACCTGCTCTTTTTTCCTTAGCTAAATTCATATGGGATTCCTGGAAATGAATGCATGTGAGAGAGACAGTGCTAGCTAGCAGTCAAAGTAAGAACGCATGGGGAGAATAAGCAAGGCGACCTTTTTTGTCAAAACTTACTTTTGCTCTGCTCTGCATATGATTTAAAACTTTCTCCCAGATGAGTGGGTGCAAACAGTTGAATCGGTAAGCTATGTGAAAGAAAAGTTTGGGGTGGCACCCAGGGTGGCCAATCATATTTCAAGCCTCCTCCACTGGCTACATAACTGACTGTGGATACCGGCTCTGAAACCTGCAGCCGCTTCACTGTGAGCAAACCACAGTACAAGACAGCAGGTTGTGGTTTCAGCGGATGGATTGTCTGGCAGGATGCCTTGGATTGCCAAAGCCATCCCTATCCCTTGCTCCCTGTTGTTTGACGAATTAGGCAGGTTCTAGATGGAGCATAGCTTGAGTCACTCCACTTACTAGGGTGAATGAATGCTACTGTTCATTCCTGTCTGTTTTTCCATATGGTTTGTGTTTCTCTTTGGCCCACCATGTGCCCACCATCTGAAAAAAATACCTGACCTGGGAATAAAGATATGCTAGTGGAAATACACCACATTACAAAATAATTGCATGGATGCAGGCTTTCACAAATGTCAACAAGGCACTATATACAACTGTGGAGTTTGTGTCTATCAGAAGGACATGGGTGAAATCGCAGTTTCAAAATGAAATTATTATGATTACCTATAATACTACAGTAGGAAATACTGGTTGGTTAAAACTTCGAACTGTTGGGTGCCTTCTTATCCACTATGTTTTTTTGGCACTTGCACAGAAGAGCTATTCAATTAGGACAAAATATTTATTTTTCCTTAACTGGGGTCTATAATACTACTCCTACTACTCCTACTACTACTAATAATAATAGCATGTGCTTGGATTTACAGTCTAAAGTACTAATCCTTTCATGGAGAAATGTTTAATAAAGTGTTAGTCATAATTAATTAAAATCATTACTTTTTTTCTCAAAAGGGATGTAATTCCCATTTTTTTCTGAAGAAACATTTAATTGCAAAATAATTGAGTGTAATGGAGGCTTAAGTAATAATATTCTATTTTACCTGGTAACATTCTGTATAGTGACTTTCCATGTTTTTTTTCTTTATTCCTAAGAATATTTGGCCTTGCCACTGTCACCCTTGGCTTGCTCAGTCTGGCTCATGACCTGGTTTCTGTAAAATTTCATTATTTGTTGCCAAAATTGCTGTATAAAAAAATTGAATTCAGTTAAATTGAAATTATTTGAATTATTGCTAGTGCACTTTCCTAAGGAAATTGTACTTGAAGACCTACAATAGACCTACAATATTTTTTGGTTTATATATATATATATATATATATATATATATATATATATATATATATATATATATATATATATATATATATATATTTATTTATTTATTTATTTTAATATCAGCAATGCTGGTAGTATCATATTTTCACCAAATATCTATAGCACTTTTTATCTTGGTCCATATTACTCTATACTGCATATATCATTCAAAGCTTATATTCCTCTTGCTGTTTATAGTGCATTTGTGTTGGTGTAGTTGTACCATGGTACAGCCATGGTGGTTTTACATTTCTCTTTATAAATAATTTTTTAGCTGATACAAACACTATACAATCAGACCAAAAGTCAGACAACTAAAAATATCTGAATATGTCGTATGTCCTGAAATAAAATAATACGCATAATTTGACCTTCATGTTATTTTTTGAAAACAGAAATGGATTAAGGGGACCAAAATTAGTCATTTACAAATAGACTAGTACATAAATGTCATTTAGTCATTGATTCTGCTTTTTCAGAAGTAATAGAATTTAACAGAATTATTTATAAATTTTTAAAATGTATATTTAGGGATTGTTTCTAGAAGTTTAAATAACAGAACAAAATGTGAGAAAATATGAGATTGTACAGCTGTATGTTGGATCAACTTGAAAACTGTGGGAAGGAGAAGTAATTTAACATGGTCGGTGATACTGACCTCTTGTCCAGGGGCTAGTTTTCTTTTTTTTACTTTTGAGCTTTTATGTGATTATTGTGGGTCTTCTGCTGATGAGGTGTGTTGGGTGCAAAAAAACCAACAACTTAAATTCTGCAGGCTGACAATTATTTGAGGCGCTCCAAAATAAATGCCTGAAAAAAACTATTATTATAATTACAAAATAATCACTGTTCCTTAAGGATTTCCACAGTACAATACAGACATCAGGGAAGAAGTCTAGGTAAAATCCATATAAACATGGCCAGCATACTGCTGTTCAGTGCAAATGACAAAAAAAAAGTCATTAGTCTGGTTTTGTTCAACACTATAGGAGTCTGATTCCTATCTTGAAATGTATTTATTTGTAGAAGCTATGGAGATTATTTATTTATTTAAGTGAAATTTACAGTGAAGTTCTGACATTATTTGTCTGTCTAATATCCTCCACTGGATGTAAACACTTTATAAGATTTGAATTAGAGGTAATTGAGATAATCTATTTGTGATATTTATACATTTTGTGGTTTCTATTAATAGTGTTATTTTCTTCAAGTAGGGTTTTTTCTCAAAGACATAATTGGAAGAAAACAAAATTGTTCTTATTTATTCAGTAGACCTATATAGCTCATAGCTATTTGTATTTGCTGTTTGTATTTGATTGCTTACTTTATGCAACACAAATCTAAATCTAAAAATATAAATTGGTGGAAATTATCTAAATTAAAGACCGAGTTTAAGTTAAAAGGAAAGAATAACACTGTTCCTTGGCAAGTGTATCTTTAAGAATATTAGATGCAGCCCTAGAGGTGAGCATTGGAACTGAAGCCTACCATCGTTAACAATTTAGTTAGGACTGTGTCCGCTAGATGCCATCATGCCTACAAGGAAAATGTCAGGAAACTCAGGAAGTCCATGCCCCTTTCATTAAGTCAAATATTGGCTGCTCTGGTCATCCTCAGGAGGTCCCCGTATGAATTGAATACACACTTTAAACAGTTTTAACTCTATTTTAACTTCTATTCAATATATGTTTTAAAGAACTGAATCATTTCTACCCTTGTCAATGTTCTCTAATTATACGTAATATAGTTACTTTTTTGAGACATATGTCAATGTCCTTGTCTAGGCCTTTTGTGGAATTAGATTACATACCACTGGATAGGCCTGTAAACATAGGGCAATAGGATACATAAAAAACATTAAATTTACACACAAAAAAATGTAATTAAACTTTCTTGGGGAGGTATAAATACGTATATAGGCTTCATTTTTTTATACGCTTTTTTGATCTAGGCCGTTATTTGTAAGACTACATTAGTGACAATGTATCTAACTAACTAAAGGAGCAGAAAATGTGAAATGATAGAAATAAATGATTTAAGGCCGGGGAGTAAATAGCAGAAGAACCTTAGTTATACATTTGAAAAAAATAATATATATATATAGAAGAAGATATTAGGTGAGTAACTGCTGTAACGCGAAGAGGCTAAGCAGGATGCGAGTCGCGTATAACAGAAACATACGTTTATTGACACGGAACATAAAAGACTACGTAGCATATAAGCTAACGTAACGTTAAACACCGACAACAGAGCAATAGGGGGTTTTTATACACACGTAAATGATGAACATAATTATAAACAGGTGTGGCACATGCGGGGCGTGGCCACACGGACGAACATACACACACACACACACAAACACGTGGAGACATTTGGGAGGAGGGGCCGTACCGTGACACCTGCAGTGTACTGTAGTAATAAATGTAGAGATATTCAAAAGTACAAGTACGAGCATGACAAACATCTCTGCAAAGGGCTGGTAAATATGTCTAGAGATCTTTATTCCGCTCAGCACCACACCTCATAAAACTAATCAATCACTTATCTGAAAACTGAGGTAGTGTTACTGGTATTTGGCAGGTAAGATTGTCCACCTCTGCTGTATTTACAAAAAAACATTTTGCAAACGGGCACCAGAGGATAGAAGATGTGTTGGTCTAAGACATTTACGGAATTTGACACAAGCTCTTATCCAGTACAAATCAAGAGGTAGTACCTCACCTCCAAATGTGGTCAGGTGAATTTTGTTTTACTGAAATCTGGTACTATGTCCGAGTGGCAGTAGTTTGAAATAGTTCAGCTATTTTAGATATTTTATTTGGAGAGATTTATAATGAAGAGTTTCTTCTCCATTCACAAGTTATGAATGAAAGTTTAATCATTCTCTGAATGACAAAAACATCTGCCTTGTGTATAATGTACACTATATATATATATATATATATATATATATATATATATATATATATATATATATATATATATATATATATATTTGTTTGTTTTTTGTTTGTTTTTTTGTTTAGCTATATGTATATATCATCCAGCATATGTTACATTGAACTTTCAGTGAAAAAGATTTTACATAAGAATCAGAATCAGGTTTATTGACCAAGTATGTTAACACACACAAGGAATTTGGTTCCAGCTGTTGCTAACTCTCAAGAATACAAACAATATACAGATAATACACAATGTATAAGCAAAATACAGATTATACAAAAGACAAACAGTATACATAAAATGCAAGTGTGTGCTTGCAACAAGGTATTGCTAACACTAATAATGCATATGTATGGAACTGAAATTGTGATATATGAGTATTTGTAAAATACATAATTTGTAGACGTGAACCAGGGTGTATTAACAATCTAAAAAACAAAACAAAACAAGAATAACTATGGCATAGCAGATGATAGTAGTCAGCTGTTTATGAGGGTGATGGCATGAGGGATGAAACTCCTCCTGTCCCTGATAGTTTTGGTATACAGAGTTCTGTGGCACCTGTTACAGGGGAGGAGTTGAAAGAAGTTGTGTCCAGGGTAAGAGGAGTCTGTAATGGTTTTCCTTGCCTGTTTTCTGGTTCTTAAAGTATCTTAAAGAGTATGCAGGACAGCACCAATTATTTTTTTTGCTGCTGCCCTTACTGTTCACTGCAGTTTGTTCTTGTCCTAGTGGCTGTTCTGAACCAGACTGTGATGGATGTGCATCAGATAAATTGTGAAGTAGAACTGGCTCAACAGCTCCTGTAGTAGACCGTTTCTGCAGAAAGTACATCCTCTGAGGACTGAGGCCTTATTGAGAATGAAATTAATGTCAGTGTTTCACTTCAGGGTTTGGGAAATGGTCTCTGTCTCTGTCTCAGGTCTCTGTCGTTGACACAGAGCTGGTGGATATTGTGAAGGGGACCAGTTCTGAGAAGTATCTACTAAAATCCACAGTCATCTTCACAGTCTTGAGTGTGTTCAGCTCCAGGTTGTTCTGACTGCACCAGAGCACCATTTGTAGTGTACCGTAGTGTTATCTGCAAATAGCTGGATCATTGGCGCTGCAGTGATTGTTGTAAAGAGAGGAATAGTGGGGAGAAGACACATTCTTGGGGAGTCCCAGTACTGAATGTCTGTATACAAGAAGTGACTTCCTCCAGCCTCACATGCTTTTTCCTGCGTGTCAAGAAGCTGGTGATCCACTGGCAAATGTCAGGGGATACTGTGAGCTGGGAGAGTTTGGAGGAAAGGATTTCTGGAATGATGGTGTTGAAAACCAAAGTGAAGTACAAACACCAGATTTTTGCATATGTCCTTGTGCAGTCAAAGTTTTGCAGGATGTAGTGTGGTCCAATATTGATTCAATTACTCACTGACCTACAAGGGCTCCTTCAGGTGTCCTGTGATGTCCTTTTGGTGGGCCAGCACCAGATGTTCAAAGAACATTATGACCACAGACATCACAGTGACAGGCCTGTAGCCATTCTGTCTTGTGATGGATTGTATCTTGGGGACTAGGATGATAGTGGAGTGTTTAAAGCAGGAGGGGACTTCTCACAACTCCAGTTATCTGTTGAATATCTGTGTAATGATTGGTCAGCACATGCTGTAAGACAGGAGGGGAAAACACCATCTGGATCTGGTGCTTCCCTGGTTTTCTGTCTTTGGAAGAGCCAACATGCATATTCTTCACATACTCATATATCTGAGTATCGGGGGTAGGGGGGTAGGAAGGTAGCCATAGGTGTGATGGGGGCTGTTGAATTTGGGCTGGAATGGGTAAGAGGTGTGAATTTGTGCCTCTTAAATCTGAAGCAGAAGACATTCGGGTTGTCAGCCAGCTCTTTTTTTTTTTTTGGATCTCCTCCCCAATTCTGTAGGTATCCCGCTTGGTATGATGAAGTCATCTTGTCTGGCTGTGAATCATGGCTGTTGTTGTATGTGCAGTAGGACTTGGTTGTCATACACATGTCTTCTGAAAGGTTGATGTAATATGTCACAGTGTCAGTCACTTCATCTAGGTTGCCAGTTTTAGCTAAAACACATTCCATTCGGTACAGTCAGAACAACCTTGCAGTTCCTGCTCTGCCTTTGGTCAGTTTCTTTACTATTTTGACCACAGGCTTTGTAGATTTTAGTTTCTGCCTGTAGGTTTGAGTTATTATCCCTGGTGGGACAGTCAATAGGCTTTCTATTTAAAACATATGCTGCTTTATTGGTGTTAAAAATAAATAAATAGCAATAGATAAACTTTGGCCTGTACTAGCACATAATAAGCCAACAAAGGGGCTAACATACCTGACCAGATCACCAGATGAGTCTCTTTCATCCTTTCCTTCTCTGATTGATGATAAAACATCTGTGCCAATATAGTACTTACTGACAAACTAAGCCTTACTTATACTTATACTTATACTTATTATATACAGTTTAGGGTATAACTATAAAGCAATGACATGTCAACTGTTTTGCATAGGCAAATTTTACCAATTTCTAAAAAGCCCCCATGGCAGCAGGTTTTCATTCCAAAAAAAATGGGCACACCGGATACAACTGAATTATTGTTTAAATATGCACAGATTAAACAAATAGAATCATGTGTGATATTACTTGTGAGGAATGAAACCTAGCAGCCAGTATTGTTGTTTTAAAGGTTGAAGAAAAGGTTGAAGATTTAATTAGACAAAAGTGATCAGAGTAAAATAAATTTTTGACGTGCTTGTCTTAGAAGTGTTAAGTTACTGCAGTTTGACACTATGACAGCATTATTGTTTTAGGGTTGTTTTAGTTTCCCTGAATACAAATACTGAATACTATTTTTTTATTTTACAACAAATGCAGAAATTGACTTTCATAATCATTTAGAAATGTGTTTTGTAGTTTTCAAAGTTTTCGTTGCAGTTAGGATTATTTTGTGTGTGTGTGTGAGTGCGTGCATGTGTGCGCGTGCGTGTGTGCGCGTGTGTGTGCGCGTGTGCACGTGTGTGCGTGTGCGTGTGTGCGTGTGCGTGTGTGCGTGTGTGTGTGTGTGAGTGCGTGTGTTTGTCTGTGTGAGTGCGTATGTGTCTGTGGTAGACTTGCCTAATCATCACTGCAACTAAGAGCCTGAGGCGGTCACAGTGAAAGATCAGAAATTCTCTTCTTGCCTTGTTCTCATTTCTACTCCCTGTCATGTCAACAAGCCCCTTCAGAGCTCCTCCACACCTTGTTTCCTGTGCTAAGTAATGAGCTGTAGGAAATAATTATAGAAATAGATGGGGAAAGACCCACTTCTTGTTAATGGTGGTGCCAGATCTGCTAATCTAACTGACACACAAAATTTATCATCCATTTTTCTGAAGCGAGCATCTGTTGCCTAACAAGATCTCACTTATGGGTGGCAGAGGGAATTGAAATTAGTGAGAGACTTACGCAGGTAGCTCTAAAAAAAATTAATAATAATAATAAATGAAACAATAAAAATATAAGTAATACATGATCCCAGTGAGAATCATGTATTACTTGACATGTATTACTTCAGTGTATACACTGAAAATGGGTTGAAGTCCAGTGTGGTATCTACCTATACACGTTTGCCAAGACTCCATCACTTTCTTTTTTATTTTATAAATGTTTTATGTCACATCACCACAAAACAGGACATCTTAATTAAGACACACAAATAAACACTCAAACTTTAACCTCAGCAAACATCAATACACACACCTTTGTGCTCAGCCACTGATGGAAAACAGCCTCATCAGTTCAAAAGAACCTATTATAAGAAAATAAGGGGAAAAAAATGTTTCATCAGTGCTTTTTTAACCAGTAGCAGATAAACAGCTTCAAATCATATATAGCTCCGATAAGTCTGAAGCCAAACTAACTGTAGAATTTATATTACTGGTCACAGTCCTTGATTTACTGTTGACTACAAGGACATGTGGTTGGTTTACAAGTTATGCTGGTTCGATGTTCCATCTAAATGCTGAACTGCAAGTACCTTCTTGTTTCCTCTTCTGTTGATCTGTTGGCTTCTCTGTTTGTGTATCTTTGAACTGCCTGTTTTCTATTGACAAAGAGAACATATGACTCCCAACCCTTAACCTTACCTCACAAACTTTTGGAATACCCCTTACTGCAGTCGCAGGGCTTAGCAACACACACACACACACACACACACACACACACACACTCTCATATACCCCCCACCCCCCGCCACACACACATCCTCTTAGTATGTTACATATGTATAATACATATGGTCAAATCCATGTCTCATCAATCCTGGCTTAAGTCCTTTGAAGTCTGTTCCCTTGCATCAAAGTGTTCTCTTAAGTTAGGAAGCCTGGAATATAGGGAATGGTGTTGGTGTAAGAAATACTGCTGGGTTAAATTAACCTCCCGTCAGTGTATGAGCTTATTTATGGGCCGTTCTGTCAGGTGTTTATGTTTTGGCGTGCAACAGGCAGCTTAAACTACTTACGCCTCACTTAATCAGAAGTACCACTTGTGTGTGTGTGTGTGTGTGTTTGTGTTTTAACAGTGGTCATATTACTACTCGGTAGATGTGTGATATTCAACTGCAAATAAAAGATCTACTTCGATATGGCTCTCCAGGGTTCTTCAGGATACCTAAAACTAGAAACTCATCATCTTGGAAAATCATCTCATGGATTTTAACTCTTTCATCCATGGCTAGTACTCCCATTGCAGGTTCTGGTTAAGTTGATTGCTGTAGGACACACTGTAGGACAGCGTGGGTGTGGCCTTATGCTCCACCCCCACTCACACATAGAACCCCCTTCCTCTTCACACTCATGTATAAGTGACTCAAAGTGCTGATGATCTCATGGACTGTCACGATTGGCCCTCCCTAGTATCATGTCTCTGTGGTTACCCCGTCTGGTGTCTGTTTGGCTTTACTTCCTTGTTGTTTTCTGTTCCTTAGTTTTGTTTTCTCCACCCTGCATGAATTTCACTTGTGTCTTGTTTAGTGCTCATTTGCCCATGTACTTAATACTGTGTTTGCCTCAGTGTGTTGCTGGTCTTTGTAATCCATGCCTCTGTCATGTTTTTGTTGCCTGTTATATTGTAATCCCTGCATCTGTCTTGTTTTCGCTGCCTGTTATATTGTGATTCAAAGCCCTGTCTTGTTTGCTCTGTCCATGGTTTTTCAAGCCTGTTGTGTTTAATCTAACTTTTGTCGTGTTCACTGTTCTAGCCGTGTTCATTTTTGTTCAGCCTGTCTAGTTGTTTTCTTTGTTTTCGTCTTTTCCTTTGTTTGATCATGTATACTGGATCTATCTGCACTGGCTCAATGATCCTGGACTGTACTAATGACTCTGATTATGGATTTGCCATTAATAAATCTCACTCTCTTAAGCATATGCATCCGCCTCATGATTGCTTCACGTTACATGGACGAAACATCTTTAGATTAAAAACAGTCCAGACAACACTATATGCATGGTCTTTTTTTGGGGTGCGACCACATAACAAACACCCATAAAGCAGTGTTTCTCAAATTGTACTATGACACCAGCATCCCTAAGACTACTAACTACCATGGCCAAACCATTTTCAAAATTTAAGATTTGTGGAGACATTGGCAGATGCGTGACCCAGTGACACAGACGTGCATGTCTACCCTGTTTGTAATTGCTTACTCAAGCAAGTCAACCAAGAAGTCTTTGCTTAATGCTATCGACTCCTTCACCTGTAATCAAAATGTAGCAAACGTATAATCCATTTTGTCATGGTAGCTCACTCTTGAAAAATAGGATCTCTGAACTTCTTTGAAACTTCATCCCCCCATCACTTCCAGACTTGTGACCATCAGTAAGAAACAACTTCAGAATGCATGAAAAATGTTGACAAAACTATTATGAACTATTACAGTTCTTGGAAACACATCATCTTGGAAAATCATGTGAAGCATTATAAATTCTGTCTGAAAATATCTTTGAAACACAATCCATCACACTGATGCACTGCTCCAGATACAGAAAACTGGAAATCAAAGATAAAACAATAACTATCTTATATAAAAAAACAAACAAACACACCTCTCTCTCCAAATTTGGCATTCCTGCAAATACTGGTGTTTCTATGTTTCTGTAATACACTTCCCTATGCAAAAGTTATGAGCTTAGTCATCTCATAACATACAGTGCTCTGTGTGTGTGTGTGTGTGTGTGTGTGTGTGTGTGTGTGTGTGTGTGTGTGTGTGTGTGGTTGTACAATATTTTTGCGGCGGGGCATTCCTCTGTGGCCCATTCACTTATAGTGTTCTGGATTGATTAATGGTAACATCTTCTCTCTCTCTCTCTCTCTCTCTCTCTCTCTCTCTCTCTCTCTCTCTCTCTCTCTCGCTCTCGCTCTCTATCACTCTCCTGCTCTTTGTGTCTTTATTTTCCTGACCTCTCATTTACAAAGCTGTTTAGGGTGTAAATATGTCTCTGCAGTCCTCTGTCTAAACAAAAGCAGTGGTGCTGGGGTGGTGGGGAGTTTGGGGGGGGGGGGGGGGCAAGACCGTGGACATGCCTTCAGCCTTTCAATATTATTACAGAAATAGCTTTAAAAAATGTTTAAATCATAAACATCAGGAAATGTCCAATATAAAGAGTGCACTACTGCAAGGGTGTACACTCTATTACTACCAAAGCAAAGGAATGAACAAATAGTAGCCATCAAACAAGGCCATTTCAATAATACCACCTCTTCTCTTCACTAGTTTATGTCACATCAAAGAGTAACAACTAGTATGAGATACATAATGACAAAACAAATATACACAATATACACAAATCATATTTCTGCACATTTAGAAAATGCAAATATTTTAAGAGTACTTTTATTATAACACATGGTACTGGAGATACTTAACATGCAAATTTAGTAAAGTATCAATTAAGGAACTAATTGTTGCTAAACACTTTATTTGGTGGTCTATGTAGGTTATCTACAGATGCAGAATCTACAAATTGTTAACTAACTATCCATTGAAACAGGGTTAAAGTTAGAGTTAGGTTTAGAATTAGGTGTAGGTTTTGCGATGGAGTTAAGGTTAGGGTTTAGAGTTAATAAAATCTGTCTATTTTAATCTATTTATTTTAGATTACAGTTGCATTTAATTGATATTCAAGTGAATTTTAGTTAAAATCATGGATCGAGCACCTACAGGGAACCATCAAAATAAATTGATACCATAAACAGTCAAATTTGTCAGAAGGTACAAATGTATAAATTGTTTTTCACACTGTGGTCCTTAAAAATCTGTAGTATGATGAATTTTTGTAGTAGGATGTAAAGCAGATCGGAATAGTTTAAATTATCAGCATTGAGAGCTCACAAGACATGCTTTTATGAAACGCATTCTGGTCCATGACTAGTCTAAAACTACTTGTGTGTATATGTGTGTGTACACATACATGTGCTTCCATGTCTGTACCATTTGCAGAGACTGAACTCCAGTTTTTTGTACTTGGTTCATCAGCCCCTGCCATTCCTCAGATGCCCCAAGACAACTGCTGTGTCTAAATAGATGGCAATAAACATGAGCCTGAAAAGAAAGCCTTGGGGTGCGTGTGTGTATGTGTGTGGGTGTGTATGTGAGGGTTTATTGTTAGTGTATGTGTGTGAAATGGAGACAGAGAGAGTAAGTTAAATAAACTAACATAAGAGAAAATTAATATTATTGTTCCACTGGACAAAATAAGTTTCAATGACAAGTTAGGCTCCTCCTACCACATTGATAACTTATGTAAATGTCCTAGAAAAGCAACTAATTTCTCATTTCTGAGTCTAAAGGTTATAACACATCACCAAGAATATGGATTACAAAATTATTATTTCTTTGTTATGTTATGATTTATTAATTAGACACTCACTGATATTCTTAGTTCTACAGTCAGTTATATGGCAACAGGAAAAAGATTTGTCAACCACAATGGGGAACAAGTGATTAATTTTCTTTCCTGTTTGTCTTATCATAATGCTAAAAATACATAATCCTATTGGCCATTAGGATATTGTGTACAATATATTGATAAGGCAGTAAATACTATGGCAGTGAATATGCTATTAACGATGTGTGAATAGATAGAGTCATGGCTGTATCGATATTTATGAACGTTTATTTTCTTTACCCAGCGTTCAAGTTTAAGTGTAGTATTTAAAACGTCCAGCAGGTGGCACTTCATTAAGAAAAAAAGAAGTAGCTTTAAGAAAAAACAATGTGCTTGTCGAGGAAAAAACATAGAAAAGCAGGCCCTTTGAATTTAAAGCTGACATTTGACTGAATATGAACGAAAAATGTTAAATGTTAAATTTAATTTATAATTTCAAGTGTTTCAGCATTTGTGACAACTAATGATATTCTGAATTAAATCCTTTCCTGTTAGTGGGAGGTTATAAATTACTGGTTGTATTCAGGAATTATTTTTGTTTTTTCCCTTTTTCTATATATTGGTAAATTTACATTTAAATACTTATTAATGTATGATTTTTAATAATAATAATAATAATAATAATAGTAGTAGTACTTTTGTTAACATTTAGTTTCTATAAAAGTGTTAGGCATTATATATTATTGTATCATGATGCTCATATTGTGACAAATATCATATTGTGGAGCCCTATTTGCCATATCAAAGTCATGTATAATTTAATACTTACAGTGCTTTTCATACATAACATGTGAGTATGCTCTCTCTTGTGTTTTGCAAATTTATGTGGGCATGCCGTCTTATACCACTGCTGATTTAGGAAGTAAACGATCTAAATTTAATATCTAAAGAATTTAGGATCTGAAGATCAATCTGTCAAAATGCAACTATCACCATACATAAAACTGACCACAAACCTTTTTTTTAATAATTTTATTCTAAATATCTGCATATCTGCATATATCTACTCTACCAGTCAAAATCATGGATACACCTATTCTTTGTTTATTGTTACTATTTTCTATATTCTAGAAAACAGTAAATGGTATCAAAACTCTGAAGTAACACATGTAATTATGCTGTAATACACAAAACATTGGTATATGGGTAGCCAGCCTTTATTTTGATGACAGCTCTGCACACTCTTGGTGATCTCTTAGCAACTTTTATGAGGCAGCTACCGCTGAATTTCCATCAGTCTTGAAAAAATTTGTACATATGCTGAGCACTTGTAGGGTGAGGGACAAAATTTCTAAATGAAAACTATTTGATGAGGGGTCATTTACATTTTGTTTTGGAAATCAATTCATATATAGGCTATTTATCTATTTAAAATTGAAGCAAATTTTAGTATAAAACATTAGATTAAAGTGCCTTTAAGCCTATTAGTTAAGACTATGAAACATACATTGTCAAGTGTGTCTAAACATTTGCCTGGTACTGTGTACAGTATATCTATGTCTTACAGCATCACTGCCAGAGGCAAACATAAGGATCAGAGCAAAGATATGATAGAAACCCTTGGGCAATAAAGTAAAAAGCATGTAGCACACTAATTCCTTTCAAAAATTGTTGTTCTGTCATTATATGTTGTTAGAGAGAGCTTATGATATAATAAAAAATAAGAATAAATAAATTCACAAGATAGAACAATATACAAACATACTTTAAATAAGGGAAACATTTAAATGAAACACCTGGGGGAAAAGTATGTTAACAACACATGGCTGGAAAATGCATTTGGATTGTGTGTGATGCAGACACACATGCATTCATCCAAATCATGGCCATGGGTTTGCAAGTGCTTCAAAAAATAGTGGGTGGCAACCTATGGAATAATTCTCCTATTAAAAAAAAACATGAATGCAAAGTGGTTAACAATCTCTTTTATTATTCATTTAGTTGATTCATAGAAGAGAGGTAAAGCTAGAGATAGAGAGAGAGCATGAGAGTGAGAATGTGGTGTGGTGTGTGTGTGTGTAAGGGTTGGTGCCAGGCCGAGGCCCCCTCTGGCCACCAGAGGGAGGCCTCGAGTCAGGCACGCCACTAATTAGGCTTAAGACCCAACAGCTGGACTAGACCTTATATAAGTCCAGTGACCCAGTCATTCAGTGCTGGGTCTTTGCTAAAGTTTAGAGCCAAGCTCCTAGTCAGTAACTCTGGGTATTGAGGTCTGTGAGCCCTTGTGCTACGCCTCTTTTCTGCTCTGCGAGGGTGTCTGTGTTTTTACACGTCCCCTTCTGCAGTTTTCACCTCTTGAGTTTGTAGTTCGACATGAGCAGGCCCTGCAAAAGATCACCTCTCAGTTGTAGGTCCCTACAGACCTCCTGACATAAACACCAGTGCCTCTGGCTGCCCCTAGTCAGGAGGCAGCTGGGGCTGCGGCAGCAAGTTCAGAGCCAATGCTCTCTGCCCCTGAGTGCTATGCTGGTGAGGCAGGAGGTTGTAGGGGGTTCCTGTTTCAATGCTCACTGGTTTTCAAGCAGCAGCCATCTCGGTTCCCCACAGAGCGAGCAAAGGTGGCATACATCATCTCCCTTCTGACCGGGCGGGGTCTGGCATAGGCCACCTCGGTCTGGGAGCACCAAGCTGACGTATGTTCCACTGCAGCAGAATTCACTGCTGCCCTTAAGCGGACTTTAGACCATCCAGTCACTGGAGGGGAGATGATTTCCCGTCTCCTTAATATATGTCAGAGGAAAAGAGCAGTGTCTCATTATGCGATTGAATTCCGTACCGTAGCGGCTGAAAGTGGATGGAACCCCACAGCGCTGATGGCCGCTTTCCACCAGGGCCTCAGTGAGGACCTTAAAGATGAACTGGTCCTCCATGATATTCCCGCCTCTCCCGACGACCTGATCAATCTGGTCTTGCATATTGACAATCGCATGCGGCAGAGGTGTCGAATACGGGGACCAGAGATCAGACGAGGCTCTCACAGAGCACCGTGCGCCCTTAGTCCTGTTCATGTGCATGACAAGCAGGGGGAGTCTGGATCCCAGCCAATGCAGCTAGGACACACCGACCTTTCCTGAAGTGAACGAGATGCTCGGATGCGGGAGCGGAGGTGTCCGTACTGTGGAAGCGCAGGTCATGTCCGCCCAGCTTGTCCTGAGCTCCAGGGAAAAGACAATCATCCATATGGGGAGGGAGGACCTCTGATGGACTCGACCAGTCCTCCCCGAGCTCAGGGGTTGTTCCTCAGCACCACAATGATTTTGGGAATGTCTGAAACACATCTCCAAGCATTTGTACACTCTGGGGCAACGGGTAACTTTCTCGATGCTGGGTTGGCCAACAATTTAACCCTGCCACTGGTCCCACTGGATGAACCCCTCCCCATTGCTGCCATTGATGGCCGATCCCTTGTTGGTCCCTTGAGGGGTTGTTGGTCATCAGACCCGTCCAGTCACGTTGCGAGTTGGAGCACACACCGAACTCACTGTACTGTTCATTATCCATGCTCCTGACTTGCAACTGATTTTGGGGTACTGCTGGCTTCAGCGACATAATCCTCAGGTAGACTGGCTGAGCCGGTCGGTGCTGTCAAGGGATTAGACGTGTCAGACCTCCTGCCTGCAGCCACCCAAACCCTGGCCTGGGGCTGGTTGCAATCCCGACGGTCTGGATCTGTCTCGAGTCCCCCAGGAATACTGGGACCTTAGGGAGGCATTTAGCAGACAGAAGGCCCAACTATTGACCCCCCCCCCCCCCCCCCTTCAGCCATACGACATGGCCATAAACGACATGGCCCTCCCGGGCTCCAGTCCCCCTAGAGGCTGCTTCAGATCCTAAGCATCAAGCATTGGAGGAATATATCCAGGAAGCCTTAGCCCTAGAATTCATCCAGCCATCTGCTTCCCCGGCTGGTGCGGGGTTTTTTTTTGTCTGGAAGAAAGACGGTGGGTTAGGCCCTTGTATAGGCTACCGGGGCCTTAACAAGGTGACTGTCAAGTACCGTTATCCTTTGCCCCTCATGACCTCAGCATTTGAGGCACTGCAGCAGGCCTCCATTTTTACAAAATTGGACTTGCGCAGCGCCTACAACCTGGTGAGAATCCGAGAGGGAGATGAATGAAAGACGGCATTCGTCACTCCCTCTGGATACTATGAATACCTGGTTATGCCATTTGGGTTGATGAACGTACCTTCTGTCTTCCAGTGGTACATCAACGAGGTCCTAAGGGAGACCCTTGACAGATACGTGTTTGTCTACTTAGACGACATCCTAATATACAGCCAAACGGTAGAGGAACACGTCACCCATTTTAGGCGGGCCCTCCAGCTTCTGCTCAAGAACCACCTCTTTGTCAAGCTGGAGAAGTCAGTGTTCCATGCCCGTACCATCTCCTTTTTGGGATTTGTCGTCTCCCACAATAAATTGTGCATGGACCCCGCCAAGGTGTGGACTGTAGAGAATTGGCCTAGACCCACCTCTGTGCACCTGGTCCAATGCTTCCTGGGATTCACAAATTTTTATCACAGGTTCATTAAGAACTTTAGCACAGTTGCAGCCCTACTGATCACATTGACCAGGAAGGCATTGGGTCAGTTCTGCTGGTCCACCAAGGCCCAGCAGGCATTTGATGAACTGAAACGCCGTCTTATCAAGGCCCCTATTCTGCAGCTCCCTGATGCCGAGCTTCCATTTGTCATTGAGGTGGACGCATCTGAGGTGGGCATTGATGCAGTTGTGTCCCATCGGTCCAGAGAGGACAAAAAATGGCATCCCTGTGCTTACTTCTCTTGATGGCTGTCCCCAGTGGAATGGAACTATGACGTGGGTGACCACGAATTACTGGTGGACAAGCTTGGGCTCAAGGAATGGAGGCACTGGCTGGAGGGGGCAAAACACCACTTCCTGGTCTGGATGGATCACAAAAACTAGGCCTACATAAAGCAGGCCAAGCGACTTAATGCACACCAGGCCAGATGGGGACTGTTCTTTGCCCGGTTTGATTTTACCATATCTTACCGGCCAGGCACTAAGAACATTAAACTGGATGCCCTCTCTCGCCATTGGGAATCCTCACCGCCTTCTGCGCCACCCTCAACCGTTATCCCGGGGCCCGTGTTGTAGCCCAATCCAGTGGGGGGTTGAGGCAGTATGTCAGGCTTTCCTTACTGAACCAGACCCGGGTGGAGGCCCGCCGAGATGGCTGGATGTCCCTAAGGTGGTTAGAGCTCAGGTCCTTCAGTGGGGACATGCATCCCCCTTTTCTGTGCACCCAGGAGTCACACGGACGCTTGAGTTTCTCCGTCAGCGGTTTTGGTGGCCCCGCATGGAACCCGATGTCTGAGCGTTTGTGAACTCCTGTCACACCTGCGCTCAGTGCAAGGACCCCAGGACAAGGCCTGCTGGTCTGTTGCACCCACTGGCTATGCCTTCGCACCCTTGGTCTTACCTGTTGCTCGACTTTAATAGAGGGCTGCCCCCATCAAGGGGCAACTTGATGATTTTGGTGGTTGTAGACAGGTTCTCCAAGGCTGGCCACTTCTTTGCACTGCCTAAACTGCCATTGGCGAAGGAGACAGCTAAGTTATTGCTTACCCAGGCGGTCCATCTTCATGGGCTGCCTAGCGACATTGTGTCAGACCGCGGGCCTCAATTCACCAGCCGGTTCTCGGGGGCCTTCTGTCGGTTGTTGGGGGCGGAAGCTAGCTTGTCCTCCAGCTTCCACCCCCAAACCAATGGCCAGACCGAAAGGGTTAATCAGGACTTGGAGTGCACCCTCCACTGTCTGGCCTCTTCCTGTCCATCCTCTTGGTCTGAGCGCCTATTATGGGTGGGATTTGCCCACAACACCCTGTGGCACTCCTCCTTAGGCATGTCACCATTCGAGTGCCAGCATGGGTATGCTCCGCCCATGTTTCCTGACCAAGAGGCCGACATGGGTGTTCGGTCTGCTAAGCAGACAGTCATGTGCTGCCGCTTTGCTTGGCGACGGGCATGCAGGGCTCTTTTGTCTGCTGCTGTTGCTCAGAAATGTTACGAGCAACGTAACAATGTTACGAGAGACGGTGACCAGCGCTGACTTATTGGCCTGGGCAGTGGGTTTGGCTCTTGGCCAAGGACCTGCCTTTGCATAGGAATCCCCATAAACTCGCTCCTCGGTACATTGGGCCATTCAAGGTCCTTTGCCACTTTAACCCTGTCTCTTATTACCTTGCCCTTCCCCCATCATTGAGGGTCCACCCCACTTTCCATGTGTCTCGGCTTAGGCCCGTGTTGTGCTCATTGGGCCCCTCTGACCAACCGGGCCCGCGCATGGTGGACGGTGCACCAGCATACATGGTCAAGCATCTCTTGGACATCTGGTGGGTTCTTGGTGGGGTCCAGTATTTGGTGGACTGGGAGGGGTATGGGCCCAAGGAGCGGTCCTGGTACCCCTCCCATCACATCCTGGACCATGACCTCATTCGGGATTTTTGGCGGGATCGTGCGGCTGGCCTTGGGACGTCAGGAGCCGCCCCTTCCGGGGTGGGTCCTGTAAGGGTTGGCACCAGGCTGATGCCCCCTCTGGCCACCAGAGGGAGGCCTCGAGACAGGCACACCACTAATTAGACTTAACACCCAACAGCTGGGTAGACCTTATATAAGCCCAGTGGCCAAGTCATTCAGTGCTGGGTCTTTGCTAATGTTTTGAGCCAAGCTCCTAGCTGGTAACTCTGGGTATTGAGGTCTGTGAGCCCTTGTGCTTTTCTGCTCTGCAAGGGTGTCTGTGTTTTTACATGTCCCCTCTCTTCTCCAGTTTTCCCCTCTCGAGTTTGTCTCTCTCCCTTAGCCATTCAAGTTCCTCCCTATTTTCTGGTTTTGTTTGGGAAGTTTTACTTTGGTTTTCACCAGTGCATCTAGGTTGTTATTTCTTCCCATGGCATCCTTTTGTTCTCCCTTTTTCCACGCTTGCCGTGGTGTTTAATTTTTTCCTTTTGTTTTACTTGATCCAAGCTCTAGCTGTCCTGCACACAGGCCCACCATTGTTGGAACGTGGTTGCTCACCCTGTAGGCTAGTGGTGTCATTACCTAGCTGATCTGGGTTCAAGCCCACTTTACTGTATGTGTTTGTTAGTTTGCACCTTTTTCCACCCAGGAACCCACCGGAGTGTGTTATATTTGGAATCTGTTGAATTACCAGTTAATTATGCTGTTCTTCTGTGAGATAGACAGGTGGAGCTAGTAAACACTGGGGTAATGTTCCATCTGCTGTAATGAGAGACAGGGGAAATATTGGTTGATAAAGCAAGGAAAATTGGACAAGTTGTTTTTGTCCTCTATAAGCTAGACAAGAACTAGAAATCTAGGATGGGTTTTACATGTTAAAACCAATAAAACCAATTGGTGTTGCATTTTTGTGTGATCCTGGATGAACGAATGGCATTTAATTAGCATTTTTATTTATATCATTGGATTGTATTTTATTGATGACAATTCTGCAACATTAATTCTTCCTCTGTCTTTATCTCTCTCTGTTTCTCTTACATAAATGTGTACACACACACACACACACACACACACACACACACACACTCTCACTCTGACTCTCACTCCCTCGCTCTCACTCACTCACACACCCTCTGTCTCTGACCTACAGAACTCTTTAGGGTGTAAATCTGTCAGGAGGTTCAGTAACCTCGTCTGCTAAACATGAAGGGCCTGCTGGGTGTGAATGAGATGGATTGGGGACATGCCTTCAGCCTTTCAAAATTATTAGAAAAAAATTCAGATCTGGAACAACAGAGCACTTCCATTATAAACAACACATTACTGGAAGATTGTACATTATAGCACTACATAAGAAATATGAATTTCCAAACAGGAACAACAGATATGATTAATTTCCGTTAGACCATATTTTCTCTTCAGTTGTTCACACAAATCAAATGCTGTAACATTCAATATTAACAGAGCTATGTACTGCTAAAATCATTTTCCTGCTTTGACAATATTCTTATGTTTAATGATCATCATCACACTATGGTGCATATTTGTGGTTGTTCATTTGTGACACAGTTGAGTATGTTGTTATCAGAAGGTGACACACAAAACTCTAACCACTTCAATCCCCTTGTGATTCAACTGGCATTTGTATGGTGCATTCAATTTAACTTCATTGTGATATAATTGGATTTAAGCATTATTCAGCCAAATAGCAAATGGTTTTCATTCTGTGAGACATCATGTTAATAACATATTGTGTCATACACTAAAATAGGTTCACCCACACTTATAAAATCAAGGCTGAACTGGGTGAGCCAGAAAATAGAACAATAAAAAACCCTCGATCTAAACGTATCACTAAACACCAGATTGTGGAAAGAAGCCTAATCTTGCCATAAAAACAGCACACTGACATCTGGATGTTGTGGTATTTTCCTACTTTTTGGAACAATAGTACCGGCTGTCTGGTTTTGACTTGGGTATTCTGGCCTGTGACACTGTTATGGCATTGATAAAATGCACATACAAATAATGGTACTAATAGAATTAGGCCTCTCTATTTTATCCCTAAGGGCAATGTGCTAACCATTTGGTCCAATGAAAAAAAAAATTCGTATGTGTGTTCACTTGTGTGTGTTTGGATGTGTAAGAAAGAGGATGTAAAAATTGTACTATAATACGAGTGCTATAGTCCCACAGAATGTGTGTGTATGAGCTTGCTTGCATATATATATATACCTTTGTGTACAAGCTCAAAATGTTGATTTTGGGCACAAACTGTTAATACAATATCTGAACAGAGAGATATAACACATACAGGGTGAAGCCTAGAGCAAAATCTGTATACAGTGAAGCAGTAAAACCACATATCCTCACAGAGCTGATAGGGCAGACTGTAGCTTGAAGTTCTGTCAGCACAGCTGATAGATGCTCTCTCTCTGCTTCCCCTGGATTATCAAATGAGTTCAAACAGAGGGGAACATGATGCATTATAGAGGGAGGGAGAGAAAAAAGAGAGAGAGAGAGCGAGAGAGAAAATTTGAAAGAATTTTGATATAAATAAATAATAATAATAATAATAATAATAATTTTTGTAATAGTTTTTTGAGTTTCTTGGAAGAAAAATAGAAACATGAAGAAGAGGACATGCCACACAAAGCATTTGAAATGCAAAAAGGAAATGAGAGAACAATCATCAGGAAAAGAGAAAAGACTTCCAAAAAAAGGCTGACATCAAAAGGTAAAACTGTATCTTTTCTTTTCAAATAAGGCGAATGAATGTATCCGATGAACAGAGTGAGCCAGTAAATGGCCAGAGGAGGACAGGTAGCGATGAAGGTAACGAGTGAAAGTACCAGTCCTCCCTGCTTTTAAATGGGAGGATATTGGGGTCCAAAGGGGAGCAGGACTAGGGATTAAAAGCATGACATGGGATCGCAGAGAGGTAAAGGGAGGGGGGTGGATGCAGGAAGGCAAAGGTGCGCACAAGCACATTAGAGAGAGAGAGAGAGAGAGAGAGAGAGAGAGAGAGAGAGAGAGAGAGAGAGCGAGCGAGAGAGAGAGACAGACTTGCTGACATGCTAATCCTGCCTTTTACTGTGCTGATGGGGATTTTGTATCTTTGACTGCAGTTACTGTACCAGGCACTACTGGCCTCTCTACTGCCAAGACTGTTAGAGTAATCAGACATCTGCTGCCTTTCATTTTGAGAAATGGCCATTCCAAGTGTGTGGGCATGGGTGTGCATGTGTGTTGACCAAACCTTGAGGCTACATTTTGACTCCATGTGTGCATACTCTCTTAAAGTGTCTTTTTTCTGTCATGGCAGTCATGGGGCACGGAGATCAAAGGTTCAAAAGGTTCAAAAGGACTTTAATGTCATTTCAGCTATATACAAGCACATAGCAAAAATGAAACAATGTTCCTCCAGGACCATGGTGCAACACAAAACAAGTGCAACAGACAACACACTACACGAGTCCAACAATACAATGCAATACAAAAACACCATAACCATAAATACAATACAATGAGCAGACAGGGCATTTATTTTGACCAGTACACAGTACTGTAAAGTGGGTTTGTGCATAGGAGTCAGTGACATGCTATACTGAACATAGCAGTCATGGGTAGCAACCAGAAACAGTTTAGAATATAGTACTGATTTAGTACAGCATTCTAGCAGCCAGTAGGAAGAATGTGCAAGAGTGCAAAAGCAGTGCATATTATATGTGTGTGAAGTTTGACTTCAGCAAACAAAAAACTGTGTGTGTGTGTGTGTGTATAAAGTGTCCATTTGTTTGGAATTGGAATTAACCAGAGTTCAGGAGTCTGATGGCTTCTGTGAAGAAGCTGTTGCATAGTCTAGAGGTGAGGGACCGGATGCTGCGGTACCTTTTTCCAGATGGCAAAAGACTGAACAGTTTGTGTGAGAGGTGTGTGGGGTCTTCCTTAATGCTGGTGGCTTTGCAGATGCAGCATGTTGTGTAGATGTCCTTGATGGAGGGAAGACAGACCCCCAATGATCTTCTCAGTTGTTCTCATTATTCTCTGAAGGGTTTTGTGGTCAAATACGCTGCATTTCCCAAACCAGGTAGTGATACAGCTGCTCAGGATGCTTGCTATAGTACCCCTGTAGAAGGTGGTGAGGATGGGTGATGGGAGATGGGCTTTTTTCAGCTTCCAAAGGAAGTAGAGAAGTTGCTTGTCTTTCTTGGTAATGGAACTGGTGTTCAGGGTCCAGGTGAGGTGAACACCTGGAACTTGGTGTTCTTGACGTTCTCCACTGAGGAGCCGTTGGTGGTAAGTAGGGAGTGATCTCTCCGTGCTCTCCTGAAGTCAACAACCATCTCTTTTGTTTTGTCAACATTCAGATGCAGGTTGTTGACATTGCATCAGATCACCAGTTCTCCCACCTGCTCTCTGTATGCTGACTTGTTATCCTTGTTGATAAGACCCACCACGGTCGTGTCATCAGCGAACTTGATGATGTGGTTCAAGCTGTGCATTGCTGCACAGTCATGAATCAGCAGTGTAAATAGCAGAGGGCTGAGTATGCTGCCCTGGGGAGAACCAGTACTCAGTGTGGTGGTGTTGGAAGTGCTGCTCCTGATCCGGACTGACTGAGGTCTACCAGTCAAGAAATCCAGGATCTAGGTGCAGAGGGAGGTGTTCAAGCCCAGTAAGCTCAACTTTCCAATCAGGTGCTGAGGAACGATGGTGTTGAATGCTGAACTGAAGTCTATGAACAGCATTCTTACATTGGTGCCTTTTTTATCCAGATGTGTGAGTGCCAGATGGAGTGTGGTGGAGATGGCATCATCTGTAGAGCGGTTGGAGTGGTACGTGAACTGCAGGGGGTCCAGAGAAGGGGGAAGCTGGGTCTTGATGTGTCTTATGATGAGTCTCTTGAAGCACTTCATGATGATGGGTGTGAGTGTGATGGGACGGTAGTCATTGAGACATGACACCGTGTACTTCTTTGGCACGGGGACGATGGTGGTAGTCTTGAAGCATGTTGAGACAACGGTGCAGCTCAGAGAGATATTGAAGATGTCTGTCAGGATATTGAAGATGTCTGTCAGGATGTCTGTCAGGACATTTTGCGAAGGGATGGACTTTTTCACTACAACGTTGTTCTGTGCTTCAAACCATGCATAGAAGTCATTCACTGCATCTGGGAGGGAGGCATCACTATCACAGATGAAGTTCAGGGTCCGAATATGACATGGCATCAGATACTGCACTCCTCATCCAAAAGTTAGTATGTTCCTATGTCTTTATCTGTTATCAACTAACCTGTCTAGCCCTCTTTTTTGTCGAGCTAATGCTTATCACCTCCTTATTATTGTCCATTGGCTGTTTGCAGTAGTGCTCAATGAAGGAAGCTGTGTTCCTGTTCATCCTGCCCTGCCCAGGCTGCTTCTTGCTAAAACTATTATCCATGCACTGATGGATAAATAGGTTCCTGTTGACATGCAAGCTCTCAAATGGCTTTGGCACTGTGACCATGCGTGAAGAAAACCAGGAAGGCAAGGATGAGGAGAGCGACAAGATGCCAAGAACACCATGAAACTGTGAAAACACTCTGATAAACACAAGCTGCCTTGATGTGTCTGTTATAACCATTAAAATATCCTGGACAAGATATGACTCAGTTTGGGTCATTTTAAGCAATTACGTTAACTAATTAAAAAGGTCTTTTAGCAACAGTTAAACTTAATGTCTCATAGCTCTGTATGTATCATATATGGTGATGACAGTTATAATGTTCTTTGAATTTCATGTTGTTCTGTACTTTCATAACAAGTTCCATCAAGAGCTTAACATATCATCCTTAGTGTTGATGTCTTGAATCTCTAGATATGTTCTGAGTGCCTTAAATATTTATGTTCTTGAGTTTTAATGTGACTTATCATGGGCAAAAGTTGAAATATTTCAGTAATGTATGATGTTGAAAGCTTCATTGCCTTTCTTTTGGGGGCAGTTTTGCATAAATCAATTTAATGCAGTAGAGTTGACGTTTCAAGTAATGTCAGCTCAATGGAGTGCATCAAGTAACCACTAGGAGGCAGTGTGGAACTCACTTTGCAGTAGAGCACTTTTGTCTGGGTTTCTGTGACTTTCATTGATTTGGAGCAGAACCTGAATTTACTTAGTCAAAAATAGTTATAGTTATCTCCTTTTTCCAAATTCCTAAAAATATTGAATAATATATTATGAAAATACAATCTCATAATGTTTAAAACTCTTAGAAATATGTTTTGGCTCGCATATTTTTATCTTTCTATTTATGGGGGTAATGTAGCATATATATTTGACATAATCTTAAAAGAATTACTATTAAATTCATTTTCAGATAATAGATAATGTTGCTAACTTTTTGTACATGCTTGACATTGAGAATAAGGTGTCAATGTCAGCCAATTAGTTACTATAAGAAAGGTTAAAAGAAATCCAGCCAAGAACTCGCTGCAGTGACCCTTTCTGGGTTCAAAGGTCAGATGTAAGTTCACTTGATCCTTATGTCCATATCACCTCCAGATGAAATCTCTTGGTCTCTCTCGCTCTCATTCTCGCATATGTGGTGAATTGAAGAATGAGAGTTTTACTCTTCATCTCTTCCATCTGTTCTCACTGGAACTACCATAGAACTTTGTTTGCATGAAACTAGATATATACATAGATATCTTACCTATAGTGTATACACTTATCCCCCAAAAAGAAACCAAATGCAATAAATGCTGTTTATTACATGCACATAGGCATGAATCATGTACAGATGAAAAAAAATGTGTATCTGCTTTGACTGCTGTTAGAATCAAATGCTTGGAAAGCTCTGATCCAGCAAAAAGAAGATGGAACAGCACAGCTAAACAGGCCCAGAGAGCCACTCAGCCTCTACAACAAACCATTTTGCATATTTTCTCTGCCCTCAAAATATAATTAATTTCACTTTCATTCTCCTTCCCCCTCCCCATCCTCATCTGTTCTTCCTCTTCCTATCTGCGTGCTATGTTGTATTTTCCTCCCTATATCTTTCTTGTTCCACTTCTCTCTAGCTTTTCCTCCTGTTTCTTTCTCCCTCTCTCATTTTTTCCTCTTCTCATTGCTCAGTGTCAATGGAGAGCTGCAACCCCCACCCCCCTCCCAACACAGGCAGGTTCAAATGGAGGTCAGGCACGGAGACGAGTGTGGGTGTGTGCGCCTCTGACACACTTGCTTCCCCGCCTCTAACACACTTTCTTCCCCTCCCTCAGCAGCCAGGTCTGCTGTTGCTGCCATGGCAACAGAAACAGACAGCACAGAGACTTGGGCTTGTGTCAAATGTAGCACTCCACCAAATATATCACTTCTTTTCATTCATTCTTTCTCTCACTCAGCCTTTGCTGGTCTCTTCCTCTCTCTCCTTCTCCATCTGTCCTTCCTAACTCAAACAGGGAAGGAATGTGGGCACACAAACACACTTGCACACATCACATGCACACACATGCACAGACACCTTCTTAAAATAAGAAAGATATTCAAGGTAAAACAATAAACACATTTAAGAAGCATATATTAGACAATAATGAAAATTCATCCACATCAGACATAGCTGCAGAAACAATCACCCTTTTCATCCAAAATAACTTCTTCTTCTAACTAAGGATGGCATTAACACTGATGATTACCCTAAGGAGTGTATGGAGGACAGCGGAATGCTAATGTACACCCACTGATAAATACATCACAAAATCTGTTTAACCCTTGACCTTTTTACTGTGTAAGACAGGGTTCTGGAGTTGCAGCATTCAGCTGAGGTCAGAGAGAGCTGGGGTAAAAGGATAGGATTAAAGCTGTGCCAAAGGATGACCTTTCCTAGAGAGAAAGACGCAGGGTATGGGTTTCATCTGTGCATGAGAATCCAGGGCAGAAGTTAAACAAAGGGCACAGGTGGGGTTATAGGGGTTCCTTTATTGCACAACACTTTTGTCTAAGCTATTTTATTTGACCTACTCAACAACAATTTTGCGATTCACATGGTCTCTTTATTTCTCTGCATGTGCTAATGCTGTTACTAGCTTTTGATAAAAAGGTCACAGCCACTCTTCCAGCATACTGTGCAGTCGGTATTTCATATAGGACTACATATCCCACAATGCAATATAGTGCAATATCCTTTTGTTGCCGGAAAGCTACATCGGAGAATGATAAAGCTGCATGATGTCCCGAGGTAAATGGTATTTTATATATATACATATATATATATATCTTTTAGTGAAAGCATGCCGATATTGTCACTGATGGAAGTTTAAACTAAATAGCTTTTGTGTAATTTACCTTACTTTTCTTGTTCGTCTTCGAGCCGTGTTTACCTAGTTCGCTGGCTAGCTAACGCTATCTACCTCGCTATCTACGGTAGCCAAATGAGCCTTCGCGTAAATTGGACTTATTTTATTAAGTTGGCTAGCTAACCTAGCTACCTTACTGGAACAGTTTGCTAGACGTTTGGAAAAAATTTTTGGAATGCTATATATTGTGATATTACTCAGAAAACGTCTTCGTCTACTAAAATGTTTTGCATTCCATTCTGTCATTGAGTGGCAAAAGACGTCGGTATTCACCCCTCTTCAATAGAACAGAGTGAATGGAATGAATCTGAATATCTGAATGGTCTTGACCACCAACATCGTTCATTCGATGGCATTTTATTTAGAACAGATGTGCAGCTCTGCTTCTACACATCTGTCACCGTGAAGACGTTTCTCTCTAGCTATGATACTTCTTGAACGTTTAAAGAGACTATCAGCTTGTCATTGTAACTGACAGAGTAATTATATTAGCTCTAAACAATTACCTAGATTTATTTTATTATGTAACTCTAAACAATTGGATTTTCCCCAAATAAATGCTGTTTTCCCTCAGAGAGTGAGAGTTAATTCTTTGTATGTTGTTGGTTGGTTCAGTTCAATAACAATACATCCTGGCCCAATTGTAAAGCAATGATGAGGTCTGCCTACAACTGCTTACAACTATTCCTCATAGCTCTTTCAATGTAGAATGCATGTGTCAAAACACCACCAACAAAAAATATTAAAGTTAGTAAGTTATAAGTAAACCTTATTAATCTAATTACACACTAGCCCAAAAAGAACAATGTGAGCTTTGGGTTTTGTTGTTCACAATTCAATTAAGGGTGAACTGCAATTGTGGCAAGGAGGTAGTTTAAAGTTTTCAGTGGCCAGAACCCCAAAAAACAACAGCAACTATGTTGGAATTGCAAAATGAAAATCTAAGTTTTAGAGATATTTTGCTCCAAAAGAGATTGATATATATATGACTAGCCATGTAGTGTAAACCTTTCTCATCTGTGCTGGGTGGTTTCCATGTCACCCATACCCCAGCAATTTGTGAACTAGCCATGAATTCCAGGAGACACTGAAACCTAAGTATGCAGTGGCAATGCAACAGAATAAGCCCTTTTGGGAAGAGTACTTCTTTAAGCATTTGATTTGCTTGTTTTATTTAAATAGAGCCTTTTCAAAGCCCTAAAAAGAGCAGAAGTGGCAGTACACTTCACCTGAAATGTTCATGATACTTTGTACATGCTCATTCAAAAGACATTGCAAGAATAACATAGTTATATATTCCAGGTTCAACATTTGGTCCAATACTTTTTTTAGACCTAAACAGGGGTTTGTCAGAAACCAGAACACAAAATGAATAATTATTACAAACATAAAAACAAGGTGTGCAAATAATAAAACATTGGTTTTAATTTAAACTCCTAGAGTATAAAAAAGATAAATGTTTTAATTTAACTGTCCTATAACTGTGCCCTATACACTGATTCTTGGCCCAAAACATGCCCAGTAATTATAACTGTTATCACATATAGTGATTAACATATTTTTATTTGTAATTGTTATGAAGGATAAATTAATGGAATGTTTTCAACACAATTATCCTCCTCAATTTTATTTAGGCCTAGTCATTATTATATCAAATTTTTGGCACCGAATGACTTCTCCCTACAACTAAAACAGTATGTATACCAAGAAGGGTTCAAACATTCATACGTTATAAAATGCATTTATGTGTTTTACAAATTATTGAAAACAGATGTTTTCATCAAAAGCAACATTTAAACACATGGCATTTGTGTTTTTATAAGCTTTCAAAGTTGTGTCCCAGAGTGTTGCACAGTATACCGGTAATGAAAAGGTACCACGGTGCTTGAAAACTGTATTATACCAGCATTTTGCCTTTAAATCTATATTGTTTTATGCAAATGGATATTTGTTCTGGGTAATAGGCATCTGTCCCCTAAAGCACAATGAGCTGCTCTAAATATAAAGTGAGTTGAGAGCAATTGTAGAGACAGTGTACCAGAAAGAGTGTTCGTTTTGCTCAGAGACTAGACTTTAGGAGATGGCAGCAGCTTCAGCAATACCTGAACTCAATGACAAAGTGGAGACATGAAGTGGAATACAGAGATATTTTTACTTAAATGTGAACAAATAGGCAAACCCCCTAAACACAGAAGCACTGATGTGAAAATGTTTTAAAGTATGTCTTACAAAGGGAGGCAACACGTCAAACTTTAACTGTTTGATAAACATCCTGACATTTTCAAGGAATACTGACAGGTGGTAGTTGACTAGTTCAGTCCTCTGTTATGTCCATAAAATAAATACAGAGTGATTGAAAACTCTCTGCAGCAGAAATATACATATTCATATGTAACCTACATATTTGTGTAGTGCTGAGAGTGTTGTTCCTAGCCTAATTTGGACGTGATTAAATTTGCATGGGTTCCTGAGGTCATTTCTTCTTTTACAGGTGCTCCTCTTTGATTTTATTTTTGTGTTGATCTGTCACATCAGTGTTTTCTCCCTCCTTCCCTGAGAAAATTACAAGCTGGATTTTGTAATGTTTTTCTTCTAACTCTGCTCTTATCTGATCTTTTTAGTCCTGTCCAGATACAAATATTTATGATTCTTGAGGCAGATGTTGCCTCACATTGGAATTTTTTGACTGCTGCTACTAGCAATAATTAGTATCCTAGCACATACATCTGCAAGAGACCTTTCCAAAGTGCTGGTGAAGTCACCGAACAATTACTTGGTCTCCATAAGCCACTTGGGAGAGCATTATCCAGAGGAAAAAACTAAAATCAGTGATAGAAGTGAGATCCTGCAGGCTCATTAAAGGGCTGATTATAAATGCAGCTATTGGCATAAGTCATTGATTACTAGCTGAGTACCTTGAAGATCTCGTTTTTTGGTATCGGTATCAAAACAAATTTTGCTATCCTGACAACACTAGTGTACCCCATTTTTTGTCAACATCATCATTTATTAAAATGTAATACAATATCCACATTTCACCTCTGCAGAAGATGCAGAAGTTTTTTAATATTTTAAATGTTAATGGTAATATCTTCTATGTCACAACCATGATATGTCAATGGTGTCTTCACATTTCTGAGGAAGTATTTGAAAATTTTAGATAACTTATTCTTATTAAGTAGGCATCAATGGAAATAAAACAAATGGCAACTATGTAACTCTCTTTGTTTTGTGAAAATAATGCTTATTTTGTGAACTCTGTCAGATTTTCTGTCTGACGGTATTGTTAGTTGCCTGACAGAGTCAAATGAGTTAGTTTAATGATATTAAATATAGTAATATATTTACTATTTCTAATAATATAGACATACAAAATACAACATGACAGCATATATAGCCTTTATAGCTCGTAATTAGCTCCAACACATTTAGGGGTTGGAGATAGGTTTAGGTTGGAGTAAGGGGTTAGGTTTATGGGTATGGTTAGGGTTGAGGGAACATAGACATGAAGGAACATAAGGCTAAGGGAACATAGGGCTCAAGGAAATAGGTTGAGGAAACAGATTAGCTCCCCTCTAGAATAGTATAGGCTATTATCATAAAAGAGAAACATCAAAGCAGAGCTCTGTTCTTCTTACTTTTTATTGCATTGTGTGCAGCATGGCTTGGTCTTTTGCTGGAGGAGTGTAGGAAGAGGAACAGAACAATAAAGCATACAGAGAAAATTAGTACACAACTAGAACTAAAAGGCATTTCTAAGACAGGAAAGAAAAATGTTGAAACAGGGTAAGGAAAAATTGAGGGAGGAAAAATAAAACAAATTAATTATTTGAATGAAGAACAGAGTAAAAAGAGAAGAAACAGGAAGCATAAGCAGAGAGAATCAAGAGAGCAAAGAAACAAGCAACAAACTATTGAAACCCCCACCCATGTAATCCATCTAATAACTTGCAATTTACCCCTCAATGACAGCTGCCCAATCAGCCAAATAGTGTTAAATCACAACTACCCACATCTAAATAAACCTTCAGACTCACCTACCCCACAATTAATTAGCCTCAACCAAAATACCCCTCTATGATAAGTCACCCTTCAACTGCCCCCATCAGCCCAGTAGCCCTCAACCACAACTATGACAACAGCTAAATAACCCCTGAATTTCAGCTATCCCACAGCCAATCGCCCATCAGCCAAAATACCCATGAATAGCCAAGTGACCTTCAACAGTATCTACCCCAATCAGGCAAATATCTCTCAAAGTCAACTACCAAGGCTACATACCCAAATAAAATGATCCCTGTCAGCCAAATATCCCATCAACCTAACATCCTTCAACCACAGTTAAACTGCTAGATAAATTACACCTCACCCTTACCTATGGCACAGCTAATTACCCCCAACCAAAATTAAGTCCCACACCCAAATTCCCTTCAAAAACAATGCCATCAGGAAAATACCCCTAAGAATGCCTCCACAGCTAATTAACCCTCAATCAACCAACATTTTTTGCTCATTTCATGTCTTTTTCTGATTCTGTATTTTTTCTGCACTTGAGACTTTGGTGTATCATCTGTCCTAGCTGGCCCAGTCCACTTCACTGACCCAGTATAGACCAATCTCCAATCTCTGATCGTTAAAGTGATGAAAAGAGTGGTGGGCCATAGCAATGGGCTCTTGAGGGTGGACTATTACCTTTTGGTTTCTGCTGATGATGGTTCACCGGGTATTCTTCTCTTGAGCTCGCTGTATCTTTTGATACTGTAAATCCTCTACATTTATTTTTGGCATAGCTCTAGAATGGTTCAGATCACATGTCTATCACAGAACACAGTCCATCACCATATGGAAATATAAATCAACTGCCTCAGTCACTCATGGATCTCAAGGATTAGTTCTCAATCTCCTCCTCTTTAATATATACATACTAACCCTGAGACAAATGATCTGTAATCATGGTCAGAAGTTTCATTCTTATACAGATGACAGCTGTATCTAAGAGATAATTCCGACCATTGTTCCCAACAGTGAGACTCCTATCATTCCTTTGACATAGACATTGATTGCATGCATTCCTGAATTAAAGTTTGTATTGGATGTAAAGCAGAAGAATTGCTAGGTCCTAATCCCTAAATATCCACACTGTCCAGTCTCTCTATCATCATCAGTGGTGCAGCTTTCAAACCTGTATAGCTTGTTAGGAGTCTTGGTGTTCTTTTTGTCTTGACACTTTGAAATATACCTCATATTATACCTCTCGTTGCCCCTTGTCACTCATTTCTCGACTTGAAAGATGCTGAAACTATCGTCCATGCCTTCAATAGCTCTCATACTGACTATTGTAAAGGAAAAATAATGGATTGCACTTTCATACAACATATCATTACACAAACAACATATGACATACCACAGGATGGTATGAATGCGTTTTGGAATTTCCATTTCATTGTTAAAGAAATTGTGTTTCCTATGAAAGTGTCTTTTTCCTTTGAATACTTTTCCATTGAAGAGTCTGCAGAGAGCACATACCAGTCTGTTCCAGACCACCACGTCAAGCAAGGTCATAAACACACTGGTAGGGAAAGCACCTTAAGTGGTGTCCTGTTCGGGACAATTGTTTTATAACTGGTTTACTGCTTTGGGCTAATGCTGCCTCTCTGCACAAAGAACACAGTACCTTTCCGATGCTTTTCCTCAGTCTGCATGGGAAGGCATGGGAACTCCTTGCCCTGTACTGATGTCAAATCATTGCTCCTACATTTTATGACTGGGTTCTACAGTGAGTAAAAGCTTGCATTTGCTCCATTTCTATCAAATACAATGGGAATTTTAATTTAGGAATGTACATGTGACCTATGTAATTTACCCAAGATGAATAATATAAGCTTCATTTACATGTTAGCCACTAAACTGCACTGAACTACCTTTGAGGTTGAAACCATGGTAGGTGTGTAATGCCCGCGCACACACACACACACCCTGCTGATGATGCATCTCTGTTCCGAGCCATCCTTTGTATACTTCACTGCATGTGGGCATTTCTAGGCCTTGGTCAAGCATCATACAAAAAATCATATTGAAGGTAAACTTGTAAACATGCATCCTCTCTGGCCATACACTTCTGTGAAGCAGCTACACTGGCAGGCAGTCTGACCAGTGGTTGTATGTAGATGTATACATGATCAGCCAATTCTGGCATGTGAGAAGGTGGGGCCTGTAAAGGATGGTCAGCAATGCAAAAATAGAAACACAGCGTATGGTGACTAGAAATCAAATGTCAACATGAAAGGAAAGCGGTCCCAAAAAGAAGACCGAATTATAAAAAAAAAAACAAATGTTACAAAACCTATTGAAAATCTACTTTACTATACAAGTGATGTGTGCACATGTGGTAGCCCTCAATAGGACTTTTCAATGTTGAATCAGTTATATTTCTCTCCAATTTTTGTGCTCTAGGTAAATATTGTTTAATTACTACATGATTCATTTTTTTTCAGTATAGTCTGAATAGATCATTATCAAACTGCATTGAGAATAAAGAATATCAAATTTGTGCTTGTAAATCCTTATGTAAATATTTGCTATCTATATTTTCGATGCAAGGAGCACTAGTGTTTATTTGCCATGTTTTACAGAATCTTAGAATAGTCAATAACATATCAAATGCCAATAATGTCTATACAGCAGTCAGCTGGATAATGGAGATGCAGGGCAGGAAGGGAAACACCAGGAGGCAGACATCAGGCTTGACCCTAACTGGACCCCAGCACCTTCCTGCTTTTGCCCGAACTCCACCGCAGCCACCCGCTTTCTCCAGGCAGAGCTGGACCTCAGCGCCCGTCTGCGGATGCTCACCTTTGGTGAGACAGTGCGTTATATCTATGACCCACTCGATTACGCCTGGAATACGCATCGCTGCTATGTGGAGACATATTGCCATGGCGGCCAGAATGTCCTCTTCCTGGGAATGAATCCGGGGCCTTTCGGAATGGCACAGACGGGGGTAAGAGAACTCTCCCACTCTTACTGAATCACAAACTGTTCTTTATGATGGTGGGGACGGACAGTATTTAATGTGAGTTCAACTCAAATCAGAGTTGAAACAGTCATTGAATAAAAGCTAAATCAGGCCGTAACATTGCATCTTAATTAAATAACAGCTCATATGCCCTTTGTCTCAGGTATTCAATTTTACACTTTATACTAATAGTGACTCAGCTGACTGGATACCACTAAAAGTTGAAACTGCAGAAAGGCAAAGAAGAAAAACAGTTGCAATTAGGTATCAGTAAATCAGGAAAAACGTTATAAGAAAAATTGACTATTCAAGCTGGTTTAGTGGGTTGGAATACTGCAGTACAACAGTCATCTGAATTATACAATTTTTCTGTCTCCATTCTCCAAGGTTCCATTTGGTGAGGTAAAATTCGTCCGCGATTGGCTGAAGATCACAGGGGAGGTGGGTCGGCCGGCAGTCGAGCACCCCAAGCGTCGGATCACGGGCTTGGCCTGTACTCAAAGTGAAGTGAGTGGGGCACGTTTCTGGGGCTTTTTCCAAGAGCTCTGTGGTGAACCTGGAAACTTCTTCCGACACTGTTTTGTGCACAACCTCTGCCCACTGGTCTTCATGGGAGAGTCTGGGAAGAACCTCACACCACCTGAACTGCCAGCAGCAGAACGCGACACTCTTCTCTCACACTGTGACACCACCCTTTGCCAGGTTGTCACTGCCCTGGGAGTCTCACTGGTAATCGGAGTAGGCAAAGTTGCAGAACAGCGTGCTCGTCGGGCTCTCTCTGAGGCAGGCTTCTCCATTAGGGTGGAGGGGATTATGCACCCTTCCCCAAGAAACCCACTTGCCAATAAGGGCTGGGCAAGTGTGGTCAGAACCAAGTTAGAGGAATTAGGGGTGTTGAGTATGCTCACCAAGTGACTGATTCTACCCGATTCTGAACTTTGAATATTCACTTCTAAGGTGCTTTTGGAGACAACCATTATTACCCTGTATGCAGGAAATTTGAAAGAATGGAGGCACACTCTAAACCTTTCTTTTATAAACACACACACACACACACACACACACACACACACACACTGGAATTAATTGTATATTAAGTTTTTGTGTTTTTATATATAAAAAGAAAGTCTCTCTTTCACAACTTCTAAATGTACCTCTATACATTTACTAGTACATCATGATTCTTCAGGCTTTTTTTCCATACTAATAATTATAGGCTTATTACAATAATTAGAATAATTAAATCATAATAGCTTTCATTTAAATGAGTTCTCTGGGTTCCTTAAATATTAGGTCCACATCTGGGTTGGCCTTTTCAAATGCATGTTGATGTTTTGGAACTAGATGAGTCAGGTAGGAAAGGGTATCGCAAGATTCCTTTAGTAATTCTGGTTATACAATGAAATGCATTGTAAGAATAGTGCCGTAATAATTCAACAACCCTTCAAGATAGTAATTTCATACATTCCATCTTAACGTTAGGAACATTGATGTTTGTAAATGGATATATTTCTGAACCCCAAGACTCTACTCTGCTTTTAGAAATCTGCATCCTTGAACAAAGGCAATGAATAAAGGCAGTTATTATCTGGCTCTAATAAAATGATTCTGAAGTACATCAGAATGAACATACCCAACTTCATTCCTACATATCCATCATTGTAAAATGTATTTAAATAGGCATCATTGTTTCACACTGATTACTAAGAGCTTACCTAGATAGCTAACACAACATGCTGCTGGGGCTTATTTGATCATTGACAAATGATGGTAACCAAGAAACTTCTATTTCTCAAGGCATTTGGTACCAGGACTAACCCTGCCACAACATACATTTCAGCCTCTGAAGGATTCTAAATTAACCTATGAGTTTAATCAGTAGTGTTACATATGCACAAATATTGTGTGTAATATAATGTGACCATCCAAGCCTTCCCGTAGAAAAACACCTCACAACACTTTTAATTTGAATTAGTTTGGGTGTGTAACCAACTGAAAATCACAAAGTGACATTACTCTAATCCTTTTTTTGGCTGTGTAGATCACTTTTAATTTGTTTTTATTTATATGTTATACATCAACAAAGTGAACACAAATATGCAAAAGTTGTTGCTTTTTTGCAACAACAGTTACAGAGGGAAAAGTATATAGAAAATGTCAAAATATCAAAATGTTTGTTTGTTTGAAAAATAATCATAACACTTTGTCTATATAGAACCAATTCTGCTTGAACATACGAAACAATGTAAAGTAATGCTTTCAATAAAATACTATGGTCTACTGTATCTTTTTCTTGCACTTTTCAATTTAGATCAAATAGTTGTTTCAAGGACTTAAAACAGTTATCAAGAAAAAAAGAAAAACATTTTCCTCACAGTTGTGCCATAAATTCTAATCCTGAAAATTCTAGTCCTTAATGGGGTTATCATTCTGAACAAACAGTGTCTATTATCTTACATTGGATGTTGGAATGCTGGGATACTATTTCCTGATTTCCCCTTTTGCAGGCAAATAAAAAGTTAGTATTTTGCTGTTTGTTTTATTTTCGCTTGAATCTATTAATCTTTGAATTATGCTCACTGTGTCATGCAGATGGATAGAGTGGTAAAGTTTTCTTCCCTGTTGAACTGAGGGCTAGCTAAGAGGGTGATGAACAAGTGTGATGTACAAGTGTGTGCTTTCCCCAACTGGTTCAAGCATGCGCACACACATATGTGAATGTGCCTGGTTCTTTACCTGTGTATGCAGTCATTTTTTTCAAGGTCTTTCTGCTGTTTAGTATTCTTTGTTCTAACGTGTAACTTCTTATATGTACTGTGTAAGTCTCTCATGCAATTTAACCTCTCAGTCATATACAGAAGACCTATCTAGGTCAACAACACACGTTAAGTGACTTACATAAATGTCCTCCTTCGCTCTCCATTTCTGTCTGTCAGTGGTTTCAATACACATACAAACATGAGCACATTCTCCCTTTTTCAGTCAAACTAATATACCAAATACATTATTATTAATTAGATCACATCATTATTTAGATGTATGAGACTTGTTAGTTGCAAGTGTGATTTACTCTGAAGCACAGACAAACATTGTCAGCGATCTTGTATGTAATGTATGTTGATGGAATGCATTTGATTTTGAGCTTGGTTACTTGTTCCTCACCTGCTAGCACCTGTGCTTATCAAACCTGGCTTTAGCAATGTCTATTTTTCTTATATTTGGGAGGTTTGTTAGATTTGGCAACCCAAGATGGTGCTAGAAACTGCCCTGAAATTTGCACTATATTTCTTGTCCAAGCTCACTCCAACAGTACTAGTTACACCAGTTTTGTGTATTTATGGTAAGGTAACCTCCCAATGACCCAAAAACAGCACATGAGGTGAAGAAATGGGTGGGGTGTATTACGAGCCTGCGTTAGATGGCTGATTCTTGGCAGAGTCATCAATACCACGATGAATGGACGTATAGGTTATTAAAGCAGAATTAGAGCATGGAGGGGGCAACCAGAAAGACAAGTAAAGAGATGAAAAGGCGTGGATATCTAAGCAACAGACAGATGAGGTGGATGGAGAGAAGCGAAAAGGGGATGGGAAAAGAGAGACTTAAATAGGGATGGGGTGGTGAGGACACATAGGATGGTATGAAGGCATCCTTTGCTATTCTGGGATGTTCGGGGGAGAAGAGGTGGAGAAGCAAGTGCAAGGAGGTTAAAGTAATAGAATAAGAAAAGAGAGGTCAAGAAAGTAAAGCCATGAGTAAAGGTCTCTAATATGGGGTAACAAAACAAAAAACCGAAGCACCCATTTTAAAGCAACCATTTTACTGAGAGTTTGTTTCATATTCTTAATATATAATTACAAAGTCTACATCAAAATGTTCCATTCTATCTTTGTGTACTATTTCATTTTAACATGTTCATAGACATGTTTTTAATGGAAAGTAAAAAGAAAAGTAATTTTTTTTTTGCCTTAAATATAAATGTCCTCATTAGGACATGCATTAGGCAAGTGTGTGTGTGTGTGTGTGTGTGTGTGTGTGTGTGTAATTTCCTTAAGTGTTTTCTTATAAAAAGAGCTGTTAGGCTAATTAGGCTAAGTTAGGCTAATTCTTATTTGACTCTTTTGTTCTGCTGTATAATATTGCTGTATAGAGAATATATTGCCACCCATCACTGCTCACCCACAAAGAGTAGGAAGATACACTCAGTGCACACCTATGGATTGCACCTATCAGACATGTGTAGTCCTTCAGACAAATGTGGTGCATCCCCATTCATCATAAATACAAATAGTTGCACACTCAGGTCATGCAGACGTGACTGCAATCAGAGTACTCAGATGCACATTAATTCAGATTGATACAGTTTGGGGTGGGGGTGGTGAGCAAATCCATCTACCCTGGCCCATTCTTGTTTTTACCATGTCACAGCCTGGCCAAAAATGAGACAGATTATTGGCCCAAGCTGTCCCTGTGCACAACACTAATCACCAGCCCTCTGCTCTTTCTATGGTCTTTCCCTTCTGTTCTTATTAGTGACCTATTTATTGGTTTAGTTAGTGTCTCTGCTAAGAGCCTCTGTCTTCATTTTACTCTGTGGAATGAGAAGTCATTAGCCATGATTTGGTTGGGGAATTATGCAGAAATGTTGTAATTACTCAACAAGGTTATGTCCTGCCTTTGATCAGGGCTTCAAAGCCAATATACCTCAGCTAGTCTTGAACACTGGTAGGCCTATAGAAATCTTTAGCATATTGTTTTCATGTAAGACATTTGCTTCTGATCCAAGTTGTCTTTTGAGCTTTTCTTTTTATAAATTGTTCAGACAGGGATCTGTGTTGTTTAATTTCTTGGTCAGTGTCAAGAAACAGCTTCAGCATCAAGTTCTCTTGATGTAAGGTTCTTTAGTTTGTTGTTCAGTCTAAGTGCAGCAGACCCCTGTCTGTCCAGTCCTCTTTGAGCTCAGAAAGCAAGCCCAAATCAAGAGACCAGAGTCAGTTGGATTCAGACAAGCTCTAGATTATTACCAGCAGAGGGAAGGTATTTGAAGGGTTGAGGTGTTTGTGAGAAAAAGGGAAGTGGTGTGGGAAGGGGAAAGCAGTGTGTGTGTGTGTGTGTCTGTGTGTGTGTGTGTGTGTGTGTGTGTCTGTGTGTCTGTGTGTGTGTGTGTGTGTGTGAGAGAGAAGGTCATAGGTCTTAGAAGAACATCAGGATTGCCACCATCACCGCCATTTTCTGGTGGGACAGACAGGAGTAGATATGCTGGACTGATCACACCAAGGCATGCTGGTGAGTGGAGATGGTCTTAGAGGTCGATGGTCCTCAGTATTGACAGGTCTGCCAAACCAACGGCTCTTGGGCAGTGCCCAGTTAACCTAATATCAGAATAGAATGGGGGGGAGGGAGAGAGAAAAAAAGAAAAAACACCTAACAACACTTCTAAATGGCGGCAAATCTCGTTGAATGTCCTAGGAAGCAAATGTGTGATTGTCTCCAGGCTTATACTAGTGAGTTGGTTGACCTGTTGTTAAAGGAAGACAAGAGGCAACATTATCTTGAGCACTGGTGAGTTTTTCAATGAGTATGGCAGTAGAATCAGAGATGACTGAATCACCAGCTAGCATTGAGCCTGGTTTCCCACAGGGTGGGAAATGACCTTCCCATCAAAACTTCATATGGGGCTATTTTTGTTCTTACGTTTGGAGTCATACATATTTTACAGAGGATTATTGGCAACAACACAAGTCAATCCATTTATTTCCCATTTTTTGATCCACTTTGCACAATCTGTTCTTTAGTGTGCAGGTAGTGCACTCTACAATACCTGAGAACTAAAGATGTTAAGGAATGTGGACCAAGGATGATTTGTAACATTCGTAATCTTTGTTTTTATATTTTGTTTCCATATAGCGGTTTTTATAACAATATTTCCTCCTATAACTTTCCTCCTATACCTTTCATCAACAACAATGAAGTGCTTTGAACTGTCATGACCCACATCAAAAGCATCCCAACTAATCTAGACACCAGTCAGAACTTTAATGTTCCTGTACTGTATCTTAAGGAACATCTACTGCATGTCAAAAGGTGTCAAAAGAATGTGTCATCATGAAGGACCCCTCTCACCCTGCTTATACACTGTTTTTTCTTTTCAAGGACAAGGCTTTACAACATTAAAACACACACTAGCAGGAACAGTTTTTATCCACAAGCTATCTGTCTTGCCAACACCATAACCTGTTCCAGTACTACTACTCCGCACAAACTTGGCACATTAGTTAAGATATGTTTACAATGTCATTTTGCTCAGTTTACTGTTTTAAGTATCAATTTGACATTACATTCTAACATTAACCACTTTTACTTCTATTTACTTACATTTAAATACTTGTTTAGTTTCTATATACCAATATTATATTATTCGTACCTTTTCCCCTATATTTAAGTCTGTACATATTATACATATTATTTATTTACTAAATTCTTATTACATGCTTACACAGAACCACTGAGACTTCTGTACACTTGTGTGCTGATGAATGAGAGTAAAGAATCTTGAATTTTGAATGTTAGAAATACCTAACTTGGCATGAAGCCTGAGGTTATTCAAGGTCAGTAAAGGTCACTTATAGGCCACACTTTCCAATCAGACTATAGGATTTATCACCCTGTCACTCATTTTAAAAATACATTGAACTTTATATTGATTGTTCACTTTTATACCTCCTTCTTTATCATGACTTCGCACATCTTTAAAAATTGTAGATATATGAGTGAAGCTGAAAAGTAACTTGTGTATGGCCTGAATATCCATGGACTGTTTATGTAGCGAGATAGAGTGAGTGAGTGTGAATAAATGTGTGTGTACGTGCGCGTGCACGTGTCTAATTCAGATATCTCATTGCTTGAACATTTCTTCTTTTGCCTTGGCTTGGCAGTTCCTGCCTAGTGCAACTGCTTGTGTGAATGATTATAATCATGCATGTGAATGACTATAAACATGCATCAGTCATTCAGGAATAAGCAGTTGCACTACTGATAACAAATATCTGACCTATGACTACCACTCCATCAGTACAGTGGTCAGCTATTTTTCAGGGTTTCCTGTAGTTTGTGATAAAGGCCTATGAGATTGTCACAATGCTCACATCTGTTATAAGTCTGATAATGTTGAAGTTAGATGTCACAGGTGTGAGTCTGATATCAAACCTGAGCAAACAGCTATGAGCAAATAGATACATATGCATCTGAAAAACTGAAACACTCACATGCATGTCAGCCCTAGCTTTTGCATTCTTACCTGAATCATTCTATCATGCTCATTCTCCATTGCTGTACAAGCCCATGTCTTGTTCAGAGTGCTCAACTAGGTCAACAAACAAAAAGCAATTAATTAGGACAGCTACTCCTTCAGGAACTGTGTAATTAGAGAACTGTGCGAACATCATTATTCTAAATATCCACTAAAAGCCTAATCCTTCATCTTTAAGAAGCAACCTCTGCTCAGTCATGTGATCTGTGCATGATGGTTTGGTTAAGAATAACAGGCAAGATTTTGAATTAATAAGGCTCATAGTGGTTTGCTTTGGAATGAGCAGAGGCTGCATTTCCAGCCAGAATGTCTATTCAGTGATGAGTTTTTAAAGAATTTTATTGAATGTTATATATATTTTACAGAATTCAAGTGACTTATGAATCACATATTTTAATAAATCACATACACAGATCAATAATTCCCATATTATATTAAATCACAAGTAATGCACTTTTCAAGGATTCTCACATTTTGAGTAAAATGTATCTTAAAGTAAATGGTCAGGCTTTTGTGGTGATAAAGGGAAATATTACAATGAAAACTTAATAGATTCTAGGACTCACACAATTGGCAAACCTGGAAATCCTGACCATACATGAAAATGCTGACCATACATGAAAATTCTGACCATACATGAAAGATTATTTTTGTTTTTGTGTTGTCGCGTAATAAACTGTATTTGTGCATATGTTTACCTTGTGAGGAAGGTTTCTGTGAGAATATAAAGATAAAAAATAAATCACTCTCACTTCTGGCAAGCTATTCATGACATTATCCATGACATTAAATCGACGCTTCTACAGAACTAACTCTAACATGAAGATATATCGGCCAGTTAAATACATGCATGTATTAATTAACCTGGTTGTGGAAAGGGAAATGAATATGTATCATAAGTGAAAAAATAATGTTGGTCTGTTGAAAGAATCACCTTCAGAACTGAGCAAGCTACATCAGGCCAAAAATAATCACCTGCGCAATGATACGTTTAAGTGCAGTACGTCATCAATAAATTATGTTTAACTCATGACAATTTGTTAAATTGATTAATCTTACTTGCACTATAGACAGGGTAAACACAACAGAATTGTAATTTGCCCCAGCCACTAATTTATCTCTAGAGCAATGCAGAAGAATATACTCTTTTCAAAAGTCCAAAACAGTAGGGGCCCCCATCCTCTTTTTATGAGATCTGAACACTGTGTTTGCAGTCGATTTCAATGCGCATGATGCAACTGCAAATTCCCTGTATCAAATTATTACGAATTGGGAGAATTACATCCAGTTGCCTATTCATGTTGAAGACATCTCATTGTTCTTATCGGATTTTACTGAACTGTGAAATTCAGGCAACAGCCTTTAATCACAAATTAGAATATTACACATTAGAAACATTAGAAATTTTACACATTAGAAACATTCATAGGTAACTACATAAGATAGTAATCAAATTACAATGTTGTCAAAATAATTTGCATAGTAAGACACTGTCAGATATCATCCACCTCATGCTGATCTGTTTGTAATGTGATCGCAAGAACAATTACAAGCATTAGACCTACAAAGCAATTGAAGAAAAATTGTTGGCAATGCTGCATAAGGCGCTATATTGACCATACACCCTACAGAAAATGAACAAGCAGACACAATAAACATTTGAGGCTGATAATAATTGATGCCTTAAAAATAATAATGCCCCAAAAATAACAAACAATATCAACAACAATAATCATAAACAAGAACAGAGAAATGTTTAAAAACATGATTATTTAGAGTTAAGGCTAAATCGAACTCCATGAATTTGCCTATCGGTCTTAAAACCAGCAGGCTATCAAAAACAATTAGTAAGTGTCAGGACACTACACCTTCTTAAGGCATACCAAACGTGAAGAAAAGATCAGGCTGGGACCTTGCTATTTACTAAAACTTACGGCCTACTTTCTCTTGTATTGTTGAACCTATGGTCGTAAGTAATAACCAGATGTACTGGCTGATTTCCAGTACACTGAGACACTTCTGTGGAGAATGGCTTTCACCCCCCAAAAAAGAACACAAATTTTATTTCCAACAGCACTACCCCCCAGCACACTAATGCAATGTTGGCATCTGATCTGATCAGTGATCCAATGTGACATTCAAGATACCATAAAATCTTTATAGATAGCAAGGTGCTCACACAAAAGGCAACTTCCACCTGGAATATAAATGAAAGCAAAAATTCACTTTATCTGCAATAGTTTCCAGTTCACCATCATATGTTTAACACATATTTGGGGCTGTTTTTTGTTACCTTGCTTCTTAGTGCTAGTGCTGGACTCCTGTACATTCCTGTACATTTTTGTACATTTCCCACTCTAACACACCTAATTCATCTCATGGGGTAAATATAAAACTCAATACAACAAAAGAAATAATAACCACAACATCCTTATATGTTGCAAGTCAACACTATAGGACCCTTGGAAAATTCCAGTTTCACATAAAAGCATTTAAAGGTTTTTCACAAGAAAAACAAACAAAACGTTAAGATGTTGATACTGTACTCTGAGGTTATGTTTTGGACAAACGTTTTTAACAAAGGCAACAGCCCTGCAGGCTTACCAAACATTTGCGCTACCATACTATTCAATACAAACTAACAAAAATCCAAGCATTTAAGTGATTAAATGTCTTATGGTCTGTAGTAGCCTTGAGCTTCACTCTGCTTTTAAGTGCAGACAGCTGGATAATGATGCAAGTGTGAGCAAATGTTAAATTAGGTTTGATTTTTTTAGACACTGTTTGCAGTTACACTTTTAGACAACTGACTATGCCAATGACTTTAAGACCACAGAATGGTTTATTTATGACTCTTATTTCACTGCAAACCTAAAAACTAACGTGATGGAGGCATGTGTAAAACAGCAAATGAACAGTATAATGATTATCAAGGTTTAATATGCAGGCATATACTTTTCGTCACTTGCTAGAACTCCCTCAAGTGACTGTGAGTAAAATTGTAATGTTGTCTTTACATGTAATGCATGTATTAGAAAATCTGTTAAAATATTAACATTTTCTAACTTTAAATTTTAATTTAAAAAAGTAATGAAAAAAATAGGCTACACTCTAATATGAAGGTAAACCATGATAACCATCCAATAACCTGCTTTTATGTTGTTATTAATCATTATAATCCTGTTCAGTTCATCTGGTAATCAGAAATCTCTTTAGGAGCTGGGTCAGGTGTACCGTAACAAGGACGGGTCCTAATATTTCATAAAATATGACCGACAACCAGGTAGAAAAAAGAAGAAAAGATTTGTAATGGTAGCCCTACACAGTCTAGCGCACACATCCACACTCACAGTCCCAGCTGGGAGTGCTAATGGCATGCTACAAGCTGCAATCAATAGCCTCACTCTTTACATTTGCATAATAAGCATATCCTTCTCTCTGACAGCCTCACAGGGTCATCAAGGGTTCACCTGTCTCACTGTGTCTCCCCCACTCACACCCTAGTTGATAAATCCCTTGCTGTGGCTCCAATGTTTATGCTCAGAATATCAATGTGCTTGGAGTCTCTCTCTCTCTCTCTCTCTCTCTCTCTCTCTCTCTCTCTCTCTCTCTCTCTCTCTCTCTTTCACTTTCTCTCCTTGTAAGTGCACTCTTGAAGTCATTATTTTCCATATTTATTCCATTCTGATGGGTTCCATCAAACATCATCAGGTGAAAATCTGCCCATCTCTCCTGATCTACCTTTTTCGTCACTTCTTTGTTTTTTTGTCACCCCACAGTCTGAAGACAGGGTATGTAGGGTAATCAATCAATTATTCAGGAGTGTATCCTTTGAATTAATCACGTGAAACTGCATGTGACCTGGACAGGCATTATTGTATCCCCATTTCTTCTTGTCATCCTTAATTCAATTCCTTAATCTTTCATGAACTAATATTAATGCTGTGATATACATATATGTCTATCAGTCTGTGGGTCTGTGGTCATAATAGTGGTCAGGTGGGCTTTGTTCAGCTCATTTTACAGCCAGATACATCACCATGGCAACAACCGGCAGGGTAGATTAAGGAGAATCATGGAGAAATTTTAATTGCATTTAGAAAAAAATATTAGCAGTTTGACAGGATGTAAGTAAATTTCAGATAGATAAGTGCAAGATTCGAAAACGTCATTCATTCCCATGACTTTTTTTGAAATGGCTGTCAACTCCCCATTGGCAAAGTAAGGTTATCTGTCACAATTGGCCATCTTCCTAGTGTCCATGTCTCTATGGTTTCCCTGTCTCATGTCTTTGTTTTGTTTTACTTCCTTGTTGTGGTTCCGTTCCTTAGTTTTGTTTTCTCCGCCCCTCATTATTTGCACCTGTGTCTTGTTTAACTCTTATTAGTTCATGTATTTAAACCTTGTCTTGTTCCCTGTGTCTTGAGTGTTCACTGAAAGTCTAACCAATGTCTTTAAGCCCGTATGTAAGTCTAGCTGCCGTGTGTTTATTCAAGCCTGATTTTGTGATTCTTAGTTGTTCGTGTTTCCTAGCCTTTGTTTATCCTGACCTCTGTATATAATATCCTAGCACTTGTTTTTGTGTCATCATGTATTCTCAAACTCTCTATGTTGGTCATTTGCCCCTGGACTATGCTTATGACTAATTCTGGATTTGCCCCTAATAAGTCTCACTCTTCTCCGCACGTGTCCGCCTCCTTACCGCTCATCATTACATTATCATTTCATTTTTCTTTGTGGCATTGCTCAGTAGCAAAGTGCACCATGTCTATGATGCAAGGACGAAGAAGGTGACAGCTTTTCTTTACATAGAACAGCATACAAAACTAAAATGGTTCAAACTGTTTTTGCTAATCGATGATGCAAATTAATTCCCAGCCCTGATAACTCTAACTAAATCTAACCTTACTCTTCCAGGTTGTCTTCAGCAGCCTCTTCATCCTCCTGTTGAGTGTGTAATAGTGTAATATTCTAGCTACTCCACCCAGGTTTGGAGCCACACCTTGGCCTCCGCACATTGATGTTTTTACAGTGAGAGGATTCGGGTCCAGGCCCATAATGAGCAAGGCAAAGACAAAAAAAAAAAAAGGCAAAAGCTCTCGAAGGGCAATTTATATCAAGTCATATTGCAAAACCCCTGACTTGGTAGTTGAGGGATAGACAGCAGAATGCCAAAAATCCAGACTAAGACATGGAAAATCCACTCTATGAAAGTAAATATTGCTGACAAATTGGACATTTGATTCATACTTCATCTTTGCTTTTTATTCTTGTGACTTTTAAGAGGTAAGTGTGAGGTTCTACTGTCCAAAAATCTATTTTATATTGTAGACACATCATCGGGGCAAACAGACATCAAAGGACTTATTAAAATAGAAACATGGAAACGACTGGAATCTACAGTTCTGCAGCTAGGCCTGCAGTCTTTTTCAGTGTCAAACAAGATGCAAGGACATATTGCCTAAGAAGTGTTATGACATTTTAAAACACACACTATAACATAATAACCCCCTTCAATATGTAATGTCATAATTGCACTGCTGAACAAGGTCTTGAGGACTTGGGCTCTTTTCTATTTTCCCTTTAAAGGTAAATTTACAAAGCATATATTTAAGCCAGAAAGCTTCTGTACCTAGATAGGATAATAGGAGAGTGCGTTTTTTGTAATCATATGAACAACCACTGAGGCATGACTAAACACCAATAATATTAAACATGTTCACAATTAAATATATTGTAATTGTCATCCTATAGAAATTAATACAACATTTATAGAAAACAGAATGATAACAGAATAACTACTCTAGATGTTATTTAGATAACAGTATAACCACTAATAAATTTTCATGCAGCAGACTCAGAAATAAAGTCCCATATAAGTCTCATTTAATATCATTTCTTCATAAAGTGCAATGAATCACAATAGTCTAATGACAATATAATCACAAAAGTTACCCTGGTAATTTGTGTTCCAGCTGAGAAGGATAAAACTGACTATTTCAGTTTAATCAGCTTGACAGTACCATGCCATTCTGTCTTTCAAATGCTCCAAATTTATACCATAGGAAAGTTATCTCAGTTCTAGAGGAGTTAGAACTTTTAATTACTGCAACTATTAAGGTAAGCATTATGAAGAAAAGAAAGAGTATGACATCTGCATAATGAAAGAGATCTGGAATAATTTTATAGCTTTTGAACTCCAAAAGTAATGTTCAAACAACTTAACATCAAATGTATTATACAACTTTGAAAGTGGTCTTTGCATTATGCTTTGTGCAAATCTTCCAGAAGGAGGAAGTCACACTTGATCTTAATATGCAGGTGATCTTAATTAAGAGGTGTGCTGTCCTGTCCTAGGACGGCACAAAAAAGTCACTAAATATGACACGAAGGTGGGAGGGGTGGTGGTGGTGGTTAATCATGATAGGAAATATTTTGATAGTTACTTCCTGAATTATCACTTCCAGATTAGAATATTGTAATGCCTTATTATCTGGTTGTACCACTATGCAGATAAACAAGCTCCAGCAGCCAGAGAAAGTTTGATCACATTACTCCTATCTTAGCTACACAGCATTGACTCCCTGTAAAATGTATTGATTCTATACTTTTTATGACCTACAAAGTATTCAATGGTCTTGCCCCATGGTACCTTAGCAAACTTTTGGTGCATTATGATTCACCACATCTTCTTAGATTAAAAGGTGCAGGCTCTTTATCAGTACCTTGAATAAGGAAATCTACTGCAGGGAGCAGAGCCTTTTTCTGTAAAGCTCCCGCACTAAGGAATAACCTTCCTGTTAGTGTTTGAGATTTAAACACAGTCTCAATGTTGAAGGCGAGACTGAAAACCTATTTGTTTAGTCAAGCATTTTATTAAATACCTCTCATCTTAGGTAAAGGTGTAGATCTGGGGGTTCATGAGTGTTGAAGATTATGGAAAACTTGGACATTTTTGTCACTCAAGTTTGTTAACTAAGAGCTAATGCTCTAGGGAGCCATGTCTGTGCTACCTTTTTGCTCTATCCTTTTAGTTGTACTGCCATAGTTGTACTGCCATAGCTACTGTTGTCCACCCTTGCACCTTATATACCCCTATTTTACACACCTTAGTATTTGAACATGCCGAATAAACTGTCCTCTCTGTCTGCCATGATGCATCTACTCTTGGTGCCATATTGTTGCTGTGTTTTGACCCACATCCACCTCAGCCTTCCACTTCTCTGCTGCCCTGAGCAATTGTTCCTTGTTTGATTCTGCGCCACATGGTTTTCCACATGGGATACAGCTACAGTACACTCAGCAAACCCACGCTACACCTACACTCATCAAACACAGGCTTTGACTTTGACAGTACAGTAAACAGTGTATGCATGGTCATGACCTGTCTTTTTGGCTCTTATGTAATTCTTTTTTTTTTTTAATCATCTCCTTAGCAAATTCACAATTAAAAAGAAAAACCATTGGCCAATATGAGTAATAAAAATCATAAGCATAATTAAACAAGCACAATCTGCACATTTCCTCTTCTTGTCTGTGCACATTTACCTCCCCTCCCTTTCCCTGACCTCGCCTCTTCCCATATCTTTGTGTTTGAAGAAGAGAGAACAGAAATCTACTGTGAGATGTAGAATGGGCCGTCAAACAACACTTAGCAGAAGACAAATATATTGGTCCATTTAATTAATATTTGGCTGTTTAAAGAAATCTCTGAAAACTGTCAATGATATATAAGATACTGTGGCTGGATCCCATAAATTATATTCTGGCTGCTTCCTGAAAGGTCCTTAATTCAAACATGGACGAAATTAGCCTGGCCAGATTTTGTTAGGTATCTGTATTAGATTTAATATTAACCACTATTCTAGGTTCTCTGTGCTTCAATTTTAAATATAGCCACAAGCAGCAATCACCAGTCTGAGCATTAACTCACGTGTCTGGTATGACCATAGATTAAGCAGCAGTCTAAGAAGTAACTCTTACTGCTGACATGACTGTAAACTCTAGATTATTTCAGTAAGATCCATGCAGTGTGTGGGATTCAAACCACAGACATTTCAGATAGCTGGATCATGCTTACGATTGGGATCCACTGTAGGACCTAAAAATCTGGTAACTTTTTGAGTTTTTGTTGATAGCAAATAGATCAACAAAAAATAGACGGATTATTTTCTGGTAAATACAATACTTTTTAGAATTGTAGAAAAGAAAATCCATGTTCTTAGAAGTATATTTTTGTTTGTTTGTTGGCTTATGCCAAATATAATGTGCTGATATGTTTTAGTATAAACAATTGTTTTTGTATTCCTTTGAAAATAGCTTCATAATACCATTTTATGTCTACCACATAAACTACAATACAATACAATACCTATATTGTATAGATATTATTTTGGTTTCTTTTTTGTTTTATATATATATATATATATATATATATATATATATATATATATATATATATATATATATATATATATATATATATATATATATATATATATATATATAAATAATTTTTCCCTTTTTTTTTTAAAGCCATAGCTCTTACTACAGTATAGGATATATGTAAAAAAAATTTCCATCCCTCTGCGTAGGCTAAATGGGCTGTTTCCATTAAATGATGCTTCATTTTTTCTGGGGTTAATGTGTATACGCCCGATACATGAAACACATCCATATACTACTTGTTATGGCATTAAACAGCAAGATAAAATTAAAATTTGGTCATTCATTTAGTCTACTCTTGTTGTTTTTTTTACAGTGGTAAGACATTTCACTCCATGATAGCGCTGATATTTTTTTTGGCAAGTCCTGTTATTTAAATATGAAGTAGGTAATTGTGCGCTGTACAGCCTCCTAATAGGCTCATACTTTGCCTCATACTTTGCAGGCAGCATCAGACTGTGTTTGCATGTATGACTGTGAATTTCTGTGTTGATGTGTTCTTCTTTTCCTGATTTCATTTAGGTATGAAAACACATTTTCACTGCATGATTTCTCTGATATTTGCTGCTTTTTTCCAGAGGTTACCTTTACAGTACTATGTATTTGTTTAATACAGGATTAATGCACTTCTTTCTATCTTTATCTAGGCTTTCTTCTTATATCCTGCAACTAATTCAAATCTGATGTGAGGCACCTGGATACCAAACACCTACTACCATGATTGCATGTCAATTTGGTTTTGTCCCTTTTTATAAGAAGCTGCCATTAAAATGGTATTGGAGGTTTGGTGATGATGGCCATATGAAATGGACAATACTAAGATCCATCTGCAGCTACTTGGATGTCCCTGCACCAAAACCAGTCTTTAAAGTTGTTAAAATTTCTTGCACTTAATGTGAAAAGCTAGTAGTGTATTGGTGAAGGTTTTCAATGCTAAGAAATATACTATGCTTCTCATATAGACTCATAAGAAGTGAAAAGTCAGTTTGTGTGTGCGTTTGTCTGTTTGAAAGAGAGACAATGTAAGCCACGGGTGTGTGTGTGGGGGGGGCACTGTTTACTTGAATCTTAGAAGTAATTATGTGTGTGTGTGGGTGTGTGTGTGTGTATGCTGGTGGGTTTTTGAGTATTTGGTGTTGGTATAAAAAGGTAATAACTGTACCGTGCTGCGCTAATAGCCTCCATTGATTATATTATATTATGACTGCAAGTAGTACGTGCCTTATAAATGTTTAAAATTTTCAAAGTTCAACTCATAACCTTCTGAATCTGATATCAGTGTAGAACTTTGTTCTGTCATTACATGCATGTCTGTAAATTTCTGTGTTGATGTGAAATACTTTTTTCTTAAATGTGAAGTAGGTAATTACGTGCTGTAAAGCCTCCTTTTGGGCTATCTGTCTCATACTTTGCAGGCAACATCAGACTCTATTACATGTATGTCTGTACATTTCTGTGTTAATGTGTACTTTTTTCCTGATTTCAGCTCATTTAGTTATGAAAACTTAAGGCCTGTGATAATAGGACTAAATAATACGCAAAATAGGTAATTGTTCACTGTAGAGCCACCCAGTGATGGATTTGGCTTAAACTTTGTGATTTTCCTCAGAATGTACTATGAATTTATCTGTCCATTTTGGTCAAAATCAGACAAACTATGCCAGAGGTTCTGTGATATGGCTAAGAGAAGTCATACTAGTATTCATTGAACTAATGTTTTGCATCCATAAAAGTGGCTAAGGTACTTGACTTGTAATTGGGGGTTGCTTTTTCAAGCCCCACTACTGCCAAGTTGCTATTGTTGGGCCCCTGATCAAGGCGCTTAACACTTAATTGATCAGGATGTAATTGTAAGTTGCTTTGGCTAAAAGCAGCAGGTAAATGTAGTTTGATGCTGTAAACATTTATTTAGCACCAGCTAGCAGTGTTTTATTTGCATATTTTACGGGTCTCAGTTAAGCACAAAATTTAAAGTGTCCAACTAGCATTCACATAACATATTTAGTTTGTGTGTTTAGGTTTACATGGACTCCTTCAAAAAAGAAAAAAAACTTAAAGCCTGTCCCTGAATGTTGCTGGCAGAGCCTGCTAGGCTTATAGCCATTTACCAAGCTGTCCAGCCAACTCTAGTAAGGAGAGCAGTTAGGAGCATCCAGAGGTTATGCTATATTTATTCTAAATTGCTGTTTAAGGAACTGAGCATTCAAAAATAATTGTGACATTTTATACTAAGCAACACAACATAAAGGCTGTTATGGTTGAGATAATAATTGTAAGGACAGAAATGAAACATAATTTAAATAATTACATTTATTTTATTATTCTTTTATTAATCATACATTATTTCCTTTATTATCATTTGTCAGTTATGTATTTGTTTAGATTTCATTTAATTTTAAAATATATTTTTTCAATAAATATAGCCTACACAAAGAATAAATCAACAAGTAAATCATTAAGAAGGAAGAACTTTGTACTGATTTTTGCAAACTGCAAACAAGCTAACTGACCACAGAAGAGCACAGCCTCCAGATGCAGGTTGAAGACAGGACACGCATGCATTTGAAATGCTTCAGACATTCATGTTATCTCTTGAATGTTCAGGTAGTCTTTGGCACTGGAAACACAAACAAATCTGGGGTGGTCTTGCTGTTCTGCCCTATTAAATCATGCTGCTACATTTAATAATTTATGGGTTTTTCACTGTTATTGCTCTGGAAATGTATCTGTAATTTGTTTAAGAAAGTGTACTATTAACTGCATACAGTTAAATCAGGAAAACTGAATTTGTTTTTTGCATCTAAGTGGTAAATAAAAATGTTAAGAGCTCCTGCCATATGGGTGGATTAGTGCAGGTGTGAAGTGTGAACATTTATTTTTCCTGTGTGCAGAAAAACACTGCGCCTATATGGAAACCTCCATTTACTTCTAGAACATCCTCAATGATTTCACTCTGGACCTGGGCCATGGCTAGAGTTGGGTGGGGGTGATTAGAGAGGCAGTTTTACAAGTAGGATTTATATTTTTATTATAGAGTGATCATAGTGTAATCTACTGAGACATGTTTTCAAAGTGTTTTCAGAATGAAACAAAATTATAATGACAGTGGTGAACTGCCACACCGGTAAAGAGTTGAAGAACCCTATTATTACACTTTATTATGACTTTACTGATTTGATTCAGGAATTATTGCGCTATGAATAAAGAACAAAATGGTCATACTTTTACCACTTTCAAAGTGAGATGGTTCAAAATTGAGTTATTCGTTACATAAAATAAACGTTGATTATTTTTAGCTTTCCTATAATGATCATGTAAACTGGACAACAAAAACACACAAGATGGAAAACTTCGTCATTTCACAACTATTCAGTTGTTCGGTTTTGTATGCCCTCCACATAGAGTACAAAAACTGCAAAGTTTGATACATGAATATTTCTTTTGTATAGAACGTCGTAATATTTTTAGTCCCTTCCTTGCAGATCACCGTGTTAACGCGCCACAGAATTAAAACGTTATCATTGCTAAACGAATGTCTAAATACTAGGTCACAAAACATGTGGTGATCATCTGAAATGCGTAGTCGTGGTAGCCTATAGATTCTGTAAATAATCATATATATGGCATAGATTCTTTATACAGCAGCCAAATCAATAGACCAGATTAACCCTTCACGTCTTTAAGTCTTCGCACGACTTTTTTCTTGAGAGGCTATTGGAGGTTACGTCATGCCAAATCCTGAGATTATCGCTTTAAACCGCTGTCACGATAGACAATAGCGACTCGCGATGCTCTGCGAAATAGGGAGGGCTGAAAGATTGGCGAAGCAAAGAGTTAAGCAGTTAAGCAGCTTTGCAGTGACTTAGCATCTTAGACTGGACTAGCGATATTGCGGTGAAGAAACATTGGAAAGGATACTGATAGCTTTAACCTACTGCTCTGTAAAACCACTTAATCTGCAAAAAAAAATAATTTAAGGTCAGAAAATTAACATTTATTATAATTTAATTTGCTTGCCAACCAGTTGCTAATAAACCGGCTAACTCACCAACCATAAACAAAAAAACAAAACAAAACAACCCCCCCCCCCCCCCCCCCAAATGTTAGCTATATACGATATATTCCATCTTCCCGATTGGCGGCCTCGCGTTTGTGTAGCCTAACGCTACCATTTTATAATCGGATCTGAACATGTTCCGATAGCTATATAAAATCTTCTTACACAGGTCTACAGTTGGTATTTTCTCTATTTTGGCGCTATAAAGCTGCTATGCAAAGCCCCGCCCCTTTAAAACAGCCAAAACAGTAGCGTGATTGGTTGAGGACGCTCAACGTGGCTAATTCCTTTGAAAACCGGCGGTAACCTATCGCAAGTAAAATTTGCGTGGCGAAAAAAAACCATTCACTTGAATGGGAAAGGGCGCCTGAAAGCGAGGAAGTAATTCGATTCACCGAGTTTATCCGGGTGAGGTTTAATTTAAGCTTGGAATCGTGAGCCAATAGAAATCCAGAGGGCAGGACTATGCGCTTTTCCTTCAGAAAGAAAAAAATAGTTAGCAGTCTTTTCTGCTCATTCGTTAAAATAATGTCACAAAAACAAGACTACTAAAACAGATAGTGTTAAGGAACATTAGCTGTTTGCTGAATGATTACGTCCTTCCAAAATGACACAGTATGAAGACCGCCCATAATCGCAATAATTAAATAGCTTTTGCTATAAACAAAAAATAAATTATATATATATATATATATATATATATATATATATATATATATATATATATATATATATATATATATATATATATATATATATATATATATATATATATTTAGCGTCATAATTCGAGATTAACAAAACTAGGCTACGGAACTACTAACAATGAGCCTATTTTGCATTTTCTTTTGTCTGGATAGAAATATATACAGAGAACTTTATAATCGTATTAGTCTATATTTTATGTGACTTTTTTCAGAAAAAAACAAACAATTATTAAGATCTTTGCATTCTTTTACTAAAAGTGGAGCTCAGTATACCATGTTTCCCACTACATTTCTGTCTTAGGTAGGGTCACATCCTTCCTATTAGTCAGACACCAGCACATAATTTAAAGATATTTCCTCTAAACAATCTACAAAGTGACTATGATGTTTAAAAAAATGCTGCCCACACACCCGCACACCCACACGTACCACAGTCAGAATGGTGGATAACATCTTTGAAAAGGTCAAAAACCATTAGCTAGGGACCCTTGGCCTCAAGATGAACCCAGGCCCTAGTCATCATCTATTTGAAGAATTCCTTAGACAAGCTTCTTTTAAGGTGGTTTACATGAAGCAAGCATCGCCCAGAAGCTGCTGCCTTTGTAATGGTAACTGTAGTTCTCCACCACTATGGTTCACGTCTTTGCACATAATTAATGAACAAACAAAATGCGCCTAATACAGGACCAAGAAAAGCAATACTACAACAACTATGATTATGATTATGATTATGATTATGCTTATATTATTATTATTGTTGTCATTAATATTGTACGTACTTAGTAATAGATTATTCTAATTGGATATAAATCACCCGTGAGTTCTTTTTTTTTTTTAATTTAAGGAGCATTTATGAACTATGTTTTTAAAGTGACATTTGAACTATTTAGATTGCCCTTATATGTTTCACTCATGTGAGTTTACATGCCACACTACAAATAACTAATTATTTTGGGAAATTGTTATTATAGTTTAATTATTTTACCATGGCGTGTAAACAGTCATCCCTAAATTATGCGTGTAGACTATTTAATTTGCATTTAAAGTGCTCCCATCATCATTCCTTCTTTTACAATTGAACAGTCTCACTTTGCTTTGGCACCCTTTTATTGACCAAGGTCAATTACATCACAAAAAGCATCAGTTTAATTTTATGTTTTCTACAAATTATAACGAGGACCTAACATACAGTGCCTCCTGTATGCATCCATAACAAAACACACCTAACTGAATTTTGCTTTAAATGTTCTAAAAGTCTCAATATTTTACTAGGCTCATTACATTAGACTGTGAAAGTTTTTCACATAAATATGAGATAAATCAGTTACAGTTTTAATAAATATATGATACTGTTTGGAAACTCTTTTTATCCAAGGACAAAAAGTCTTCATGATGACTAATATATAAAAATGCATTTGTATAAAAACAAATTTTTTCTTCTGTACTTAACATATCTCTTTAAAGTATTGTAATATCCTGGTCTCTGGCGATAACGGACACACAAGAGCGTCCTTCGGAGCCCGGCCCGCTAGTGGTTCGAGTAGTCGCTGTGTTGCAGACTGCGGTGGTTGTGTTGCCGGCTGAGTTTGAACCAGAAGAGGTCGGTCGAATTTTGGTGTTGGCTAATCTATGATCTTTTTTCCACTTCATCCTGCGATTCAGAAACCAAATTTTTATCTGCCTCTCAGAAAGTACCAGGGCATGGGCGATCTTCTTCGCGTTACATACCGACTATAGTGGAAGTCGTTCTCCAGTTCTAAAATCTGCTGCCGGGTATAAGCCGTTCGGGACCGTTTGGGCCCAGATCCACTGAAACAGGAGCTCACTGAAACAAATGGATAAAAGAAAGAGTTGGCTGGGGGGGGGGGGGGGTAAACCAGCGTAAACTGGTTTCGGCATTTATTCTATATTTGTATTCACATAACCACATTTGGGACTTGGCCTGTGTAAGTAAGATATGAGCTACTGAGAATATCGCCAAAAATATAAATCTAACATTACAAATATTGGGGTTTTTGCTTTATCTTAGTGTGTCTCTCCGCCTTCCATCTCTCTTCTCCGACACATACTTACGAAAAAGACTGCCAAGAGTAGTTCCTCTGCTGTATAATTTATGGCGGGTGTAATTGCAAGTGCTCTGTTGTAAATCCGCCTCGTATGCGTCGCTTCAAAGGACTTTTCTCTTATATCGTTAACATCATATCCAGCATGACTGGTAATGGCAAACAAGCGAAGTAAAGTCATGGGACTGGAACGGAGCAAACACGTGCAGAGAAAGATGGAGAAGGAGAGTTGTCGCTATGGGACAGCAATAACAATTACATAAGCTATGCCTACCCGCACTGGCGTGGGTTTTCTTCATCCAGGGATGACCCACGTGCTGTTTAGTCGCGGCTGTGTTGTTAGGTAGTTCAGGGGTAGCTTGGATGCAGGCGGTTGCGCAGCTGTTGGCGTGGAAGTGGAGGTCAGTATCGTCGGTAGGCTGTCATGTGGAGCTGTCTGTGCCTTCCCCGCGAAGAGGTTTCCACCATGGGTGAACCCATGCCTGTGTGGAGGCTCAGACTCAGAAATGCTTTCACAGTTATACCGTCGCTCCTGGTAGGTCACGCGCTGAAGATACAGTTCCTGGTGGAGATGCTGGAACCCGGTGTCCTGTCTATAATATTCAGGACTGTGGTCAGTGATATTGTTTTTTTGGGAATATTCCTCACAAGGAGGAAATTTAGGATCGATGTAATTAGAGTCCATCAAATACAAGCTCATGATCATTAATTTCGAGAGTGAGAAATAAATTTTCCACCTTTCTGCTGTATAAAGCCCTCCTACCAGTGTGGGGACGCTGTAAAGTTACGTTTACCACGTGACTTAATAGTCCAATTGCTGTTAGTGAGGTCATATCTGGACAGGGAACCAAATGTTTATTTGTCTTTTGTACCTTTTGTGTGAGGTTATGAAACGTATTTCAAACTGCCATATATAAAAATAGTTTAACACATGGCATCAGTAATAGAGAGGGACAGTGATTTACTTCATATTTCATAGTGTCATAAAACTGAAAATGTTTCTTCTGCGTATAACACTGTGCAGTTTTCTAATGTTTACTTTAACTCACAACGAATTTATGCCACAGACCTGCCGTAAGTTCAGGACGATTATACAAACTTCGCAAAACGTGGAATTTGGAATCGCCCATGTATTCCCGTAGATACGAATTTGCGGTAAATATTACACAAATTCGGCTCTACAGGGTGCATATAGACGACTTAAGGATAAATAGGTGCAAACGTCTCCATCCGTTGCCCCGCCCCACTAGAACAGATGGACCGTATACTCGTTTAGCCATACAAACACGCTTTCTCTTTCTCTCTCTCTCTCTCTCTCTCTCTCTCTCTCTCTCTCTCTCTCTCTCTCTCTCTCTCTCTCACACACACACACACACACACATCGTAGAAATCATAAAAGACCGCTTATTTTACTCGCGAACCGTAGCGTTTTTAATTTTACATTTACATTTAAAGCATTTAGCAGACGCTCTTATTCAGAGCGATTTACCAAAATCTTAATTCTCGTTTTCTTCTTGCTGTTTACCACATACTGTATTTCTAAAATCAGCTTGTTGGATTAGTAATTGTAAATCTCCAAATATTCTATTTCTACCTTTAAGCAGTCTATAAAAGACATTGTACATGACCAGTGACAATTTGGCAAATAAAATGTATGATAACATTCACGTTAGTCTCGTTTTAGTTGGATTATTACAGTGAGATATCTCAAAGCAAAATCAAACTGCCTTTTCTGATAGGATATGACAGCAAATCCGTACGAATGTGGACGACCAAACTCATATAAAAAGTTGTTAATTATTAACTTTTACGGCCTCATTGTGAGGAATTCAGAGACATCTCTTTGCTCGTGGTAATCTGACCAACTTTTTAGTGAGATGAGATCACACTTGTTTTTCTGTATGCTTCCGTTAGTCTAGGATGCCAACAGCGCAGTCGCCCATCCCCCGTTCACCCTGTCTCCCCCTCTCTTGCTGAAGGCATATTTTAATATTAGACAGCCTGACCGACGTTTCACCCCAGGATAAGATTTGTTTCAATAGTTCACTGCCAAAGAATTATTGATGAGACACCGTCAATGAAATTTGTCCCTATACAAATGTCATCTATCCTCTTCTCATTCGCTGAGTGAATGTAGACTTAGGCTACTATGCATTTAGACCATGATGTTTTTTGAAACAATACTAAATGTTTGAGGTTATGCTTTATTCTACTTTGACTTTGATTCATATGAGACGATTAAGAGTAGGCTATGCAGTGCAGTCGTTAGGAAATAATCCTTGTCCGAGGATCGCCGGTTAAAAATCTATAAAACGGTTATAGCCTGTATTGCTTTATTTCATTACATGTATACACTTATTCGGTCCATTTCTAGCCTGTGAACTATTTAGAAACCTAATATTTGCATTATTTATACATCTATATTTAATTTCTATCTATTTTTATAGCGTCAGCGTCATCTCATCTGTTAAAACGGGTGAGTATATCTATAGAAAATGTCGCTTGGATCTATTGGCATATTGTGTTTGAATTAATAACGAGAAATTTAAACGCAAAAACCTGAACTCCATGTTATAGAACCTATATTTTTTTGGAATTCTCAATATTCCAAACAAAATCACAACAAAAGTGCTAGGCTAACACGTACAGTGTTTATGTCCAGAAGAATTAACAGTGTTAATTCAACACTGATGACTTTGCTGTAGTGAGTTAGGCCCTACATTTTATTTACTAATATAAGTAGTAGTAAGTAGTAATATGTTATATTGATGCATTGCAAGGTAACGTTTAGCAGGACGTGCGATTGAGATCTACCGAATATCTCTGCCAAACCTTTGACATCAGAACTCAGAATAAGTCTGATCCGAATCGTTTACTTAAAGAGAACAAGCCGTATAATTCCTCATTCTGCAGGCTGTCTGTTTGCTTGATTTTTTACTGTTTGTAAAGGAATTCGGGGTGTCATCGCAGGTCACGCAGTAAGAAGGAACTTCGGTGTCTACTTGCACAGCCTGTCCAGAGAGAATGTTCATTTCTCTGTTAGATCCTTAGACAACATATGAAGCAACTGAAGTATAGTATAATTGCTAACATAATGATTTTAGAAACGCACTATGAATAGACTTTCAGTGAGGATGAGACTGATTGCCAGGTGTCATATTTTATACAGACGAACAGCTCTTACTGCACGATTTATCATACGGGAAATTCTTTGTAACGGTTGCTTTACTACTGCAGGATACGATGGTGCAAAGATACATTTGACTTTATGAAACTGCTTGAGGAAGAACAACAGTGATATCTAGTCACGCTTTCATTTTGTTTCAAATTATTCATACAACCTGAGGATCATGAAGATTAATAATATTAAACAGAATGTTAAAATCCTAATTGAAACCCATTAGCGCAAAAACACCAAAGCATTTCTCAAAGTAACATTAAATTATGGTATTAATTAGTGCCCCGCCCTCAAAGACACCCCTTGGGTGGTAGAGGGGCAGGTGTCTATTTCATTACTAGCCTGAAAAATAAGATTATTAACTTACTTCACCGTGTGGAAGCCATTTGCCGGGGACGAGTATACAGTTCGTGGATCATTTGGAGTAAGATAATAATCACTAGACACTCGTGTTCTAAAATTCATTTAGATAAGATGTAGTTCACACGGTTAAGTTGTTTGATGTAAATATATTGAGGTGTTTGTCAGCTCTGCCTAACCATAAAACTTACTTTAACAGCATCACGTGCTGGCCGCGAGCCACTCACGTCACTGAACTTAGGCCCGGTGCCTTATTCAATCTCCAAAAGTTTAAAAAGTGAAAAAGCCCTACAAACAGGTTTCTGTCAGACACAGTCTAAGATCCGTGGTAATTCAGCAATGCTATATAAGTTCAGATATTAATACCACTATATTCAGTTTTTACAAGGCTGCGACGGTAAGTAACCTAATAGTTTAATAATTTGTTTTCTTTATGTGGTAGCCATATGCAGTGTATATTTTACCGGTGGCCGTCAAGTGTCTGTCATTATATATAACATTCTAGTGTGCAAATACATTTGATTTTTCAATACGTTGTTGTGTAGTTTGTTAATCTAGAAGGTCAAAACAGTTAAAACGCTGTATCCCCATTTAAGATAACTGTCACTTCATATGTATTTTGATATGAGCATAATGTGCAACATATGAACTTTCATTTAATTTGAGCTATTTTAATTTAATTTCGTTTATTTCCTGCTTTAACTTCACAGAACATTATTTAAAAGATAAAAAAAAACTTTACTTAGGCCTCTGTTGTCAGTTGGTTTTGGGAGATTTTTTAAAATTTCTTTAACCGTAATTCAGACTGTCTTATTTACACTGCCTTGTGCTTCGTTTACAAACAAATGTGTAATTATCTTTAGTCTGGTAATTGCTGACGTTTTGGATTATTCTTATTATGCCGAACGTATTTAAACTACTCCTGCATATATCAAAGGTAGCACGGTAATCTGTCAAAGTAAGGGCTATCTCCGTTCCCATCTGTTTCATTAGACAGGAAACAACTGTCGTCGTTTTAGAGGTGCTAGGCAAAGCCATAAAATTTTATTACGCGTCAGGGCCATAAAAGTTTTACAGGCACACGTCTGTACTGTAAATAATTACAGAGGGCCACAAAGAGCCTGCATCAAATCTCAGCTACGAAAGTAAAACAGAAAATGGGTCGTGCATTGTTTGATGAGTGAATCGCTACTGCTTTATCCATTTAAATATACTTATCTAGTAACAGAGAATTCCATACATTGTGAAATCAGAAGTTGCCTGCACTTCATAAGAATTCTAGCTGATCTATTGGTCACAGTAATACGACCAAAACACAGTAATAATAACACAGTAATTCACATTCTTAAACAGGGGCGTTGGTTTCATTTCTACTTTTGGGGGGTGAAGGACGAACGACGACGACACACTGCTCACATCACCCAATCTAACACATTATATGAGTAGTGTGATTAGGAATTATTGAGGGTGGCCCCCCACCCCCCGGCACCAAAGACAAAAACAAAAGTAAACTAAACTGTTTTTACGGAGTTAAAAATGTAAGCCTAATTGTATAGAATCTATACAATGTAAGTGTTTTGTAGGATTACACATTAATTTCTTTGATCGACACGGAAGGTATTTCTTAAAAGTATGTTTAAATGATAAATTAATTTATCCAGCATCCTCAAGATCAATTTGACACATTGCGGATGTCATTACCCATTCGGACAAGAGACATGGACCGGAAAGTACTTAGTGCCTCTTTAGTGACAAAACACTGAACCAACAGGCCAAAATACCTCACACACTAACATGGAAACATTATACCCCCTAATGACGCTTTACAACAGGATTACATGTCTATGTATTTTTATTAAGTACATACACGAAACTTACAGGTTGTACATTTAGTCCACGTTTTTTCCTTCAAATCTTCTACTCAGTTGACTCAGTAGCCACGAGGTGATTATGCGAGTGTTTCCAAGCAACCTGAATTTTTTTTCTTTTTGGCTATTCAGACATGAACACACTATCTATTGGCTATTCGACACATTTTAATGAAACATCCAAGTTCTACAACTAATTCTACGTGAATTTAAATAATCAGTGAACTTAATAAAGGACAGTAACGGGTCCTTCGAGATCAAATATTACCATAGGAAATCTCTTTAGTTGGCAAGTTGCATGTAGTGCATAACGGACAAAATTTAGGCTAAGCCTGCAGAAAATGTAACTCAAAAGACAAAACATTTCATGTTCACATTATTTTCTTAATCTAATATTCACCGCTACAGCTCCAACCTCAGTAATACTAACATTAATTTACATCTTAAACTGTACATAAACAGACACACACACCAAAAATCTCAGACTATGTCTGTCAACGTTTTAAAAGAATTGCGCATACATGTTTTTAACGCCGTCCACTGAAATCCGAGACCTAGAATTGCTGTTTAACTTTGAGTTTGGAATCCTTCTTCCACTTCATGCGGCGATTCTGAAACCAGATTTTGATCTGTCTTTCGTTCAGACACAGGGTGTGGGCAATCTCGATGCGCCTTCGACGCGTGAGATAGCGGTTGAAATGGAACTCTTTCTCCAATTCCAGGGTTTGGTATCGGGTGTAACTCGTCCTCGAACGTTTTCCATCCGATTCTGGTACCAAATTGAGACACCATATTAATAACTAATGCATAGTTAAGTCATATGCAGCAGTTAAAGCCTGGTCCTTACTTCCTTCCTAAAAAGATCTGCTCTAGACATTTTTAAGTTACGTGGACGTAGAATACTTCCTGCACCTTTTAGTTATATTTAAGGCCTGACACAACTGATGCTGGGATACGGATAATCAATCAATTTAAATCCAGTCTAAATATCTAAACAGCAATTAGGTCAAGCCACTGTTCGCCTATAATAACAGATATTATTTCCCTTTTTCATTTAAAGACGTTATTGATTCTTCTTGGGATTCCCAAACCACTTTAGAAACATAATAAATATCACATAATTCAATGTCTGATTTCTATCAAGCAACTCTGAAAGAGCATTTCAGGCCATTTTAAAAAGTTTTAAACTTATATTGAATTTTGATCTTAAATCAGACGCAGGGGTTTTGGATGGTGGTTTGTTTCCTTTATGCAATTATGCCGTCATAAATTTGGGCCAAGATAGTCTCCTCATCGTAAGCGGACAGTTTTATGAGCAATTGAAGCCTTTGTCATAAAATTTACGACTGCTAGTTTTATTATTTCCGAATGCGGTCTATAAAACAGAAGAAAAACATTGAACGGACTCGAGGGGTTTAGGGAAAACGACATACATGAAGCAGTTATGCTAACCCAAGTACAACTGGAGGAGAGAAAAACTTTACCGTGATTCATGTGTAGTTTAGTCATCCAGGGATATATTTGCGGTTTTTGCGGGCTTAGTGGCTCCTGACGCTGTTGACAAGTTTGTCCCACTGTCTGTACGGACTGCGAGGGTCGAACTTTGTTTTCGACGACGTTTCTTGTTTCGCCTTTGGGCATATCACTCAGATTTTTTCCACCTTCTTTTTTGTGGAGGTAAAATCCATTGTTTAGAATACCGGTACTGTCTGCATTTCTGCGAACACTGGACGAGTCAAAGACAACTGACGGCTCCGCTTGACCAGAGCTCATTTCCTCCACTCGCCTCGAGGTTGATGCTGATGGGCTCATAAAAGAGCCGCGCCGGTTTTTGAGCACGCCGAAGCAGTATCTAGCTGGTACGTGGAACTCGGCGTCTGAGCCGTAGGCATTATGCACAACGAAGGCGGACGCTTCATGTTTTGATTTCTTGAACAACGAATTGGAAACATAAAAAGTCATCTCACATGTAACAACAAGAAAGAAACATTTACATTCCGTTGAATTACTACACAGATGTTTTATGTTCGAGGTGCGAGAATAATTTTGTTATTGTAAATGTATTTGATTTGTTTGTCTTTTGAACTTCATGGCGGCTTTATATTCTAAAAGGACCTAAATTTATATGTTAAGTTTTGTTTTTTTTCTTCTTTTTCTATTGCCAAATATGGATTGTTTAAACGGAATCACGTGCGTGTGCCGTACAGTCATACATTTGGTTAGACTGTACCAGTAGGTTATGCATGGAAGTGTACAAACATTTGATAAGTTGGTAACGGGGACGCAGGAGAAGTCGCAGGGAGAAACCGGACAGAAGACCAATAGCGTCATCTGCTGCTTAAGACTGTTTAGAGCAAGCAGTGGGGAATTGGAGCCTTTCTAGCTTTGTATTGTTGATTTGTATGCCAATAGTAAAGGAAGAGAAGGGAAATCAAAAAGAGAGTAAACAGATGTTCTAATCATATTTTCATAACAAGAAAAAAGAATTATCTAACTTTGTTGTATTCTAACTAAAACAGATCTTTCCGTCAGCATTACGCAGAAAGATTTATAAGAAGATTTATATCAGTGCCGCCAGGCCTAGTACATATGCTATATTAAAACAAGTCCACAGTAATGTTACTTTAGCCATTGCAGTGCCTGTTCCATCCTGTTCCAATATAATTTATGGAAGGCTATAATTTGCAATCATTGAGCCTTTTCAAGCATTTGAAATGTTTAAAATGAATAACGTATGTAAGAAGTGACAATTTATGCATGTTATCTAAAATTCCCCCAAATTTTAATGCATTTTTCGTTCATTTGCTTTGTATTACGAAATGAAAACTAAAATAAAATGATCTTTTAATGACCAAATATCTATAACCTACTCAATTTTAATTAGAACAAAATATAAATATATAAAGCCAAACCTGTTTCATGGTGTACTTAATTTTTTATTATAAACTTCTTCCTTGTATCGTCTTTGCCTGAGCTATTAACTGAGTTTACGTCATTAGATCATTTAAATTAAAATAATTAGTGAAAGATGTTAAGGTATTTCTTTTTTTCTACGTTTAACAAATAACAAGCCGATGTGTATGAACTTGAATTTCAATGCTTTGGTGGCATTGTATTTTGCTCTCGCTTTTTACATGCATTATCATTTTTACATGCCATATTTGTATGAACTGAACTGAATTATTTGGTGACCTCGTTGTCTTTATGTAATTCATGCTAACCCTTCCAGTTTTAACTTCACTTTAATGATTTCCCTTTTGAGCCTTTGGATAGTCTAAAGTATATGACGGTTAAGTAACTTTAAACTCACGAGATGTGAAATTCCCAGAGTCCGGTGGATAAATGGGAGGCACTAACACATTGCAAACATTCTGAAGAAAAAGAACTGACTTTTTTTTACTCTATGTAACCCGAACTCTTTGTCCAGTTAGGCGAGTTCCATTTCATCTTAGAGACTTGCAGTCTAAGAACATAACATCACCTTTAAAACGTAAGCCAACAATGGTTCTTGATGTGGGGTTAACATGGAATTTGGTGTGAATTCTTAAATGTTGTGATGTACATTCTAAGAAGGCATTATTTAGGTGGCCTATACAGGACGCAGAAAAATGCGGCGCAACACCTTCAGTTTTCGTAAATTGAGTAAAATAGTTTGCGTGCACCTGGTTTAATCCTATTTCTGTTTTATGTGTGACGCCACATTTGAAGACCTACAATGTGGACACGCTTTTACATGTTGTATAAACGTCAATGTAACTACTACAGCCTAAAAGCTGAGAAATACAAACAGAGGCTCAAGCTGGTATTATGTTTTATATTCACAAAGACATTCAAATATGTTTACAGTTCTGATAGTATATTTGCATAATTGGTTTAGAATTGGTGCTTCATACTATGAAACGATGATAAAAATATAGACTACATGCTTCGTAATGTTTAGCTTCTACATCACAAAGCAACGAAAAAACGTAGTCCTTAGATATAGTCTAATTTTCCCCAAAAGCAAAACAGTGTTATATTTATTTATTTTGGAATTTTCAACATTGTAGTAGTTAATTATTTGCGCAATATGAAACATACATTCAATGTGGAAATTTCAATAGCTGCCTGTCAAGTGGTAGGTACACAGGCTATGTTCCAGAATGAAATATGGAAGTAAGCGTTTAGCCGTTAAACACGGGTACATATATACAAGTGACACACCTTCTGCATACATTTTTTTTCTCTCTCGTCGAGGGTAGGTTGGGCTTGCAACAACTGCCAAAGCTCAATAGGTAGTTTCAATAGGTAGTTTGATTCAATACTTAGTGCTTGGACTATTCCTTCTTCTCATTAGTCACCCCTTTTGCGCTCTCTTTGAGCGGTTCCTGGTCACCCACCACTGAGACATTGTCGTTTAGGGTGGATGTTAGGTTTGTCTCTTTCTTCCATTTCATCCGGCGATTTTGAAACCATATTTTGATCTGTCGTTCAGTAAGGCACAACGCGTTGGCAATTTCGATACGTCGGCGTCTTGTCAAGTAGCGATTGAAATGAAATTCCTTCTCGAGTTCTAGAGTTTGGTAACGGGAATAGATCTGGCGACCTCTCCGCCTATCAGATCCATAGCCGACCCCTGTGAAAAGAGATTTGATTTTATTAACTTATGAAATCGACGTCAATTTAAGACTGAACATTTCTTTACCTAATAATATTTAATAGGTATATTCCAAATTTGTGCATATTCCAAATGACAAGATCTTAAATATTAAAAATAGAAATATCTACTTAGATACTTGACTGTATTATGCATAACCAACCTACCTTAATTCCCGGAATAGCAAGCCATATATTTCAAACTCCCATACAGCAATTAAAGCCCTATTTGCGTTTGTTTTGAATGGGCTTGGTTTCTGACAAAGCACGTGTATTTTGGCCAAAAGGGATTTCCTCAAGAGATAAAAGACGTTTATTGCTGGGCGACAGCTCCTCTGATGCTTTATGGGGTGATAAAACGTGGGTTTCCAGTCGTAAAAACTGGTCCTGCTAAAAATTTATCTCTCGTGTTTAAGTACTCACCACTGTGAGAGTTCATCCGCTGCATCCAGGGGTAAATCTGAATGGTGCTCTTTGGTTCCTGACACGCACTGCTGCCTTGGTCTGAAGTGTAGTCCTGTGCCAACGGACCTTGTGCGCTCTGTCCTAAGCTTTGCCTGCAACTGGGAAGCACATCCTTGTCCTGATAAAAGACATTTGATGCGTAATCGTACGGTCCTCGGCTGGAGCCGAACATAACGTTGTCTTGTGGTGAGTAGAACGGCGTGGGATATATCCGGTTCTGGGCCACTGCGGCGCCATAGCTCGAGAAATGGCGAACAGGGTCATAAGTAGTCGAATTTAGGGCCACGTTGGGTAGAACATCCTGACCGCCAGTTAAATGGCACGAGAGCGACGTGTTCGTGAAATAGGAATTCATACCGTCCCTCTCACCCTCTCAACCTTGCTCCCACTCTTTCCCACCCTCCCTTACTTTCTCTGATCTTTCTCTATGTCACTCCCTCCCTCCCTCACTCACTAACTCCCTCTTCTTTTCTCTGTCAGTCTTTTTTGATACAACTGCCTTATGAATGCTAAGTAATTTAATTCGGACGCCAAAAAAGACACCATGCATGCAGTCGAATGTTTCCAAAGCCTGGTTCTAAGATGGACAAAGATGACAGTGTCAGCTGACCCGTTTCCAACCAATGAAAAGCTTGATCATCAGAAAAGAAGAAAAAAAAACTGAAGTCGACTTTTTCATTCTTTACCCAAGTAACGACACATCTTACACAGTCTACATGCACAACCTTCAGAGCTTTTGAAAACATTTTTCACATACTTAGTAACTGACTTTCTCTCTTTCTCTTTCCATTCTCTCTCTCTCTCTCTCTCTCTCTCTCTCTCTCTCTCTCTCTCTCTCTCTCTCTCTCTCTCTCTCTCTCTCTCTCTCAGACCTCAGACACACACAAACACATACACAAGCACTCAGCATCTCACGAAACATCCTGATAATGGCCTGATCCTACCCCACAGTGTAATGTTTTTAGTGGAAAAGTCTCCAAATCTGCGAGTCATTTATGTGTAGGATAAATATTTCTGAGTAACGGTCATCTTTCTTTCATCTTTCACAGCGACAATGTCATGAAATAGAGAATTATACTCAGGGCAGAAAATAGACAATGTTATGTCATAGAACACTATAAAAGTATATCTAAAAGGGAAACAAAACTTAGTGTAAATGCCGTGATGGCAAAAACGTGTTTGTGTGCATAAGACAAGCAACCTGTATAACGAAAAATATGAATGAGGATCGGATAACAGACTAAAACGTTAAAGCTTAAGATAGAGAGTAGGGCATACGGGAGCTTCATACGGGGGACTATATTTTTCGGCAAAAACGATTTTACAACTCAGCATGAAGAAAATTCGAGTTGATTTTATATGTGCTTTTTTTTTTTTAAAGGTAACTCATATAAGTGCTTTAATCTGCGAAAAGTCCCATTCGACTTTTCGTATGGTTTGGACATATATATATATATATATGTATGTATGTGAAAATATATATATATATATATATATATATATATATATATATATAGAAGTCGTTTCTATTAAAAGTCAAATTACATGAAGGTGCTTTATTAAGTTCGTATTATCCAAATCCAAGCATAACAGTAACCGTTAAAGGAATGTTTTTTTTTGTTTGTTTGTTTTTTAAGTCGGAAACCCAATATTTCGGCATGTAGTTAAATATAAAATCTGTCAATACTAATGCTATATAATAGTATAAGTGTTATTGATCTTTATTGATTACGTGTCTTGTCGATATACTGCAAATGTAATCAAATTATGTGAAGCTCATGCTGATACAGACAATAAGGTGAAACATTAGGGTTTATTTTTTATTTTACTTTATTTATTTTTTTGCTTGGGTTACTATCAAAACAGTTTATGACGTAGTCTACATTTGTCCAAGGCTGTTATATGCCTTTCAGATAAACAGAAAGTTTGTGTGGGTGTGTGTTTTTTTTAAAAATCTGGCATCCTCAGAATACTTTAGTGTTCTGTCCCCTTTTGTGCAGAGGGAGCTTTAGAAGGGAGGGGTGGTTTATGGCTGTTTTACTGCGAAGGAATGCCTTAACGCCTGAAGCCGTGGAAGTCATAAAACTAGACAAATGTCAGCTTCCAGCTAGGGTACCGTTACCAGGAGTGCAAAAACAATCATCCCTATAAAAAGCGATAATTGTTAATTTCACTTTTCTTTTTTTTTACCTAAAGCAGTGTGTCGGCTGCCGGAAAGTGTGATAGCGGTTGCAATTGCAGATTTATTTTTACCTAATTCCAAAACATAGAAAATTACACAAATTTTGTGATTTCCCACAGACATTTTTATAGAAATTTCTGTTAGCTGCTTGAAAATCATTCGGTTAACTGGGCTGCGAGAAACTGATTCATTTTGAACATGTCATACCATAGCATAACATAGTAACATAAACCGCAATCTAACTTGAGGAATTAATACCTTTTTCTTTATATTGTAGCACAAATGACACTCATTTTTTAAACAAGAGGAAAATTTCAGAAGTAAATAAATTGTTAGAAATATGGTTATTGACAGGTCTGAATGTTTTATCTTGTATATGTATAAATGTAGCGTAAGTGTATTTACATAGCTGAAGATAAAGCAAAAACTTGTAGGCTTGTGGGCTCAGAGTACTAAAGAGCGTCTGTCTTTCATTGAAGAAGCGCAGTCTCCATATTGTCGGATGCAAACGTGCTGTGTCACTTTGATCTGTAACTTGGTTCACGTTTACAGTCCTATTACCATAATTGGGGCCACATGAGTCTCCCTGTTGAGTCGATATTTGGCAGTGAGCAGAGTATTATAAGCTCATCTTTTACACAGTCCACGGTTAGGCCATCTCGATGCAGAGAACAACCTCCGAAACGGATGAAAACCAATTACTTAGAATCGAAAACCTGGGTTTGGTTACATAGTAGCCTAGACTCACGGTAAACAAACAAAAACTCACGTTTATCTGCATATGCTGCTGTGGTGTCACTTATAAACTAAATATAATCATAATGTACGTGTGTGTGTGTGTGTGTGTGTGTGTGTGTGTGTGTGTGTGTGTGTGTGTGTGTGTCGCTTATAAATATCATTACGACGCATGGTTGCAATGAGTAGCAGGAAGGTTTTTCTGTGATTTCCCCTGGAAGACCTTTTGGGGTGTTGTAAACCAAATACAATATCTCTACGTCTGCTTCGACGGAACTATGCTGTACATTTCAACGAACCACAAAGACGACATGCTATTACCATTTTTAAAAAATGTCTATATTACTAAAATTACTCTTCAAATTGATTCGTCACAATCCGAAAACTGTATAGGTTTCCCACAGACTGGGTTAGCTGTCTGTAGACCTTATTTTCATTCATTTATTTATTGTCTTTTCATTAATTTATGTTCTTTCTTGAGCTCTCTCGCATCTCTATAAGTTGCTTTAATTTGTCGTCGTTCTTGATGTGTTCTTGATGTCTTTTGCAGCATGCTGAAAAGACCGAATAAATAAAGATTTTTTAAGGTTCAGCAAAGATTTTTAACATATTATATTTCTCATAGGAAAACGGTTACTAACGTCAGGCGTCGAACAGTGATTCACAGTTTGACTTTGAAGTTAGGGAGACTTCTCCTTGGTCTTCAGATTTGCTTCGTTATTTAAGTTATGGCTCTAAAATTCAACACCAAAACTCAGCAGACTGCAGTTCAGTGGAAGTGCCTTTATGATTTTTACATCTCATGTGCCCTTGGTGAAACCACAAGTGGTCCATGATTAGACTAAAGTGTCATTTATGTTACCATCATGCATCATAAAGGAACCCCTAGCCACCTAAAAATCTGTTTTGAAGCTCAAGGTCATAATTATGGAAAGACGAGAATTTCTTTAGTACATTCCTGGCATAACAATATAATGACGCATGTGATGGCTACCGACGTGGCTCACAGACAAAGTGGATGTTCATTACACAGAATATTTAATTTATTGGTTGTATATTTAAATAGTTCAAATTTTATTAATTGACTCATCAATATATGGATGCTTTAGGATGTTGTTTATAAATAATGATATTTGAAATAAAACATTTAGAGCATGTTATCAAAACTTGTTTGGTCCGGTCTGTACTAGCATTTATACTTTGTATTAGAGTTTATAAATATGAGCTGTCCTCCAGTTCTACAGAAGATAAGGAGCTGTGTTCACCATCATCATCACCATTATTAGTAGTAGTAGTAGCAGCAGAAGCAGTAGCAGCAGCAGCAGCAGCAGCAGCAGTAGTAGTAGTAGTAGTAGTAGTAGTAGTAGTAGCAGTAGTATCGCCTACAATCATTAACAGTACAATAGAGATTAGAACAATCACGCGATTGCAACCAATTCTTAGAATAAGGACATTGCGTTTGCTTATTACATTATGCATTATAGGACTGTGTCCAATGTCAATCTCCACATTGAGTTTACTCAGTTAATTTAACTGTAAACTGTGAATTCTAAACAAATGTGAATTCTTCCACCTCAATCCTTCCGGATGTAACAATAATAAATAAGACTGACCACTAACGAAAAACGGAACTGCTGTGTTTCAATTCAAAACCCCTGCTCGATTTAAGTAAACAGTATTATTATTTTTTATTTTAGCTTGGGGATGATTTCCTTGCAAACCTCACACAAGAGCAGAGGCGAAGTACATATAATTTAGCACTAGATGGCGACAATAATATTTGCGGATTAAGGAGGTTAGTCCTCAATTTTGTAGGTCTATTAACAACGTCTGCAAACGTCCAGTTTCGTATTATTAGTGAATGTTATTTCTCCTGAAACCAGCATATATTTTATCTTAGGATAGTTTGAAGGTTTGAAAGTTCTGAATAATTCCAGTATTAATTAGATGAAGCATGAGCTGTCATTCTTTGCATGAACGCATACACCGTAAAAGTAATGACAGACTTGTATATAACAGCCTACTAAGTATTTAGGGATAAAGCCAAAAATGTATTCAATCCAACATTCCATGCGCTAAATCGCCATTAATTGGCGATCACGTTATGTTGACCTAAGAGGCAAATAACTTGTAATTACTATATTCATTTATCTCTATATTAAATAGATATAGGCAATTTACGCAAAGAATTTTAGAAGAAAATAGTCGAAATAAAGTTTTAGACCTGTATGTAATTTATATATTTCACAGTTACCACAAATGCAACGTCTATAATAGGGATGTAAGGATAAATGACAAAGGCCTTATTAGTAAAAATAAGCTTCCACGGTGATTAAAAATATTTTAAATAAAGACATTTTCTTTTACTTGAATATCAAAGAGCTGAATATGAAACATTATTTTATGTTATTGATGCTACTTCTATATTACATTAGGGCGGCCTAAAACAGTTATGGTGTTTGTATGAGCTATTTCATTTTAATGTTTTTCATGTTATGTTTGAAATATATCTTACTGTATAATTTAATAAACCTACTAGCCTCTAGCATTCCTGAACCTCAGAGAGGATAAACAAGAAGAAATTTTATCTTACGTACCCAAACGTGAAACACCTCTTGCCCACGTCTGTTTCATCTAGTTGATGAGTAACATGCAATAGATGCGAAAAATGAACTTTTCTCACATTACTTCTTTTTGCAAGAATAACAGATTTGCTAGGCTATGTGGAGGCTTTACATTATAAAAACACATGCCATAATACAATTCTCGCATGTACTGAAACATAACAGCTTAGTGACATTTCCTGTAGTGGATTTTTCCCGTCAATTAATTAAACCCAAAGACACCTTGTAAGCATACTATAAAGGAAATGCACTTTCAATCGATTACTCGGCTACATGTTAATGCATTCGTTATGCTACATGTACATTTAAAGCAATAAGAAACGCAGAATAGCAAACTTACCTTCGTTCCCACGCCGCTCCTGTGACGCAAGATAACTTGTCTAAAGCGTAGTCACCCAAGGGGAGGGCGGGGGAGGTAATAAGTACCTGAGGTGATTCATTTCATTAGATATTCCGTATCTTGTATGAGGTCTGTTTTGTGAAAATAGGAAATACTTGAAACCAGCTTTACCTCTATCGGCAACGTATTTAGCTACTCCATCTAACCCGGGGAAGGGAGAGGTAACAAGAAGCTAGACGAAGTGAGAAAACGGAAGGGAGGAAGAGGCTGTCACGTGCGTTGCAACTGATACTGCACACGCATTGTTTTTCTTTTCCTTTTTAAATTATATCATCATTTCCTGAATGTACGGATGCATGAAGGTACACTCCGTCTGAAGAAACGGAGAGCGAATATGACCGGAGCAAAGACAACAGTTTAAAGTTCATGTTCATGGAGAGGATGCCATGTGACACCCCGTAGCCAATCCTAGGCGCGGCATAGTCGTAAACGTTTATTACTTAGCTATAAATTTCCCACAAAACAACCAGGAATGTGTTGCGCCCCCTTCCAGCCCCGCTCAACTTGTGTTTTTCAAGGAAAGAAGCCCTCTTTTTTTAATCGCAGTCACGATAACGTATTTCAGTGCCTTATCACAAGCGTTTATTTTCCTTTTCTTCGACAAATACCGATTACCCACACAAACATAATTTTTATACCATCAATGAATTACCTATCTTATTTTGATTCGGTTTTAGCTTTTAGTAGTCTGCTTAGTTCGCATGGGAAAACATATACAACCTGAGTGATACATTTGTTTATGTCCTGAAATCCCAGTGACTGACAATCAGTAACCGAAAATAAAAACGTTATTCCTTACCTGCACAAAGGTTCTATATGCAGAGTTATCAGTGTACAAAAGCGATCTTTTAAACACGATTTGTTTACAGTCAAATCATAAACCTCTTCTACTTACATATTGAGAACATCTTAAACGGTCTTGCTTTGTAACCATCTGAAGTAAAACGAAGAAGATGGGTTAAAATCTATATTACTCAACGTTATGTTCCATGGAAATCCTGTCAGAATCCGAATTAGGCGTGTGTATGTTTCTGCATGGGGAGAAATTCGCTGTGTAGAGACACTAATGGGTTTATGGGCCACCAATAAAGTTTACAGGCGATTACAACCATTTTAGGAGTCTTCCTCCAGTAGCAATGTGAAAGTACAAAGGTCTGACGGGTGGACAATACTCTCAGACAGCTGTCACTTCCCCAGAAAACTTCCGGAATGCCAGCAGTGACTACAAAGACATTTGCCTGCATGTAATCTGAAATTTGTCTCGTCTGTGTGGGACAGAATATTGCATGTAGTCGTGAGGTTTTCTTATCAAGACGTTTCACAAAAGTAAAATTTAAATTTAACAAAATTAGTCTCACTATTTTGATATTATTCGAATTTAATCCTGCCTTATGAAGTTTGTCTATTTTTAAAGTTAGTGTTTGCGACGCATTACTATTATTAAAATAATGTTAAAGATTTGGTCTGGTCATTATGTTAACGTTAGGCCTATATTTGAAGCTAATGAGAACATTCCTAATCTTGATTATTTTGCATGTTTATGGGCAATAATGTTAAAATTATCTTGTAAATAAAGATGAATGTATGAAAGATTGCAGATTTCGTATAGAGCACATTATTTAGAGGTTGTCTGAATACAGTCTGCGAAGTATTGCAAAACGGTGTAGCTCTATTGCCTACACATTAGATCATTTGTGGAGCTGTTCAAATGTATTATCTGACCTATCGTTTTTTTGTTTGTTTGTTTGTTTGGAGTTGACAATACCTCGAATGCGTACAGAAGTCTACCATAGCATGTTTCATGGACCACTGTTTGTGTAACAATATAACGAGCTACATAATGTATGTTTTTTTTTTTTGTTTTTTTTTACATTTTAACCGAACCTCGGTCTTTCAAGGTTATTAATGCTCAACAAGGACGCGGACCAAACTGTCAATCTACATGTTGCACAGCCAGCCCTAGGCAAACTTATGGGTGTTCCATTACCCGAGTGCTGGCGTTTCCTATGGCGACCAAGAGCTCATAGACTTGTACATTACCCACCAATCGTTATAGAGGATAGTCCACGATCTCGGCATTACGATTGCTTTTGTAGCACATCTGATATTCTAAAAACGGAATATTCGAGAATTTTTTCACCAGCAACCCAAAACACAGAATGACCGTACAATTTTGATGTCCCTGTCTTATCACATCATTCACAGCCAAGACACGTCAAGATAAAGGCTTATCAATTAGTATGAAAACAATAAAAGTTACATTTAACCGGTGGTACTTTTTCTTACAACTTCATTAGCATTAAAATTCAATGAAATCGCGTCGACTCGCTAATCTGAATTTTGCGCGAGAATCGCTTTTTAGTTCATATTATACACTGTGTGTGATTTAATATAAACGCCTAATCTCTGGCTGTTTTTCTAAATTTGAATAAACAATATAGATTTTATATTAAACATGTGTTTATGTTTATGTTTATTCTGTAATGGGGAAGTCATACGATATGGGCTAACAAGCTGACTGAAAGAAAAGTGAACTGTTAATTTGTTTTTACATTCATATATGTTTGAACTTCAGTACGGATAGAAATGTTAAACAAAGGAATAAAAATTGACTTTGCAATTACATAGTTTGCGATGCTTAATTATACAAATCCATAATTAGGCCAATGTATTCGACATGTAACCCAGTTAACACATACACAGTGCAAAACAAAAAAACAAATAAACAAACAAACAAAAAACATTCTATAGGGGTCAATGTTACACAATAACTTAAATATGCTGTTTTACAGTTAATTTTTCACCAAGCGTTTCCGCACTGTTTCCAGTGTGGTCGTGAAAGTCCTTCACTTGCCAAATCCCTGGTCTTATGGTTACATTTTAAGAAATAGCTGTAATGTCCACAACTTGAATATTCATAACATTTAATCTAAACAGAAATTGCTACAAGTAAAAGTACTAAAGAGACGGTGAGCCAAACTCGAATGTGGACATCATGCTAAAAGCAAATGCGACGAAATTTAGCATGACGAAATATTGATAAAGGTGTTACTATCGTTGTTTTGGATTCTTCATAGTCTGAAGTATGATTAGAAAATTGTGATAGTAATATTGCAAATTCCCAGCGTCACAAATACACAAAACCTAAAACTGATAAAACAAAAATAACTAACATATTTACATAAAATAAATGTATGAGATAACGTCAAAAACAAAAATCAAGCATATATTTAACAATCCATTGTATTACTACGATTTTGGTACAGAGAGAGCGAGAGGGGAAATTGTTTTATTGCTCAGATTCTTCAGGGATTGTTTAATAAAGATTCCCAGTTAGGGTTATATATATTTATATTTGTATTCAGAGTATTCAAAACAATATACATGGATTTGCCCAGAAACCAAGTCTCATATTGTTCTTCATAATGGTAAAACGTCCCATCACCCAAAACACCATTCACCTCATTTCTCTTTTCTGGGATAAGAATTAGAACTATATCTGAAGAACATGGTGAGGAGTAGCCTAAGAAATTGTGAGCACAGGACTTTTCTACGGATGTTCGTTCTCATTATGGTGAACTCCAGTGAGAGGAAGAGCTTTTATGATCTGTTCAAAATGTTTTCTTTTCCAACCCAATGAAACTATGGTCGTAAAATGTAATCTCTCATTCTCATTCTCTGTCTTTCTATCTCACACACGCTCAACCTGGAGTCATATAACCATAAAAAGTAGGTTATAAAATCACTCTTTTGAATCTTCCTGTGCTGTTTCCTTTTTTTGTTGGTCATCTCCCTCAGCGTCGTTGTCTTCTTCCTCGGCCTCACCCTCAACCTCCGCATCCTCTTCTCCCCTTTGACTCGGAAATTTATCTTTGTTGTTCTCCTTCTTCCATTTCATGCGTCGGTTCTGGAACCAGATTTTGACCTGTCGCTCAGTTAGTTTCAACGAATGCGACACTTCAATACGTCGCTTGCGCGTGAGGTAAGGATTGAACAGGAACTCCTTCTCAAGCTCCAGTGTTTGGTAGCGACTGTATGTCTGCCGGCCGTTACGCCTTCCTGGTGCTATGGATGAGATATGAATACATTTTAGCATTTGGTAACTTTTTTATGTTGTTCTATTTTTAAATGCAATTGTTTTGTTTTTGCTGTGTGTGAGAATGAGACGATACTACTCTTCATCAATAAACATTTAAATTATTCGCTTTTTGGTTTTTCCTATATGGCCTGAAGGATTCCCTGCTCAGAATGTCATACACAGTGCCAGTTAAAATAACTTGAACAGTGATTACACACTTTTAAGGTAAATCTTAATTATCCTATCGAACATCTTTGTTGTATTTGTTACTCTTTGTTAAATATTTTCGAATCATAACATATAAATCGTTTAGTGTCATGCCTGAATTTCCCATTTGTTAGTAAGCATGCACAGTCTTCATACTCAGATACCAACACAATAGATGATATTAATAAACAGCTTACATTATTGCTGATGAATATGAAATATTATATATTTTCTGTTAACAGAAGCAAAATGTATTGGAATAAAACTGAATATTCTAACCATGGGGTCTCATCCAGGGAAACATAATACCAGGCGGGTTTTGATTCAAATGGCCTTGTCTTTCTCCTAGATTCGCGCCAGAGGAAGATTTACAGTCTGGGTATTGCGCCAGGCTTGCCTCTTGCCGACTCCCATAAAGCGTTTGCCTCGGAAATGCTTCATAACCGTAAAATTTTGTGGAATCGCCATGGCACGCCAAGGCACAAGGATTTTGCTGATAGCCCGGCGTCGAGAGTCCAGATGTGCCTTGGTGAAAGAAGTCTTGAACGTGATGGGGCGCGCGTTGAAATCCCGGAGTTGTTGTTCCAGCTCCATAAATTAGTGCATGGCTCCGAGCGACGGACTGGGAGAACGTGCAGTCGTAGTAAGTTGGTTCCAAGGTCTCGGTGCATTTATATTTAGAGTATAACGGATTTACAAAATAGGTGCTCATATCTTGTATATCCTTTCTCCGAAGTCAGTGTTTGGGGTGATAGCTAAGCAAGCTAACATTCGCTTTTTAGCTCAATACTTCAGACTAGACCAAACGTACAATGTAAATCTATTAAAATGTGAATTAAGTCTTCTGCTCTCAGCCTTGATAACGGTAGCTCCCTTTCTGTGTCGTATTTTTTATTGCTTTCCGCTTCTCTCTCTTGTCTTGTTTGCCTCCAATTAGACTATTTGTTACCTTAAATCCGGTAATGTGAATATTTGATGTGTGCTAGCTCAGTCTGGTTAGGTCTCCGGACAGTCACAAGCGGTGTCTGCGCCCGTCAGCCCCCGTTTTCCTCGCCAGTCTTCAACCCCCTCCCTTCCTCGTTGCGTTCCTAGACGTCTACCTTGAGCATAACAAGCTCTGAATCAGAGTTCACTTATTGCTGCCACTTTGTGTTATGGAATCTCCTTTAAATTATATTCGGTATTTTATGCTATAATATCCTTATATATTTTAGTAGGTGCTATATTACCAGATATTCACAGTAAAATACCTGGGACAATAGGCTACGTTTGTAGGTCAAAGCTCTATTAATAGCGTTACTGTGGTATTAATCGAATGTAGGCCTATACATCTGGACTATATATCAAAATATTTTGGCTTTGGAATACAACTAAGATGCATTATATTAAGGTTCTTAGATATATGACTGAATTTAATATAGGCCTATAACTTAAGATACATGCCTATATTTGTCAAATACATTCTAATGAATCCCGATGATAATCAATATCTTTTGATCTTTTGATATGGAAAACTTTAATTATTTTAATGCACTGGATAAAAACAAGATGTGTTGTGTAATTAGTAGGGCCTATGCTTTTATGGCATCCTGCCTGAAAATTGCTAGCAATGCATTTCCATGCCTTGCTCATAAAATTAGTAATACAGAGGCTTTTGATTTTGAAGGTTATTAAACAAACAAGCATTTCAGGTTATTTTCTATTATTCTAATACGCATCATACACCTCTTCAAAAATCAACTTTCTTCTTTGTACACTATGTAAAACTGCTAATTACAGGGGCGATCTAATTACAAATAACTAACTAATAACTAAGTTTTTCACACTTTAAAAAACTAGCACTGAATGGTAACATTCAGTACTAAAATTAAAGACAGAGAATACTGGGTTAGATTATGAATTTCACAGTGCAAATGAGAATGTGACAGATCAGTGTTAATTTGCTAAACTGTTATGGCTATATAACTGTTATGAGGCAGTGGTAGCTCAGAGTTGCCACTCTTGGGCCCCTGAGCAAGGCCCTTAACCCTCAATTGCTCAAATTGTACTCAGTCATAACTATAAGTCGCTTTGGATAAAAGTGTCAGCTAAATGCCGCAAATGTATATTTTACAGTGTATGGTTTATTGTGGTGTATTGTATTGCTTATTTATTTATTGTATTGATTGTAAATATATTGATTATAATGAACTGAGTGTAGCATGCTAATAAAATATATAAATGACTGTGAATGTGATTTTCATACCATAAAATTTTATTTTTTTAAATAGGTGTTTTTTATTGCACCTCGGCCTCCAGTTTTTCAAATACGTTTTGTTAAGTGATTTTAGATCAATTTTAGCTGCAGTGAAACATGTTTATTGATCAATAATAATATTGTTTGATATGTCTATTTAATTTTAATGAGGACATCATATATCTTATATATTTAAATACAAATTATTTATTATAAAGTCTGTTCAAAGTCAACCACAAATGTTGTGTCCCACGAAGAAACTGTAATTTCTGCAGTGCTGATTACCCTACTCTGTTTCCATGATTACTGATTTCCTCTGTTACGTGTAATGTCAAACAAGGCCTGCTCCCTGCTGGTGAACATGAGATGGTGCGCACTAATCAATGTTGTAAAATATCTTATCCTGGAAGGTATAACCTACACCACTATAAATCTACACACATTTAGTTCACAGTTAACCTATATGCAAAAAGGGTTAATTGACATTTAATGGCCACAATTTGTATGTAATGTACAGTATTACAAATGTAAGAAATTTGAATGCACTGAATTTTGCCTTGGCTAGTTTACAATAAAATGAAGAAATGAAACGTTGCTATTTTTAGCAAAATTGCACAATTAGTCTAAACTGTATAGGGGACTAATTAGGTCAATAATAACACATCCATGAATACACTGATCTGAAAAAAAAACTTTTGCAAATATCAAATTTGAATTTAAAATATATTATTATTTGTATTATTATTATTATTATTATTATTATTATTATTATTATTATTATTAACAATATAATATTAATATTATTATTACTATATTATCATTATCATTATTATTATTATTATTATTATTATTAGTAGTAGTAGTAGTAGTAGTAGTAGTAGTAGTAGTAGTAGTACTAGTAGTAGACTCGTAAGGTAACAATAAATATTATGTATTTAAACTGTTTTCCTAAATCTTTAAAAAAAAAATTATTTAAGCTTGAATTTACCTCTTGGACAAATCCCCTCTTAGACAAAAACCCCAAAGGGTATAATTGAATATGGGTCATACATCTTTTAGAATTGTAATTTATGTTCATACTTTGAAATATATTTAATTTAAAACTGCATATTCCTTTTTAGTGAGATTAAAAAAACACGCTCAAGTACTAAAGAAAAGTTTCTAATTATTACTTTTCTGCATGAACATAGAATCCTTAACATTACGGGAGGATATTGTTTATTTTTTGGTCTTTGTTATAGCCAAAATTTGAATGATCAGCGACATCTAGTGTTCACTTTACTGGGACAGTTTCACAATGACGTGTTCTTGGTCGGGAGAAAGGCAAGCTGGACATTTGGGCATCTATTATTAATATTTATTTTCAATTTTCATAATAAATTGTAGAATCTTCAGGGTCGATAATAGTTATCATTTGCTGAGTTGAAAATGAGAAGCGAACTGCAGAACCTTCAAATAATTTCATTTGATTAACAGTGGAAATATCCTATTGAAATGTTATTACCTTTACAAATAAACAAGCAGCCTCTTTTTAGACGTTATTTGCCAAAATGATACATTTTACCTCCACCCCCAAATGCTCCAAAACATCCACAACCTTTAGACAATTTTCAAAGGCAAATAACCCTGCCAATTAATAGTGAATATAACAATTCTGGATAACGGTCGTTGTAAATTTGTAGGCAGTGCACTGAAAACCTTAATATTATATTAAAGTCAGTAAATACACCACGATTGCATAACGCACAATTACATACCAAAATATTTTTTCATCCAAGCAATTTTATAGCAACTAGCTATGAAAGCCACCGGATATATTTTATGAATGTTATAAGTAACAACTCAAAACATTTGAACAGTGTTCGATGAACTGTAAAGCAGAAGGTGGTGAAATTTCTGCTTTAATTTTTACCTTTTTCTTCAATACAGGGGTATTTGAACTGGATTTGAAGTGTCCTACGACATGTATTTATAAAGTAGCCGTTTGGATGACGACTACACTTTTAACTGTCGCCGCGAAGAGTGGGATTTTCTCGGTCCTTTCAAATACTCCACAACCCCCTTTCCACTGAACAGAACTGATGGGTGTGAGAAAGGAAAGGTTAGAAGTGTTTGTAGTATACCAAAAGACAAGCGTAATAGCCCCTTTGTAACAATCGGAAGTGTTCCTTCCAATAAAAACAATAAAGTAATTTTGTCCAGACGTCTAGCCAGTTCCCCAGGTTTTGTTTGTTTGATTACGTTTTAGAAAAACAGTGTTGCCGATTCGGAGTTGTAAAACTACATTGCCCCGTTCCCAGCAACGGAAACGTCCAACTACGGAGTTTTAAAACCTCGCTTGATGTCAGCATTGTCTGAGGCATCCTAAAAAAAGCTATGAGGACCCTCCCTCCACCCCGAGTAAGTTACTGATTTGGTACGCACATGTGAGAAAAGGCCAGGAAATATTTAGGAAGTGGATTCGAATGTTAAAAACAATCCCAGTTGCTTTGAATAAAAATCCTCCCACAGCGTCTATTCAAGGTGCTATCGGAACTGACACTATTCCACCTACTTCACCACGCAATAGCTCACCTTTTTACACTTTTATAGCCTTAGGTTTTGCAAGAGGTAAATTAGAAGTGGATGTTTTACTCACATGAAGGCTATTTTAAATAACAAGGTTAGATTCGTAAATATCACGCCATTTATTTCTTATGTGTCAGATGAAACCTTAATGGAACCAAGATAATGGGTCTGACGGCTAAATGGAGTCACGTGCCATAGGAGGGGTTATGGTTAAATAACAAACATACAAAAATATATAAGGACGAAAGTGGGTTTCTTATTTTTAATATTTCTCATCATATCTAGTCATTTTTAAACAGTATATTACCAAGCTTATAAAACTGCTAAAGCTAAAAAAAATATACAGGCTTTTAAATAGCCACAGACTACACATAGCCTACATACAGGCCGATTTTCAGACGCTCACCTGCAGATTCTCATTAACAAACATTTAACTTACGTAAAGGTAAAAAGCAATAGCCTATATGTATAGACCCAATGGGAAGTTGGATTTAAAGGAGTATATTTAGAACTTAAGTTTTGTAGTGGGTTGTGTCTAGACCTACGTCCAATAGGCGACTATGAATAAGAGTTTCCTCAACAATATATAACTGGCTCTTGCTTCTTGCTGATGTGGTGTTTCAGTCCATTGTCCAATACCGTTTCGTATTCTGCTACGAGCACTACTCACAGCATTCAGTCTTATCTTTGTTTATTTTCTTCATTTTCATGCGTCGATTTTGAAACCAAATTTTGACCTGTCGTTCGTTAAGATTTAGAAGACGCGCCACTTCATACCGACGGTCTCTGGTAAGGTACATATTAAATAAAAATTCCTTTTCCAGTTCTAGAGTTTGGTATTTAGTGTAGGGACACCTTTTCTTTCTCGTTGATCGCGCGTGTATCCAATTGGCCACAGGGTTATCTGTAAAACAAACAAATGAGATCTCGGTTACATACATACATACATACATACATACACACACACACACACATACACACACACACACACACACACACACACATATATATACACTACGCTGTCATATTTGTACATACGACTATTTACCTTTGTTTACAAATAATCTAGTTAGAATCGTGCATTTCGTTCCTCTTTCATTTCTATAAGCACTAGGCTTTTCTACTGCCTGACGGAATCTTGTCATAAAATGTGATTAAAATGTGTCCACTGGTTTTATTGGCTCATAAAATACTTTTAAAACATTTAGTTTAATGTATTCACAGGTCCCGTGGACACCTCTAAGGCATTCTGTTCTAATGTTGGTTTATATACAGATATATATGGTATTTACGTCTATGTAACACTGTTGCTTGAAGGACGTTTGCTCGAAAATATCGACAGTATACTCTAAAATGACTAAACACGTTGCGAATGTTTTAAGGTCCTAGTGCAGTACAACATAAAGACCCTTAAATTATCACGTGCATTAAAAACACAAATGGGCATGCTGGTGTAATTTCATCTAGAACTCTAATGAACCACATATTAAATAAACAATAAATAGATAAAAAATAGATCGCCAGCGTTAAACATTCGGATTCTTGAACCCTCCGATTCTCTGCTGATTCTCATTTCGGTCATAAAAGAGCAGTTTTCGGTGATTGTTCATTTTATAGCCGCTTTATGGCTCCTGTCTATTTACAGCTTTCAAGCCATTGGCATTTGGTCTGAAATGATCTCAGACAGGAGTTTTCGTTAAAGGACATTAAAATTTTATATATATATATATATATATATATATATATATATATATATATATATATATATATATATATATATATATATATATATATATATATAAAGGTCACACACACACACACACACACACACACACATATATATATATATATATATATATATATATATATATATATATATACATAATCTAAAGTTATCTCTACAGACATGGATATTGTCACCAACAAATGTAAATTGGGAGAGAGTGACTAACTTACTCTGATCTAACTCAGATTTATCCTCTTTAATCGTGCCAGAGACCAGCGCATCCAGTTCTAGAGAAGAGCTGATCTGTTTCGTCTTTTCTCTGGGATCCCACGATGGACAATAATAATACTCCCGGTTGCTGCGATCGTTGGCGGCAATGCATTCGACAGGTTTGTGTTCTGGAAAACCATTAGCTTTCAATCCATAAGGTCTGCTGTTGCTCGGGTAGCCTGGAAAAGATATGGTCCCTGAGATGGGTTCAAGCCATGACCGCAAATACCTCGAATCTGCAGCTAAATGAGGCTGGTGACCATAGGGATGGTATACCACGGATTTCTGGGAATGTACAGGGCCCCAAGACGAAGTGAAGACAGGAGCTTTGGGTGCGAAGCTGCACGAAGGGAATTCCGAGTACTCTGCTACAAGGGGCGATGGACGCGAGCCGGGTGGCAGTACCTCAGATGCCGAGAAACGCGTCATCAGTACTTCTTCATTTTCGTGATTTATCAAGCAATCCATGTAATAATTGCTTATAGGACCCGTTGCCGACATGGCGATATCCCTCGTCTTCTTAACACGCAACAGATTATTATGGAATGTATGTGTACTTTTTATGCGGTCATAGTACAATCATGTCAGGTAATTATTGCTCTCGGGGATTTTGGCTGCCATTGGCTGACGTTGGACACGTGATTTTATTTAGTTAAAAAAAATACACTGGAACTTAATGCGCGAGATCTCGTTGGATAGCAATGGCATAAATATCACACATTGCTAATATCCGTTTGACTTCTATTCTATTCCTTAACAATCATTAGGGCAAGTGGCCTGCCCTGCTGTATGTTTTCACCAACAGAGAACCTTGCAATGCTTTCTGGAGTGTGAGGTACGTTAGACATTTTACTCAGGCATTCATTTGTTGCGTCTTTACTGACGTCTTTTATTCATCGTAACATTGCTATCAAAAGTCTAAACCGAAACATCTGGTTATTTTATTTTCGAATGCAAAATTATTTACATTGTGAAGTAAATAATAAATGTTTTGAATATATGGCCTATGTAGTAAATCATAACACAAATAAGCCTGTAGGCCTAATAAACCATAACTTGATTTAAAAAGACACGAATACTAGCACCCACAACTCACGGTTTAAACTAACAAGGCTAAAGGACAATTATACCAATACGCCTAAATAAAGTTTAGAAGTCTACTTTAAGAAAACGGACTGTAGAGAGTATTAAAGAATAAAATTTTGGAAAGCCTATAGTCTTTTTCATGCATATATTCCCCGGAGTACATTTTTAATGGAACTTGATATTTACGTTTACGATATTTACTTGATATTTTAAAAACAACTCATTACAAAACTGGCAATCATAAGAAGGAGATTAACAAATGTGACAATGCATTTCTTTTGACTAGAGCAGATTAATTAATCCTGCTTGATTCCTCTTAGTTTCGTCTCAAATCTACAAAACAATAAAATCGTTTAGATTTAAAATAATGTGGTTTTACCAATGTCTTTCCATAATTATATTATATTTTCACTGTGTTCAGATTTAGGATTAGTTTTTATATAATTTAGAGTTAGTACAGAAATAAATGCGGAAAAATATAAGCACTGGTTTAGAAAGCTATAGCAACTATAGCTATTTAGCTCACGCTTTTATCCAAAGCGGCTTACAATTATGACTGAGTACAACTTGAGGGTTAAGGGTCTTGCTCAGGGGTCCAACAGTGACAACTTAACAGTGGTGGGGCTTCAACCAGCAACCTTCCGATTACAAGTCAAGTACCTTAACCACTGAGCTCCTTCTGCATTTATTGAATGAAAATTAAATTGTGGTTTTGTTTAATGTGAGGACTATTGAAAATCTGCAGTTGCTAAATGGTTCAATCATTGTCAGCCAGACACTGGCCCGAGTAATATAGCCTACCACTCTCCTTTCCCTGTAGGCTACATAGAGTGTTGAAAGAAAAACATAATATATTCTAATATGCTAATATTCCTAACGGCATGTCATTGGCCTATGGTCTATTTAATAAGCAAAAAATATTCTTATGCAATTGTTTAATTATATTATGATCATTTGATTTTTCCAAAACATCGCAACACAATCTATACACTCCAGTACACATGGGCGCTGAGGCTGGATAACCTTCATACAAAAAACAAATGTTATTTCATGTGAAACAGAACTATTCAGGATTGCCGAATAGGTTTGATAGATTTTATTCAGATCTAGTGGTCACCCTGGGCATTACATTCAAAATGTAAAATATAGTTTCAATAACTGTATTTATACAAAACACGACCGTGAATGCAACTGTTTAATCAGCTTCAGGTCATTGTTGCCAGCAAAATCCTAGCTCTTCATTAAAATCCTAAACTCAAACTCTACTATAATTTTCACATTAGTTATTTATTACTGCCCAGTGTCAACAAACTAATGATAAAGTTAATTTATGTAGTCACAGCATCGTGTTCACTGCATCAGATCAGAGGTGCATTCCCCCAAAGCTTACGATGAGAATTCGTTAACCTGAATGCTAATTTATTAGAATGCTAATTTAATAGAAAGTGTTTCCTGAAATCCTGCTTAATTAAAATAAAACGTTAACTCGCTCGTACATAACGATAAACACGACCCATTTATTATTCACAAAGTACTTTTTAATTTGTATTTTGCCTGCAGTTCTGCACCTAAAAGCCAGAGGCCGCTAAAACATCAACAACGCGTTTGTTCTATGCATGAAAGCCGCAGAAGAAGAAGAAAAAGAAGAAGAAGAAGAAGAAGAAGAAGAAGAAGAAGACGACGAACAAGACGAACAAGAACATCAACAACAAAAACAACAGAAATAATAATATTTTAATAAATCCAGGCACTGTTTACAGTGCTGTGTGTTTTGTAGGGAAACAGACGCAATGAGACCCTCGGTAGGGAAGGGATAGTTATAATGACAGGCTAGCACTTCCACATTACTATCCGATTATCTTAAACAGAATATAAACGGACAGGATTCAAACCATACGTAACAGCAAGCCAAAGTATACATATGCGCATGCGTACAATACACAAAACTTAATTCTGTATTCTGAAATTCAGACTGTGAAGGGAGTAATGCTTTTGCACCCTTGTAGACCCGGCCCTGTTATATTTCCTCGTTTTTACAGGTTAGTTTATTGATTGACTAAGGGATTTTCTGTGTGCGCCCGTCTTTGTAACATGCTCTCATTCGCTATCGGTTTGTGTAACTTGCGGTACTACAACATTATTTTGATTTGTATTCACGTTTGCATATCGATTATTTTTAGAACGACTTCGAACAAGCTTCAGCTAAGCAATTTCCGAATCCTTATGAAAATATTGCTTTAGAAGGTATAAATGCTTTTCCGAGAGTAACTGTGAATAAATGTTATATATTTGACAGTGTGAAATCGATGGATCAGTTTTCGACTAGCGATGCTTTTATCACACTTGGCCCAAGGACGGAGTCAACTAAGAAATACTTAAAAATCATTCTTTACATTTTGGATTACAAAGGCCTTTGGGAAACACAGGCAAAACCCATTCCTTTCTCATGTCATTGGTTAGTCTTTTCGTCTTTCGTTAATACGTTAGGATTGTTAATACGTTAAGATACTCCATATTCTAGCTGTTCCCATAACTACACCTCCCCAACACAAACAAGTCTAGTGTTCTTATCTCAAAGATAAGTAAGCAGTTTGCCAGGGCAAATAATAATGAGCAATACGCCACTGATCATTCAATATTTTAAAAATCCTTTACACTATAAAATATACCTGTGCATATGTCTGTATAAATGCAAGATGGAAGTGTAGTTTGTTTGTTGTGACAAGGATACACCTACGACAAACCAGTCGTAGATTTGTCTTATATTCCCTAAAACACTAAAACTAAACATTTCGCTTATTGTTTTAGTTAAAATATTTAGGCCTGTTAACAGCAGCCATATTTCAGTTTGATTTCGGTCCAACCTCAACATGTGCACCCAATATTTTGACATTTATCTAACGCTTCTTATCCAAAGCGACTTATAATTATGACTGAGTACAACTTGAGCAATTGAGGGTTAAGTGCCTTGCTCAAGGGCACAACAGCCACAACTTGGCAGTGGTGGGGCTTGAAAAAGCAACATTCCGATTACAAGTCAAGCACCCTAACCACTGAGCTACCACTGTCTGAAGAATTCATAGTTCTTTGTTAAGTATTTGGTCAAAGTTGTATTTGAACCATTTATATGACTTTCGATTTTTCAATACAAAATTTGTCCAGATGCAAAGACATAGACCCCCACACTCTGTGGAACTTTTTATTTTGACTTTCCATTTGCAATCTGAACAATAGCAATATTAATATTATAATAGTATTAATCGATACCAAATCTCTCAGAGAACTCTTGGGTTTCCTAAAAAATGTAGTTTATAAATCAAATACACCATTATTTTTGCAGACTTAGGACAAGTCATAGCTCTAATTAAACTGGTCACTCACAAGGTAAATATGTGGGCTGTAGACTGATTATGAATAACAGTTAAAATCTAACATTATCTGGGTTAGAATTTGCTGCTGCATGCTATTTTCATATGTGAAACGTGAAAATTACATACTAAAAGACAATGTAAACTCCAACATTTAAATGTGAAAGAAAGGTACTTTTAAACTACAACCTGCTGTGAATTAGATTTTTGGTTTTTGTCTTAAAAAAAATCAAAATTTGCTCTAGTGTGGACTTATTTTGTATTCTTAAAATATCTCACTTTCTGCCTGATTGATCTATCTAAATCTTTATCTATATACATGCGAGTTTGATTCCTTATCCTCAGAATGCAAATGTTTTGTTTAAAAAACTATTTAGGGTGTTCATTCCTAAATATTTTTAATACATAGGCTGTAAGAGTTAAGTCAATTCAGAAGCTGAAGACTATGTTTTACATTCTGGTTACTTCGTGTTTTGTGTACTAATTCGACTTGTTTAAAATATAAGTATTGGTTTATAACATTAATATAATATTTTAATAATATAATACTACAACTTTTAAAATCGCACACACACACACACACACACACACACACACACACACACACACACACACACACACACGAGTCTTCACTTAAAGGGCTGAGTAACGGTGTGTAGATATGGATAGGCCGACATGTTTAGTCCAACGTTTGTATTAGTGTCTTCACACGAAGGGCTGAGGGCGAGTAAATTAAATAATAATACAAAACTCAAAACAAGACAAATTTAAACATCTCGTTGGCTTTTTCGTTTGAGACCACTGATACTGGTTTATTTCACCTAAGACTCAGTATGCAGGCAGTAGACTACTGATGCAAACTGCAAAATGTTGTTTACTAGTAGCATTAAATGAGTAGAGTAATATTACAACTCATAAACACACTGAAAGCCTCTACTCGATCCTGTCGCGAAGCCCTCTACATTCAAAAGCAATATATTATCTGGCAACGACTCTAAAGCGTTTCTTCGTAGTACTATATAGCAGTAAAAAGAAAACTTCAAAAGAATGTTTAAGAGATCGTGTTTGAACTCTACATACAGGAATTGTTTGCGACATTGTTCGACAGCAGTCCACGGTTTCTGCCGTGCACACTAGGCTGTTTCCAAAAATAGCTCAAGAAAATGTTTTTACCGTTTAAAAATACTGCTATGGACATTAAATGCATATAAAATGCTGTCAGAACACACATTTAAAAGGCCGCTCGAACTGTAACGTTAGATAATGAACACTATGAACAACATAGATGGTATTATTTCAAGTCATCGCGCAATATCTAAAGCATTAGAATGCTATTTGGAATTTGATATATTCCCTTCAAATAGACGTGGACGGCATGTATTAAAATGAATTCACATGGCTTTTGCTGTGAAGAATTGCATTACAATTTCAACGAACATTTTAAAAATAAATATTTTACCCATGTCAATTTAAAACGAATAATATGTGACGTCTATTCCAGGACTAATCCCATGGTACAAAACTAACCAGAGTAATGTGTGCACTATGCTTCATATCAAATAATTACATATGTGATTACATAAAATATCTGATTTAAAAAAAAAATAACTTCGAGGCCTTTTCTGAATTACGCCCTAGAAAATTTATGCAAAGTCAGGAACTGCTGATGGCCAGTGATTCCGCACCTCGTGGTTACTGCAGTGCCCCAGACAGCCTGAAGTGTTGTATTTATCCCGCTAACCCTCTCTATCCTTCAACAAGCTGTCCTAAGTCCTGTATACCTCAACAATCATGCAGAGAATGAAACTGTTCATTCCAGCCGCAGTGCGTTTACGGCCCCAATTCACCCACCGAAGACTATAGACATCCTTGAGTGACACATAAAACCAGCGGAGATGGAAAGGGAACAGGTGGAGGTCCTGTAGATAACAGAGGCGACGATGGTTCATTTACAATGCCATTTGCGGATACTACGGGGGTAATTTAGCGGAACTGGACGCCCTTGATGAAGGCGAACTGACGTAATCAAGGCAGTTTCTTGTTGCCGAGCCAGGAAGTCAATCCCAACAACATGAAACTACCTAAACCACGCAACAGCTAAATGTGAGAGGCTATCCATGATGTTTAGATGTTATCCCCAAAACATTACCAACAAATTATGATTCAAATTGCGTCTTCTTCGATTTAACATAAAATCATTCTATATAAAAATGCGTATAAATACAGGCCTAGCATTACCATCATAACGGCTCGTCTTTGTACTCAACTAATTAACACTCGGCCTATATCTGAAGCTTATGTATGTTACTAATGGATACTATGAACCAAATCAACAAAGAATTTAAGATCCACTAGGCAATGCAATTAAGTGGTGCGCTTCAAAAACATCACGATAAAGCTCAGCATAATCCGTCGCATAACGTTCTCTGATCCACCAAAATATTCATTCAAATTTAAGACCTACAAACAACAACGCAGCCTTTCTTTTAGTCCATAACGTCCATAATACTTCAAAAGTAAACTGTATAATTACATATTGTTTGATTTCTCTTGGCACAAACTATAAAAAAAATAGAGGAAAAAAATCCGCAGTATCCATAGCCAAGTAATTCACTGCCAGGTGTAAAGGAGAACGCAGACTTGCTGCCGAGCGTACTATCATCCGAAGAATGGAAAAGTAGTGCCAGTGTCTGGTCTTACCTTTGTGTCCCCGGCTAGTGAAAGCCGTTTTTTGCAGTCCTCCGACAGTCGCTCTTACGCCTTATCATATCTACTCCCATGGATCCCTCGTATTTGGATTTTTGTTCCTCCAGCCAAAAGCAGCAAACTCCACTGTCGTCATATCAAATTCGGAGAGAGGCCCTCTTTGTACCCGTATGAAAAGAGAACAGTCGCCGAATTTCGCTCCGTCTCTAAGCCCATCCTTCTCTTCACCGTTAAGGCACTTTACTGCGGCTGCAGTACATTGTAATTTGCAGATCATAAAATCCAGCTCCGGAGCTCCAGTACTAACACAGTGACATTGATATTTTATTACCTTAACTTACAGTCACCCGCCTAATATTTAAATCAACGTTATGGTTGGTTCTCCACTCACTTTGTTTCTCTCTCTTTCTCACACTCTCTCTCGCTCTCTCCCTCTCTCTTTCTTGCTCTCTCTCCCCTCACATTCTCCAGACTCTTTTTGCCTTATGTCAAGAAAGTTTAGAAAAGTTTTATGAAACCAGTTTGTAGAATCCTTGCTATCAAAATCCCCTCTCTTTATTTTAGGTATCTTGGCCACCTTTTTCTGCGGCTGACTACAAGTGAATAAGAAAATGTTTACGTGCGGATTTTCTCACAACACGCGTAAGTTACCTTACAGAGAAATTTCGTTTCCTTCGTGTAAATACACACAAAGCAGATGTTAGGTAAGTAATTAACTTCCCATTATAAAAACAAGATAATTAAAAAATAAAATTATTGCAGTGCCACATTACACAATATACATAGAAACAAAGTTTAAACTGTTGGTTAAATTTCATATAATTACCGACTTAAACTTACAGTGTCATAAACAATCTGCGAGCTCTACTAACTGTTTCGCCATCTGCGTTTTTGTAATTTTGTATTCTGCGCGTGGGTGTGCCTTACTCTGTAGTTGCCCACGCAGGCTGGAGCTCGAATGAAGAAAAATAGTAAAGATTTCGCACGTGACTCAACCTCACCACCGTCCGAGCTACAGTAAATACAAGTCATCTTTTAGAATCTAACTGACTCGATGATTTGGACAAGGAAAAAAAAAACCTGCACACAATATAATATTTAAAAACAAGAAAAGAATTAAAAGCAAACGACAAAAAAAACATTCATATTTTGTAGGTTACTTGGTTCAAATCTTATTTTACTTTATTTAAATAGAAGTCATAGGTCATTACATACAAAAATAACTAAGTAGATGACAGTATGATGCAAGATGCAAGGTATACATATAGCTGCACTCTAGCTACCAGTCCTATTTTTGTCAGTTCTTTGTGGCCAGAAGATAACTAATTAATCATTCTATCTGCTCAGTTCTGTCATGTTTCCAATAACCTCTTCCTTGAGTTATTTGTATTTCTAAGGGGGAGGTTAGATCTGGATGTTTTGTGACATAACAGTGGTGTAGTATATGTGATAAGCAGGTATACAACGTATAACGTAAGAAAGCGCCACGATTTCCATATACGGATATAAAACGCGAACGTAATAATATCTTTTCGTAATAAAACGTTGACTTCAGTGATTTTGCTTTAAGTTCTGTATATACCACTTTATGTGTGTAACAGCGAACCCAGGCGCTCATTTTTTGTTCATGGTAAGTTGACTCTAATGAGCATTCGGTAGCTAGGTAGTTTTGATTAGTTTGATAGCGTATCTAGTTCACTACCTAGCTAGTAAGGTTAGCTAGCGAGTTAAATAGATTTCACATTAAAACTATTAAACACTGATCGATGTTAAGGACAGCTCTCGCAGCCAGTTACCGGCAGTTATTTGTAGCGTCTTACTCTTATTAAATATCGCCACTAGAAAACGTGTGTGTGTGTGTGTGTGTGTGTGTGAGAGAGAGAGAGAGAGAGAGAGAGAGACACACACACAGAGGGGGTCCAGTGTCAACAGAACACAATGCTTTGATCCCACTGTATATCTCCTTGTTCCTTTCTAGAAGATGACTCCTGGCCAGCCTTGAGGACTGAGAGTCAGGCTAGGGAATTTAAAAACAAGCATCCTTGGTAAGAGCAGCTGTGTTATAAACAATTGAAATCCATAAAGAAAATTATTATATGCAAATGACAATATAGTTAACTCATTGTCATTTTAAAGGTGCAGTAATTTCAGAATTTTACACCATTAAATTTTATTATGGTATATTGGATATCAGTGGTTATCACATAATTAGAGCTACTGAAAGACTGGAACATTTGTCTCCTTTCATCTCCTTTTCATGCATTGGTCAGCCATGGTGCAGATGATTAAATACTTTGAATAGATTTTGGTTACTTTCATTGTGCTATTTGCAGCACTTCTCTTGTGTTTCTTATAATAAAATGTAAATAACACATACCCAGTCTTGCAGAACAGAATACTTTCAGTTACACACCAGGGCTCCCACTGCTCATGAATATATATATATATATATATATATATATATATATATATATATATATATATATATATATATATATATATATATATATATATATTCCAAACATTGAAATTCAAGGGATTTAATCCTTATTGGGAAGTCACAGAATATCAGGGAATTTTGTTTGTAGCATCTTTAATTTGTAGTTGCCATTTATCTAAATGTTACATTTTCATGTTTCCCATATTGCGAATTGGTTATTATGGTTGCTTACATTTTCCGCACCCATTTAAAAAATTCAACATTTTAGTCATTCAATGTCACCAAAAGGTCAGGGAATTTGACATTGGACTTAAAGTGGAATCTTGCGGTGTGGATGCCTATACTGTAGGCATTAAAGTGTTTGTGTGAAGGTGCTTATGGGGTATCACTCTGGGATGGGTGTGTATGAGGCTGGTTGGGAATCAACACAGTATACCCACTATAATAAGATTACACCACTATGACATGCATTTGTATCCTTCCGTGCTGCAATTGTACAATCAGCATTTACACTCCACAAGTGCATTATAGTATAAATGTGTATAAAGCATTTTTCTAAGACCTGTCCATTGGTTAAAGCCAGGTCATTCATGGAACACATGAATAATATGCAGTCAGGTAAATGAGAAAATCTGGGAACTACTCATACAAAAGGAGCTTAGGCCTCCTTTTTCACTTATCCGTGGCAAAGACATGTAATTATCTTAATTGTTTTAAACAAATTTATAGACTAATGTAGCCTATTATATAAGTTATACGGGATATTTCTTTTTAGCCTTTGTGAATTAACCTTGCCCAATAGACTATAAAACATTAGATAGATAGATAGATAGATAGATAGATAGATAGATAGATAGATAGATAGATAGATAGATAGATAGATAGATAGATAGATAGATAGATAGATAGATAGATACATAGATAGATAGATACATAGATAGATAGATAGATAGATGAACAACTATAAACGTTATGACTGTGGAATAGTTTGAATGCACAGGCCAATCCCTTCCAAGCTGTACTGTGAGGCTCTACACAGCAATTAAACCAGTATGTTGTACTATGACGAAGTAATTCAGTATCATAAGTTTAAAAGCAGCTGCACAATAAATTGCCTCATACAAAAAATAGACGCCATATTTCAGTAACGTACTAGATGACTAAATGCATTCACCATTGTCAGATGATATTGCACACCTAATACATAAAACACCATGCGCGCAATACAACTGGGAATCGGAAAGTCCTCTATTTAAACCACTAGCTACAATCTTTTTAAAACTGAATACGTGTTGGCTTGGCAGGTGTCGACCAGTTTCCGTCGCGTGTTGTTCTACGTCAGGAGATTGTATAAGACTGTTCAAATCAGTCATTTAACTGTAAATGTAGTTCGGTTATATCCATATCGACATGGGGCAGAGCTGGCAGATAACCTACAAGCACTTTTTCTGCTGATGGATGATGAAGATTTAACTGGGGCTACGGACTACTGAGCGGCTCAAGCTTTGTGGTTTTCCCGTGAAGTGCGCATCTGCGAAAAATGTTGTGGTGTGAATAGAGTTGACTGTCTGGGTTGTAGCCGGAGGTCGTTCACGCGGGGCAAACTATTTTTCACTATCCGCCTACTGAAAGTCAGCTTTCTACATTTCACAATTGCTGGAGTTATCCCTTTTGAAAACAAGGGACCTTTATTTTGTAAAACGCATTTCACAGTGTCGACTGGGTGTCACTAGTGTTATGAATGTTACAATATAATTTATTCTTTGTTGATTAGCATACGGTTTTGAGCACGTGATTAAGAGACCAACGAAGGCAACAAAAGCGGCTCTGATGTACCAGATATAGAGAGGCGTCACTGGGTGAAGGTAGTAAATATCTGTGCCTTTTTGCAGCATAAGAGCGCCATCATGGAGGTCGCACGTTGTAATTGCAGTAGATCCAACAAACGATAATTAAAACCAAAATGAATCATATTTTACATTTTTCTGTTATTGTGATCCCGTTTCAAAAGTCATATTAGACAGCATATAGCCTAAATATAGTGGACCATGCAAATGCAAATTTAGGTTTGGTTAAACTCTTTTGAATTGAACAAAATTCTTAATACCACTGAAATATTTTTGAAATTGCAAGTTGTTTCTGTTCTTTATAAATTCGTATTTATTACAAATACAAGACATCACTTTTGTAAGTCGCTGTGGATAAGTGCGCCTGCTATATGTCGTAAATGTAAATGTAAATGTAAGATATACAATGCTATTCTTTATTATAGCATAGCAATTCATTGTATAAAATAATAGTTGACATTATTGCGACCTATAGGCCTAAATAGTTTATGTACTGTGCAAAATAAATGCTATTATTAAAGTGTTTTAAATAAAATCATAAGTCATTTTGTTACAATCATACTAATTTCCGTAGGAAAAAGGGAGAGAGCTGATTTATCCGAACATTCTTGTAGATCCTATTCTCTGAGGCGTCTGTGTGCTTGCCAACAAATACAAACGGAGAGTTTTCATTCATTCATTCATTCATTCATTCATTCATTCATTCATTCATTCATTCAATCAATCAATCTGTGTAACATATGCCTACTCAAAATTGAAATGTTTTGGGCCGTCAGTTCAGTCTCCGATGCAGTGTAGACAAAACTCCACAACAATAACTAAAAAAAAAAGAGGCAAGTAGATCCTATCAGATGTCATTTTATTGCGAATTACCACGGCGTCCCAGTCAATTGCATTAGGAAAAATGACAATGACCCTTTAACTGACTTATGATTTATTTTCACGTAATAGATAATGGCAAAATATCGGCGACAAGGGATTAAGTAAATTCAGGTGAAAAGCATCTTGTAATCAAAATAGCTTATTTTATTCAAAATTAAATATATGTGCTGGCAATATGGCGTTTATTTCCTGCATTGTATTGAATCAATTACTTTCAGTCGACATATTTTTTCATTTTGCTAATAGGACACTGACGTAGATACTTCACTTTCAACTCTATGACCTTTTCTTTTCTTTACATTATTTTCTATGTTGGTATGAGTACTTTGTATTTAGGCCTAAACATTTCCCCCCACATTTTATTACTATAATAATAATAATAATAATAATAATAATAATAATAATAATAATAATATCGTATTGTTACTAATGTAATTGTCAATGGTACTGGTAGGTCTCTCATTCAAAACCTCAAAAAAACAAAGCACCATTAGCCGACAGTTTTCAGTGTTTCCAAGTTTGCAAACATTTCTTAATGATCTGCAGTAGGTTCCCCAAAATAATTCTGTTTGACACAAACATCCTTAAGTAGTGGAGCGAATATCACAGTAAACACACACTCTTATTTTAGATGATCTTAACATTATAATATTTTGTGGGAACGGGGCACAGGTTTATTTGTGCACAATTTTAAATTTAGAGAACTGCATTCAAAATATCGGTGAACCACTCGTGAAATGAAATTTAAAAAGATATATGTTAGGGTGTTTATTTATAAAGGCGAATGCAATGTATTACGATGACACTGAACCGACCCGAAATTTTGCCTGATTTTGATGTTTGTACGCCTATACTTTGGCAGAAACGCGGCAACGGAAAGGGTTTCAGTATATTCGGGCATTTCCCCAACATCTTAGATTTCTGTGCTTTTTAATTATTTTTAATGATTTTGAGTGCATGTAAAGTGTTAGGCCTATTTCTTATCAATGATTCAAAGTAAATTATAAAGTACGCTTGGGTTTGAGGCACCAGAGACTCAAATGCTTCGTGCAAGAACTTTGTTGCATCTCGCTGTATGAAATGTGATTTATAAATTAAACTGCTTTGCTATACATTTTATATGTAAAACTTGAGATTTTCTGCGCAGTTTTCAATTCCTTCAATTTAAGTTACCGTTTCACGTGCTTTTTTCATAGTATGTATTTGCACAGTAGTCATGCATGGGTCTCCTCCTTCATGCGTCTGCTATGCGGCTGCTTAAGCACTACAAGATACCGTCAACGATGAGTGGCCCTATTTGGTCTTATAAATTTTCCCAAAGCCTATAATATGTTTAAACAAGCTGCTTAATGAAACAAAACCTCTACATCAAAACGCCAAAGTCGTTAAATTGTGTTTTTTATGCATCGTACTTGAACGTGGTTTAATAAATCTGAACCACAACCGCCTTAATTATGCATTACAAAACTGAACTACAACTGTCTAAATTCTACTGGGATTCTACAGGAATTCTACTGAATTCTACTAAATTCTATCTTTTTGAAATGCTTAATAACAACGTTATATTTCCACATAAACATTAAATCAAAACTATTTTTTCCCGCTTACATTAATTTATAATCGTATATGACATTGCGCCATATCTGAAAAAAAATATCTGAAAACAATTACTGGAATGTCTTTTTATACTAATATTTTATAGACAAATGCGATAATGCTACACTTCTACATTAATAGCTATGGCCATTGCCCCAGCAACCGCCACTTTAGGTGCATAACCTTTTAGAACGGCTTTTCGGACTCCGCCCTAACAAACTCAATGCTCATATTTTTAAGCGCAAAATCTGCGACAGTCAGCATTTGTCTGTTGCTTCTTTTGATACCCAGAACTAGCCTTCTTGTCATCGACCATCTTAAACTTAATGCCTACATGGTGTCATTTTTCTTAAACCATTCCTATTCATTTTAGCGCCCTACATAGATAAATTCAAGTAGATTCCACCAGCAACGTAAAACGAAACTTAAAAAGTTTGTATATTTCAATGATAATAGTAATAAATTCAGCGGAATTCTATATTCCTCACGAAATGTGGCTCTTCCTTAAACTAGTGTAATTCCATGTTGTCATCATAGCATAAAAAACACATATTGCTCATCACAGCGTTGCCTTGATTCAACATACCCAATCCCATATATCAAGTATTTGAAAGTACTCTTTTTTTCTGGGCCCACGGACTATCATTCACGGAACTGTTCTAATGATGGCTCCTCCAATGCTGCGACGTCTACGACGTTAGTTTATGTCGGATACGAACTACAGGGCGCGTGCGTCCTCTTTGAGTGACACGAGACGCCACCACAGAACGCACAATATCCCAACTGTGGTCGAGCAGGAGCTGTCTTATTGGTTGAAGCGTCAAGTTGGAGACGGAGGGGGCGGGCATAAAAAGGAAGCCTGACAATCCTGTGCAAAGAGTGCCTGGTTTTGAAGGTTTTCTCGACAGGGAGTAAATGAGTGTAGAAGTCTAAGATTCCTGATCTCTCTCTTACACACTCACTCACACCACATACCCTTTGTCTTTGTATTCCGTTCCAATCAGAGGCAAAAATGCCATTCAGTGTAGTCATACCTTAGACTCAGAGTTATAGATTCTCGATTTATAGTTCAACCCGACAAAACGCAGTTCTGGGGTTCCTCTCGTAGGCCCAAGGGTTTGTTGTTGTCGTTGTTTTTTATGAACAAAAATGTCGAAAAGATCTTTCGAATGATTTAGTGAGCTCCTTGCCTAACATTGTGCCTAGTATTAGATTTTCGTGTGTGTCACTGCAAACAACAATATGGTCTTAGAATTACAAATCTTTGTATTTATCATTTTAATGGCCTTATCCGCTTCTCCTTCTCTCGATCTAGGCTATTACCATTCCGTACATGACGCCCTAGGATTGGTAGACTTTCAGTATGCGTGGTGCCCTTCTTTGGCTCTTAGCTAGCTAGATATAGCTCATATGCTCACCCTGTAGAAGATATGTTTGAAAGTTCTGGCACATATTTATTACGCAAATTTTGTTTTTTTGATAAAGCCTTTGCCCATCACCACTAGTCATCGATTAACCTAAAGTTAATTTGAATACGCCGTAAAAGTGACGTTGACTCAGCCTACCCAGGCCCTACTTTCCAAAACTATTGTAGTGTTACCCTCTACTTTACTATTACTGAAGGTGTGCTGCAATAGTAAAGCTCAGTCCCCGTTAAAGAATAAAGTGTTGTGTTAACGTTTGGTAAACTCCTACTTAGCTATATTTGGTAGCTGATTCGTTGTTTTATCAAGCTATTATTAATATTTTCATTATATAAATAAAAAATAATTATAGACGTTATTATTACCATTTTTGTTGTTCTTGTGTCGTTGAATGGGACGAATACTGTACTGAAATCAAGGGGCGCTTTTGTTACAGCCGATAAGTTGTCATTGCTGATTTTTCTTCTCGCCTACGCCCGCTCCAGTTCTCTGCTCCTGCCCCCCGCTGGTCCTTCACCCATGCACTACCCATATTTCTGCGAGGGCAGAAGTTTGTAGAAGGCGCTTTATTGCGCAAGGTTAAAGGTGCTGGCCTTGACTCCACGGAAGTTCAAAGACATATTGTGCACTGGAGTTGTATGGTCTTTGAACATATCCTGCGATCTACAGAGTAATTCCACAAAACATGAAAACCACATCTAAACCAAAATCGTATAGTGCCCACCGGATGTACGCAACTAAACAGGTATTTCGTTAACCCCAAGTGTACCCAGATGGGCTCAAATGTACATCTATGCATTCAGATGCATTTCCACCACGTTTCACAGATGTGTGGAGACAAAAAAAAACAACCCCACGACATATGGTTTTCTGACTGAACCAATTTAACTGTTAGAATTTCGCTCTTTAAATATATAGAAATATGGATAAGTCTTCGCGTAATACTGTTTAAAACTAGATTTTTTTTTGTTTTTTTCCCCAATTTCTTTGTCTCGCACCCACTTCCTGTTTATTTATTTTAACGGCGGAAGGAATCCCATTCCTTAGGGCAGAGGGTGCAATTAAGAGAAAAACAAAATACCATTTAGTGCCGATGCATTTACGACAGTGTCTAGACTGGACGTGTTTTCAAATGACCGTTGGAAATTTCTTTTAGTGCGCACCCTTAGTTCTCTCCTAGACTTTTACATACACACACGTGTTTTCTTCTAGACTATATGACTGTCATACCTGGACGTTAACAAATGCGCTCTAGCACATTCGTTCTAATTCTTTGCAGACATTTCGTGAAACTAATTAATACCAAAATATACAGTCCGGCTGCATAGCCAAGACAAATGAAGAATCAAGGCGTATTAGCTTTAGTTGTTCGACAAAAGCAACTTCGATGTGATGACTTTTCACAACAGTTGATTTTCAAAAGGAAACGGTCTCTGGTTTTCTAATTACAGGCTATAGTGGTTTTAAAGCTCGTTTATGTTTAACATTAATCTTCTAGATTTCCAAACTTCCAAGAAGGCGTGTGTTGGTTTCTGTTAGTTGTTTTTGCATACATAACGCACATTATTTAATTATCTTTTTAAAAGAGCTTTATTTTAATATTCTATTTAAAAAGGAGCGCTGTCTGATGCCAGCATACTTCATAAATGTACATAATGTATCGTTCCAAATGGATACTTCCTCACACTTTATATAAATGTAAATACAAATGTTCTAAATTTAAATATTCTAAAGTAAGGTTTCTGAGGATCTGAGTGAAATGCTATACAAATTCCAACCACAAGAGACATATATGGGTTGGTTTAATTTAGGAATTAAGTTTACTTTATTTTTGTTACATTCTTATGTGTTGATGCATATGTTCAAAGCTTTCACCTATTTTCACCGCATAACATGTAAACTGCAAGCAAAAACATATTAAATGGTGTTGAAATAGAAAACCCTGCAGCCTTCACTTTATACCTACATGTACCTCCAGTTCTCTATAGTAGATAATGACGTGAAAAAGAAATTCAGAGAAAATTTAAAAATACATATTTACAAGTAGTAATACTTCACAACTTGTTATAATACTAATTGCATAGTCTCGTAAAGAAGGGAAGTTTGGTAATTTTTGACGATTTCGACTACCCAGTAAATAGTGTGTGACTAAAGTCGGCAATAATAATAATAATAATAATAATAATAATAATAATAATAATAATAATAATAATAATAATAATAATAATAATAATAATGTACCCTAATGACAATATCTCAGTTTCACTGATAAACCCACAATGAATTCACGACCGTTGAGATTACTGTGACTTTCACGCTATAGTTCATGTGAAACGTCACTTAGGCCTAGCTTATGCTTGCACGCTAAATGTTTATGGGGAAAAAGAGCATTCACTTGATGCAAATGAACACTTTATCCTTTTCGCGCGTTTCCTTCTAAAATCTTAATAATATATTTATTATTAATCCGATACTTGAAGTTAATGGCATTAAAAAGCAAGATAGACTACGAAGTGAACAACCTATTTGTCCTTGAAGTCCGACTGTTGTAGAAACAACCATAATTTTCTCCGAAGTTGGTGCTTCGGCGATGGCTTCGTAATCAACGAATTAGATGTAGATTACATATCCGTTACACGCAGAAGCGAAAATGACATAGTTCACAAAAGCGGATTACCAGAATAATACTGCAGGCGATCTCGGCTTAATTTCTTCTCTTTCATTCGTCGGTTTTGAAACCAGATTTTAACCTGTCGGTCAGTGAGGTTTAACATTCTTGAGAGCTGGAGCCGTTTCTCTTTGTTGATGTAAACGTTAAAGAAGAACTCTCGCTCAAGTTCTCGGATCTGAAACTTGGTGTATGGACACCGCTTCTTCCTCGTCCGTGGTGTACCTTAGAACAGTTTAAGAGAACAAAACAGAGTGCAAGGTCAAATACGTTACATGCACTACCCTGTGAATAACAGCGTGCAGCAAAAACATTAAGGACACATATTGTCCAGTTTATGGAATAATTGTGAATTATGCTCACGTTTCCAATATTTGTGGATGCTGATTAGTATAAAGTGAATACAGCTCTGAAGCAGAGCGGCGCCTCCAACACGCCGTTGAGTGCTGATATAAGTATTTTCCTCTTTTATTGTCACAGGTTAAAATCTGCCCCGATATGTAAGCTCTATATGCACGTGTTAGTGAAAAATCAAAACTAAACACTATTCTACGTCACGTAAGAATGGTTAGCAGCATAACCTTAACCATGACATTTGATCGCTTTATAAAGACATCATACTGAGCTCAAAATAAATCCTAGCCTAATATATACCAGATTTAAAGATTGACTTATTATACCTTGGTGGAGTAAAGGACCAAAATTGACCGAGAAAGCATGTCGTCTGCAAATAGTGTAGATATAACGTATTGGGTAAGACGGAGTGTGTAAATAGCTTAGTTATAACCAATGTTCTTTACAACATTGTAATCAAAATAAAGTATCTAGCCTTAAAGTATCCTTACATTAAATATACACAAGACTAATCAATGATGGAATTTTGTCGTCATAATAAAATATTTAACATTTTGCTGCCAAAGAACTTCAGGATTATGTTATTATGTAATCAGTGAACTATGTTATTTTAAAAAGAATTCAAATTACATTAGGCCTACAAAGAAAACGTTGCACTAGCACTAATTACAGGCGACACAAGGATGATACAGTGCAGACATTTTGCACGTGTCTAAAAACTGCCCATCTTGAAGCGGGGCTGCCAGCCTACAGTGTAAACCTACTTATATACCAATCAATGAGCTATAGCCTGTTATATCTAGGCTTACAAAGACAGTCGCCGAAAACACTGTTCTGCCTAATTGCGTTTTACTCTTCACAGCCGGCGAATTATCCCTTAAAACGACTAGCGCAAGTTCATGATCAAAGTTAACATTTGTCACAATAGCTGGCTGTTAAATTTTCACAGACTCACATATAGCTTCGTCTAGGTATAGCATATCGCTTTTTCCGAGATCTTTCCCGTCATAAAATTCTTCTTGTTAGAAGAAAGAACTTTGTAGGTTATAATAAAAACCTCTGAATGCTTATAAAACTCCACATAAAATCTGACCGACGAAACACTGAGCTTCTCCCTTCACTCCTTTTCTCTATTTACAGCTATGGATACCTACTAGAGTGATCGGTTTTGCACAAGTTGTCATCTTTTTTTTCGTTAGAGGAAGCACATGAACCCGACGTTGTATTTTCTTCCTCATCTTCATGGCCTTTTTCTGGGTCTTCGGATCCACGGAGGGCTGGGGGCACATGCGACGCCGAATCCGACTTGCTGGTGTCGCCTTTCTGAACACAGTTCTCTAACGAGGGTCCGTCTTGCCCGCAATGGACACCCTCGAAAAAACGATCAAAGCCTTGCGGAAGGACGTTATTCTTCCCCACGCCAGAGTAAAAGCCTGTGCTGGGGTGGTTTGAGCCGGGGTGGTGGTGATGGTGGTGGTTGTAGACACTTTCATTCTTCATCAACATTTCCGTCATGGTGGATGATGGCGGAAGGCATTCTCTGTGCACCAGGTCCTCCCCCGTATAGCAGGATGCATAGTTCCCTCGGTGGTGCCACTTTCCCGATGGATCCAGTCCGTATGATACGTCTCGAACGGGCTGAACTTGTGAGAGGTTCGTGGAATAGGGGTAGGTGATCTGGCGCGAATGGGCCTGCGGCAGAAACGAGGAGACTGCAGAAAATTCGGGGACGTAGTAGGTGCAGCTAGGGAGGTATAGATTTGAGGCACAGCCCGCTCGCTCTCCAAAATCGGAAGTTCTGTCTTTTCGTGTCTGGGAACAGAAGTTGCCCAGATTGACTGAGTTAAACATCGTTCTAACCCGTGCTCCCTGCGACTACAGATAGATGTTTTGGATACGAACTGCAGAAGGGGAAAATTTGGGAATGCGAGATGACGCGCTTTCCGTCTAAGTCGCTCTAAGACACGTGATCGAAAGTAGATATTGTCGTATATCAATTTGAAAACCTTACATGCGTAGGAGTGGTTCTCTTAAGATATAGGCGGCTGAAACGATTGGTTTTCAAAGACCGCAGGAAAATAAGCGGTATCCCAATGTAAATGCATAAACATTTCTTGAAACTAATATTGCAGCATATAGCACATGCGCAGTGATATAGTGCATATCTTAAGCATTTCTTAGTTCATTATTATTTGAAATAATTTATATATATTTATATACATAAATCCGAAGAAGATTCTAGGTGAGTAACTGCAGTGTACCGTAGTAAGAGCTGTAGAGAATATTCAAAATTGTAGTAAAGTACACTGTCCAGCTGTTTAGACAGACCTTGAATGTGTGTTTACATACACACACACACACACACACACACACACACACACACACACACACACACACACACATATATATATATATATATATATATATATATATATATATATATATATATATATATATAGTGCTTCATATATATGAATGTTCTCTGTTCTTACTACAGTGCACTGCAGTTACTCACCTAGATCTTCTTCGGATTTATATGCATATATACATATATACATATATACATATGTATATATGTATATATGCATATAAATATATACATATATACATAATACATATACACACAAAAACATCTTTCCTCAAAACACCTTAAATATTTAAACATTTAATACATAATCCAGCCTTATATTACTGATTTCTTTCTTATTTATTTATTTATTTATTTATTTATTTATTTATTTATTACCAATATTCTTTAAATACGTTTAGTTAACATATATTGTGCGGAAGGAAGAATGCAATATTAAATTATTCATGAGTTAAACATTAATATAACTGTTTTTTAAAGTATCTGGTAATCAGTTTAATCAAGACCGGTCTCACATTAGTCTTATATAATTTGTATTGTAAATGAGAGATATGGATCACTTTTCATTTAAAATATAAGATATGACCTACAATAAAGCATAACCTTGCATACTCTGGATGTTTTATTCCACGTTTTATAACGCATCAATCTATATGCTTTAGTTTATTAAATATCATTAGATTAAAAGACGTACCAGCTTTGTTTGTGCAACCAACTTTTTTGATAATTTTGCAGATGTAGGTAAGTGTTTGATTGGCATTAGTAGTGGCCTACAAGACTTAGTTGTAAAAAAAAAACAACAAAATCCAATCTATCTTGAGGAGCTGATTTAACTTGAACCCGAAATAGTAGTGTGTATACAAAAGGCAAATTAACGATTTGGCTACAAATAAGACGACTGTTTTTCTGTTTTTAAATTATTATATATATATATATATATATATATATATATATATATATATATATATATATATATATATATATATAATTAATGTAGATACTGGAATATCCCATGTAGTACTACTCCCTGATTACAGCCCTGAATCTTCGTCTATTGACTTAAGGACTACGTAATTTAAGACAACCGACAGGGATATTTTAAACTGTGAACCGTTTGTACAAATGGGAGCTTTTCTGGAGATAAAAGGTTGGATGTAAGTCAAGTACAAAGGAACCAGACAGCTGTCCAGACAAGCCTTGAATTTGACTACTAAAGTTTTGTAAGCAACAAGCCTGCCATAAAACTCCAAATAGTCGCAGAGGTATTTTTGTTTGTGAAGAAGAGTGGAATCAGAAGTAAATAAACCGTTTTCTTAATTTGCTTTATTTGACACATAAATGTCATTTAAATGTATCATTTAAGTGCATGAGTATGGAGTGTAAAAAATATTGCCACGTGTACGACATATAACTGGGAAAATAATTTCCATTAATATGCAGTTTGATGTGGTTTGATTATTGCTTAAGATAAGAGACAAATATGCAACGTAATGTACTTTAGTTTAAATGTGATTTAAATAATTAGCCATAGTGAATTAAATATCTCACTCTCACTCTTTCAGATAGATATAATGGAACCAAATGCCTTGGATGCAAATAATCTTTTATCAGATAACAACCAACCCACTAATTCTAATTTTTAAATATTTATTTCTGTTTTGTGTTGTCTACCATGTAAAGTGTACCAATAAGGAGAGGCAATACATGTTGGGCCTTTCTGAAGGAGCTTCAGAAAGCTGTGGACAGGAGAGCGTAGTTGCAATACATTTGCCGTTAAGAGTTCTACCGTGGAAAACAGCGCCCCGAAGCAGATTTTACAACAAATGCATTTCTGTGGAATACAGGCAATGCCTCTTCACTCTTGCTTAGAAGCAAAAACGATGAAAATTACCGGGTATATATTTGTTGAATCGAATAAATGAAGTCCCTAAAAATGGAAAGATCATACCTGTAAATCAAACGTTTCTAGCGTTTTCCATCAGCAGCGATCAAGATAGTTGTTCAAAGGCATCTTAGCACATAAATCGGCTCTGAAACAAGCCTTAAAAGTGGCAAGCGTGTTAAATAATGTTATTGTCCCCTCATGGCTACGATCATTTTAATTGGATGTTAGCCAAGCTATTAAATTCGGTTGTATGAGCTGTGAACAGTCCAAAGCTTCACCAAAAGAGCCATCGCTAACACTAAGACTCGAGCAACCGAGTGCTTCATAGACAATTCATGCGTGTAAAAGCACAATGAAACGACTGATGTAAAAAGGCTTAAAACATAAAAACAAAAACAAAAATATATGTTAAATATATATAATATATATAACCTGTTAAATTGTATTGCAATGTAATGGCTTAAGTAATTTGATCAAAATAAATACATAATAATGGCTTGCATTTTTGCTGAATGCTCCGTTTAAAATGTAAGAAAATCAAACTAGACATTTATTGTTGTAAAACGTGAACATAACTGAAATTACTCGGTCTTAATGTGTATGTGTTCTTACAATTTATTGCACATACAAGACTCATAAATATATTACTCAAATAATACCGATTAAAAATACGGAAACATCTTGTGCGTTTAGCTGTGATTTATTCGCTCGGGTTATCGTTGCTAAAATGATATCCTTTAATAGAAAATATAAATTTTATATTATATTTAAATTGTGTAGTCATCATTTATGAATGAAGTCATACATATATATGTATATATTGAAAGAAGACGTTTAACTTGATAGGATTTGGCTATAGTTCGAAAAAACATTACTGAGTTAGTAGATCAGGCAAATATCTGAAATAAAAAAAACAGTTCGAATAATTTCTTAGATTATAATACTCTTCATAATGTATTTTATTGTTTACGCGATAAACGTATTTAAAACTATAACAGTAATCTCTGTTCGTGAATGTTTCGTTTGGTCACATGGATTGAGAGAAAGGCGCTGATTAGCCTTCTGTCCTTCATACATAAAAGAATGCTAACGTGGTTTGTCTTAGCACATATCTTTCTTTGCAAAATGATCTTTGCCCCAAGTCGAATTGGTAGGGTGAAAACAGGCACCAAAGTGTGTTTCCCCGTGTCGTATCTGATATAAAATAGATGGATAAAAGATGAAGTAGTATCTGTATTTTCTTACCGAATAGTCGTTTTTGTTTCCTACTGCATTCTGTTTCACTAAGCACTGGGCCCTAATTTAGTCTCTGGCTTTATGAAGTTTAATTTCCTCTCCAACACAGGATTGCAGCACATAGCACATATACCCTCGTGGCAGTAAAGAGAAAATACAGCTGACATAAAAAGATAAAAAACTTGAGTCTAAACTCTCGAGGCTGTCTTCACTATTCTTTCTCAAAACATCAGCGGTGGATTTCAGAACTCCATATAAGGCGTTTACTATCTCGATCTTCAATTTGTATGCGTTCCCGCCCACATACGGAACCTAAAACTCCGGGACCTGGAGCTCTTTCTCTATTCATATTGTGAGATTAACTCTGGTTTCTACCTGTGCTGAACAAAAAAACGTACATTCCAGGGACGGGAAAAGGCATGTCTTGACTTTTGTACATCTCTATCTAGCCTAGACTGAGCGAAAGGGATGCTGCACTGTTCGTGGATGAAGACAGCGTAACAATTAATAATCCTGACACAATAAACTACACATTGGAATAACAGGGTTTTAAAGGCTTTGGCACACGTAATACAGATTTATTTACTTTCAGTGAAACTCTTTAATATGGGCACCTGTGTGAGTTTGACAATCTCTCGTTAAAAGCTACACAAATCAAATCAATTTTATTTATATAGCGCTTTTTACAACAGATGTCACAAATCAGCTTTAGAAATGTCCAGCGAGCGAGCCAAGGGCGCCAGTGGCAAGGAAAAAAACTCCGTAGAGCACGAGGAAGAAACCTTGAGAGGAACCAAGACTCGAAGGAGGGAGGGGGCATCCTCCTCTGGCCGACAACGGTCACCACAATAGTAACAATTTTAAGAAATGTATAAATAAACAATACTAACATGAAAAAATAAACAGTTATGTCTAGTCCGGTTTTCTAGAAGTCATAGTCTGGTCCCGATGGTGTGCGCGTGTCCGAAACCCATCCTGCACGAGAACGTCCATCAAGGGCAACAGAGAAGTAGATGGCTGGGTTGGAGGTGTGGTGGGCTACAGCAGGGGGCATCAGGGGGTGGTGGGAGAAGCCATGGCAACTGAGCTGGGTTGAGGCTCAGTAACATCATGACATCAGGGGTAGGTGTACCTCGGTAGAAAACGAGGATAGATTACACATTAAACCACGGTGATTCTCACATTCTCTCTCTCTCTCTCTCTCTCTCTCTCTCTCTCTCTCTCTCTCTCTCTCTCTCTCTCTCTCTCTCTCTCTCTCTCTCTGTCACACACACACACACATAAATTAACTGGATGAAAAATCATAGGCTATGATAATAATTAATGTCTCTTTAAAAACACAAAAATTAATTTATATAGTTTTTAAACTTATAAAATGTTTAAGAAACGTTTGGTGGGCCACAATATGGAAAGACCGATAAGAAGAAACCGAAATACCGAAGCTGGAAAAGAACATTCACTAGCTTCGAGTTAACTGTACATTTTGATTATAATAGGGGATTGCCGAGTTGATTGAACAACAGTAAAAGGCTACTTGGTTTCAAAGGATTGGCGTATTTTCTTTTATCGTTTTGTTGTGTTTGTGTGTGTACACGTTTAACAAAAACTGCACATGTTTACATAAAATTAGCTATACCACTTGAATTAATCTACATCACATTAAATTGCATATCCGCCTTCTGTCGAAATTACCTGTCATTTGTTTAATATGAATATATACTTAAACTTTATGATATACCATAAACGAAATGCGTGTGGTATATCTCAAATCTATACTGGATATAAGTACAAATCCTTATATACAATATTTTCGCTACATATACTGTTATTCAAAAGCCTTTTAATGTCTACTTAGTTACCGTAAGCTTGATTTCTTACATCTTAGTCTAATGAGAATTTATCAAAGCACCTTGCATATACTCTCTGAAATGTGAGAACGTAATAAATAATAATAATCTAGTAAAACAGCAGTGCTGTGAAACTGTTAAGTTACAGAACAGAAGAGAGATAAACACAACACACACATGGATGCTTCCTATTGGCTCGTGGTCAGTTCAAGGTCACTGTCTAGTGCGCTGATGTCTTAGGCGTATCGAAACTGCCGTCCTGAATCCAAGACCAGATATGACAATAGCGTGAACAATTTTCCCTTCCTTTTCTGTTGTGTTTTCACGGTGCGATTGTAAAAGTCGCAAGGCGCGAATGTATTAAATAATTCGCAGAAAATTTAAATTGCAATCTGAAAATAAAAATTAAATAATGTCATTGAGGAGAATCACGAGAATAAGGCATTAAGGCAGTCGACACATTATCAGTGAAATCTGAAACCTTGTGTGTGTGTGTGTGTGTGTGTGTGTGTGTGTGTGTGTGCGTTGTGTTGTTTGTGTAGTGCTTGTTCATTCATTTTGTTTTTTCTTTGTTGGGAATTTTCTCTGAGCATGATCCCGCGACATCTGCAAGGCTAGTTCGCCTCTCAAACATCTGGACACGACATAAACTACAACATGGCGTACGGAGACTTTTTGGCATACTTTTTAACCAAAGCAAGACAAATACGCCGGTTTATAACATATATGGTCTAAACAACATTTGTAATCTTCCATTCCCTTTTCTTACTCAACCCCACCGCTATCACCACAAGTGCGCGTTCATACATACACGCACACTGCCACATTCAAGGTCCGTGTCAAAGGCATAGATCAATGGCCACAGACCTATAAAAGGGCTCCAAGTACGTCTCAAAGTCAAAACCTCTACTTAAATCGCACAACGATTAAACACATTGGTAGACCCAAAACAAACTCGAGTGTTGAGTTTAAATTTCAAACTGATCAAAAATGTTTACTGCATATTTTATACTATTTTAGATTTGTAATCACTTAAGCAAAATCCAGTCCTGCATAGGGCTAGAAAGACAATTACCGCGTTTAACGTGGGAATAATATGTTTCTTATGCATTTTTATACAACTGGCCTATGTTTTCCGATCTTCTCTACGACCCATAATTTTTGATCCTGTATATTCAGATCATTATTATAGAATTATTTATAGGATGGAAAAGCGGAACCAATGAAAGTGGAATCCCCCTATGTTGGCAGAACATTGGTGGACTTTGAAGAGAGGTTCCTGGAGCTAAAAATAGGCGAATATCATATACCTGCGCATTTTTAGACGTTTAGATGTTTTAAGTGTAACAATAGTATTTATTGTAAAATGTCATTACTCTGTCACTTAAAAACCATGCCTCATAGAAACTCTAAAAACGTTTCAGCATAAAAAGTATTATACGGTCCAACTAACATGACTGGTTGAAAGTTTCTTTTAACAATTTTGTTACTGGTAATTCCGAGTCTGTGTATGTCCACTTTAACGCCAAGGTCTCATCTTGGACTATGAATGCACACCAATCTCACGAATAATCGATTTGAATGAAATTTGCAAGAAACTTTTGCAAAAATCACACTTCTTATAATGAAGCCTCTAAGTGTAGTGGGAGATGTACTGACCAGGCCTACTTTAACCATTTGGCACTGCACATATAGACATGTCGCGTATTTGTTCACAGGCATCTATCAGCCAAGGTAATTGGACGGCATGGTACAACAGCATACATATAAATAATAATAATAATAATAAACAGTTATTATTATTATTATTATTATTGTTGTTGTTGTTGTTAATATTATTATTATAAATAGTACAGATATTCATGCCAGGCCAAGCTATAGACTAATGCTCCTATAACATAATGTCCTGTGTTAGGCTATATTTATTCAAAGACTATATCGAAAATCGAATATCAAAATGCAATGCGAACACACTTATAACTTTTGTTTGACCAAACTAAACTGTTTAAACGGTAAAACGTGCAGAATACAGGGGAAAAAGATTTTCCTTGGAAAGTTATTTTACTGTGTCCTTTTTGCGCCTTAGAAATACCTTATAACGTGACGTCTGAAACAGAATACAAACATTGAATAGCATGTCGATTGGGAGCATATTTTATTTCTTTGAATGATTTAGAAATTTTGTTTTCATATAAAAAGAAATTAAAAGATTAATGCTCATTATTAAATGTAAAGGAACATTGCGATTTAATAAGTCCAACATGAATGTTTAATCAGTGAGTCGACATCAAACACAATAGAAGCATTCACAGATTTTAATAGACGTGAATCGGGCACGTACACTTGTACAGAAAGTTATATTAATTTGACAAGCAAACGTAGCAACCCAGAAGTGAGCAGCTAAACAAACAAGAGCAAAACAGGCTGCTGCGTTATTCATTCCAAGACTAGTATCACAGTTTTCTATTTTCACACATAACTCAAACAAACATTATGTTTTGCGAAAAATGAGAAGAATAGTACGAGGAGCAGCAGAGTCATTTAAATAGACCTCTATTGCATGCAAATACTGCACCAGAACAAGCTCTACTACTTTTCGAATAATAGTTAAGTTCGCCCGTTAAATCTAATTCCCTCTACAGAATACGAATGTTCAAATGCATAAAACAATCGCTATGCAAATGCAGAGAGATGTTTTTCACATCACTGGCGCCTTGTTTATTTATTTATTTATTTATTTATTTATCGTCTCGCAAGTAATTTAATTAATTAAGCCTACTCAAAGGCGCCATGTGGGGGAATAGTTAGGACCATTCTAAGGGCTTGTGAATGGATCCTTAAAACATTATTGGAATATTAGTTACTTTTTTTTATTGGGGCCAATATCTTTCCATGAGGCTCGAAATCCCTAGTGGTACCCCTGATCTCGCTACTCGTCATGACTTTACGTAAGGGCAATAGGGATTAACAACGTTTCTTGGATATGTTTTGGTTTTTAGTAAAACAGGCAAACGCATTCAAATGTATCATTCAAATCCATTATATGGTCAATAGATAACTCTTAAATCCCAGGCGTATTTAATAGACATATAGGCTGGGATAAAGTAAATACATTCTCTTGTGAAATACTACAGTAAAGGACTGCTTTTTGAGAAAATATAGATTATTTAGTCATATGATTTGCGTAGACGTAGCCTAGATGTAACTTAGCACTAACAAAATCTCTTTATTTAATATAAACGTTATTTAATATACCAAGCTTTTTCAAATATTCATGGGAATAAAATGTATATGGGTTGTGTGAAAGTACCGGAAGGTGTGTATGCAAACATTCCACATACTGTCGAGTATTATTGCAGTAAATATACACTTGTTGTAAATATTATTCAGAACTGAACAATAGTTCTACACTCCCACGTTCTGCTGATCAACTTTGCGTCCAAAAATAGCAGCACTAACTATCACCCAGTTACCCACTCTCCTACAACGTTCACTATCCAATTATACATTTGTTGACTCTGAACGCCCCCAGTGACGCGCATGTGGGAGACAAAGTTTACTTAAACCAAGCGTAATCACGTGAACGAGAAACAATTTATATTATTGTTTGGTTTAGGGAATCAGATCGTTGATCATGGGTTCAGTTAGAAATGTCACCTGTCTGTTTTCGATACAGAAGACCAATGGGGACTTAGAAAGTTGCTTTCAGGTGTCTTTTTTAATCATGCATACCGACCTAGTCTCTTTTATATCCCTTTTGTGCCCTGCCTTTGTATTTAGATATTTAGGCATATATGCTGGACATGCTATACCAGTGTACACTATTTTTGCTTGATTTCTATAACAGACCTCAAATAACGATTTTCCTGTTTGGAAAATTTCATGCGATGCGTGTTCATTTCAAGAACTCTTTCAATGGTTAATATGTTACTATGCAGTACCATTAAAGCCAGTCACCAATATTTTAGTGTATTTTTAACGATTTCTATTTGGTGGCGTTCTATTAAACTAAGGGTAGACTCGTGTCAAGAGATGTGTCTTGATACGTTTGTTGGTGTTGAAATCAAAATCTTTATATCATTCTTGTTAACCTATATTGGGAACTTCTGTATGAGCATATTTTTCTCTGTCCTGAAATTTACAATTGATTTTGCTCCCCTTAAAAGAAGGACAGAGCCTGTTCTCTTAGCAACAGTCTTTTCTTCTTCATGCGACGGTTCTGGAACCATATTTTCACTTGCTGGTCCGATAGACTGAGCCGGTCCGAAAGCTCCCTTCGTCGCTGACGGGTGATGAATTCGTTGAGCATAAATTCACTCTCTAGTTCGGCCAGCTGTAGTTTGGAGTACGGTTTGCGCTTCTTGCGGGTCCTTGTATGCACAGGGTACCACGTCGCATCTGTGGTGACAGATTGGGAAAATGAAGAGGGAAAACTGAGCATTCACGCAACATTACGCATTTTTTAGAAACAATACCAGAAATGTCAAAGGACACAAATGCTTCAGTTAGCCTAGAATGTCATCAAAAGCATATCTTTTTGGTTCTTTCTGCTGGATGTCGACTTTTTCATTCAAATATTGGCAATATAAAATGTTTATCCTTTGTATATAATTTTCTTAAGAATATCTGATCGGTCTTTTCAAACACCTGATTGTTTTTAACATATGGTCAAAACTACAGTGCTTAAGAAATCTTAAACTAGGCCAGCGTGTAATGTGGTGTTTTGAACTTGTTGGTAGTTGTCAAATAAATTACGCAATAGGCCTGCACTATCAGTACATAACACATTATATTTTGTTAACCTGAAAGGACCATTGATTTTGTAAGTGAAAAAAAGTGATCTTTTCGTCTTGTTTTTAGTTTTTTTTTTAGTTATACGTCAGTACATGTTAAAACAAATTGGGGACATGCGTATAAGCATGATCATTTATATAGCTTTAAACCATAATACTCTGTGTTATTTCTTTCTGAGTGCGTTAAATATCCAGTGCAAACATCTGCACTCCCACCTCCATGACCCTTGTTTGACAGTTTAAGACTTAGGAATATAGAGTGATTTTTTTTTTTAAAGGAAAAATACTTTTTTTGAGAAATAAAATTTGCTTTCCTCAACAGATACATGCGTCTTATTTTATAGCGCAGTAAGCCTTTACGGTTCTTTAAAGAGCATAATGTAAAGCCTAGTGCTGCCTATCATAACGTGCAAGTATTTTTGCATTTGCTGCACTGTTTGTATTCCGTCCCTTTCATGAATGGGGGCAGCTACAACTACGCATCCTAAAAGAGCATTAAGAATTCAAAACGCGCAGGGATCGAAACAGACTGTCACATAAATAGAGCCTACTCACCTCCCGGTGCTGTTCCGTTTGCGGGTGGGCCAACGGATGATATTGTATGCGTGAGGATGCCTGGGGCTTTGCCCCCTTCGTTTTGTGACGAACCAGAGTCCGATTCCAGGGAGTTACAGGATGGCGGGTCTTGCGTCAGATTCTCTACAGTGGGTCCGTACTCATATTTAGAGTATATCCTATCTCCGCCCATCATGTTCGAATTGTGCAGTCCGTGCTCTGCCGTTATGGACACCGACGATTCATCTCCCGCTCTTTCACCACGTTTAAGGTTTGCATTGTCGGCGAAGTTTTCGCGGTTATTACTTACACCATTGACTGTGCAGCCACCACAGCTGTAAAAGCATTTGTTCTCCTCTTGCCGTGTAATCTCACATGCTCGGTTAAATGCGGGGTTCAGGGTGACGGGGTTGCTAAAGAAGGACTGAGTGTATCCGTTGCATTGCTCCGACTGACTCCAAGGTAGGGAACAAACATTGTCCCTTCTTGGGTAAGGGAGGGAAGGTAGACCCGCCAGTTGTCCCCCAGAAGCACGAAAGTTTGGGAGGTAAAAGGTGTCTCCGGTGTGTATGTTTACCAAAGGTCCCACAATCCCGGTATTAAGGAGGTTATGCTCGCCCATTTCGGCGGGCCCGAACAAGAGCTTCTAGTTTATAGCAATCTGACATTTAACGTAGTTGAAACAAGCGGCGCGCCCCATTGGCTGTGTGTAAGTCACGTGGCACTGGTGAAGTTGTATTACACAGAGTGCCACCCACCGGGTTCAATGTCTGACCAAACAAAACAACTTCTGGTTTACTGATTTTATAAGGTTTTAAAACCGCTATAAACATTTCTAAGAATAAAATATTTGAGCCAAAAAGAGTAAAACCTTGAATAACATATTTTAATAGATTTCTTATAACCTAACCTACGGCAAAGGATAGGCTATCTATCAATTTTTTGTAGGGCTAAATTGGCAGTTTTTTGTTTTTGTTTTGCATTTTGTCGCAAAAAAAGACGTTGCGACAAACGTCTTTGTCAGACGTTTTTGATTAATTCCATTAATTAGAAGCTTTGAGAAATGTTGCCTTTGCTGTTGACAATTCAAACATTTTAACGGCATTAATAATTGTATTTAGCACGATCTAATCGTTTCGTAACTATCGAATAAGGGACTTTGTTTTACGTAAACTTAGAAATAAAATGAATGCCACATAAAGCGGAGAGACCCCCTTTTACAGGCCAGTTTTTGAGATATACAAAGTCACTTCTCTTATATTCGTAGAATATTTATATTTAGTTGACAACATATGCAAAATAATGACGCAATAAACCATGAAACTCGTTATAGAGTGGAAACCAAACACTTGAAGATTGAATTTGTTGTAGAGATCATGTTTCTAATAGACAAAGACTGTTTGCCTTTAAACACTGGATACTATTAAATTTGCTATTCGCCAAAGTGGGATATTTAAGAAATTCCGATATTTTTAGATAGTTTCATTATTTTAAGCAAGCTAGCCATCTAATGGAGATTTATGGTCGAAAAATAGTCCTTTCACGAAATAATGAAACTATTTTCTAAAGTAAAGAATGCCTGATGACGGATGTGCCAATATAGAGTATATACTTTACAAAATAACAATCCACATAGTGAATAATAAAGAAAAAGCACTGGCTATTTATTTACACTAAAAGATCATTGGAATAGATTTTATCGTCGTAATGACGATCGTAGGTTAGTTGTGTTAACAGGCGAGGTAATATGCAAATATAAACATTCAGAAAATATGAACACCAGAAAATAATAGATATAGCTCTCTTTCGAAAATAGAAGGTATGGATAGACATGTCCTCAGGAACCAATCACTTTCAAACATACGAACCCTGTCCCGCCACCCAAGCGAGGAGGCCATGTTTGTTAAGATACAACCACTGAACAATAAAGCAGCAGAATAGATGAGTTATACAATTCCTCTAAGATGATTGAACACGATTTTTCCTGAAAACTCGAACCAATTTTCAGATATTTTCTCATGAGTTAGTACATAACTTACTGGCCTAGCTTGGACATCTCTCGAAACTACGCGCTTACATACACAAAAACATTCTGGCCTATGGTATAATGCTTCTCAGGAAACCACAAAACCCACAAAATCATTTAGCTGTGTCCGATAAATCAATATTCTTCGAAAATCTTTCCATATGGTTCGCATTAAGAAACACATTTTAAACACAAGTTGTTTAAAAATGTTTAAAGCCCTTTTGCTTGTGTCTCTTTGGCTTTATAGTTAGTCATTTCCTTTTGTGCTTTTCGTTTATACAGAAGGGCGATTCCCATTGGCGCGTCGTCAGTTCAAGGTCACTGTCTAGTGCACTGATGTCTATCGAAACGACCGTCTCGGAATCCCAGACCAGACTTGACAGAAGCGTAACCAAAGAGTTTTTGCTTCCTTTGCCGTTGTCGTTGGTAAGATCATTTTTTTTATGCGAAGAAAACTTAAACTTTCTTATGAAAAACAAAATTAAAGAACTATGTGCCTTTAGATAATTATCCTTTGGAAAATTAAACCTTGTGTGTGTGTGTGTGTGTGTGTGTGTGTGTGTGTATGTGTGTGTACCAATAACAGCAGATTTAACATCAATTCCATTTACATCAACCTGTGTTATTACCATATGTATTCTGTATTTGTGACCATATGTATTGTGTATTTGTGTTTTCGATACTTTCGATAGTATTAAACTAAACAAAATGATTAATACCACAGCTCAAACCATTAACAGAACTTAACTCAGCAACACTGAACATAAAGCTTCATAATTAAGTCGATTAAAAAGTCGTACCAGAATTAGGAATTAGGGACATAAAATAAAAGCTGAAGAAAGAACAGACGTTCTCGAATTAACCATATATATTTCTTTTATTGTGCAATTTTATGAAAACAAACACATTCACACACACACACATACACACACACACACACACACACACACACACAGAGAGAGAGAGAGAGAGAGAGAGAGAGAGAGAGAGAGAGAGAGAGAGATGAAAATTTTAATTTTGAAACATATTTTCCCACCACAAAACGATGATTTACTGTGTGGCATATGTGCAAAACTGTGAATGTGTAGGCCTACAAAAAATATCATGTCGGTAAGCATGTGCAATGCCACATGTTAACTAAATGGACCGCTTTCAAAACAGCTACGTCTGCTGAGTTGGCACCTTCACGTTAAGTAGTTTAAAAGGTCTCAAACACGGGGAAAAAACTGTTTACAATGTATACATAACATACATAATTATTGTACACTAAACGTTGGCTAAATCACGCATGCAGCGTCCAGCAGGATTAAAATTATTATACCAAGATCTAGACTCACAAAGCATGCCTACAGTTACTCTCCCTCACCACGAGAGGCTGTCACGCGCCGTCTCTTCGGCGTTTGGGGCGTGGCGTTTGAAATCAGTATCTTTTATAAAATTTGATAATCGTACTAGTTGGCTTTACTAGTTTTTTTCAAGTTAAAAGGGAAATTTTTTTATTAGTAGTATTTTTTTCTATATCTCAATTATGCATTTATGTTAAATAAGCTGTTGTGAATAACACCAACAATTTCGTTAATGAAAAGAAGTACATGCCTGAAGAAAAGTTTTGTCTGAAGCCGAACGTGATCACAACGTATCTGTGAAATTTAGAGAATAATAAAACCTGTTCTCTTAAAACATTTAGCGTTGTGGTTAATTGATTATATGCGCACATGGATGTAGGCTACCGTGTAACCCTTGTCCTTAACATCATTTCAAGTAGGCTATTAACATGAATATCTTCACATCTTATTCAAAAACAAATCTTATTGTAATCAAATTTTGTAAATAAATGCTATCTGTACATAAACACAGATACATAAACTGCAAGATCAGCACCATGCATTCCAATGTATTATGCCGACAAATGGTTAAATCTGAAGTTCGTTTAAATTTCTGCTATTGCTTTCCACGTAGCGGTTGTAGGTCATATGCAGCTTATTATTATAAGTTGGAAAGAAGTAGGCTAAGGTAATTGTTATTGTTATTGTTCTGGCCTGAGGCCTACAAACATATACTGAAAGTCAAGCTGGTAGTTTAATTAGATCTAAGCTTTGGATACTAAAAAGTAATTGATCCCCTTCATGTATAGATGACTGAAAAGAAAGCAAAACAAATGCGTGAATTTCCAGGCCTATTTAGAAACATAAATTTTGACTAAATCGTTTTTTTCTAATTACAAACAAAATAATAACATACATAGTCTTAACAGCTTGTGTAAGTAGTAAGGTTGCTATTATTGCTTTTAACAATTATTTAAAAAAATAAATGAATATAAAAAATTATGTAAAATGAATTACTTTTAAATCAATATCAACACGACCCCCCCCCCCCCCCCCCCAAAAAAAAAGGTCGTAGCAAACTTGAGTATAAAATTGCAAAATCTATTAAAAATCTTTATTTTGTCATGCTGGCTTTTGTTAATAATTTTGTGAGTAGGATACAGCAATCTCAGTGGGAATTGCAATAACAGGATTGCACAGAAAGTCTGCTAAACGTGTTTGTTATAATGAAAATAAAGAATTCCAAACGTAACCCATACTCAAACATAATGAACAATCTTCACAATCCAAATCCCTTTGATTTAATTATTTCAAAAGTTTCAATCCACTCTAACCTAAATTTAAGATTTATTATTAGGAGATTATTGTAATCTGATAATAGCTCACAGTTACCGTGCCTATAGGCCGTAGGCCGTTAAAAGTCATTGCAGAAACTTAAATTTACACAAAGCCAGGGCGTAGTCACATGGGTGGCACAGGTTTGGTCACTATAGGAAAACTAGAAAAGGCTTGGCACCCCAGTTGCCACCATAATATAGACAAATAATATAAAGCCAATGCTTTAATGTAATTATATGCCCGTTAATTTTAGATGTAAAAATCACATATTCTGCATACGCAAACTGTGCCTCAATAAATAATTATGTGGGGCGACCCTTTAGTGTGCAGTTGCCTCCCCCTATCCACCACGCTACTGTACAAAACTGTATTATGAAAGAGGGCAGTGTTAACGTGAGCATTATAACTAATCTCAGACACACTTACCTGCTATAATGAGCGCCATGTCTTATGGGTTACAATATCGATTTTTTGGGCCAGTTCGGTTTCCCTGTAGGCAGGTTCATTATTTGTCTTAATCGGTAGCCAATAAATCACGACATGAAAAAAGAAGACTTTTTCTACAAGTCAGCAGGGTGCATACATTGAAGACGTCAGTGCTCTTCCTGTTATCTATAATAAAAATATCGTGCTACAGACTCACGGCTATTCAGCGTGTGCATGTTATATAATTAGAATAGTTTTCAAGTCTTACTTTAGATATGGGGTTCGAGAAGGTGTTGGGCTACGATGAAAGCGTAATGGTACATTTAAAGAAAAAAATAAACATTTGACATGTCACGAATGAAGACTACTTTGAAATATTGCTGTTGATCTTGAACGGTTTGAACAGTAGATATGCCTCACTTTCTTTTTTTCTCAGCTTTTTTGTGTCAAGCTCTAAGAGACTGCATAGTCATGGTCAAGAGTCGCATGAAGACACGATAGACGACGAGCCATGTCACTCAAGGCTGGTATTATAGCCTACCAATAGGAAACTAGATTCCTATCTAGGCTCTGGAAGCAACTATACAGTTTGGTCTGGAAGCAACCTCAGCGTATACAATTTCAAGATAAGCCGTGAAGTTGTAGACTAACCTATTTTAAAGTATAACTATAACATAGCTTGAATCTAAACTTTTAGCTAAACTGTTACAACAGAAACTGTTTATAAACCGTATTTTGCCCCATCTAGATCAGAAAAATATAACACTTTAATGGTCCCGAAGGAAAATGAAATGAACATACAATGCAATAAATGCATGAATAAAATAGATAAAGGTTATGATATCTACTATCAACATAATATAACTAATGGTAAAAACAACGTAAATTAATTAATTTCGTTCAGTGATATTATGTTAAAATATTTAACACTCAATGTAATATTTCCATTGTTTACTTTTGAACTATTCTGTAATTCAACGTGATTTGAACCTTCATCATTACGGCGTCCTGGTGAATGAAAAATTGGCTTTAATACTCGGACATTTCTGTTTAATCCCCGGACAGTTCTGTTTACCAGCTATGCATTCTAAACATAGTTTAGAAAGGTCGGCAATAGTGTCAAAGGTGTCATTATCTTTGGTTGAAAAAAGAACCCACACACACTTTGCCCTTTATGCATCTAATAGATATCAATATTAAATTATTTCGATGTACATGAATAAATATCAACAAGGTAATGCTGCATGAGACCGGGTACTACATTATGTGAATGATTTCTGTCCAATCTCTACATTTTAAATCAATGTTATCTGTCGTATCTCTACTTTTTAAGTCATTGTCAAGTCATTGTTGTAAATTATTTCGGTGAAGTTTTCCTTTAGCAATATAATGGATTATAGAAGTGTTGAATTTATTACAAAACTGTGTCATATTCTGTAATCCATACCCTAACTTGTATGAATTGTGATTTCAACTATTCCTTTCTAAGGAATGCTTGCATATAGCATGCACGAATCAATTAAGACGAATATTTGTGCAGTTGTATCTATCTTATTATTATAAACCCCCACAGCAATACAGAGGTGTGAATGGCGATACACAATAGAGCAATAATAACAAAGAAAAAAAAACCCAAAACCGACACAGTAATCCACATTGTTTGGTTACACAGTTAATGTCGATACCTGTGGTTGCTACATTTACCTGACGCTTTTATCCAAAGCGACTTACAATTATGACCGCGTACATCTTGAGAGTGGGGCTTGAACCAGCAACCTTCCGATTACAAGCTAAGCACCTGAACCACTAAGATACCACCGTTGCTAGTGACGTTGAGATTTTAGGAGTAATTCAGACGAATATATTTCTGCATACTCATAGCCCATGTAAACTTTGTATAACCAAAAACTGTTCATAAAAATAATGCACACATTAGGAAAGACACAAACACGCTACATAACCAGGATAAGGAACGTGCAATATTACTCTTTAATATCCAAATTCAACATAACAGAGAGAATGAGAATGAGAGAACTGCGTAAGCAATTTATAACTACTATGACACAAGGAAATCTTATTTAAATAATAACGCATGGCACTATACAATTTTACAATAGCAGCCGTGTTTACACCCTTGGGGTCAGATACAAGACTTTGGAACGCGAGCTTTATGAATATTATAATATTTCGTTCATAGCGATTCATTGTAGCCCTCAAAGAAGTGCGGAGCACCTAAGGTGTAATCTGACGATGCATCATAGTAATAGATTAGTTAAATTCAATTAATTTTCAAAGAGTTACTATGTCAGCGTCCTTCGATATGGTCCAGAAATTTGGGAGGCAAGGTACACCAGGCATTGCATTTATTATATAAATATTTCGGTACTTCAAATCAACTCTTTAAAAGTTATTTCGTACTTGGACTCGAATCAGGTGGCCTGCATGTGGGTGTTTGACTTCGATTTAAAGACGAATTTCTTTTCCTTTACACGTCGGTTCTGGAACCAGATTGTGACCTGGCGTTCGGACAGGTTAGTAGCGCATGAGATGCGCCGTCTCTTGTCTTTGGTGATGAATTTGCTGGAGGCGTACTCTTTCTCAAGCTCTTTTAACTGGATCTTGGTGTAAGGCACCCGCTTCTTGCGGCTACGACGGTAGCTATTGGCTTCAGGCTGCAGTGGCACCACGTCTAAAAAGAGTCAAGTAAGGACAAAATAAAAAAATTAATCTAGCCAAAGCACACATATCATTTTTGAAAAAAAGAGAGAATATTAAATTTTCACTTCGAATTGAACTCCATTCTAAAAAGTCTCGAAACTTTCCGAGTCCGTCCCATTCCAGTCACTGTGATGTATTTAAACACCAAAAATCTGGCAAGAATCGAGTTAGCATACTTTCATTTGCCTAATTTGAATGAGCAGTTTTGACTGATTTTAAACGGAAAATCAGTGAACACAATCAGTCTCTTATTAAACCTGGAATATTTGATTGATTGTATTAACTTTAACCCACAACATATATATATATACACACACACGCAGACAATTAAATCATAAATACCAGTCCAACAATTCAACAATATTTGACTAACGCCCTCCAGTTTGAGCCAGACAAACACTCCGAGTAGCAAACAAAGCGTGATGGCAAATAACTCACGTGCAGTCACAGAATATAATGAATATCTAATACGTAGGCTATGTGATACATTAACTTTTTTTCTTTCCGCAATTCAACCTTGAACTTCATATTCACGAATGAAATGTCAGGTTCTTCTTAATAAATTACCCAGTTACCCATGGGTTTTTTGGTTGACTTCGTATGACTCAAATTTATAAAAACTTGTGTTAATCAGAGAATTAGCAGAACTTGCAAAAAGTCTACATTTCATGTATACAAGTTAACGGATATGTTAAATATGTATGGAATTTGACTAAACGCTTTGTAAGGAATGCTTGCATATAGCTTTGCGCGGTGTTATTACGCGGTGGTTTATTTTATACACACAATGAATCAAACGGAAATTGTGAAGACTCAGGTGTAACAAATATAATCATTATCAATAACAAACTAATTTAACATGGTTCATCGATGCTCAATTTCGCGTTTCACATTAGTTCAGTGGACTGTTGCTTTTTCCCTTTTGTATGTCTACTTTGTCATTAAGGCAATATTTAATTAAATCATACGTGAACTAAGATTAAAAACGAACAAGCATCACTTAAAGGGTCATACAGAACAGTTAATAAACAATATTACTGAAGGCAGTAGAGAAACAGACTGTAACCTAATAAAAAAGGCGGCTAACATGCCATAGAGATGTTTGGAGATGTTCCAGATTCTGGAACTGCTAAGAATTGAAGACAGACTATCAGTAGTTGGTAATATCAGTATGTGATGAAAAATGTTCTATTTTGGTACTTCGGTTATCCGCCTCTATATGATAACTGTTAACTAGACCTGGAATCAGGAGACCAAACTGGAAGTGAAACAAATATTCGGAAACAGATTTTGATATTTAGGTATGGTAGTTTACATAAGGGCCAATCCTACAACCATAGAATGTTTTATCAGATATTTAGAAGATGAACTGACCCTGCAAACAAACATATGCACTTATAAATACAAAGGGAGGCCTATGCCTGTATTCTAGCTCACCAGCACGCCCCCAAACTCCCATCACCCACCCTATGAAACACGTACACACGCATGCGTGCGCACGCGCACACACACACACTATATATATATATATATATATATATATATATATATATATATATATATATATATAATTCAATAACAACAACAATACTACTACTACTACTAATAATAATTATTATTATTATGTGCTTATAAAAATCCTATTATAAAAATGCAAGCCACATACTATTTGCCTACCAGTACATACAAAATATGCTTGTTGTTGTTAAACACTTAACATAATTAATGTAATATAAGGATAAAGAATTCAGCCCAAAATTCAAATCCTTTCGTCGTACTAGTCAGCTTGTTCTGAAGCAGGATATTTTAAAAAACTGAGAATATCCTGAAATGTAGACTATTGACCTGATCATAATTACTACATTAAAGCATGTTTGGACTTTGAAAAGTTTCTTTTTCAGTCAAACACGCTCCCCCCCGCCCCGCACATACGCGCACGCGTTCACACACGCGCGCGCACACACGCACACGGTGTTTACATTTTCTGTGTAGTAATGAATCCGCATAAATATAATTTAAATTTGATTAGTTTGGACCAATTTATTATTGGCCTCGCCTATACCTGGAAAGGGGGACTTCCAGAGGTGACTTGACTGAGACTGCTCCTTGGAACAATATACCTGGCCGTCCCAGCTATTCGACAGTGACCAATGATTATAGCCATCCATTGGAATGAAAGTATCGTGCCGTTGTTCTGGATGTGCGCTGATTCCTGGCATCACTGACATATCCAAATAGCCAGAGACAGTTTGGTATGAGCCGGTAAAGCTCGGGTAAAAAGCAAATTCTTTGGACCGGCTTGAAAGCTCTTCAGTAAGTCCGCTAGGTTCCATATATTTCTCGGATGAATGGTAGGAGCACGGCTTTTGCTGCACATTGGCGCTGTGCGAATGCGACAGACGGCATCCGTAATAAGGGCTCCCAAAAGGATAACCATAACCAAGCGCCGCACCCGAGGACGTTTGCGGGGCAGGACACTGCCTAGCCGTGTCCTGCGCGGGTGGGTCCGGATAAACCGAGCCCTGGTGGCTCAGTATACTTCCAGAGTGGCGCCCCAACGCGGGGTGAGAGATCACTTCCCTGCAGTGAGTAGCAGGACAGTTTCCGTTCAGTCCCTCCATGGCTTGTTTTTTATGTGGAATATTTTCAATCGGGATTTTTTCATACACATACATCAAGGTGTCCGCCCAGTGTGGATGCAGGACCAGCGAAGCTGTCATATCACGAGCTGTCGATGCTTTTTTTAAAGTCGACTGCTCGAAGAGGGACACCTCACTTCCAAGCTCATTTTTCTTTCTACGCGCATGCGCGTCGACCAAGCCTCAAGTGTCCGGTTCATTATTAAGACCGTGGCTTTTGCTGACACGTGACCCTAACAAGACCGCTGAGTTAGTAGAGAGGTCAGACCTATGCTTAAAGGGAAAGACACCTAACTGTACTGAATAGAGATAAGTCTAAAATATTTTTCACCCTATTAGGTCTTATAACCTAACTCTGACACTAGATTTTTAATGTATTAATTAATTATACTTACATAAAAAGAAGGTGTGTGTAAGAGATGTGTGTGAGAGATCGGAGAGAGCGGAGAAAGAATGCGACACCGGTAATTACACAAGATGTACATGTACAAATCTGTAAAGCTGAAGAAATAATTACAATTAAACAAACTTTTAAAGTACTATAGAAACTCTAATGTGTCTACATAGAAAGAAAATCAATAAGTTTGAATGGGTAGGCATATAACTTCCAGATCTTCACCATTCGTTTACACTAGCTGTCAGGAGGTTCAAGGTCAAGGTAGAAACTCAGACAACCAGGGTCGTTGTCGGTCTAGAGAGACAAGAGCGAACTTTACTCTGGCGATGTCGAGTTTACTGGCAATCTTGGTATAATTAGTGATACCTTCACACGCAGGCGAAACACTTATGATTCAATTAGCATATAACGTGTATCCAGCGGATTTGGATTCGTTTTGCTGTTACCACATTATTTACACGAACAAGCGTAATACACAGTTTACCCAAATTAAGCATTATGTTCAAATAAAACGCTTAAAATATTAAAATAACACCGTCTATGTTTTGAAAAATAGCTCACTAAAACAACTTTTATAAAAAAAGGTAAAGATACCTAGAATTGGAAACTGATAAACATGGTCAAGCTATTTATTTACAGTCTAAATTCTTAATCAAGTTTTCAACGTTTGACGTTTTCTTTGAAGCGAATCAAATGTGTGTGTTGTTGTGGGGCTAAAATTACACGTATTTAAAGTAAGCAGGTAACATGTCTGGATTAAAAAAAATCATTAAAGGATAACTAAAGATTTTTCGCAAATGCAACAAGTCAAGTGAATACATTTTTATTCGTTTTAAAAACACAATCCTGAGCTTTTCATGAGTCATGCTACTAGAAAATTTGACTATCATGAATTCAAGAAAATCATACAGTGTTTTCACGAGTCGTGTTACTAGAAAATTAGAAAATATCTAAATCAAATCACTCTTTTGAAATTAGTGTAAACAAAAGGAACGGTTACATTTCATTAAAAGGACTACGTGAAAATGTCAAAGTATTACGGGAACATTTTAAAGGATTACATGGACATTCAAAATTTACAAATGAGAGCAACAACTGAACAGAGTAGGCGGCAGCATTTGAATCATGCTTAACATCCGTCATAATAGGTCATAGGTCTATGATGACATCGAGAAAGTGTTTCATAATAGTACAACAGGACGTTTAATTATAAACTGAGGGATTATCTCGACAAAACCATATTTATATTCCTCCCATAACATTATTAATACTTTACTGAAGGTAGTCTAAATAAAAAATATGGAACGTTCAAGGCAAGGCAAGACCAGTTTCTTCATATAGCACTTATCGTGCACAAAGTTAATTCAAAGTGCTTCACTTGCTACAAACTACATATGTAAACAATGATTGTAGTTAATTACTGATAAAGAAAGTTTTTCAGTGACTAAGAATGGTAGGCTCTTTGCTTCTGGAATGGTAAATCAAATAGTTCAAATAACTTTAAATAACTTACAAAACCGAATAGACTATACCTATAAGCTATTCGTTATACAGTCTCCCAGAACACGAAGATTCTTCTTCACCCCCTTCCCGTGCTTCACAATAGGACTAGCCGCAGACAGACCCCTGTCTAAGACGTCCAAGTTCAAGTTAAGAGGCCCTTTGTCTAGACGGCGGTCTCCAGATCGTGCCAATAAGTCTGAGTATGTAGGCTTTTCGTTTGAAGCACGGGATGATGCCAATAGTGGAAAGAAAGGTCTTTAATAGTTGCACATTATTTGTGCAAACTAGTTTCAAAATTCAAAATCGTGCCGCAGTGCTATTGCTATTTTTTGTTAACGTATGAATGCATGAGTTGTGAATTTCATAATTAGAGCTTATTGAGCACCACTGTATTAGTTAATGTCTGGAATCACTCATTTTCCTTGTTTTGGATAGATCCATCTGCTGACGCTGACATAGCACATGACTAAATTTCATAAAATATGAATAAATATTTGCATAAAGGACAACAATAAAACCTTTTTATAAACACAGAAACAAATCCAAATCAAACAATGAAAGCTACCTTAGCTTATACTGACTTTGCGTTTTAGGCCTGCTTTACATGTAGTTGTCTACAGTGCATTTGAATAAAAGATGCCAAACGTTTATCGCTTAAAAGGTCTTAGTTAAAATGATATAAGAACGTCAGACTCGATTTATTCGTAGCCTAAGTAATTAGCCTTATAATGTCTAGCTGATATGTAAACTTCATAACAACTTCACAGATTATAATATGATTAATAATATGATTTCTAAGATGCTGAGAAACATCATATCGGCTTTAATGTTGATCACTCTTTGTCGAATTCTTTTCAATAAAGGGGAACGAACCTGCTTCTGTTTGTGTGCCAGTACCGTTTCTTTAACAGCATTTCTAGCGCCAATTATATAATACATTATAAAGAATGAAGTGAGGAATTGTGTGATCCAACAATATGTCACATTAATTTTGAATGCCCTTCTCACATAACGACATTAAGGGCGATACTGTAACAACTCACCCATAAGAATAAATAGATGAAAGGTATGGAGCTTTGGTTGCGCTATTACAGGTCTGTGGTGAGAAACAGATTTTACAAAACACGAGAAAGTTCTAGAAAGCTGACTCACTACATTCTTAGCCTGCGCCAAAGTTTGTTAAACCTTTTAACGTTGATCTATTTCTATTTTAGGGACCGTTTTGGGGACGGAATTAGGAGTTAAGATGATTGTGATAGAATTTTGATTTTACTGAAAAGTGGGACACATATAATTCAAGCATGTCAAACAATTTCTCACACACCGCAGCCTATGTCGTTATGAGAAACTAACATGAAAACATTTAAAATATAGACTCCAAACGTTTCAAATGAAAAGAAGAATGAGGTAGTCCTGTGTGAGTGATCTCAAGTAAAAGTTTTAAAGGTAAGCTGCCGTAACTGAGGACGGTTGAAACAGACAAAAAATGTGTCCACCTGCAGTAGCATATATTGATATTGCCTTTACAAAGCTGGGCTTGGTTTCTCAAAAGCATCGTAAAATATAGATATTCTTTAAATGATAGAGTAAGCATTATACTAAACAGACACACATTATCTTTCTCCTCTAAGATGATCTTAACACTACGATAATTTTGGAAACGGGGGCCCAGACCAGCATTGGATCAAATCAAATAGTAAATCACAGGCATCGATAGCTATATAAAAAGGTCAGGCTAATAAGTCATTACGCGCCATAGCTAAGATTTTTTTCTACATTAAATCAGATCAGTTGACAGTCTTCACGACTGTAAAATATCTCATTGCATTTATTCAACATTGCATTCAATTAAAACTTCTGTTTGATTATTTTGTCTTTTGGATAAAGTAAAGCTATTCAGAATGTTTACACGTTTACATTACCGAATAGAATAATGGCCCTTTTATTGTTTATTTCATTTCCTATTATATTTACTACCTTGTATTTTAAAATGTAAATCGGTTCATAAACTTGTTTTACAAATATGCTGTAATAATAGCCATAGCAATTAAAATTAAAATCCTAATACACATTTTACGTCCAAGTGATTACATCTAATATATACATGCCTGTAATAGAAACAGAATTAAAGCGTTGTTTGTCGATAAAAATATATCATATCCATATATGCTTTTAAAAGCTATTTCACAAAACAGACAATATGTTTTAGAATTCGAAGTAAGCTTACTAAATATTAGTTTTAGAATTTTCAGATTCCCAGATTCTTAGTCAGACCTATAATGTCCTAAAGTTTTGTCCTGCTCTCTGATGCTCAAAATTATATATATATATATATATATATATATATATATATATATATATATATAGAGAGAGAGAGAGAGAGAGAGAGAGAGAGAGAGAGTTATAAAATTATGTATAGTTATAAATGGGAACAAATTTCAAATTCAAGATTGTCCTTGCCTACTCGCTTTTCAGGGCAATGCGCATGTGCAGAGCATTTGGATAAACACACGAACGCGCGCGCGTACACACACGCAGATACAGAAAGCGAGCGAACGAGAGAGAGAGAGAGAGAGAGAGAGAGAGAGAGAGAGAGAGAGAGAGAGAGAGATGGAAAATTAATTACCAATAGATTTACTATTATTTAAATATAATTTAATAATATACGGTGTATCCAAATACGCACATCCAAACACTAACATCAGAAGCGAACATTTAATTGTCTGTTTGATGAAATATAGACGCACAAAGAATCCAGTCACTGTGACTTACCCCAAACGTTACCGTACACCCTACACCAATTACGACTAATATAACTAGAAGTTTCAGCTTGTTCGCGTTTTGTTCTGGCAAAATCTTTATTTTTGAAGGCTATTGTTAAGGACATTTAAGATAAAATCATGCTAATCTGAAAACCTTCAAATCCTAATGAATCAATTTGAGCAACCAGTTTGATAGGTTCAAGTTATCTTTCAAATAAAATCAATATTGAAATTCGTTTACCTGATATTATGCAAAAGACACAAACATAAAAATAAGGCAAACATTTAAAAATGTTTATTAAATTGATGTTGTTTTCAGGTACAATCATATAAAATAGTATCGAATTATATTGTTTATTTTTATTATGTTTGTTCATTATCTATTTTCTATTTATTATCCATTTTCTATTTATTATCCATTTTCAGACTATAAACCTTTACCGAAAAGATTTGGTTTTGTGCATGTCACCAGTCATTCGACCTAGTGGCTAGTGGTTTTATTAACTACAGTTTTGAGGTGACTTTGTTGTAACGATTATTACGGTTAGGCCTAAATTAAGCGGCTTCCCGTAGTACGTGCATCTTTGTCGAGAAGCATAGACTGCCAACATTTTCTATCTAATCTGTAGCTCTGAAGCTTTTGGAACACTGATATATTGTCAGAGAGAAAGAGAGAGAGAGAGAGCCAGAGAGAGAGAGAGAGAGAGAGAGAGAGAGAGAGAAATAAAAAGAAAGCAAAGCTGTATTCCTTTCCCAAAACAATTAGCCTATGCCGATGTAATTCATCCAATAGTCAGTACAAATATTCAAATAATTCTTGAATTTTATAAATTTGCGGCTCCAAATAAAACATAACTACAAAACATAAATAAATATTGAATAAATCCCAGTAAAACACGTAACGCAGTTGAGGCAGAAATGTTTTTGTTGTTTGTTTATTGTTTCCTTACACTCTGAACATGTTTCAGATTTTTTCGTTTTAGTATTAAAACATGTATTTTCAATTAACCGCTAGTATCACAACATTAGCACACTGCAGTTCCCCCATTAGGTTGCTTTTATGCAAGAGGTAAATTGACACCAAAAGCGTCGTGTCATAAGTTAATTGGTAAAAACGTTATTCTCTGACTGAATTTAAAAGTTTTACTGAACAGGAAATAATTCGATATATTGGTGTTTTACATAATTTTATTCTCACCTTTCAATTTTAGATAAAAATGCATTGAAGCCCAGATTGGTTGGATTCTCAATCAAGGAAAGAAAGTAAAACGATGCTTTGCAGTGATTGAGTAGTTTCGAAGTTTAATCATAAAGTGATGCTTCAGGCAATCTGATTTTACGACAGAGGGAAAGTCTGGAGCTCCTAGTATGTGGTTATGTACATGGAAATAAAATTGTCATTATGTTCCAAAGTACAGTGATTATACGTGAAGTATGGAAGCCTGGATTATGTGTGGGGTGTATGAGGTGGGGGGCAGGGTTTGATAGATCCATAGGCACATAAAATGTGCTAAAATTTTATTCAAGCAAAAAAAAAAAGTATCTTATTTGGGGAGGGCTGTGTGCTTATGGAATATTAACTAAAACAGCAAAGACAGTATTAACAAATGTTTTGCTTCAAAAGCCTTTTAATTATTATTCTTATGGCAACAGACAATTCACAGCAAAGATTCTCAGGTGTGGTGAATCCCAAAGCAACTTAACGTCTTCCCAACTAATTCTACAAAAATAACATTACAAGCATGTCCTGCCATAGCCCTTTTATGGCAAAACAAGACAGGAATTTAACCTTTAGTCCAGTGCCCCATTTTTGAACATCAGCATGAATCATCATGAAACATGTTTTCCCTCTGTTTTTGCAAACAGAAATACAAAAGGATTTATACTAACACATATATAGTAGAGCAAGTGATGGTAACCACATATATTTTATGAAAAGGCTGTCATCATTCTTAAAACTTGGATTTTTAAAAAATTGGTTTAGGTACTTGAGACCTGTACTCTATAAATACATAAAATATTATTAAAGGTTGCCTGTGATGGACTGATCTGAGAATCAGAAACTGAGGCTTTTACAGTAATTTCTATTTACATCCTGGGATGTAAAGAAAAAAAATGCTGGTCTAACATTCTTATTCCTTATGTGTCATGATCAGTCCCTCCCAGGTTCCGTGTTACGTGTTTTCCCTGTCTTGTGTTTTTTTGTTCCGTTCCATGGTTTCGTTTTTTCCTCCACTTGTTTGATTTTCCACACCTGTCTCTCGTTTCTACTATTAAGTTAATGTATTTAAACCCTGTCTGGATCCCAGTGTTTTGGCTATTCAATAATGGTTGAATGTGTTTAGTTCATGGCGTTTGCGTGTTTATTCTAATTGTTGTTTCTTTGTACTCCGTGCCTTTGTGTTATCCTAGTCTCTGTGTTTCCTAGTCTATGTTAAAGCCTACTCCTCTGTTTTCTTCCGTGTGTTTAGTTCTAGCCTCTGTTTGTGTTTAGTTACTCATGTATCCTAGCCCTTGTCCTGTTTACTGATGTATCTCCGTGCTCTCTGTGTCGGCTCTTTGACCCTGGACTGCCTTAATGACTCTGATTCTGGATTTGCCCCAATTAACTCTCGCTCTTTTCCACACATACGTCCACCTCCTTACCGCTCAACGTTACATTATGCCTCTGATTTTTTATGTAGAGTGTGTCACTGTTTTTAAATACAGCCCAAGAACATTTACTAATGTTGACAGGATTAAGTAATAAACAGGTATACATTTTGGCAGAATTTATTCATTAATTTATTTTATGAACAGGCCTTAACATAAACTTAGAAGCATCACAGGGGCTCCAGCATGGATGCTTGGGTCCAGGCTTCCAGTTCGGGTTTACCTCCTGTTTCTCTATCCTACCCTGGCCCCTCCCACTGATAATCCACATCTGCTGCTCATTCAAGACTGACTGTAACTCTATGTATGTATTTGAAACTGTTCTCTGCAGTACATTTCTGAGATCTCTCTTCTGTGTTCAGTTTCTGTTCCATCCCGTATTTAATTTTGTTTTTGCTTATTGTTTCTGGGCATGCAATTGCCCATAACATGCTACTTATCACGTTATATTGTTACATGGAGCATTTGTGACTATCAACATTTAATAATAATAATAATAATAATAATAATAATAAAACAATTAGAACAAACAGGTTAAATCTTATTATAGATTATTTTCAGATTGTTTCAGCTGCACATTGATCAGAACCATTGGCATAATGCAGAATTCTGGGGCCCCACCCCAAGATGCAGGGTGGAGGGCCTTTTTCATTTTTATTATTTTTTAATTTGCGACCACCTGCTGGGGGCCCTCCCACAACTCGAGCCCCTCCTACAGTGGATGCTCTGTGTGCCCCTACCCTATGCCATTGGTCCGAACAAATAATTCCCCAATCCACACTACACATCACTGATATCCTTCAGTACCACATCTCCAGGTGCTTATAGTTACTTTTCTAATACAGCTTGCTTCCCCAATCTCAGAGCAAACAAACAAGTAACATCAGGCGAGCATTATTCTACCTTCTAGTGTTACACTGAATAACATTTATAGTTAGATCTTGGTATATATAAAAAATAGCACACACACATTGGGCACTGCACAGAAAATATATTACCCTTAGAAGATATGATCAAATTATATATATCACAAACAAAATTAAACAAAATAAAGTTTCCCAAAACCAGCCTGGTGATCCAAAAAAGCATATTCTGTTTTTTTCCCTTGGCTTCATCAAAACCATCACTAGAATAAACCTCTCCAACTGAATCCATTTAATTCTTTCTAATTTCTCCAAACTCCAGCTGCTCTCTCTCTCTCTCTCTCTCTCTCTCTCTCTCTCTCTCTCTCTCTCTCTCTCTCTCTATATATATATATATATATATATATATATATATATATATATATATATATATATATATATATATATATATAAAGAGAGAAAGCACTTTCCCAGACAGGGATTTAACCCCAGTCCTCCATAGGACAGAGGACAGGCAGATTTGTTACCCACTACACTATAAATATATAATAACCTCAGAAAAGTGGAAATGGAGCACCAATCCTAGCTTATCAATGCCACCTTTGGAGGTGCACCCCAGGAAATACATGACTCATGAGCAAAATAATTGCTGAGCATTTTGGCTTTGGAACTGCAGTGTGCCAATGACAGTCTAAAAAATACAGATTCAGACAGGCAGAGTTTAATGTGTCATAAAACTAAGGAACCAATATTGTAAACTTGTGGGTTGGGGCTTTCAATATCATTAACATAACCCTATGGTGAAATGGGGGAAACAAGAAGAAGAAGTCATATTTTGCTAGCTGTTCAAATTTTAATGTTTAAAATAATGCCACATATGTGTTTTATTTTTGGTTGCAAAATTGCAAAATAAGATAATGTGCATTTGCAACAGAATTGAAAATCAGAGATATAGGTGCTGTTTATTTGAAAAGTGTTTGTCCGAGCAAAACTTTCAGAGAAAATTCTGGTTTTATTTACAGACAACTGTTTTTGTGATGTGGGCGGCACAGAGGAAGCAAGAGGCGGGGTACTGATGAAGTGCTCTTCATTATGCATAAGGGAAATCACCAGTGGAAGCACTGATGAAATGAAACAAAAATGATCCTCTTCTTTAGTGATAGAAGGAGCAGGTAGACTCTCCGTCTATGGTAGGCTAATGAGCAGCACTATCATCTGGGGCATGTGATGAATAGGTGAAACAGAAAATAAGGAACAGGTGAAAATAATCAGTAGGCAGGGGATTGAGAGCAGTGTAAGAGTGTGCAGGAGTGAACTCCCTAGCAGGAGTGAACGTGTCCTCCTCCTGGATGACCGTGACAGTTTTGAAACTGTGGCTGTTTCATTAATCTATTTTATTTTATTATTACAAATTACGAACCACCATGTTGATCAACCGGTAAGTTTATATTTTTTGTGTTTTATCTATTGACAACAAATCTTCAGTGTGCTAGATAATATTTGATAACATTAAAAACGCATAAAACAAACCATTGTCACTACATCATATTATGTCTTTGCGTGTTTCTTACATAAATAAAAAAATCAACATGCTTCCTGTCATTACTATTTGTATAAGATTTAAATATGATGCACTTTTATTTACATTTTCAATGATGCACCTGACTATGTCTATCACTATTGCTGATGTAGTAACTGCATGGTGTTTTTGCATGTTGGATGACTATTGCAAGTTGCCATTTTCCATCTCTGAGTTGGAATCAGATAGGCATTCAGGTCTGTGGTGTTTTGCTACTGGTGCTGGCATGCGTCCTTCCTCTTTTCCACTTTGTCCTGGGGGGTTACCTGTGGCTGTAGCTGTGCCACTGTTGTCGGGATGATGGAGTCTGTGGCTCACAACAAAGGAAGAAGCTCATCAGGAGTTCTGTAGCAGATTTTAGGTTGTCAGTTTGCATGTTTGCAGTATTCCAACAGAATGAGATATGAGTCCATCATGGCCACATGCAGGGTTTCAGAAAGACTGAGGTCCAAACTGTTTACTGAGGTCAAAAAGCAAATCATGAGAATCAGCAATGAATGATCTACAGTATAATCTGGATATTCAGAAGAGGCTAAAATAATTACGAAACAGCTGAATTTCGTAATGAATGAAATGTCAGTGATGTTTAATTAAATTGGTCAAGTATATGGAAATCTACAGTACAGACACCATGGAAATCTAATCATAACCAAATATGGGATCAATAGGTTGATTTTGTCATGGGACAATTGATATTTATTGTTATTGTTAATGTTATTGGCCTCTGCTAGGATAATATTGCAATTAAAAAAAAAAATAGAAGTACTTTATTTTAACATGCATTTCATCAATATACAACCTGAATTGAAAGCTAAGAATGAAGGTTTCTAGCTTCAGTTATCTAGCTTCAGTGTATCTGCTACAGGTCATCTTTCTTTCAGTGTGGCAAGAATGTATCCACCTGAAGCATCACCTCTTTTCTTGGGTTGAAATAGGCTAACACTGGCCTTGGTTCCTTTGTGATAGATTCTTTCATCTTCTGGAATATACTTTCATGGGGCTGTGCCCCATGTGAACTCTGTTTTAAGCAGATGCCTGAGTGGAATGTTCACCTCGGGTAGTTTCAGGGTGAAACCTGTTAGGTAATAAGCATCATGCCTATGATTGTGTCCAGGTTGGCCTTGTTCTTCAGTGGTGGCATGTCACTTTCATCACGTCTAGTTTGAGGCTATCCGCTGTGAGCCTGTGCCTAAAGTAGCTCACCTCAGACACCCAGATATAATACTTCTCCAGTTTTAATCTTACCCTTCTCTCTGGTCTGCTTGAGCAAGCTCTGAGGGCAAACAGGACCCTCTGTGGTGGGTACATTATTGGTGGCGCGCTGGGATCCACCCTAATGTTTACAAATGCCTTTGAACATATCTGGAAATTCACTCAATATTTTTGACTTCACTGAAAGAGGACATGACACCGGGATATCAGCACCAGATCCTGATTTGCTCTGTAGCTTAGGATGGGTGGACCATTGTAATCTACAATGTAGAACCTTAGTGTAATCACTTTGTTCCAAGTGAAAGCTTTCCAGATTTCTTTCACTTTTAGTGCATGCCCTCCATACCCTGTGAGCCTACAATTGTTCACCTGGACTGGCCTGTTGGGCATAAGTAAAGCAAAATCAAGTCAAGTCAAATTTATTTATATAGCACTTTTTACAACAGATGTTGTCACAAAGCAGCACAAACCAAGCCCCCAGTGGGCAAGCCAAGGGTGACAGTGACAAGGAAAAACTCCCTAGAGCATGAGGAAGAAACCTTGAGAGAAACCAAGACTCAAACGGAGAGCCCATCCACTTCTACCTGACAATAGTCACCATAATAGTAACAATATATACAATAAGGAGCATAATAAATAGTGAAAGAAAAAAAAAAAAAGCAATTAATGTCTAGTTCGGTGTTCTGGAAGTCCTAGTCTGGTGCTGATGGTGTGCATGTGTCCAAAACCCATCCTGCATGACAATGTCCATCAAGGGCAATGGAGAAGTAGTTGGCTGGAGTTGGAGGTGTGGTGGGCTACAGCAAGGGACATCAGGGGGTGGTGGGAGTAGCTATGACAGGTGAGATGGGTTGAGGCTCAGTAACATCATGACATCAGGGGTAGGTGTACCTTGACAGAAAGAGAGAATCGATTATTAGGCATGTCCAGGCATGAGCGTGTGTAAATTAGGGAAGTATAATGTGCAAAGATTGACTCCAGAAGATCTAGCTATAGCAGCATAGCTAAAAGGCTAGAACCAGAAGGATCCACAGACATGAGGGCACCCTGGAACATCAGCACTGTGCTGCTCTCAGTCAACAAACTTGAGTGACAAAAGAGAAGTGAAGTGACATCATCATAACATCCCAGTTTACATCTTTACCTAAGATGGGAAGTAGTTAATAAAATGCGTCATTGTACAGACAGGTTTTCAGCCTAGCCTTAAATATTGAGATTGAGTTTGAGTCTCAAACATTTACAGGAAGGTTATTCCATAGTGTAGGAGCTTTTTAGGAAAGGCTCTGCCCCCTGTGATAGATTTTCTTATTCTTGTTACTAGTAAAGAGCCTGCACCTTTTAATCTAAGCAGATGTGGTGGGTCATAATGCACTAGGAGTTCTCTAAGGTACTGTGGGTAAAGGTCATTCAGTGCTTTGTAGGTCATTAGAAATATTTTATAATCAATACAAAATTTTCCTGGGAGCCAACATAAAGTAGCTAAGATAGGAGTGATGAGATCAAATTTTCTAGTTCATGTAAGAACTCTGGCTGCTGCATTTTGAACTAGCTTGAGCTTGTTTAGGCAATAAGTGGTATAGCCAGACAGTAGGACATTACAGTAGTCCAATCTTGAAGTGATAAATGCATGGGCTAGCTTTTCTGCATCCTGTGAGGAGTGTATGTTCCTAATCTTTGCAATGTTACTAATGTGGAGAAAGGCGATCCTAGCAATATTATTTACATGATCTTTGAACAAGAGACCATAAATCCATAATTACTCCAAGATCTTTAACTGTTAGAGAAGATATGATTGGGAAACCATTGAGGATCATTGAGTAATTAAAGAGTGAGGACTTGGCTGTCTATTTATGTTAACGTACCAGTAGCGACCAGCTAGATAAGATTTAAACCAGGAAAGGGCTATTCCCCTAATCCAAACATTTAGTCTATCTAGTAAACTGTGACCTATAGTGTCAAATGCTGCACAAGCAATATAAACAAAGAGACATAACCCTGGTCAGAAGCCAACAACAGATCATTAAATATTTTAATCAGTGCTGTCTCTGTACTATGATGAGGCCTAAACCCTGACTGAAAGATGTCACGTGATTGGTTTTGATTCAGCTATGATCTTAGCTACTAATCTACATCTTTTTCTAGGATCTCGGAAATAAATGGAAGGTTTGAGATTGGCCTGTTGTTTGACAGCTGACGTGGATTGAGTTTTGAGTTTTTGCTAAGTGGTCTGATTACTGCTAATTTGAATGATTTAGGTGCATATCCAGTGTTCAAGGAGGAGTTTATTAAATTTAGTAGATTCAATTACTTCAGGTAGGATTTCCTTAAGAAAATGTGTGGGCAGTGAATATAGTAAGGAAGTGGAGGATTTTGAGTGTGAGATCAGAGATGTAAATTCACTCTCTTGGATAGGTGTAAAGGATTCTAGAATCTTTTTTTGGCTTGGTTGTTCTGATCTCTAAGTAGCTGCCCGATGTCACGTTAACACTAAATTAATCTCTAATGTGCTTAATTATCTCATTGAAGAAATTCATGAACTCATTACTACTATGTGATATAATCTGAGCATTGGTGTCAGTTTCATTCCTAATTAGATGTGCAATTGTACTAAATAGAAAACTAGGATTATTTTTGTTATTTTCTGTAAGGGTCAAAAGATGAAGTGGCTGATGTGATCGTGCTTCTGCTGTGGTAGCAGCAGGTTACTATATTTTGGCACATATGTATTTCAAATGAAATTAGGGAATGGTCTGAGATGGCTTCAGACTGGGGTAGTATGACTATGTTCTCTATGTCTGCACTGTATGTCAGTACTAAATCAAGCGTATATCCATCAGAGTGTATTATGCATTGGATGAAACCAATTGATTCTAATATAGAATTAAAGGCCAATCCCAGAGGGTCTTGGGCACTATCAAAGTCAATATTGAAATCACCAACAATAATGGCTGTTTCTACTAGAGTGACAAGATTAGAGAGTAAATCTGCAAACTCGTTAATAAATTCTGAAAAGGGTCCTGGTGGCCTGTAAACACCGATTAGTGGAAGAGGCTGGGTGGGCTTCTTATCGCTGGCTACATCATTTATCCTAGTAAAAATAATTTCAAATAACTTGAAATCATAACCAGCTTTCTGGATTATTCTTAATGTGTCAGAATAAATAACTGCAATGCCGCCTCCACAGCCAGTTTAGATGAGGGCGGTGTACATAGCTGTAGTCAGAAGGACATGCTTTGTTTAAAGCTATGTACTAATTTGGCTTGATCCAGTTTTCATTTAGACAAAGTACATTAAATCTATGTTCTATTAAGAATTTCATTTATCATGAGCGCTTTAGATGTTAGGGATCTAACATTTAGTAAACCCAGCTTTAGATGAAAGGGGCAGGCATCCTTCACAGGTATGACAATTGTTTGTGACTTTTTCTTTCTTTCATACTTCAGCAAAATGGTTGAATTTTTAAGTACAGTTTGCCATTTGCTTGCCGTGATGTCCTCAACAGGTACCACATGCTTGCTGTAGCTTTCGGTAATTCTATGTTTATTTTCAATTCTTTTTCCCATGATGATTTGTTCCAGTGAAATTGCATTGAACCACATGCACCTTGTTGCTGGTGTTACTCCTGTGCTGGCTATGTCTGTTCTAGCTCTGGTGTTATCTCTGACCCTAGTCTGAGTAATGTTTTACACTTTGTGAGATTTTTTGCTAACACAATATGTTCCCTAATCATTTATTCACTCATACTCACAAGCAGTTTTAACTCTGTTAAAAATTTCAACTGACTCAACACTCCCTTGTGTTTTCTCATCGAAGCTATATGTAGCAAAATTGGGTTTGCCTTCGGTGTGAGGTATTTAGTAAAGCCTTCATCATAAGTTTTTAACTTTAGCCTTTCCTTGTCCTCCAGTGCTGATGTGTTGCTAACACTTCTTCCTTTGTCCCCGTTCCATAGCAGAAGAAAACTGTACTTTTCCTACTCACTTTTACTTTGGATTGGGCCCAAGAACATCAGCTCTGTGTGGTGCTGAAATCTTCACCATGCCTCTGATAGGTTGGACTTATCCCAATCTACCCTCAGGGTAGCTACAGCAAAAGCTTACATTTCTGTCTCTAATCGTGAGTTTGAAGTCAGTTGGTTAATGTTGACAATGTTGTGTTTGTGTATTTTTTACAATAAATAAAGACATGCAAAACTGGAGCGGAGACCAATGTGCTTCCTGTCTTTGTTACCTTTAGAACATTTTTTAAATTATGTAATTTTATTTACAATTCCAGTGTTCAAAATAAAATCATAATACTAATGGTAGTAATAAAATTCCCTTCATGATAGTATTACACACAACTGGCAAGAAGCTATTCACAATTTACAATCTTCACTATCTGTCACTAGAAAGCTAGTAAGATTTGTGACCATTACACCTGTTGTATTTCCTTGGAACTTATTTTAACAGGTGGAGCTTTTGGTTTATGATGAACCATGTGGGGATGCTGTTAGTCACTGTAGGTGAAAGCTGATGCTTCCCACCCTCACCCTTTTCCTATTCTCCAGGTGCCTTGGCACTTAGCATTTAGCACTAACATATAAACACAGTGGTATGCTTGCCGATGAGCTGCTGTGTTTGGTACTGGTTTTGGGACTTGTTCTGCTGTTGGTGACATCCCCCTGAAGGTATATGTGTGCTAGCTTATAAGTGGTTGGTTTGTGAATATTTACATTGGAATGTTCCAGTGTCATTGCCACTCACTACTCTAATGTGCAACTGAGGCATAACTGCATGCTGAGTGTTTTTTATACTTCCACTGCTGTTGACATCAGCCTAAAGGTTCTTGTATGGAGCATGCCCATTGGTTGTTCTAAGTGGTATTGAAACCATTTAAAATATATATCGAGCATTTCATCAAAGTTACTGCTGTACAATAGTTACTGACTGATCTAGGTAGTCCCTATGATGTTTTAAATGTGTACCAAGACTTTCTTTGGATCCACTGTTGTTGCCACTGTAATGTTTTGTCTTGTTTTTTTGTATTGTTGTCTGTGTTTCTTCAGGGTTTTGTTTATTTTGTCAATTACCATTTGCTTTTTCTTTTGTTTTCAAGTGTGGAGCTCATGAGTTGTTTTGCTGATTAGCTTTTATGTCCTTGTTGAGTCAAGCTGAACCTCCATTTTTAATCAGTTTGGATGTTTCATTTTCTTACTTTTTTCAACTTTTCATTATCTGCTTGGATCTTTTTTCTAGTATATACATGTGGATGGTCAATTTAGGTATATTGGCCTTTTATGGGGATTATTTTAGCCATCTGAAGGTAGCTCTCGTCCAATTGGCCTCAATTTTTAATCTTCTTCCTTCTTCACAGAGTGTCTTAGAGTATGGGGTTTACTCCCCACTGGCTGGTTACTGTCCTGGGGATCCCTGTTCTCTCGCTCTCTTTTCTAGAACTCATATGTTGTGGTACATTTTGTGTGAATCACATGCATTTCCCCTTTATGTGTGTGTATGTGTGATTGTAGGAATGCTCAGAGTTGTCTTTCATGCACCAACATATGGTAATCATTTTTTGGTGGAGTTGTTTGCCTTTTGGCTTAGATTGTTGGGTGACTTTTCCTCCTTTCCTGCTTGAGAGCGTGAACAGCCAGTATATTTGATCCTGTAAAATAAATCTCGTGTTTAATATGCCATTTGGTATTGTACAAATAAAAAATTGTATTAATAAATTTGTGTGCTTTTATTTTCATTTATGCTATTTGTGGTATAATACTTTTAGTGATTAATAAATATTTCCCATATAACTCAAAACCATGTCTCTAAATATTTTCTTAATGTTACTGTCTTCCTACTTGGGTTTAAATAAACATAATATAATATAATAAGTGGCATAGTCAAGCTATTTATACACATTAATAAGGGCCATGTGTGGCACTCTAGGCAGGATTTTGAAAACAGAGACATGTTTGAGTTCTTTTGCTTGTTTTCTTTTCCTTTAATCATTTGTAATTGTTACTGCTAGGCGTTAACTAGCAGTTTATAGGCAAAACAGCATTAAGCACTTTGTGGTCCTAGGAATTTCACCTGGGTGCTGCAGTAAGGATGTGTTGCCCTGTGATTGACTTTTAAAAATTTCCCTATATGGCCAATAATTTGCAAGAATTGAGATTTTGCGTGCCAGGTCCAGGTTGGCAGGGGATGATATGCAACTGTCACAACCACGATGTTTGCATTTTTGAGGCAAAGCACTTATTTTTTTTACACATCAGTGTGTTTTTGAATATTAAATAAATTCAGAATGAAAATATGAGTTAGGAGTACAATTTTCCCCCACCAACTGTTTGTTTGCATTGAGTGCTGCTAAGTGTCAATCTTTGTTTTTAAGATGGGAACAATGGCTACTGCTCTGGTTGCATAACCAAATGCAACATTGCCAATTTGAGGGCATTTTGGCCTTCAACCAAATGAAATGAGAAAAACAGCCAATTTAGATGAGTCAATATGCAAAATCTGTGCCAGAAAGGTTACTGTGAAATAATGAAGCATGTTGAGTTTGAAGTCTCACCTACCTGCCAATCATCCAGCTATTGTAATGCAATGGGCCCCACTTGCATCAGGCTGTGGAGCACCCTCAAAACTGACAGCTCAGGCTGGTTTCAGCTAACAATTAGGAGTGACCGAATCTTTTGTGGGAATTGTCAAATATAGCTGTTAAATTAACAGGTATGACCATTTTAAAGCTGCTGTTATATGCTTGAATAAATGGTTCCATTTAGCATGATCATAAAAACTGCATTCAAGGCAGTGCTTCAAAAATTTGACAAGCAATACAAGTTGCCCGGCAAGAAATACTTCTCAGAGATGGTTTTCCAGAAAATGTGCCATAAAGGCATTGGTCAAAAACAAGATCAAAAATGTCAACTATTTCTCTGCCACAACTGATATGTAGTCAAGTGTGTTTGACTTGACTCCTGATATGAGACGAACAGTGCATTGTCAGACCACAGAATGGGCTCTTAAATAATTTCACCCTGAAACAGTGTTTATGCCCCAGAATCATAATTCTAACAATATTTTGGAAACTTTCTGCTATGCATTTGAGGAGTGGTCCCTGGATAAAAAGAAGCTGGTTGAAGAGAAGAGATCTGGTGAAAGCCCAATTGGAGCTCCAAATCCCCCAGCATGGCCTCATATTTGTAAGATATAAAAGTTGATCCTTAAATTTATTATAGGCAAGTTAATTAATGACCAAATGGCATAGAGTTCACACTCAATAAAATACTCGTACTTTAGGCCACATTCAAATTAATCAATTTAATGCTGTGAGGTAAAATGCAGGACACGAACACTGAGAGGAGCTATATTTATTATGTAATGGTCCATATCAAAAACCAGGAGAATCCAAAGGAATCAAACAGACAAACATGAACTAAACACAGGGACACCAGAGAATAAAACAAAAACAGGCAAGCAAGGCAGCACAAAACATGCAAGGAAACCACAGCATACATCTAACAATGACCCATGACAAGAGAAGTAAAACACAGCTTAAAATATAGGCCTACAATTAAAAGAGGGAAAATGAGGAACATTTGGAATTAATAAGGAGACAAGGAATCAGGAAAAGCAAAGCAAAACAAGAACACAAGACAGGTTACTAGTGTAGCCCAGTGAAAATATGAAAAGAGAGATAAATTATTGAATGTTATAGTTTCTTTAATAGTTGTGTTTTATGGAATTTGATTATTATAAATAGGTAATATGTTGTATTTGGTTATGGGTAACACAATACTGTATGGAGAAATTTAATGTGCTGAGTTGTGTATCCTGGGTGGTCCTGTGGAATAGCCAATCCCATGACATCTTCACAGGTCACTCGGGAAGGAGCGGGAGAGAGAGGAAGGAGAGAAGAGGGGGCCTTAGAGAAAAAAAAGCAAAAAGTAAAATAGTAGATCAAGACATTTGATATAGGGAGCTTAACCGTTTAGTGTGAGTGCTTAGTACTTACCAAGAATCAGTACTAGTTAAAGTAACATGTAAGAGAACTTACTCTTTTGGCCTATTGGGTTTACTCAGGGTTTACACAGCCCAAAATGTCCACGTTGGCTAGCTAGCCTGTTATGGTAGTCGGTGGCATAGAAAAGTAATTACAAGCAACTCACTCAGTTGGTCAGACAGTTAAAGTTAACGTCTGAGGAGTATTATTTCAAGGAAGCTAGCACAGCAAAAAGTTTTGTGAACCCCCCGTGTATGGGAAGAACTGGGAGTTGCAAGTCTAGGACAAAGGGACTGGAGTGGTCTGAGAGGCACCATTGTGTATACTGTGTTAGGAGAAGTTACTTTCCAGAATGGACAGAGAACAAGGGACAGTAAGGTGCCCGCATAAATACCTGAATTTTCATCTAGACATTATTTCTTTTAGTTTGTTCACTGAGCAAAGGGGCCAGTGTTTTTCTGTTTTTTGGCCACAACAAACCCTAGGCACACCAAGGCCTGCAACGTTTTTGTTGCGTGTGGACAGTAGCCTTCTACGCTAATTGAATACAAACTCCTTAAATTAAAGTAAAGGAACTGAGTTTGAAAAGGGGTGTTTTACTTCAAGGGGAGGTTTGATGCTATTTTACTGTGTAATTTCTCAAACTAAAAGCTGTTAATTTTCATTTAATGAGGCTGAGTGGATGTTATTGATGATGGTTTGTTTGATGTTTTAATGTATCACAATGATGTAGTTGTTTGAGAGGTGTTGCTCATTCTAAGTAAGTAAACGCATAGGTTGGATGAGATAAGAGCAATCTCTTGAACTGGTAAGCCTGTTAAATAAATAAATATAAATACATCACCAAATATATATAAATATATAAATATAAATCTAGTCTAATTTATGGTGTGTTATGAACCCAATGCCCATCCTTGCTAAAGGAGCCCCTGGGGCATTACACTAGGGAGACTATGACACTAGCAGGGTGCTAGTGGGGAGGAAGCGTGACAATCAACATATCCTGGATTACTAAAACAATTATTACACTTAATGTAGCATTGCAGCCTGTGAATATTCTGGTAGTGGCTTGCTGCACTCATTAAAATGATTGTTTTAAATAAAAAAAATATTTTAAAGTAAACAATAACTTAAAATGCAGAGTATATTGTAATGTTAATGAGGCCTACTAAATAGATGTATGTTTTTAGTTCTAATCTAATCTAATGGACAATATTCTGTGCGAGACTATGCTACAAGAGGTAGCAACAAGCAGAAAATGGGCAGAGTCATGGAGCAAATCCCTGCTATCAGAAAAGGTTTAGATGACTGATGACACCAGCATCTAATTCTGAGCTGGCAGGACATCACTGTTCTTGAACCTGTGAACATGACCTTGACACCTGTGACTGACTTTATGGATCTGCTTTCTGGTGAAAGCTATATTACTATGTCATCAGTCAAACCTGTCCTGAAACTCCTTACTGCATATGTTCTGAAATCATCAGAGGAGGATGCTGCCTTGACATTGAACATCAACCAAAAGATATGAAGTATTCTCAAGGAGAAGTACGAACAAGCTGCCTTACAAGAACTTTTGGCAAAAGCCTACTTGCTGGACCCTAGATATAGAGGGAATCATATTGATAGCATGGATGAGACAAAATACACACTCATTAAGGAGATACTGTGAGTGAAGGACGGACGGAGCTGTGCCAGTGTATCAGCAGTTGGAAATGAAGAATCCGCTTCATGCACAATCTGTGATGCCACCTGCAGCAAAAAAGAAGACTCTTGGAGACCTCCTGAAATAGCTGGCAACCACCTTTGCATTCATACGTAAGATCACAAGCATATACTGAACTCACATGCTAGCTACAAAAGGAGACTCCAACACAGATCCACTTGCGTGATGGTGCAACAACCAGGCTGGATTTCCTCTGTTCTCTAAAGTCACCTGCAAGTACATGTGTATTTGTGCAATGAGCATGCCATCAGAGAGAGTTTATAGTGCCGCAAGTAAGATTCTTACCCTACTCTGATCCTCTCTGAAACCACATAAGGTGAAAAGTTTTCCTGGCATGCAACAAGGACATGACAACCCAGGTCTAAATCTAATACACTTTAATCTTTATGCTAAACAAAAGGTTTCATTATAATTTTTACTTTTATTATCATATCTCATTCATATTTGCTCCTTTTTCATAAAGAAAAGGTGTGCATTCTTATTTCTCTCTATATTCTGCATTTAACAATAAACAAACATTTAATTCGTCTAAAAACTTCATCTCATCTTTGTCATTTTAAAATGAACAATATACCTAAAAATAGCCTATTGATATAGTACTAAAATAATGATAAATTAAGCAATTTGCAAACACAAAAAAATGACGCTAATACTGCATATAGTGGTCTTGAGCCACCCTAAATCACCATGGGGAATTCTTTCATTGCAACAGTTTTACGTAGAAAATACCCAAGGCTCTTCAAGACTCACTTTTTGCACAGAATTAAAATGGTTGCTCTGTTTGATGTCGGGGCTCTCCTTATTGCAGCTGCAGACAGAGGCCATCCGGTGGGAGTGGGCCTGATGGTAACAGAGGTAGGAATTATTCTGTCCCCTCTGTGTGTACCTTGCAAATGATAAGGGAGTCAAATGGGCTCCCCATTACTTAGCCAACATAACATTCTCTGAGATTTCTAAAATGCCACATTTGACAGTTGCTGGATACCCAGGTTATCCAGGAAAGTTGTAATTCCCTATGCCTCCTCCACTGTCCCCCCAATAGTGAAGAAAAAAGATGGCAGTCTATATATGTTAATTGATTCCCACCAGCTTAACAAAACCAGGAAGGATGCATTTCTTTTTCCCCAAATTAAGGAGTCCATTGATGTTTTATCAGGAGCTCAGTGGTTTACAATTATGGGCTTGGTCAGTTGGCACCATATACCTATACCTGTTATTGACAGTGACCACACTAAGACATCTGTATTCCCATTGGATTATCAGAGTTTAAACAGGTGGCCTTTGGGTTATGTAATGTCTCTAGTTCCTTCCAGAGTGTAACGGCCCGAGTGCCGCAGGGTGAGGAGTAGGACGCACAGACTCCCTCGACAGTGACAGACGTTTATTGACAGACACTTACAACATTGGCACTCACATACAACATAAACAATGAACACACAAACATGTCACTAAAGTGCCACTGCATGACTACATTTCCCAGCTACACTAGTTTGACTATGGGCTATGCACCTAAAATGACAAACCCACTGTTTTTGACTCATTGCCTAGTACAAGATGTTCTCCTAGTTGTCCAGATACATATAATTTCCTTCAAAATATAAACACTTATCAAGAAACATTTTTCTTAAAGTGGCCCTATGTAAGATTTGCCTGTTATAATTGAAAGAAGTAAGCATTTCTGAGTGAAGTGGAAAAATATTTCCTAAAATATAGTGTCCTTCCGCAGCTGAGAGTCACCCTGTAAAGCACAAAATCCTTATTCCATGGGCTGGTTACCTGTGTAGCATTAATGGGGGCATGATTCACAGTGCTGAAAGTTAGCTAGTGAACAAAAGGCAATAGATATTGCTGAATGTGTGGATATTGGAATAGCAAATCCAATCAGCTTCTGTGGCTTCTCCCATGGTCAAACAATGAAACTTGGAACTAAACAGAGCTGGCAAGATAAAAGAGAAAGATACAGAGCTCCACCATAATAAGCAATAGCTTGGCTTTTCAGATTTACTGACATCTCCATGACCTGAAGGGATGCAGAAGTCATTCAGAGTTGGGACATTTCTATTGCTGTGGAATTTAATGTTGCACTTGTAATGTAATGCAATGTACCCTCATAAGAATTAAAGTTGTTTTAGCTGATAATATTAGCTGGCTTATTCACCAATATGTCTGAATTGCTTTGCCAATGTCTTTTTTTTTTTTTGCTTCAGAGTTCATCCTTTGCTGTTTGACAAACCAATCTGACCATTACTCTCATTACCAGTGCTACAATCAGTCTGTCAGGCTATAGCTAGCTACATTTTCTTCTTATTGTTAAATTAGTCTTGATCATAAATTAAATTATCTGGAAAATACAATATTAATGATGACTAACTGGCTAAATTAATCTAATATATTGATGATGAGCAGGCTGATGAAAAAAAATGCTTTAGCAAGTTTAATGGATAGCAACAACACAAGGAACAGAGAAAAGCAATCATATGTACACTACTGAAATGCAGGAGAGGAGGACACAGTAATATACAGAACAAGATTACAAAAAGTATACAAAAATACACCTCTTGGACAGCTATCCACAGGAACACATGATTACAAGGAAACAAAGAAATAATAGAACTTAACCAGATACAGGGATGATACGTGAGAGCACATGGAACAGTGCAGTACTAGACAACATACCGGTGAATGTCTGCTGAAGTGAGAAGAAATAATGAGCTGATGACAAGTTAATGAGAGCCAGGTGTTAGTACTCAAGCAAGACGGGGTTTACACTGCTGAGGGTGTGGAGCTGGTAGAGAGGGACTGACTGCTTGAGCTGACTGACACCTGTTACATCTAACTGATGTTTCTTTCTGTCGATTTGGACTAAAGCTCTTGTAAGGTTATGTTATGTAACTTTTCACAAACGTGCAGATAGCTAATAGAAAACCATGTCAAAACAATGGATATTCAGCCAAAAAGGCTAGTTTTTAAGCACAGCAAAGTATGTTGTGGCAAATCTTTCTATAGAACAGCACCTTCTACTAGCTAAACTGCTCATGGTATCGACAACAGCAACCTGGATGAACAGATCCACTGTCACCAGCCACTCTTATAGCTAAAATTTAACCCAGTGTTCTGTGAATATAACAGGTTTTACGCTCAGACAGATCTGCATTTGAAAGGTCTCAAATGCAAATCCAACTTTATACTGAGAAAGATTTGATTACAACAGTAGATAATCTACAATATGTTCTCAGAGAACACCCCCATAACTGTATTCTGATCAAGTTCTTTTTAAATACACCTTCACTGTGAATGCACTCACAATCAACAGATCAATTTGGGAAATGAAAACCAACACAACCCACAATGCACATTCCATGCAATTATGTATTTCATTCAGAGAGGTCACCAATTCCCCAAACTCACATAATGCTACTTTAAAGGTATAAACAATATATATTGGTTGTAATAGCCAAATGACAGAATCCTCTTTTTGATTTATTATTCCTAATGTTTTTCCAGGTTCAAAATGAGGCAGAGATGATACAATCCTGATCATATGCACACACATGCACATATACCGTGACTTTAACTTACTCAAGCAAACACTTTAATAATTCTATAGTTCTAATAATTATATAATAGAAGAAAATCATAATTATCACATTAAAGTATATTTTATTTAAAAGGGAGAAACCTGTTAGACCATGTGACCAACATGGCAGGCATCTCGAATGTTGCCATCTTGGATTCAACTTCAGTTTTTCAAGGTCACATGGCCTAACAGATTTCCCTCTTCCCCCATAGCTTGTGTCTAAAATTGGATCACCTTCTGCCAATCTCTTTTTATTCTATATGGATGTTTCTTAATTTTGAGACACCCTGCATTTATAGTACAATTGCTTTCTATTCATTTTGATAAGAAAATTGATTCCTCTCACAAAATGTCAGCTGTTTGTAGGAAAAACCCAGGAGCCCTGTAAGGTATGATAGTATCTCAGTGCTTCAGCCTGTTTTAAAACAAACAAGTTTTATTTATTGATTTATCTAAGATTTAAGAACAAATTTAAGAAAAAAGTCAAAGTTTTCATCAAAATTTTAATTTATTAAAGTTATAACAATTAATGTATAATTGCTTCCTGTTTAGCATTAGACTGACTAGGTTCTATAAGCAAAATACCAAAAATATGAGTTTACTTTTAATTAGCAAGCTAATCAGCAACAGTAAAATAGCATATTAGAATAGCATATTATATATATATCATACACTTAAAATTCACAATGTCACTTTTTTCCCCCCCTTTTTTTCTTTTTTTTTTTGTACAAACATTTACATGTTTTCTGTGCTGGCTTTTATTTTGATGGAAAAGTCACATGACTCATAACACATGACCAGCGACTGTTGTTCATTTCACAGAGGTGATAATGTAGTAAGCCAAAGGCTCACATTATCTGTTATGTTGTTGACAACAAGGCAGGAACTATTTTCATATTCATAGATCCATACATACTCAATGAAGGCAAAGTTTTATTACATCTAAGCCACTTTTAGGGTATAGGGGGATTTTTTTTTCCCCTTGGGAATATCTTCTAAAAGATGTAATTTATGATAAATAGAGATGGGTTTTTAGTGGTTTAATTGATGATTGGAGAGTGTCTTTAAAGGAGAACAAACACATAGCTTAATTTTAATATAAATAGTATTTATTATAGAATTAAATGAGTAAAAGGGAAGCCCGTAACAATAAATTTTGATTGTTAAAAATAAAATCAGTTTATTCAGGGGCAAGAACTAAATCTAAAGACATTAGCACATATATGCCTAGGAGTTCTTTACCACCCCCCCATCCCCAAACCACTCTTTAACCACTACCCAACCTCAGGGGGTACTGTTTATGAGTCAGGAAAAGGAGGAAGTGGTGTTATTTAAAATGTCAGGGTCAAGCGCGCACACACACACACACCCCAAAAAAACAAAACATACAAATGCAGACACACCAGTGCAGGAAGAGGCCCAAAAGCCTTTATCCCTTATATGGAAACATTAGAAAAGATGACCACTCAAAACAAAGGGAGGAAAGGGAATACTTAAAACAAATAATACAACCGGTCTTTTGCTGAACCAGTGGACAAAAGTGAATCAGACATTTCCTGCAATAATGATAAACATAACCATTTCAAATAGACATTGACTTCTGTTATTTACTCCATTAACAGTTTGGCAGATCATCTCCAACTCCAGCCATTAAAATAATTTCCTAGGTGCCTACCCATCTGTAGACAACTGACATACTCACAGTTGTAGATCAACTAAGCAGATCAACTTATTTTCTATAAAACTACAAAGGAAACACAGTTAAAACATGCCTTGAGACCAAATACACTTTACTTTCTTAATAAAACACAGCAGACAATCAAGCACCTCGTAGCTGAATGAGGAAGCTACAGTAATACCCTAGTGTAGACAGGTAAAGTGATCCAATTGCCATAGCAACCCCAATGTATGAGGTACAGGGAGCCAAAGACATTTATAGCATTTAGCTGACAATTATGACTGAAAATGTGACTGAAATTGACATTTGGATTGTCAATTCAGGCATGTCCAGTCTTGTTTTCACAGATTCCCCCCCAAGATGGCTGTGGTACACCACAACCTCCTAAAGGTAAGCCCACGTGCTGGTGACTCTCTTTCTTTTGGCCAACCAGGTAAGTATGCATCTCACAATTACCAAAACAGTCACAGGGTGTTACACTGTCCTTGGAGATGGGACTGTGCACAAGCCTTCATCACATGCACATACACCAGCTGACTCTTCTCCAAGGCTATTCCTGTAAGTGTTTTATTTTGCCCCTCCTTGCAAGGACTAGCAGCCAACTTCAGTTTAATTCAATTCAACTTCAGTTTAATTGTTATAGTAACCCGAAGAGGAGATGCACCTCTCAGGTGGACAGAAAAAGATGCTCAATACGTCACACTGTTGAGTTAACCTGTAAGCTCCTGTATGCAATTGCTAGTGTGGTCCAGATTGTTAATGTACTAGTAATCAAGTATGTCAGAATTTGTGAACTTGAAGGTGAACAAAATTAGTGCACAAAATATTTTGACTGGTGTGTTTGCTTTTACAACACTGGTAGACTAGTTAGTAGCCTAGTAAAAACATTAGCCAGTACAAACAAATATGTCTGAGCTGGTTATCTTATGGCCATAGCTTAATAAATGTGCTGTAAAGAAAAAGTAAACATTACACAGGAGATATTTTATCACCACTCATTTTCCAAATAACTACACAATGTAATTAATTGTTCTGAATGTTGAATGAAATAGCTTATTGTAATTGCAGTTTGCACTTCAAAACAGGTTGATTCTTTCACTATGGAGCGACTCTGCTAGATGAGTCTTCTAGTTATAACAATTAAACATAATTGACTTCAGCTTTAGTCTTTAACTCTAGATACTTTATATATCTCAAATATCTATCTCTAATAGATAGATTAGTGATAGATAACATATTAGAAATACTTAACTCTAATAGAAAAAAACCCATAAAATGTTAGCACTGTGGCGATCAGAAATAAAAGGGCACTTGAGCATAACGATGCAGCACAGTATCAGAAACACTCAGGAAATGTGTAACATGCAGGAATGAGGAGCAATGTGCAGCACTGGATGAGTGTTCCTGTGGGTTTTAAATAGAAGGAGAAACAAAGGATGCAAAACAAGGTATAGGTGCAAGCAGTCAATAATCAGGTTATGGGCAGAAGTTTTGTGTGTGTGTGTGTGTGTGTGCGCGCGCGCATGCATGAGACAGTGGGTGAAGGTCCCCCCAACTTCCTAGAGTTGAGCTGCCTGTTTGGCCTATGGGGAGTTGGTTTGGCAGGTATGTGTGAGGGAAGGAGGCTAGCAGGTCAGGATCCAAGATCTGGGACGTAGGCACTCAGCTTCTCTCTTTCAATTATCCTGTATGCTGGACCCCCTTGGGCTCCAGTGGTGGCGGCAATGGTGGTCTGGCAGTGGCGCTGCTCTCCTCTAGAGATCCTGTGATCACAAGCTTCAGAGCAGTGATGATGCATGGCTGCTCCCCAGCATGTTAACTCATTTATCTGGTGGAGGTTGGTGTACGGACCCGAATACTTGAGAGCCAGCTTGCCAGTGATTCCAACCTGGCCATCCTTGGCCACCCTTCACACCTGGTCTCCTGGCTGGTAGATAGCAGGCTCTTCTCTCCACTGATATGCCTTGTGCTTGAAGGCTGCACAGGCAGTTAATAAGCCTTGACGAATCTGGAACCCCAGGATGTACTCGAAGGGGGTGAGCCCCATACCTGCATGGTAGAGAGAGTTCTGGCGTACTTCAACCAGGGAGATTTGCAATAAATCTAGGTGCAGCAGCTGACGTTCTGGTATAACAGCGAGGTGAGGTTACTATATTGTGGCTCATACGTAGTTTAAATCATAAATAGTTCATTCATAAATAATGTTTTTAATCAGAGCCACACTTTTATTTAATCAAGATTGAATTATTGTAATGGTCTTCTAATTTAATGTTCTAAAAATATTATTAAATTAACTCAACTTGTACAGAATGCAGCAACCTGAGACCTTACAAGAAGTAAAAAGTCTGACCACATTAATTCTGTTCCTTCAGCTCAGTACTGGCACCCAGCTAAATTTGAAATATTCTTGTTGGTGTATAAAGCGCCAAATGATCTGGCCCCACAGTCTCTGTGAACACACTGTATACAATAACCTTCATTGCCCATTGTTTTCTCAAAATGCAGTGTCTCTCTTAGTTCCTAGAATTAGTAAGTTTATAATGGGAGAATAGCCTTCCAGCTTTAATTAAACTTTTTTTGCAGAGCATGTGGCCCCCAGTTATAGAGTTTTCTGGTTATCTGAAGTGTTAACACTGTCATCCGGCCATTTTACTCAGGATTGTGATGCTGTTGTGTGTGGAATGCACTCTCTCAACCAGCCCTTGGGATTGTGGTCATGCTTTGGCCATCTCCTTTTAGTTATTTTGCTACAAATTAACTTGCCAGAGCTGCATGATGACCATTGGCATGTATACTGAATATGTAGTGTTCCTGCACTGTTCATCTTTACATATCTAACAGCAGCTTTGTTTTATTTGTATGTTAAAGCCAAGATGATGCCAAAACTGGACTAGACCTGCTCATTGGTGACAAATCATCCAGTAACCATGATGCTGATAACTGATGCTTCAATATTCATCCAGCCACCCCCTCTACTCCAGTGAACTAGGAGAGAGCCTCATGGATCACACTCGCTATTTTTTGTGAACATGGTCCCAACAACACCCAAATAACCCAACATTGTAGCATGTAACAAATCCCAGCACCCTATGAATGTAACCCTCTCAGAATCCTAGTCTTTGAGTGTGATGGGGGTTGGTCCATCTTGTTTCTAAAAGTGCTTTGTCATTTACCCATAGAGTACATCCTAGCCAGTAGAGTAGGTTAGAGTCTAATATACCAATGAACTAGAATACTGTAGAAATACAGGGATCACTGCTGATGCCTAGAAGTACAAAATACATAAGCTCTCAGACAATGATGAGTGCAATAAACAATAAGTGCTAGAGTTGGTTAGATGACATAAGTGTAATAAACAATACCATCAGTGTAATAAAATACCCTACAATAATTAGTAGTTTAGTTAGTTACTATAGGAGCATGGTCAGAGGTCATTTAGATATTCCATGACTATCCCATGCATTTAAAAACTGCAAGGGACTCTGCTGTCTAGACAGCAATTGGAAGTTCATTCTACCACCTGGGAGCCAGGACAGAGAAGTGTCTTGATGCTTGTCTCCATGATACGAGGTCTGAATCTAGGTGAGATTTCCTCCACTGCCTCTCTGCAGTGCTTAGTTCTCTTCTGTGGCAGGGGAGTGTTTGTTAGCTAGGGGGAAGGTAGGGAAGACCTTGCAGGTCTAGAGGAGAGAGAGCACAGAAGATTCATTGATGACAGTGTAGAAATGAAAGTATTTGTAACTGTATCCAAAGAGAGAGAAGACAGAGTCAGGCTGAGGAAGGGTGGACAAAATAGTAGAAGTAAGGGAAGAGGGAGTTATGAAGTACAGATTGTGACAGAAGTAGGAGGAACACGTTGGGTAGGACTGGATGGAAATAGAAGGGAGAGAGAGCAGGCTAGAATATGATAGACATTATAGTCACCCCCCTCCAACTCTCAGTCTGATGTCATGGTGATCCGGGTGAAGATCAGGTCCAGAACATTGCATGCTTTGGGAGTTGGAGGAGACTGGTTGAGGGTGAGGTCAAATGCTGTCAACAGCAGAAGGATGCAGGAGGAATGTACACACACACACACACACACACACACAATAATATATCTATCTATCTGTGGAAAAAAGGCCAAACCCTAAATCAAATTTAATACTCCTAATAAAACAGAAAATGAACAACAGTTTAATAATGCTCGTGAGACCTGTGCTACCATTTGCTCATCACTGCTCATTGCTGCAGTGAACTGTTAGGGACAAAAGCTGGTAAAAGGAAACTTCACTTACATAGTCTTGTACACAAAGATAAAATAATGAAGAAATTTAAATGTTTTTATAAAAATTATGCAATTTTGTGTTTGGCCCTTTTTTGTACAAACCTTGGAATGCTTGAAAATCTCTAAAGGAAACAGAACTTAAATGAACATCTCTGTCATTATATTAATCAAAATATCTTGGTTCACAACAGGCAAAATGGAATATATTTTTAAAATATTAAATAATCTGCAACAAAGCCACTAGCTAACTAATTAAAAAAAAATACTTGGATAAATACTAGCTAGCAGCTAGCTAAACTACAAATGTCCTGAGAAAAGAGGAAAAACAGTGGCCTGTCTTCTTGGACACAAGGGCCATTCCTTCACACTGATCACTCGTGTACATTGGTCAGTTATCTTACTAGAATGTAATAGTGTATAAATATACAAAGTACAAGTTTGCAAAACAGAGACTGTGAAAGTAGGTATATTTCCAAGCAATGCTAGGGAGTCTACATAAGGTATCATATATCCATGATAAACTGTGAATAGTGATAAAAAGAACTTCTTTACAAATAATTTATTTACAAAAAAAGACAAATTAACCTAACAATTCAAACTGGTACCCTTTAGTCTCACCACAATGCAATTTAAAACTTGTAACTTAACAGGTATGTCAGCTGGAATGACACTGCAAACTCACTTAACTTCCCCCAAACAGAAAACTATGCTACCCACATTTGTTACCTATAAATATGCTCAAATATAATTATTACAATAAGACATAAGACTACTGACAAAAAAACATTCCAACATACTTTATAACTCACATGCCATCTCTATGCAATCATAACTGCGCACAGATCACCACAAATTACATGCTTTTCCCCCCCATAAGGAAAAACGGAGCAACAGCAGATTTAACTTCTTACTTGAACAAATGCATACTGACCTGAGTCCCTCTGTGGGCAGCATACATTACAGTATCTCCTACACAGGTGCAAGTTGTGTTCTGCAGTCTCTTGGGATGGTTTTTGTGGCAGGCCTCTAAAGATAAAGAAAGACAAAGAGGGATAAAAAAACCCCCCTAAAAGGCTACATTTTTAGAAAGAAAATCGTGCTTGCTTCAGCTTGATACCTGCTTAGTATTTATTTTTGCTGTAATGTTCCACTACTCTAATGTGGTCTGGTCTGTGGAGAAGCATATCAATAAGAATTTCATTGTGCACTTTGGCAATATACATGGCAAACATAAGGGAAAAATTACTTTTAAAAAAGGCATCGCCATATTTGATTCTACCAGGTGGACAACCTTAGAAAACATTTCTTTTGTACTTTAAATTTGTATACTGTATGAAACTGCCACAAAACAAAAAGCATTGTAAGCCCAATATGAAATCCATGCTGGTTAAGGTTCTTGTTAAGGCATACACTCTTGAACAGTGGCGCAAGTTTCATTTCAACCACACCTGCCAAAAAGCACCAACGCCTATGCTCTTGAGGTGCATATTGTAATGGTTTGGAAGGGAGGAGGCAAGACGCAAAAGTGCAGGAGGTTCTTTATATGAGCGAAGGAAACAAACATGGAAGGCTAACAGAGGCTAAAACAGACGTGAGACACGAGAAAAAGACTTAAGCTAATCAAAATAAGCAAAGGGCAAAGTAATATATTGGCGGATAAATGGCAAAAGGCTTATTAACAAAACAACGGAACAGAAGGCGGTACACTTCAGGAAACTAACGAGAAAGTAAACAGCGACAACAATAACTACACCAAGGCTAACCTCGACCGAACAACCCAAAATAACCGGCATTGTAAGAAAAACACAAGGCTTAAATACATGATCTAATGAACGCTAAAAAAAGACACAGGTGCAAATCATGAGGGGCGGAAAAAACGAAACTAAGAAACGGAATAACAACAAGGAAGTAAAGGAAAACAAAGACGCGAGAGAAAAACCATGGAAACATGGACGCCAAGAGGGTGGCCAATCGTGACACATATACATATTTTTAATACCATTTTTTTCTACTAAAGATATCATGAAATATTTGGTGCCTCGTAATAAAAAATATCAGATATGAGCAAAAGGGCCAAAACATATCAGCAGCAAAAAATGATCAAATAATATTTTGTGGTCAAAATTATAATCCCCCCTCAACTAGATCAATAATTAATAAAAACAAACTTTATAACTAATGCTTCTATAGTCTGTAGTAATAATGGCAAGGTTTCCAGAGATAAAATTCAATGCCTTTGCCCAAGAGTTTTTGAATGTTGAAATAGAGATATAAAGATCTACTTCACATTAAAATAGTAAATAAACACCCAAATAGGAAACGCATGTCGGATTTCCCTCGCTTCTTCTGAAACCGCGAGATCACAGAATTCGGAATTAACTAGCCTACACTGTCATAAAACTTTAACAGTTCTCGTCAGTGAGTAAGGGGGTTGCGTGGTAAACTCTGACGCTCTCATGCATTTTCAGAAACAGGCTACTGTGAAGTGCAAGCAATCCAGAGCAGCAAGAAAAGCGTTGTTTGGATTAAACTAAGCGACTAAAACCATCATTATCGCATGAAAGCTGAAAACTATTTAGCGGTTTCTTATACGAAATGTTCCGTTCCACCTGACAGGGTGTAGCTAATATAGAAAAATTGTGTATAAAGCTGGCAAAAAATTCAGCTAGCTTCAGCCTCTCCGTTTTACAGCTCGACATATACCATCACTGGCGCTTTTAGAGGAAAGGACGATTTGACCAACATGAATAGCCAATTGTAAAACTGTGAATTTAAATGTTTTATAACTGACAAGAGAAATAACTGCAAGGTAAAAAACATCGAAAACAGAGCCGCGAGTTAGACTTGAGCTGCATCTACTCAATCTCCTCCGACATCTCCTTCAGTCTCGCGTACTGCCCTCTCCCTCAGCTGCTCACTCGTTCATATTATGATAGCTCTTTCCCCAACGGATTTATAACAACGCTATGCATTTAAAATGCGCGAAATATGTGGGAAATAACCTAAACAAGATAACGCACCTTGGGCTAAGACCAAACCAAACTACAGTCGAAACTCTTATAGCAGGCTAAATTAGTTATAATAACACTTTGTAATAGTGAAACCGATATGGGGGAGATATTTTAACTTAGAAAACACTGCTAGATAAACAAATACAAAATGCCTTTATTAAGCAGTTTTAACACTTCATTGTTCATTGGTAATAGTGATAACAGATATGCGTTATTTAACTTAAAAACACTGCAACCCGACCCAAAGGTCCATACAAAGGCCTGGATTTATTTAACCAGATTAATATTTGTGTGTACACATTTAAATTAGCTTTTTTATTTTGACGTTTAAATGTAGTACAATCTATGAATCATACTCATTTGATTAACTGATTGATGGTCGTTCTTAATCAGACATAACAGAACATTTATTTGCTGACTAGTAAATCAGGTTTAAAAAATAATTGTAGCCAATTTCTGAATAGGAATGAAGTAATGAACTACTTCAATGGACTCACTATCATGTGGTCTCTGTAACACATCGTTGGAGGATCAACGAGAGGACGTAATTACATCCTTATGAGATTGGAGGACATATCGCTTGATCCAAAAACGACGTAAGATGTCTTCCCAATTAGCAAAGGAGTTCTATATTACGTTTCCCAGACGAAATCTGTATACATTGCGCCGATATAGTTTAGGCGTGTATTTTCTATCATGGCACCACCACCAGCCTTTAGAAGCAATGTTTAGCTTAACTAAGATATTCAATAAAATTCCACAAAAATTGTTTAGTGATTTCTCTGCTCACTTACCAAACCTTGCAATTGATTGATGAGTTTAATCTGGTGCATTTAAGCAGGTCAATCACCAACCCACACTTGTTTCTGGTTCTCTCAGACCAAGCTTTGACACCACAGGCCTGAATTAATTAATATTAGTTAAACACACCTGATTCAATTCACTTATCAATTGGTAGGTTTAGTAGGTAGGTCTGAGCAGAGTACTCGCTACCTTCGCTGGAATCCATAGGTCCAGGGCTGGATTTGACATCCCTGCTCTAACATGAAATCAATTTTGTTACCTTTTTATTACTTTTAGAGAACACTTGAGAACGTCCTACTTTGGTCCCACAGCTAACATTTCTCATAGAATTAGTCATTTTTAGAAGTTATTTAAGCTTTAACGCTAAAACTATATAGCAGTATTTGCACATAAATGGGTAAAAGAACATTGAACATCAATTCAATTCTCCATCGATTTTCAAGAACCAGTTCTGAAGTATCCTACCTTCGCACTGATCAATTATGGGTTTCATTTTAGCGCTATACCTCACTGCTAACTTTTGCATCTTTAATAGCTCTCTAATTAAAATGCTACATTGTGTCTATTTGTAGCGCGGGTTTGTTAGGCAAAAGTCTAATGTTACGTGAATTACAACCAGAAAACTTTATTTTGTTTATTTATGGTCAGCCATGCCATATCGTCATATCATGCATTTGGAATAGTTGGAACATGTGATAATGTAAATTATATTGTCTAAACCTCTCCACAGCACTGGGAGAAGTAGGGACACTGCTATACTTGAAACAATAGGTGTCAGTACAGAGTGCAAAGAACACTGATATTGGTTATTTAATAAGGCAAAGAACCTTCTGAGAAACTGCTTATTGCACTTTTAAGTATTATATCCAAGAGACACGTCTGGGAGTATTTCCATTGTGGACAGTAAAACTACACTTGCCTGTATTAGGGCTGCATCATCTCTTTACAGTCATAACATCTGGATTTCTTCAAGGTATTAAAGGATCATCTCTCACTTTGCACATTCCCCTCAATTGCACTTAATTAGTAACTTCCTTATTTGCTATTCAAAGGCTGTGCATTACAAGAACAAACAGAGAAGTGGGTATCTTTAATGAGTACTCTCACATGACTGCTGCACCCCAAGCTAAACAGAATTTTCATTATTAAACATGAAAATAAGACAATTTATGCTGTATAGCTAATAAAATCAGACATGGTCTTGTGATGTTTACTGCTGTTTTCACAGCATTTACCAAATTCCAGCAAATACTGCTTAAACAGCTAAGCGAACAAAAGATTGAAATCTTTTTCTCTCTCCCCTCCCCCACCTCCCACTCCACACCCATCCACCCATCAGGAATCTAATGCCATATCCAGCATGGACCGCTTGGGCTTTTGGCCATGTTTGGGCAATAGAATCATTTACTCAAGAGAAGTTTAAAATACATTCCATGTTCATGTTGACTTTGTAGAAAAAGTTCTCTTACAGACTTACATACACTGTTAAACTGCTCTCTATTTGTTTGAATGAAACAATACTCCATGCCATAGCTTTAAATGGTAAAACTGGCTGAAATGTTTTTTAGTTCAGCACAAGGCACAGTAAACTGGGTTAACAGTAGAATCACATCTTTCTTGCTCTTCAATCTCACTTTAACTGTGTCCAATGACTCATGTTTTGACACGGGCTAAAAGTGGAGCTTGTGCAGCAAATTTATCTCTGTCTTTCCACAGTTGGATTCAAGAATGCAGGCATCACCTTTGTTTTATCGGTATGATTAGTCCATGGTACCTGTCTTGGGGTCTTTCAGATAAGGAATTCTCAACAGAATGTCAGGAATAGTCTTTGTAATTCATCTTGTTGTAGCCTGCCATCTGGACTCTACACACTTTCCACAGTGGTCTTTTTGTTTTATCTTCTGTGCAGTGTTTCAGCTCCATCACCTGTAAAACCTAGGCAGTGGTCACTTCATCTTGCTTGGGCTAGTTCTTTACATACATACATACTCTCAAAAAATGCAGGAAGTATATTCATTGCTGGAATGATCGAATTGAAGCATTTGATAATTAAATACTGCTGTCGAGATCTACAAGGAAGAGGATATGGGCAGTGCCAACAAGCAACAAAACAAACTAACTTTAATCCCAGAAACCTTAACTGCACAAAAAACCAAGTGTACCAAAAACCTGGCCATTTCATAACTCTAATTAACATAAAATACAAGGGGTGGCACTTGCCCTCTATCCTAGCATGTCCTTACAAATTTATCTCAAAGTGTGTGTACACACTATATTTCTAGTCCTGCTTTTTGCACATGAGCTACAAGTTCTACTAAAGACAAAAACCTAGCAGACTGGCAGTTCTATTAAACATGTTTCAGTCCAGCTCTGACTTCTTCAGCTAAGGTCTGATGTTGAGTTTTATGTCCTTTGGCTCCTCCCTCATGAACCAGACAGAGTTAATTAAACAGTGACAGCATCCAAATAACCTATGAGAGAGCAGGGAACACATCATATCACACAGGGACAAAGAGAGAAAGCCAGTTCCAATAACAATAATGTAAATAATAATAACCTTTACATTCTAACATGTCATTTCTTGCCGAGACTTTGCTTATCTTGGCTGTGTAACATCTTTAAAAAAGAGCTTTACCTTGATTCCATATGCCATAGCAAGCATTACACTTTGTAGAGCCTCAGTATGCATTTCAATGGTTTAATGGGAAAAAGTCTGCCCTGCATATATGCATTATTCCTGCATCTCTGGAATAAATAATGTTTCTCTTTGTCAGTTCTTTCTGCATCAGTATTAGGGATCTTTTTGCTGGGCTTGACTTGGTTACTCTTTTAAGTCATTTTCACAGTTTCCTGCCTTTAATGTTGCAGTTCCTGGAGTGATAGCTCCATGAGTTTTTGTTCATTTCACTCTTGTGATGTCCATTTTCATTTTTCATTCATCATCATCTGCCAGCATTGAATCTTCTGCTGCAGTAAAAGGTCATGACCTTGACCTACAACATCACCACAGTTACACAAAATAAAGATACCAACACAAGAATTTACATTAAGGTTTCCTTCCTACTTGTGTTTTTGTGTAAAGCCCTTGTGGTGAGTCATCTGTGATCATATTCAGGACCTTTCATTATATGTCTCTGATCTGATTGTTTTATTTAGGGTTTTTTTTGTTGCATTTTCTTTCAGCACTGACTCTGTATGTAATCTTAGTGCTGTCAGTCCACAAATATATTATGCACTTTATCACAATTAGCAGTACTCTCTTGGGTTGTTCATAAACCTTTGCAAAGCTTTCAAAACGAATGATTAGTCACTAACGTATGTAGGTAACAACTGCAAGTGTTGCTGTGCTCTGGTCCATAAAACTGCCTGCTTATTGAATGCCAGTGATTGGGGGGTGGGCGGCGCAGCAAACTTTGACTGCTAGAGGTGGATTGAACAGTACATTAGTGCACTAGAGAGTTATCCATACAATACCAAAATATTTACATCAGAAAAAAAAAATTATAAAAGGAAGTTACAAAAGAATATTAACAAAAACTAGAATGTGAAAGACTAAACTGCAGTCTTTTCCTGCTTTGGTTAGACTAAGATACATTCTGTACAGCTCCCTTTTATAGCCTGTAGTCCTTCCAGCCACACCCAGAGCATATTAAAAATAATTATGGAAACTAAATAAGACAATAATGAAAGATGCATGCTATTCAATCATTTAATATTACATCTCATGACTTATTAAATTAATTCTCATCTCAGTTCTGTCCTATCCCACCTGTAGCAGACGCTCATCTTCTGTGAGAGAAGTTTATTTGGCTCATTTGTAGGTCAACACTTACTTCGCATCTGTATAATTTTAAATTTAATAAATGTTTCCAGAAGTATATCATTTACTTTTATACTTGTGTATTTTAAATGAGTGAAAATGACAACAAACTAGTTTATCTGACTGAAAAATTTGTTATGTGAGATAATAGATCACAATGAGCTACAACAAAAGTATTTATTCATGTCCTGTTTTGCTCGTGTTTAACAAGGGTGCCAATAATTATAAAGAGCAATGTATGTACTAAAAACAAATATAATTATCCGATGAATCGCTGAGAGTTGTTGTCTGCTTGGCTGGGGAACACTATAGGAAAAAATGAGGGACCTCACACAGTAATCTCTCTGAAGTAGCAGAAGTGCTTAATGCAATCTTTAAACTCCTCTGGTAAAAAAAAAGTAAAAATCTTAAATAGTTTACTAGAACATGACCAACTGCATACAGGCCCTATTCAGTGCTCTAAAGTATGATCTTGTCTCCAGAGCATTTCAATTTCACATGTAATGTTATAACAGTACTGTGGTTACTGCATTATGTATCCAAAACAGCAGAACATAAGCCCTAAAACAAAAAAACAAATATAGTACATATGTTTGTGTAACTTCAATCGGAGATTGAAAATACATGACTATTTCTATAAAAGTTAACATTAATAAGACAAGCTAGTACAGAGGAGCTGCAATAATAAGAACGAGAGGAATGAAATGAGTACCAATATCAAAGAACATTTTTGTCAATTTTACCATTAATCGTATTTTTCCATTGGTCCTACAAGAATTGTATGTTTTTGTAGTTTGGTTAGTGGTGGGTTCATGGCTGAGTTACATCATACAGGGGGTGAGGTGTCAGGATTAGCCCATACTCACACCAAGAGGTAGGCAATGGTTATGTATGTTTAGAGTAAGGAAGTGTGTGCAATGAATCAGTCAGTCAATACCTGAAGAAATGCCAGAAGTGAAAGCAATACAAGTACAATATTTGCATTGTATTGTGCTATTCTAAATGTAATAGTTGATTGTTTGACTAGGCTCTCACGTGGCTTCATACATGATATTGTTAGGCTGGAACAAAGAAAAGGAGTTTCTCCACTATCTTTGCCAATCTGTAACATCTGCAAAAGGACTACAAGTCTACCAAATTTATGGTAAATATCCATCACCAACTTCTGACATAAATCAACTGATAAAAGATCTAGCTTTCATCAAGCAATAAAAAACAAACAAGTTACTTTTTTATTTCCAAATGTTTTTTTTTCTTCTATTTGGTTAGCTTTTTTTGAGGGTGGATGGTAGTATTCAGTAATTGTATATGAATAGACAGCATCTGAATGTCAGAAATGAGAAACAGAAAAATGTGAAAGCAAGGCAAAGTGGAATGACTTTGTAGATATCTCTTTGGCTTGTAAATCACTCAGTATGTTGAAGAGACTGTCTACAGCCTTATGTTGTAACACAAGTTAATTAATATAGTAAACAATGTTTACTGGACTATGCTTAGCTAATACAGAAAATACTCAGGCTGCAAAAAGCATCATACCCCTCATAAAGGAATATGGCACAAAATAAACCATTTAGTCATTCTACAAAAACAAATAAACAAAAACACATTTAAGAGCATGTCTGTTTGTGTGTGTGGCCCCAAAACCCAAATGCCATAAACATACCAATGACATTGCAGTTTAGTGCAGTGTGTGGACATACAGGTGTTCTTTTTACACAGCAGTTCAAAAAATGAAATGGGATGCTTTTATAACCTTGCACAGAGAAAGCAAAAGGAGGGGAAGAGAGAGAGTCAGAAAGAGAGAGAGAGACAGAAAGAGACTGACAGAGGTACAGAGAGACTTGTATAATCCCCATTAACTGATAAACCAAGAGTAAGAAATAGACTGATTTTAAAAAATTACTCGTGTTTATTCCACTTGTTCTATTCATGCTGCTGCTATTAAATCTGTGCAGAAATGTGGAAATAAGGGCAGTCTTTAGATGCTTCTTTCTACATAACCATGGAGAATGAAGACTCTTATAAGCATATTGGACAACATAGTCCCAGTATTGACTGACTTTTGAATGGGTTGTTGCATGATCTAAAAATGTTCTTATTGATGAACAGAATATTTATTTTCTGCAGTGTCTTTATTCATTGCATTCACTGAACCACCCTTGCATGCCTTTTATATGTATACTAATACTCCCTAGCAATAACCAGATGCACTACAGGGCTGCGATTTTTCTCATCAAACCTGTTTCACCCACCCCCAACATTTTTTTTTTTACAGGCTGTTCATTCATAAACCCACCCTTCCCCCAACAAACCCTTTTTGTGCAGATGGAATCTGTATGTGGGGCAGTGGTAGCTCAGTGGTTAAGGTACCTGACTAGTAATTGGAAGGTAGTTCAAGCCCCACCACTCTTGGGCACCTGAGCAAGGCCCTTCACTCTCAAATGGTCAAGCCAGATTCAGTCATAATTGTCAGCTAAATGCTGTAAATGTGAAAGGTTGTTCCATATTACCCTATGGAGGAAAAAGAAAAGCTAATTCTACATGAAACTTATGATTTTCCATCATACCCTATAAGAAATGCAACATATAGAGAAATCTGTACTAGGTGGCATTATCTCTGAGCTTTACTGATATGCAGTATTAGTCTGTGAACATTGCTCAGCAAAGTCTTTATTTGCAATCATATTCTACAGTTTAATACAATCTAATCACATATATCTTTTTGACAGCTCTTTTCCCAGTAGTGGCTGAGTATTGCTGGGTACTGTGTAAACAATTAAACTGACAGAACATGTGTGTAATCTTTCTCTCTTTCTATACATTCCCCAGTTCTAAGAATTCTGGACCAAAGAGTAGATGTTCAATAGTTAATGCACAGTTGTAGAACGACAGCGGTCTTAGTCTGTCCTTCACATATTACTCTTTTTTTTCTCTCTATGTGTCCTACTCTATTTCATTCACTCTTCCAATCACACACACACACACACACACACACACACACACACACACACACACACACACACACACACACACACACACACACACACACACAGCTACTGTGACCAACAGAAAGGCCCTGTGATACTACTCAGCTGTTCATGTAAAATGCCTGAGCAACTGCATGAGCCACAAAGCACACACTTTATGGCTTTGCTTTCAAATTGTAGGCGCTTAGGTTTTTATCGCTGTGCTACTAGGAGGATGTTTGTGGCATGGATAAATATATCATGTGCCTGTTTTGGCCCTTTTCTGTGTGCTGTCATTGTGTATTATTTTCATCATTCTGCAGTGCTGTTGAAACTAATGTAGATTTGTTTGACCATTTTAACATTACAGGGGGAAGGAGGGGAAAGAAAGAGTATCATTTATCAAAAGCTTTTGACTACCTTAAAATGCAGATATTAAAAGGAAGACTCCAGAATTCAGTTAATAACAGCAAACATGCTGTAGGTGGCAGCAAAGTCCCCATGATGACAAAATCTCATTGGTAAGGGTTTTTAAAGACTTTTTTGTTTTAAAGAAATTTACAAAGAACATATATGCTGCCTTATTAACAAGGTCACTCTCACATACAAAGCCCACTTAAGTCAAGATTGCATTACTATATACACCAGGGGAAGAAGATGAAAAAAAAAAAAAAAAAAAACGGAACATTTTTCTATCTCTTTATATCACTATCCTTTAAAAAATAGTACCTCAACAATACATTTCCTACAAAAAAGTTCCTTAGGAAATTTTTACATGCTGAATTTGCACAATGTTGCCCAATTTCAACACTACCAGGATGGGGTGAAGAGCATGTGAATTCTTTTTCCATTTCATTCTTTTTTTTCCATCCACCTTCATACAGTACACAACTCAAAGCATTCTTGCATCCTTTCAGTTTGTCCCCTACCCTTGCCTTATCTCTGATACCACCCCCACCCCTCGCACCGCCCCTGCACCAGTTTGTCATTAGAATTCTGGTTCCATGCCTCTGCACCACTTTGCAAATGGAAGGCTGGGCATAATTTCCCTAAAATGCTGCTTTTTTATTGCCTATTTCTCCTTCATCAGACCAGCACAGGACGATTGATGTCTGACAGCACCGCTGACAGCATGGCGGTTTTATGGTCAGATTAATGGCCTATCTGCTGCATGGCTCCTTTACAGCTCACACTCACCAAAAGTGCTTAGTTCTCCGAGAAGAGTTAAATGCAAAACACAGCTTATTTATCTGAGAAGAGTTAAATGTATTGATATAAATGAGATAGTATAAATGAGTATGAGTGTGTGTGTGTGTGTGTGTGTGTGTGTGTGTGTGTGTGTGTGTGTGTGTGTGTGTGTGTGTGTGTGTGTGTGTGTGTGTGCATCAAAATGCCTGCTCCACCCATAGCCATTCCAGTTTGTGTTTGTGGAGTTAAACTTTAAATGATATCATGCGATACAATATCCACTGTTTAATTTGTCATGATAAAAAGCAAAGCACCATTTATTTAGTGTACTCAGTTGTTTTTTTTTGTTTTTTTTTTAAAAACACAATAAGTATTAGATCTCCAGCTGAAAGAAGTTGCTGCATGTGTCGCTTCTTCCCCAATGTTCTATTTCTATTTATTTTTACTGTCTCAAAACAGCTATACAAGAACAGGTCTAGCAAGTCACAGGCAACAGGCATAAAGAAGAATATTTGGGAGGACAAGACTCAAAATGGAACCCAATCCTCCTTTGAGTAGTACTGGGCAGAATTGCAATACTTGGTTAGATCTCCTCTCCCATTAAGTCAAAGCAATGCAATGATCCATCGTGTTCGTTAGAACACACACAGATTTGGCTTGATTCACCTTAAAGTTGCCATCCTGGAATGTGGGAGGGTCAATGTTCTGTTGCGACATGAAGAACAGAAGACAACCTCATAGTCTAGACAAAAACAGACAGTCGAGTTTTAAACTATTGGATTTTCTATTTGTCTAGATACCTATTGAACAAAAAATTGCTGCTATTGGTGAATTTGACTTTATTTTGGTCTAGTGAGCTTACATTTATATATAATGCATTTATATTGCATTTATACAAATACATACAGCAGTAGTAATTCAATCAAAAGAATAATTTTATATGAATGAGAAAATAACTCTAAATGTACATAGACTAGGAATCAAGGGAAACTCAAGAATGGCAAATGGCACAAACAGTTGACAATGGTATGAATAAGTGTAAGTATAGTTCATTATGACTTTGTGAAGCAAAACATTTTAAGAATCGGAAGAGATAAAGCAGCTGGCATGAGCTGCCAGGGGCGGAACTGTGACCCACTTTTGTATCATTTATTAATTATTTTTTAAAATCAGCTTTAGAGAGTAATTTTAAGATTAAGATTAAAGTGCAGACAATTATTCAATATAAATCGGGGAGGATGAGATAATATGAAGGGGGTGTGGTGGTGGTGGTGTGTGTGTGGGGGGGGGGGGGGGGGGGGTGAAGTATATCTTTGGCCTTCACATAGTCCACATTACTTCACAACCAAATCTCCAAACTCTAGATCTCATGTCTTCTTTAGTCATTAGGGAGTATATTCTTGAGTGGATACAACCATACAACTTGAGAAGCTTGGTTAAAATTAGCATGCTATGAGGAGCTTCTCCTATCATGAATAAGCATTTTCTGGTTACCTTATGTAATTTCTTATGTAATTCTATGAAGATGTATTCTATGTAATTCAGTCTTATGTAATTCACATCCAGGGTTCCACCTACTTAATAAGAAACAGCTCTTTACAAAAATACAATTCTTCAAAACAAGCAATCACTTTTTTTCATTAGAAAGAGGTTACATTGGGTAACTGGATGTTTTCTTCCAGCTGATTCATTTCGATACAGGCCAGTAACCCTAAAGAAAATGGCCATGGTGAAAAGGCAGGATCAAGCACTGCATAAAGCAGTCAGAACATGCTCATATGTGTTCGACCAGGAACTATCAGCAATACAGCTTGAATACAAGTTACACCCTGTAGTATACAAAAAGCATTAAACAGTGATTTAGATTAAGTCCTAATGCTGTGAACAGTAGTAAAAACAAAGGATTCAAACCTAAAAAGACCCGATAGATGTGAAAGGTTGCGTCTGAAAGATGCAGATATAACATTTCTCCCCCTGATTGTTGCAGCATGTCTGAGGGCATGTGGGTGTGCCATGGTTCCTCAAAACACTATCAGTGAGGTGTGTGCTAATGACAAGCAGAAGAATTAATGCCAGACCCCCTTCCATTTCTCTCACCAGAATGTGAGGAATGAAGTGTACTAGAGGAAGCTCATAAAAAGGGGGTGGTCTCCAGACCAAATGGTAGAATGAAAAATACATCATGGTCCTACACTGGAAAAATGCCACCTGAAAATAAACCTCAAATATACTAATATTTGATAAAATGTCTTAAGTTTAAGCAAAACTCCACCCCCCCCCCCCAAAAAAAAAACCCAAAACCAAAAAGTACCTGGTCGCAATTCTTGAAATTCTTGAAATTTATTATCCAATCTTCTCACAAATTAATCTATGCTGAATCTATCCAGCAAATTACACCTGTCTCTAAACTGCAAAACAAGCCAAAATACAACATATTCTAGTGAAAATTGCTTTAAAAATAATTAGGTTCCAAATAATTGTTTTGTGTGGTAAACAAAAATTACTTGGTAATATTTCTTGAATCTAGACTATGACACTGCTGCACTCAATGCTGCAGCTTAACATCTGTGTTTCTGCAGTTATTACGCAGGAGAATTAAAAGGGTGTTCACTGGTCTTCTTCATTTTCTTACTAAAGAAATAATACAAAATATACCCATCCCAATCCATTCTACCCCCAATAAATCTATTTTAAAAGCAATAACAAATATAGGTGTATTTTTTTACATAAGTATAGCCTAAACTAAAAAACAACTTCTACTAGAATAGCCAAAATGATAAACAAATTTGTTATTTTCCTTTTTATTTTTACAAGAATATACTTCATCCAGCAACACAACAATAACAGTTCATTTGGGATGAAAAGAAGCCACATGGTGTGCTCATTTGCAAACACTAAGCCTTTTCTGTGATTGTTAGTATGAATGCAGATACTATATAGACATGGAACTACGGCACAGAAACATAACAATTATTTGAGAGCTATTCTAGTTATTAAAAGACAGTTTAGCTTAATTTATGAATAAGACCTGACGTTTATCTTGATTTGGAACTTCATGATTTTAACTCCTTGAGGTTACAAGTGAAAACAACAACAGTGTTTCCTGTTGTCAGGAAATCACTAACTCAAATACCAACAACTTTTCAATCATTTGTGTTTAAGAGCATGCCTTTTGGTTATTTAATATTACTTTGACTTGAAAGTCAGTTAAAAGTTGGAAATATGTTTAAAGTGTTAGCATACAGGCCTAGACAAACAAAGAATAAATACACTCATTAATTAAATAATGAAGGGAAATCATTAGTATATATCTTAAGGATTTGGCTAGTGTCTGTAATTGGCAAATCAAACATTTTTAAGACTCTCATGAGAACTGGATCTCAGGCAGGTCAAAGTGGCCTGAGGCAAGTTTATGCAAATTTAAAATCTGCCAAACCAGCAATTATCAGCCCTTTTTTAAAGCCCATCTTAATGTTACTAGAAGTAAAAATGTTTTGAGATCAACTATTCAGATGTAAGTGCAGAGTGGCTGGGTTAAAAAGTAGGTCTTATAAACTGCTAACTCAAAATTAATTGTCTTTTTCAGATACATAAATTTGATTTGGAGTTGCTATATGACAGTTGTTGAGTTTTACCAAGGTTATGGCCACCTTAATCAGCATAGCTATTACAGGATACTTGAGAGGGCTGGTATTCCATCAAGGTTATGAATAAATGGGCAGGATTATAAATAAATAGACAATATACCCATCTGAAATATTTTATCAGGCAAAAATTCAAAATTAACATATGAATTTATGACTGTTATGGAGGATGCTCTGCATTATTGCTGTGCATATTTCTGTGCATCTGAATTATTGCTGCATTATTACACATCATATTACTGTAAAGGGAACTAAATGCTAATATATTTAGTGAGTGATAGTGGAACAAATTGCTTCTTTAGTATAGAGAAGTGGTACTGCCATCTAGTACCTCTTACAACAGAGTGCTCTGTTGTATAATGTAGAGGAGTGCTCTGCCATCTAGAGGAGAGGAGTGCTCTGATGTCTAGTGTGGAAGAGTACTCTGCTGAGAGTTATTCAATATAGAAAATAAAGCAAGAAAATAAAAGGATAAAAAAGAAATAAAAAGAACATATAAAAATGTTATTGTACAATATATTGCTCTGGAGATACTGGCCACACCTACATTTTTGACACCAGAAACCCACAAGATGTTTCTACTTAAAGGTTTGTTCATAAATCTAAATGGGAGAATATCTCACTTTTATGCTGACAAAAATGCAGCCTGGGTATACAGCACAGTGTAAGCCAGAACTGAACACATAAGCTGCAATTTGCACATTAAGGGAATTTGGAATAAATGTTTCTGAGAATGAGATAAAGGGTATGTGTAAAATCTTTGTGTGCTGATGACTCATGGCTGACACTGGAGTGAACTATGTGCACAGACCACACACAGTGGTTTCATTTAAAAAATGCATTTGTGCCTTTGCAACAAGTAACACCCTCCCCAGCAAACAAAACAACAACAGCAACCCCCCCAAAAAAACATACAGAAGGAAAGCAGGTTGATAGAGCTTCATGGGCAGTGTGTCTTGGACAGGGGAGAGGATCAGATGGGCGATTAAACACTAATCATTCCCTTTTGGCCTTCTGAGTATAAAGCTGTCATTAATTTTGTGGAATTACATCAAACCCAGGATATTCTTTATGTGGCCTGCAACCCACCGACAGTTATACGACAAGCGGTGCAGCGCTAAGCAGATGGGACTGCTCAGCTTTGAATACTAACTACCTTCATCTTTTGCTGCCTTTATCCATCTTCGATTGCCTCCTTACACCCGTTTGATATCTGCTTGCACATATGTGTGTTAGTGTGTATTCCCATTGCTCTCTCATCTCTCTGTTTCTCATTAGCTGTAATGCCGCTTCTCTTCTCCATTATTGTAATGCTCTTCCTCTCTCTATTAGTGCTCTGGTGTCATTCACAGCTCCACCCACGACCCACTGTAAATGCACCCACCTCTCCAACCACCCCAACTGCCACTCACCACATACACACAATCTCTCCTCTTAACTTTTCTCTCCTTTCAATTTGTACTCTAAATCTTCCATCTGATTTATACCCAGCTTTTACATGAAGGCTCATCAAACATGCCATGGAACTGCAGTCCTCTTCATAGCACCTCCACCTGCTCTCCCAATCCCAGCCATCTTCCTGTCATTCTGCCTTAATGACCTTGACCCAACTGCAGCCAAATCTCACCCTCATTTATGACTGCCCTGACATTTCAGCACATAATCAAGCATGGATATGCCAACCAAAAGACCCATAACAGCTAAAGCAATTGCTTCCGTTTCCTCCCCAAAGTATAATGGCTCCATTTGTCAATATGTTCAGAAAGAAAATAAATAAATAATAAAGGTCCTGGGCTTTTCAAACTAGCCTAATCAGATTGTATATTTTAGATTCAAAATTAGGGAGGAAATACACCAACTCAAATCCTCCCTATACCTTGTATGGGGGTTATTCACCTATATGCTGTTTGAGAGATGAAAGCATAAAAATTAAAGACGAGGATTAACAGAACATATCAGAACAGTGGTTTGGCTGCACATAGACTCCATTAAATACAGCAATATGATATGCACCCTTATGTCTTAATCCCAGCTGTGTACTTGTCTCCTTATAACCTAATTTTATTTGTTTATTCTTATTATTTGTTCTCTTTCTACTTTCCAGCTTTTCAGCTTTGAGTGATTCTTTGCTGTTTCTCCCTTTCTTGCCATGTGCTCCAAAGCAACTCCCTGTTCCCGCAACAGATGTGACCTCATCCAATGGACTCTGTCTTAAAACCCACTTCAGGACAATTTCACTAGGCTGTTTTTGGCAGTGCCTGCATGAAATTACCAGCCTGTTGTATGTAAAACAGTTCTGAATGCATTGGATTGGATTGGGGCCCGTTTCAAATGAATGTTTCAGGAGCAATGTCATCGGAAAGATGAGCATGCGTTTTGGTAATGGAAGTGTGATTGCTCCACAGTGGTGATCCTATTTCTAAATCAATAAATAAAATATAATATGTCAAGGTATTATATGTATTTATGTATGTATCTATCTATGTGTGTCAAAGCATTAATCCACTTTTATCCTTGTATAATAATGAGGCATATACACAGGCATTTAGAATTAATAAGGTCCTAAATAAAATAAATAAAGTTTTTGTAATAAAGGCAGAATCTACTCTGAGCAAATCAACTTTTTCAGGATTGTATCAGATATATGAGCAAACGCACCCCCCGAACAGGAACATTTCTCCCAGATACATTCAGAATAGTAGACTGGGAGGATGATTTGTCAAAATGTCCACCGAGGGCATTGGTAGCTCAGTGGTTAAGGTACTTGTAATCAAGCCCCACCACTGCCAAGTTGCCACTGTTGGGCCCCTGAGCAAGGCCCCTTAATCCTCAATTGCTCAAGTTGTACTCAATCATAATTGTAAATTACTTTGGATTTGCATTTAATGCCATAAATGTAAATGTTAATCACAGCTGGGTTGAAGAGGAATCAGTCAATCAGGTGGACTGTACTGTCTCAATGGACTGAGCTATGTGTGGCACTAAAAGCAAACAAATACACACTGGTACACATCAAAGCACATAAACTATCTGAAAAAAGTCAAGATAGTTAGGTCTTTAAATAAACTGTTCAGTAATTGCCTGATCAATACTTAGAAACTGGCTGGCTGTTGTAACATAATGATTAGTTGATTCTTATAGGAACATAGATTCTGCAATTACTTACATTTTTGAAGGACATTAATTAAATCGGAATGCCTACATATATGCATCATCGTTCTGTAAAGATAAAAGTGGAATATTTTTGACACATACATAGAATATCTTGATATATTATCTTTTGTTAGTTTAATTAATGTTAAATAAATGAGATCAGCACTATGGATCACTTCGTTGTCAACATGCGCACACTTTAATCTTTCTTTACAAATTGTGAAAGGGGCATTTTAAAACACCTCCAACATCCACTGACAATTCGGAAGTGCGTAGCCCTACGTCACATAAGTATACATTTACATTACAAGCGGAGATAAGGAGAACGAGGAGCGGGGTTTTCAGTTGGAATACATTCGCCTTAGGCAGTAAATGAATTGAACTAATTAAAACAATGGACTGTAACAAGAATAATCAGCCAGACGACAACTGTGGCTAAATATAACACTGCTAAACGTGAGGAGCTGTTAGCCAACAGGCTAAAGTGAGAAACAGCAACGTAACTTAAGCAATAGAGTTCGTTTCTACATAAAGGTCTATTCGAATAGCCTATAGTTTAAAATAGATGATATATATTTGAAATTCTAAGCATTGTGACCGTTTTTTTTTCCCCAAACGGTCTAACATTGTTTTCGCTGGAAATTATATCAGGCCGCAATGCTTTCTGGGCCAGGTTTGCTGCTGAAGTGGGTGCCTGTGTTCACTCGTTCCCTCGCCCCTCCGAGAGCTCATCTAACACACACCAGTTAATGCAGAGTTAATACAACCTATATTTAAACGGGACTTTATTGTTAAAAACCCTTACCCCATGGAAGAGGCACTGCAATACCCTCGTCTATGATAAACTTGATAAATTAGAAATTAGTGTAAGATTGTCATTTTTTTTTTAAATGTACACATTCACAATTTGAGTAAGGTTAAAATCACATGCATAAATAACCAAAAATTGTCTGTCTGCGCGTATGTATGTGGATAGAAAAGGTCAAATACACCTGTCATATCAAGAATTTAAAATCCGATTTTTGTGAATGCACCGATATTCGGAATACATGACTCGGTTTCGCTATAGCCTACTGGTAAAATTGTTTTGAATTACAATGCCATCTAGTGTTCATATTGTATGTATCGCTCGAGTTAAATAGACAAAAGTGGAAGATTATTTTTTAATGTACTACAAACAAATCAGATTATTTTGGTGGGATCTTTGTAGACGTGTAGATTATAATTTGTAATGATATGTAGTCTAGGTCTACTAAAGAAATTCTCAGATAGATTCGTGAACTCTGAACCGTTTTATGCACTGTCTGCATGTCCGAACAGCTGTGCATATGAGTGATCCCGTGGTAGAAATGTAAAACTTCATTTCCCACATTTCAGTAATAAGGAAGTTGACGAAGGATGCATGTGGGATTTGTTAGTGCTGTTGAAAGTGACGCCCCTGACATGACCCAAGTCAGAGTGTTCCTCCCTACTGATCAGAGTCAACTTCGGGATAAACCAAACGGTTGCTCGGATTTAAACTGAAAACTGGAGCATCCTAATTGTTCGGTTCAAAATAAGGTAAGAATACTTTTTCTAATTACTAGGTGTGCATTACTTTCTCACTCATTTTAACTGAAATCATTTTCTCCTGTTTTTTTTTTTTTTTTTTTTTTTTTTAGTTACTTTGTAGTAATCCACAAGGGAAGTCATACATGAATGTCAATTGTCAATTAAGCATTACATAGTATTACAGTCTTGCAATGAATTAATTTTGGCAAAATTAAAATGAAAAGAAGATGAGAAATTTCATGAATATTAAAAATCTACCAAATAAATAAATGGAAATAGATAGATAGATAGATAGATAGATAGATAGATAGATAGATAGATAGATAGATGTTTTGGCTGTCTTTTACATTTCTTTTCCCAATTATTATATTATTGGACAGATGACTAAGTCTGCCTTAACATTTACTTATATGCTGCACTACCACTTCAAGACTTTTCCTCAATAAACATTCGAAGATAGAAAGTTATTGCCACACTCTCTTGTGTTATTTCACAACACTTAGAAATCTAATAGCAGTCATGCCCCTGTACTCGCGTCGTCAACCATTCCCGAAGGGTTCATAGAAAAGTAACTAAATATAGTTGAAGGGAAAATACAAATAGCAATACATTTGCTACGGTGACACAGTCATTGTCATACAGTAAATGCACAAATTCAAAATTACTTGTTTGCAAGAAAACAAGTTTGAAAGACTAAAGGGATATTTGTGCATCTCTAATTGCATGCAGTAGTTGCTTTACACTTGAACTAGATATCTTGTATCATCTGCTATCTGATTTCTAAGACAGGAGTTCCATCTTCATTCTGACTCACATAAGTGGCACCTGTTACCATGGAGAAGCCTTGGAAAGTGAGGTTTAGAAATGTGGGCCAGGCCTATTTCCCTCAAACCAGGGTGGAATGTTGCTATACTATAAGTAGTCAACACAACTGGAGCAGTCGTGATTGGATAGGTCTTTTCAAGGTAACTACAGAAAACCTGTACTCAAAGTACAGAAAATATCGATTTTGAAAGACTGTATTTGGTTTCTACTCATTTTTTATTTTTTTTTTGTATGTTTCAGGTTGGATGGACATCAGTGAGAAACTATTATACATTTGCCTGGGCCCTTGCTCCAGATGGATACACAGGTGACACAGACATGAACTGCAATGTTGTCTTTCAGCGTAAGTTTGTCATGCTGCAACACCTTTAACAAGCATACTGTTACACATTTCTCATCTTATTTCAGTGAAAAAGGTCTAACAAACAGAACCAAACAGATTTATTAAAATCATATTAAGTTAAGTGGAGAATGCAAGTAGAGATTGTAAGTGGAGAATGCTTGTGAAAGCATTTAGTGTTAATGAAATTGGTCCCAAGTATTCAGTATTTACATTTACATCATTTGCAAGCTGCTATAGGGAGCTTAGTGGAGGGAAAGCAGCAGGGGGGTGACATGGGATAACTTCCAGAGGTTGCAAGCAAGCTGTGCAGCTGCATTCTGGATGCAGGGGTCTGATGGTACAGAATGGAAGGCCCTATCTCTTTGTCTATCACTTCACCCTATCTCTTTCTCTTTTATCTCTGCTTCCTGTTTCAGCATCCTACCTGCCAAATCCTGGTGGGACAGCGTTCCAGTTTGTGTATGTGGATGAAATGGGGCAAATATGTGGAGTAAGCTCTCATTTTACTTTTTGTGCACCAAGACCTTTGGATGAACTGGTAACACTTGAGGAAGAGATGAATGGGGAAGAAGAGAATGAAGGTGATGACTTGCTGCTAGTAGTGCCCAAAGCTGAAATACTTCAGGTGAGAGGATATACAGTATATATGGAATGAGACCAAGAGAGCTAAGAGGAATAGTTACAGAACTATGGGCTACTAACAATTTTCACTTTTGTTTTAATAGAGCCTTCTGGAGGCATGTCAAAAAGAACTAAAACAGGTTCAGAAGAAGTTTGAGGCAGCCACAGAGGAAGTGGAAAAATACAGGAAGACAGATGAATCTGAGAGGAATAATTTTGGAAAAGAGAGGACAGAGATGAAGAATGAGATTGAAGAACTGAGGGGCAGCTTGAGATGTAGCATGGAAAAGATTGAGAGAATGGAAGAGAAACAAAAGGTATATGCAAAACCTATTTTGTTGTATAATTTATTTTGTCCAGAAACATGTGAAACCCAGTCAACAAGTGCTGAAACAAGTGAAATAACAACAAAAGGAGGCATACACAAAATAAAATCCTGTTCATCATGGCTGTAATACCTGAACTAAATTACCAAACAAAATCAAATAAACACTATATTGCTTATGAGGAAAACATAAAGAATGGGTAACAAGCTTTATTCTCAACTACCTTTATCTTTAGGATGTGCTGATGTGTCATGAAAAAATATCCACAGATCTTAGAGGCCTATTGGTGGAAAGAACTGAAAAACAGCAGCAAATCAAAGATCTTGAGGAGGAATTAAGTAATCTGACTCTACAAAAACAAGAGACAGAGTTGGAACTGGACAGGTATGTCAAATTTAGTATCTGTACCAGCAGATATGGGTACTATTCAGTGTCAGAACTGCTAAAGATCAACTTATTCTTACATCAGTCAAAGGAAATCAGCCTGTTGATTACATATTTGAGACCTGGGATGATGGTATGTATCTAATGAACAAAAAGTATTCATACCAGGAGCTCAGTAAAGGAAATCTGCTCATATCTGTAATATTTTGTGATTCATTACCCTGTAGGCTCCTTGATGATGATCACCAGTTTAATTGGAAAAAAGTGCTGGTTATAAAAAGAAGAAAGTAACTTCATATTATTGTCTGCAGGATGAAAGAGAGAATCAAGAAGATGAATACACAAAGGAAGGATGAGGAGGATGAGAGGAGGAACTTGCAGGTGAATTGAGAAAAGCAAAATGTTTTCAGTCATTTTCAGTTCCTGCTTACCTTCAGTCTTGTATTTACTATGACTCTGATTCAGCATGTCAAAACTTTTGGAAAATTGTGCAATTGCTCTGGAAAGTTATATGGATTATCACTGTCTTATCACTGACCTGCTGCAAGCACTGTCCAGTTGGGTTTTTTTTGGAATTTGTTTGAATCTGAGCAGTTAAGATGTTTTGGCAAGTTTCATCATTCATCCTGCTTCTGTCAATGGTCATTACATCATCAACAATGACCATGTGACCTAGTTCCACTCTTAGCCATATCTGAACATGCCACCACATTTTACAGCTGTGAAGGTATGTTATGGATCTTTATTTCTTCACATTTTAATACAGAGCATTTCTTTTCTCAGTTGCCCATGAGATTTCGTCCCCAGTACTATACGGGTTTTTCTATGTACTCTGCAGCAAACCTTACTGTGGTGTTTTTGTTCCTGATGTTTCTTGTGTTTGTATCTTGCTGTAAACCCTTTGAGGTAATGTGAAAGTATTCTCTCGGTGGTGGTATTAGATGCATTTATGTCCAATATATGATTTGCTTAGCAATGTTTCTTCAAAACTGAAAGTTTTGTTTTTTCATCTACTACTCTTGATGAGTTTTCACACATATAATGTTTTAACAAGGTGCCCAATTTTTTTTTCTGTCTCATGATGGCCTGCTTTTCTTATATTGGCACTTTAAAGATTCTTATTTTTCAATGATTCTTAACATATCCGTGTATAAACAGAGCTGTAACTTCCACAAAATTGTAAAATGTGGACATGTAAAACCTTAAATTAGAGTTGACAGTCTGCATTTTAACATCAAATCCAATGTGCTAGAGTACAAATCCAAAATGACAAAAATGACATCTAACCCTCATCCCTGCAGGCTGCATTGTTTTTCCAGTTTACCAAGATACATTTTCAATATCATTACGTAAAATTGGGTTGATGATTGGATGAAAGGTGACTAACCTTGCTTTTGCTAAAATTTGTCAGTCCTGTGCATGTTGAGATAAATGCTGTTGCAACAATCAGAGCGGATGAGTATTCAAATACAAATCTTGATTACACTAGACAAAAGTGCTGCAGTTACTTTATCCTTATACTAGGGAGCAAAGGGTTATTATAAGTTGATCATGCTAGAAAAATTGCAATGTAAATGTTATTGCTTTTTCCATCAGATAGAGAGTAAACAGGTTCAGGATGAGCTGCGGGCCCTGAAGGAGCGTCTGGAGGCCAGTGAGCGCAGCACAGAGGCCCTGCGGCGGGACTTGAGTGAACTGGGAGCCCTGCAGGGTCACAGCCATGCGGAGCTGCACCAGGCCCGGCTGCAGGCGGCACAAATGACCCTACAACTTTCCCAGGCTAACCTTGCGCTCCGTGAGGGCCAGGCTGCCTGGGCTCAGGAAAGAGAGAGCATGAGGCAAAATTCAGAGGTGAGGGAGGATGCCTCCAGATGCTGTATTTCTTCACCCGTATAGTGTTTGCATGAACATAGCTCATCATGCTGAAGGATGAATGGTCAGCTGTTGATCTGAATTCAGTTGCACAGGCAGGAATATTAATCTTTACTGGAATTTGGAGAAGTCTGATTAGCTTTTTCATAGATTAGCCTGTTAATAGATAAATAACTCCATTTAAGTATTTTTAAAATTTGTTGTTTATTTTTAAATACTTGACAATGATATCTACATAACTTGCTAGCAGGCTGATTAGCATACAGGTTTTGCTTGCTAGCAGGTTTATCATTACTACTTTATTTGCTTCCAGGCTTATTCACTGTAAAATATTTCTAGTAAGGAAATAATGTTGTTGTTTTTCTTGTTGTTGTTTTGTTGGCTAGTTGTGGGAGGTTTTTGTTGTTTTGTTTGTGTTACAGTATTCTGTCACACCAGTGGTCATTATACCAGATTGTATTAACAGTGGTATGCCTTAATTTGTGATACACCTTTTTGAAACATTTATTGATGACTTCAGTATGGATCATGCCATCCAGTAAGTTGTGTAATGTTGTGTAATTAGCCCATTTATTGCACACAATTAACAGCTGGATAAGGACCGACTCCAGAAGCTGAGTCGAGAACTTCAAAAAAAGGAAGAGTGGCTCCAGGAGGAGAGGCTGGAGCGAGAAAAACTGGAGGTGGAGCTTGGAAGCCAGAAAGATTGCAACAGGGTGAATAATGTTCATGTGAGATTGTGTGTGCCTATTTCAGTTTGCAGGTTTGTGCGTGTGTGTGTGTGTGTGTGTGTGTGTGTGTGTGTGTGTGTGTGTGTGTGTGTGTGTGTATGTGTGTGTGTGTATGTGTGTGTGTGTATGTGTGTGTGTGTATGTGTGTGTGTGTATGTGTGTGTGTGTGTGTGTGTGTGTGTATATGTGTGTGTGTGTATGTGTGTGTGCAAGCATACATGCACAGACCTATAATTAAACATTCATCATAGTGTGCTTAACACACAGCTGGGTCATGTTTCAGTTTTTGGAGCACATTACCATAAAATATGACCCAACCATTAGTTAAAAATAGGACCTAGTCTTGTATATTAAAGACACAAATAGGTCTTACTAGGACTAATATTAAAAAATACATGAATCATCTGTTGATTTAACAGTTACAAACAAACCAAAAATGGATGCTATATTAATAAACAAGGCATGGCAAAAACTAAACTTTAAAAACTCTCATAAGTTTATGATGGTCATAAATTTCAACACATAAAATTTTATTTATTTTCCCAGAATGTTCTCTTAGTGTTTATTCCATTAATACATTTACTTGATTTTATGCAAAAGACAACAGGCTTTATGCACACATTTTTCAGTTGGTATGGAGTTGTTGTAGATGTAGGTTTTGTTAAGGTGTCTTGTTACAGTACCAAAAATTAGACTAACATATACTGCAATACCACATTCTGACTTGAATTACATATCTTCTAATATTAGCATAATGAGCAAAAATGCTGGCTGGCAGTGAACACGGTTTTATAAAGCAGCCTTCAGCATCCTGATGCATTTGCTATCCTTGTAATCTATTTAGGAACTGAGAGCGAGTCTTAGAGCCATACAAAAGGAGAGAGAGCAACATCAGCTGGAGAGACAGGCACATCTTTCCTGTTTATCTAAAAATTACACCATTTACATACTTCTCAATGGCTTGCCAAATCTATTCATTCTGAGTATATGCTGTTTGCTCAAACACAGGAGCTCTTGGATCACATTCGTGTGTTGCAGCTTCGACTGGAGAGGGAGGCTGATGCCAAGTGGACAGAGGCAGCATCTAGCACACCTCGTCAGTCATTCTTTTCAAAGCTAAAACCCCAAATGCTTCAGACCTTCAAGGCATTTTAAAGGAGACTGAGTAATGTTAATAGTGCTGATATACAACCTTAACTCTAAGCCTAACTATTGCTGACAGTGAATAAACAGCTTTAGGCAAATAAACCTATTCTAACTGGTTATTTATTGTTGTTATATTAATTGGTTTTTTATATTAACTATATTTGTATGTGCATGAAGACATACAACCTACACATAATACTTTTTTATTGTTTGTTTGTCTGGATAGTTTTCTGTATGTTAGACACATGGAAGTGAAGGTTAAATGACTGCTTAAGCAAAAGATCAAATTTTCCACTAGTGAAAAAGTAGTCAGTACATGTTTAATGCTTAACATTTCTTTACTCATTTGTATTTGATCTTTGAGGCTATTTTAGATTTAAATAATAATAATAATTTTAATCCTGTTTGTAAATACCTCTTTATGTAGGGCTTTAGGAGGATTTGGAATGACAAAGCTTCCAGTACTTGCTAGCTACCTTAAGCCTTGTAACTCAAGTGCAAAAAAAAAAAAAAAGGAAATTATTTGTTGCAAACACTAATCATGTCTGGGCTTATGACTTATGAGGTAAATTGAAATTTGTGAGAATCATTTTTTATTTTTTATTTTTGCTTAACATATTTAACTCTGCTGTTATCCTTTAGTGAACATTGACAATGCAGAAACCTCTATGGAGAGGTCTCCTTTAGAGAAAGCCCATGAAATCCAGCTTCTGATCCAGAAGGAGAAGGATGAGAACCAGGAAGAAGCTAGAGTGGACAGCTTGCCTGAGCCAACCGAAAATCACAAAAAGGAAACAGACAGAGAAGAGATGGTAGGAGAGATTAAATTGTAGACCAGACTCTTATGTACAGGAATATGCATAGGTAGTAATGTATAGTAACATAGAAATATTGCTTTACTGTCAGTAATGTCAACAAGCAGACATTTGTAATGTTTCTAGTTTTCTGAAAATGTAGTGTTTGATATAACTCACTCCTTCATTTTAAATACAAAGATATGCCTTTGCTCCAACGCATTTCCCAAGCCCACTTGTTAATGCTAATTTGTAGTCTAATAGGCAAGAGTTGCACCGCAGATTTTTGAAGGAAAGTAGGGGGGCCAGTGGAACATTTTTTTGTATTTATAGTCCTCTACTGCAGGTATCAGTCAGTTGCAAATGACCAAGCTTAAACCAGCTAGCTACACCAAAGGTTGTTGCCAGTTTATCATCTACATTACTACCTAGAGTAGCTAGTACACACATTCAAAAAACAAAGTAGTTCCATCTATCCTTACATGCATGCTGTAGTACTACAAACTTAAATTAGCTATAGTACAACAAAATTCAATTAGCTACAGTAGATGCTGTGGCATGGCAGTAATGTGTAAAGCTCAGAACATAGTCAGGCTTGTTACTGTCATCCAATCAGAGTAAATGGCAAAGTACAAGTGGCTGCACACTTTCAGAGTGTGAGTCTGTGAGTCCCAAAGTGGGCACAAATGTTGTTTTTGTGAAATTTTCCTTTGCTACTGCAAATAGCATATTGCTAAAAGTAGTGAGAGATTTAATCATCCTCCTATAGACTCTCGCCCTCCCTACTCCAAAAGGGTTACCATGTTTTATCATCAGGCCTCACACGCTGCAAGGACATTACCAGTTGGCCCCAGGTTTATTTCAGGCCTGGCTGTTCACTAGAATAGCTAAGATATAAACCACCAGAATTGTAATTGATAGACAGGACAGTACAATTAAGGTGTAAGTCTTTGCAAATGATTCTGCCACCCCCTACTTTCTGTTATACTAGAATTAGCTAGTCAGTTATCTATTGTAGATCGGAGCAGTGTTAATGCTTTTATAACTAGCTTTATAGCTAGATTAGATAGCTAATTCAATCCAGGAAAGGTCCTATAATGTTTTCTTATATGCCCCTTTTTGTTTGTTTTGGATTTTAAATGAGGAAGCATTGAATTCAGTTTTATGGTATTGTTTTAAATAAGGAGGGATTGGATTTGCGAAGCCATTCTGATCCAAACACCAGTGAGGATAAGCAGCTCCTTAAGTCTGAGGTCAATGGGAACAAAGTGAGGTGACTATGATGCACTCCATTGACAAAGTTTTGGGTGGATCTTCATTTTGAGGGCTTTACATTATTAAAACAGTATTAATATAGGACTAAGAGTAATGGAATATAATGTTTTAGATTGATACAGAATACAGAAGATAAGGACATTTTTGCCATCACAATAGTCTTACCTTATAAACATTTTATTACATTGAAGGCATGACCACATATAGCCTTTATAAATCACTACCCTACAATTGCAAAGCTATTGAACTGTTTTTAGAGCATGGAAAAGAAACCACTCACAGAAGGGAGTTTGGACGAAGCTGAAGGCAGGTGCTCTTGGAATTATGGACGATTACCCAAGAGCAGCTTTCCCATGACAGCACCCCTCCCTCATGCCCCTCTGTCTCTTTTGCACAGCTCAGATGGCAGTTATGTGACCTCATTCAATCCTTGTTTGTTTTCTCTGCAGTGAACTAACTGATTCCCCCTTGTGGTGACACAAGAATAGAACTGAAGGAGGTGAACTTGATGCTACTTGTTTACATCCATGAAACATCATGTTCTTAAGAGTGTAATGTTTCCTAGTACATAAGGCACTTATTGGATATGCTTGGTGCAGTGGGCATGTGCTTTTTGGTCCGTGTGTGTGTGTGTGTGTGTGTGTGTGTTGTTGTTGTTGTGAGTGTGAGTAACTAAAAAAAAGTGATTAAAGAGATCAGGGGACATCATAAAGACAAATAAATAAATATGTGTTAACTTGACATCATAATTAGTTTGATTTGCTGTGTGTCTCTGTACCTGTGTATCTCTTTATGTTTTTATACAAAAATGTTTTTGTATAATTACAATAAGAACATAGATCTAATGTAGCCCATATCATATCACATAAATATTTATTAAGACATTGTTATTCATGTTAACTGTGACAGTAACCCACCAGTTGTGGTCAGTGTTATTTTTGGTGCTAGATCGGTTAAATTATTACAGTCTGCCACAGTAACTGTTGAGTTCACTGCGTGAAAAACCTAGCTAAACATTTTGGAGTGTTACAGACTAGTTCTTTTGTCTGTGCAGTGTTTACTTTTTCACACAGTATTAGAGAAACTCTAATAAAATGCTGTTTTATTAATGGCATGTGGTTCATCCTGTCTTTGTTTTTTTGCATCATCCAGTGCAGTTCAAAAGTAACTAGACAGACAAGTTGTTGTTATTGATGTATTGCATATTGGAATTAAAATGGATCCTTGACTACGTAGATTATTGCTCACAGCAAAGTTATTATGAAGCTGTTATGAAACAACAAACATTACAACTCATTATATTGTTGATTTATGTGGTGGAGACAATATATATAAAAATAATAATAATAATAATAATAATAATAATAATAATAATAATGTTTTATTGGTAGAGTGCCTTTCCCAAACATAGTCACCTCGCGTTATAAAAGCAAATGAAACAAAATAACAAAACCAAACAGAAATGGCAACATACTGCAAATACTATGACCTAGCATCAACTTGATAGAATTGAGTGAAGAGAATGCTTTTCAGTTTAGTTTTTTAGAGGAGATGAAAAAGCACTCATAGATATATTGGCAGTTTCATAGTTTGAGGACTATGAAACTTGCCACTCAAAGAAAAAAGTCTGGTCTGTGACACCACTAGCATTCCAATGACAGAGAATCTAATTTCACATGGCAGCTCACCATTCCCTTGTGCATGCTTGATGTTGTTGTTCAGTCTTTTTGTCTTTGTTACTTTGTATGTTAAACATTCTGTGTTAGCATCCATTAATATCTGAGTCATTTCAAAAGGCTGTGCCTTTACCAGAAAGCTAGATGGCAGACAGCAAGACTTTGTCAGTTTGGAGTACATCTTGGTGCAACACATTCAGCAGCAGCAATAACAAGTTTTAGAGCAATTCATCTCCACTGTGGACATGCTTTCGGACCAACTGACCACTATGTATGAATATGCGAAAACACTAAGTGAGGTTGACATGGTTCTTCCTGTTGTTCTTGGGTCTTCCGGGGATGGGGGGGGGGGGGGGGGTGGAAACCTTCATGGTTTCTGCAATGTTTGTCCCAAAAAGGACAATCCCCAGACCCGGTGAGTGTTGCTAGCTAGCAACCAGAACTAGCTTACACTTGGTGTCTGTAGGCCTACAATTTCTTCTTCATACACTTCTCTTTCACACCATGGATGGCTATTCATTGGGCTCCGGTTTGGCCTAGGAAGTCTCCCATCCCATTAAACTACAGGTAGGATTAATTACTTGTAAAAAAAAGTCTTACTGTTCATAATGAGATTTCTATAACATCCTGTAACGATGTTCCTAGTAAGGTACTAAAGTATTAGAGTAAGCCACTAGCAACAGTGAGCTCATGGGTTTTATTCCCTGGGAGCTGTTTTACTGATAATTATGTCACTCTGTAAATGTACAATATAATGTTAGGACTCCCATGCTATGGAAACATGATTGCCCTCTTTCCTGGACCTGCAAGGAGAGTGTAGCGTGATCATCTGAGTGCACAGACAATTGCCTCCAGTCTAGCTTCACTTCCACAGAAAGCCTGACCACAGAGTGTGTTGAACTAAAAGGTCATCAGGACTGTCACTACAGTTTTCCAATAAATGTGCATTAGTTCCGCTGGATGGTTCACTTCTTTACTCCCAAATATATAACCTGTTGGTGGAAAAAATGGCTGCTATTCATCAGAATTCATCATCTTAAATTAGCAACACTTTTTGTTGCACAGTTTTTAAAAGTTTTGTCAGTATTTAGTTTGAGACAGTTAGCCTTCATATAATCCTTTAAATGAAAGATATACTGTTAAGGTTCAGAGTGGCAAATCAGTGGTAGATTTAATACATCTCTCTCAGATTTTAACATTAATCAGTGTGTCATCATTGTAATGATGATAATTAACACTGATGGTCTGGCCACGGGGGAGCAAATATGCTGAGAAAAAGACTAAGAATTGATGGCTAGAGGTATTCCTGGAGTAACAGAACATATAAGGGTTTACATTTCCTAATTATAATAAAATGCTGTCCATCAATGAGGTATTACATGAACCAAATATGGGCTGTGCCTGTAATGATGGATGTGGAAAGACAGGAGAGAAGCTTATGACTCATAGTGACAAAAGTAACACAAAGTTACACACACACTACAAGGCTAAAATGGCACAAATTCCTTTTTCTTTTTTGCTTGAGCTGATTTTTTTATCACTGCAGAGAAAAAATCTGATCTTTTTAAATCAAACACATATCCAATATGTAACCATGTGACTGTGAAGAGAACTCTTGGATCTAAGATGCGTTCTTTATATATTACACTTTACTGCACATGCAAATATAACTGTCATCATCACATCTACTTACCTTCAGTGACCCATGCATCTCTCACCACAGGAGTGCCAGTAATGGCTAAAAATGGCTAAAGTAATGTATCCAAACCATATCTTTGTGATGAAGGCATGTTTTACTAGTCTTTAATATATATTGCTACTGAAACAATTGATTGGCTCACAAATATGTGAGGGTTATGCATATGACATTACTGATTTTGAAAATGCTCACATGCAAGTCCTTTCAGGGCAGAGGTTCATAATAATGACAGAATTTATTTATTTACAAACACTGTCAGGCCAGAAAAAAATAATCTAAGCAGAAATAAGAACTGATCAATCAATGCTGTATAATGAAAACAAGATTGGAAGAATTTACAGCATTTATCAGACACAAGTTTATTGAAACAGCCATCCTTTCACTACCTATTTTCACTGGAAAAAGTAGACCAGTTGATTGCAATCTTGGTATAACACTTGATCCTTTAACTCTGAACCCCATAACAGGTCACATACTAAAGCTTTTCTTTTTTTGCCCTCTGCTTGGTTTGAAATGTACTGAGAAACAGGTTCCTACCTATATACAGTTGAATAATGTATAAAACTCATATCTGAAGTATATCTAACATGAGTAGTTTTGGGGCATGTTACACATTGAAAATGGAAATGTTTGAGGAGAGGTGGGTCCAAAAAGACAATATTCCTAGGAAAGAAAGAATTGAATAACTTTGGCCTTAAAGCAATCATTTTGCCAAAAAAAAACCCCCCCACACAATTTCCCCCTTATGTCAAATGTTTGGTGTGTTGCTTCTTTTGTTTAGTTATGGAGGTACAAGATGAACATGACTAACATGTATAATTAAGTATTTTCTATAATGCAATACTATAAACACAATTAAATTGTGCATATTCTTTGTTCTAATTTAATTAGCAAAATCCAATGGACAACTCTCAAAATGGCATCTCTCCAATTTTTTAAGGCATAATAATTTGGCACAGTACATAATTTGTCAAAATACGCTAAAGGTTTTGTACTGTGCCAAAAAGCACACAAGCAAACTAACAAAGCAGGGGCTTAAGGCAAATGTGGGTTGACTTCGACATCACACAACCTCGCCTTGCTGTTCCTGAGACTTGCTATCTCATGGTAAATCCTCTGACATCATGCTGGTGTACTGTTCTCTTTATGCTAGTCTTTGACACAGTTAGACCTGATCTGTTCAACTGTTTGGTTGTTTTCATGATTTAAAGCATTCGTCAGTCATTCATTGCTGTGGATCTTCTTGTTCTGCTTTTTCTCCTTCTGAGCTCCTTGCCCTTAGTGACCTCATGCTTTTCCTTTCATGACTTTGTCATTCACTTCTTTCTTTCTTTTTTCCTTATTGACAACTCACTTTCAGACGACCACCACCCTGCTGGCTTGCCGTTCTCTTCTTTCTCATTAGGAAACGGGTGGTGATGCATGCCTGTTTTTACAACCAGCCCTAAACCCTTAGCTGAAGGCCAGGAGCAGGATTAATGGTCCACCGCTCCCTCTACACTTTTAATTAGAAATGGAGACACTGTAGGAGACTCCAGGCCCTCTCATTTTTATATTTCCATTTTATTTTTCATTCCATGATTTTTCTCTCTTTGTTCATCCATTTTTCCAGTGACCTGCCAAACAACACTCTTATTGCTTTATCAAGTTTGGTTTAAGGGATTTCTTCTCAAATATTTTATTATTTCAAGTATCCAGGAAGATGTCAGGCAAAAATATAAATCTTTTCTTAAACAATGTCCTAGAAACAATGTCCCAGAAATGGAATCTGTATATTGAAGTCTACGTAAATCAATGCCCTCCAATATGTACATACACATATTTGAAAATAAAAAACATCTTAGAGCATGACAGAATGTAACTGTATGAACACCATTGTCCCTAGCACCTCTATTCTTTTGCATCCTGACTGCATGCCTTCAGAATTTCAGGCAGCTGAGAGCAGATCAAATATAAATGAAGACAGAGACACATAAAAAAGGGAATAAAATATAGTGCTGTGCCACTTTATACCCCCAACTGCAATCTCATTGCCATGGCAACACACTCTGCTCCAGTCAGATATATGAGATCATTAAAAGCTCCCTTGTAAAAAAGTGTATAATGTATAGACCTTGTTTTAATCCTTGCACAATTTTACTGATCTCTGTTAAGCGAATGTTAATTATGGCAATCATTTAATTAGAAGATGCCTAGCCTGCTTTACTACACTCTTTCTCTCAGCTCATTACTAAAAATGACCTACCTGACACCCATCTATCATTCTGAATCAAAGAAGGTTACATGCATGTATGTGTTCAGGCAGAGGCTTGTTGAGCAGCCAGTGTATGTAAATATAAATTATTTAATATAGGAAATTAACATGCAAGTTTTTATGGATGATGCAAGTTAAAAGTTAATTACAGCACCATACATGAGCCTTTTCCAGACTCATGTAGTTGATCATTCTCATTTAAACACACTGGGCTGCAGAACTATCCACTAAGACACTCATGTTTTTATCATGTTACATATAAATTCTAATGGAATAAATTAGGACTACAAATATTTAGCACCAAGCTGGTCATGTATTTTTCATATTCCTCAAATCAATATTTAAATCTTGTATTTAGTGATGTATACAGTTTCTTATTGTGAGCATCAGCATATGCAAAACAATGGTTACATTTGTAATATGAATGATTATATTTAGTTTTCAGCGCTTCCAGTTATGAATGCAATCAGATTCATGGGTTTACACAGTCTACTTTCCCCAATTTAATTGACTAGCTACCTATTTCCATTGCATTGAAATTCCATTTGGATTTAGTGTAATTGGATTGCTAAATATAATTTATACTGATTTAGGTGTTAATATGAATGTTTCATTTCAAAATATCAGTCTGATTACTAAAGAACTCCTACACTCCATATAAATGTAGCTAATGTTATTTCTGCATTGGAGCACTGTTGCAGTTATTCTTGTGTGGCCTGTGTGCAGCCATGATTTCATCCTGTTGTACAGTTTTTGAGTATAGGGTTTGGTCTGCCGTGGCACATTTGGAAGTTTCAAAAGGCTTCAAAATGCTTAAAATAGCAGTTTCCAGCAGTAATAAATAATAAGTAGTAGTTGTGAGTTTGGCCATAACATTGTAAATTGTACATTGTAACTTTTTGTCCCACAAACAAAAGTAGGTGGTCCTTATAGTACTTGTTACATTAAATTCAAATATGTTTTTTAGAATGATCATTGTTCTTAAGTGACAGAGCAATTAAATTTTACCATAGTATATATTACATATTCATAATTAAGGTCGTTAAAATATGTACAATTGTTTTTAACCTATATTTGGCCTCAGGAAAATCCCTCATCAGTGTCCGGTAATAATCTGTCAACGTCAAGGGGATCCACTTTCCTTGGTATGCTTTTACATACTATACATAATGATATATGTGTATCCTGGAACAAAAAAACTATCCATTATAGGAAAATTCTGAAAGCATTTAGATTAAATTTGCAAAAATACATATGAAATAAGATTTTTCATGGGACAATCCAGTGTAACTGTTGGAGTTTGCTAAATATACTCACAAATAGTCCTCAGCAGGAACTATCCATATGATACAAGTCTTATTTTACTATATCCAACAACATGCACACTTTTTTGATGAAACGTTTCTTTATAAAATTAACTTTGGAACAAAGTTTTCAAACAAGAAGTACAATAAAAAAGGAGAATATTTAGGAATATTATGGAATAAGCGATTAATACAAATGGCATCTTTGCCTAAACACTTTTCAATTCTAATCATGCCAGTTCCAGTTTTCCACTAGATTTGTGCAAGGCACTGAAAAGGCACACAGCTTATAGAAAGAGATGAAAGTAATGAAAAATGAAATGAACTAAGGAAATAAGAGCATTTTCCATTCCTATTGATTCCAAATTTCAGGATTTCATGTTTTAAAAGGGGGGTGGGGCACCTCGGATATTTTTTAAAATCCCTGCATTTGGAGATATGTCAGACATCTTACAAAAATCAAAACAATGACCAAATATTACTCTGAAGATAATGAATTAACATATACATACCAAAGTCTGTATAAAGCCTGCTATTTTCTTATTAGCTGTTTTATCATTTAAATGGCCTAGAATATTTCTGCAACTGAAAATGACACTGGCAAAGTAATCAGAACTACAAAAACATTGAACAAAACAAAATGAACAAGTGAACATAAACAGATATTCCAAACCACCAAATGGAGAACCTTCAAGAAATGTATACATCTACAATTATGGTCAAAATGCATGCACAACAGGTATATAATGGTACGTAAAAAAAAAAAAAAATGTCAATCAGTATAAACACATTGTAATCCTGTGGCCCTTTGATACATTTATAGAGACAATTTCTAGAGAAATTGCAAGACTATCACTGAAGGGTCATAATGCATCACTGAGTTGCCATGTCATGCTATTCCTTGAATAAAGGGTATTCCCAGCGATATGGCTGTATATCCTAGCTATTGCAACATTGTGTAGGATTAATAAATTTATAAACACCACACACACACACACACACACACAAAAATATTATATTTTATATATATATATATATATATATATATATATATATATATATATATATATATATATATATATATATATATATATATATATATATATGCGCATGCACACACACATAATGGCTTTGGTGTATGATTTTGGTCACATCTAGAATATGTATACTAATTTCTGCAAGCCACAGATGACACAGAAGCCACTTTTAGCGGTACTTCATGCTAAAACTGCAGGCCATATTTACCCTGTTATAATTCTGGATATCAGTGCATATACAATAATCTGGTCACTGCAGTTTTATGTAGCACTTAAGACAGCTTTGAAAAGGCTGTTCACCAAAGCTAATGTGGCAAAAGGTGTAGGAAAGCTAGATGGCTTCAGTTAGACTGATCGGCCAATAATAATGAAATTGTTTTATTTCAAGCATTACAAGCAACATTAACATTTATGAGTATTGTGCTCCTTTAATATTGAAAATGACTGGTCTGCACTATGAAAAAAAAAGACAATTCTTGGAAGCCCCATGTTCATATTTTCATTTAAACGGTATATAAAAAGTTGTTCTGAAGGCAGGTGTTTTGTTAATTTTATGGCATGTTTCTTCTAACTGGAATACATGAAAAAATGTATGATCTTGACAATGCTCAGTAACGAATTGAGTGCCTAGATAAATGTTTACAGATTATAGAACACAACAGGACTGTTGGGCCTGAGCTTGTTTAAACTGCACTAGCAATTACTAATGGAAAGAAGAGGATTTTTTATTTTTTATTTTTTGGCTTTTAAAGATCTTGAAATAAAATGCTGTAGAAATCATATTATTAATCATATAAATGAGAACACTGCCATGACAGAGATGAACTGGGATTGGAAGCCTTTACATTTTAAGGCAACAAAAAAATTGCACCCGCATCTCAAAAAGTCTTCAACTTTATGGCTATGTGTTATTAGAGACATGCATTACATTCTGTATTGCATCCTCATACAAACAACGTCAGCAGCAGAAGAGCTTGTTTATATTTTACATGTTCATCCAACACTGTAATCTGTCACTGAAGAGGTATAAAGATAGCATTCATAAAGATTATGATTATGGCTCATGATAACAGATTTTATTGTCTTTCTATATTCACATGATACTGAATTGGGGAATGATCCACTAAGGCATACTTTTGTTATTAGTACATGCCATAGTGCATTTGAACAGAGTAAACTTAATCACTTTGAGTCTAATAATATTTAACGCCAATCTTCATCTCATAGCATACAATTATAGCAAAATGTTAAAGTTATGTTTTCACTGGTATCAGTACATGATTCAGACAATGCTATGTTTGATTTGGTGTGCTGTGATGTGCCCTTGTTTGATCTACAGGCAGATTTGATTTGGTCCTTGCATAGAATTGCCCTGAGTAAAAGTTTTGGTCTATCCTAACTTGACAGATCAATATGTCTTTGTGTTGTTAACACACGTGTTTTTCCAATCGTACACCTAAAAGGTTTTCACCCTCCCATTGCCAGTGCATTAAACCAATCAAGCTTTAAATGTTTCTTTGATTCTGCCACTTTTTATAAACCAAGTCTAAACTTCTGTGCTAAAACCACACAGGAATAATGAGCTTGCATTGAACACAAAGTCTTTTCCAAATTAATCTGTCTCATTTAGTTCTGACAAATGTTGCCTCAATACAAAGAATATAACAAAATGTAAAAATCCATTAGACAGGAGAGTGTCCCAAAAGCCAGAAAAAAGGGTGAAAAATACAAAAATGCATGACTTGGAAGAAAAGAATGCTGCTTGAAGTATTTCCCTCCAACCTCAATATCCCCCAAGGAACCCTAAACTCATCTTAAAATCCAGCCTTCAGATTCAGAGGGAGAACTGCCAGTTTGCAGATATATGGTGTTGAACCGTAGTAACATAACCACATTATAATTGTGATGCATAAAACACACATGGAAAAAGTTGCCATATGCATAGAAAATAAAATATAAAATGTATACGTACAAAGAAAAACAAATTCATATGTGGAAAGGAAAAAAGAATAACAAAACAAAAAAACAGACAAACAAAAAAAACAACCTGTATTAATTTGTTGCAGTTGTAAGATGGCCATAAAGTGTTGCATGACATGGTCATGTCTGTTTGTTTGTTTGTTTGTTTGTTTGTTTGTTTGTGTGTGTGTGTATTTGAGACTGCTTGAAAGTATGCTTCTGGTGGAGTGCAAGGCTGTACAACACATTCTTAAACATTTGGCATCTCCACATTTTTAAATGTGTTTATTCCCTCCAAATATAGTAAGTAAATGATGCAGTGACTTTGTCTTGCTTTCTCTTTTTCATCTCATTTACATGAGAAATTTAGTGCTTTAAAAAAAGAATCAACTACAATGTTCCATGTCCCATGTCCCACGTTCCAAATTATTTAATCTCTTCTGTCACATTGTCATTAGGTTTCCAAGAACATTCGATATGTTTTGAGGAATGGCTTCTTTCCACGTTTACCTAGAGCAGAAGCATTTTATGGGGTATATATCTTTGACTGCCAATATGTGTATGTGTAGTGTTTATGTATAGAGTACATATAACTGTTTTCAGTGCACATGTATGTCTATGAATGCAGACTGGTTCCATGCTTTCAGAGTATGACTTCATTGTTGTGGTCCTCATAAATCATTCTATTGTGCATGTGCGCAAGCACACACACACACACACACACACACACACACACACACACACACACACACACACACAGTCTCCATTACTGTGCTCTTCCAGCTGTGCTCTTTCTTGCACCCCCAACATCCACCTGCAGAAGACTCCAACCTTCGTCCTCGCTGTCCCCCCCCCTCTCTCTGTCCTCCTCCCCACACTCATCCTCCTCGTCCTCCTCTTCCTCGGGGGCTGAGTCTTCATCTCGCTCCCGCTTTATGGACTGGATGGCAGGAGGAGGTGGGGGACCTGCGGCCACGCCCTCCCCAGCATCACCTCCCTCCTCGTCCACCTCGGGGTTCTCCAGCATCTCCCGGATGAGTGGGGGCATGGGCCCTGGAATTTCCATCTTCAGCGTGATAGCACGTTCTGCTCCTACATATACCGCAGAAATATTGAAAGCAGAATAAAGAAATGGAGAAATTAAACAGGAGCAGATAGGTATGACCAATGGCATTAAAAGAATAATAGGAAGTAGTACAGTGGGAGAATATATTAACAGACTATATAATATTTACAAAATGTGGGGTGTTCTATAAGCAAAATGCATACATCACATCTATAAAAAGAGTGCTGTCTCTAGGGTCTTTTTTCTCTCTCTCTCTCCTCATTCTTCTCTGTAACTTCAAACTGCATCTTTCTCTCTTAGGTTCCCTCAACCCCTCACCAAAGTTCTCCCATCTCTGGGGAATTCCTCTGGCTTTCCCCATCTCCTCTTCATTTTCTTTAACCTTCAGACTCCTTGATGTGAGTCCATTTTTGATCAGTTCATCTTCTCTTTTTGCTACTCCTTTTTGAACACAACAGCCTGCATTCTCTGGACAGCATTAGCTCTTTCCCTTGATTTTTCTTGTGCTGCCTCTATGGTGTGCCTGTAATATGGCTTGGCAAGCTTAAGAGCAGGGGTCTTATACCACCTTAGGTCTATGGGTGTTGGCATTGGGGAAGTTCCCCAAATAGTTCCCCATGTTCAGCTAGTGCAAAGTCCCAATTTTTTGCTTTTGTTTCTTTGGTTTTTCAGTGATCTAGTTGCTGTGTTAGGGTCCTCACACTGATCAGTCGCTCACTTATTTCACTCTGGTTTCCGGTATATGGGGACTGGTAACCATTTTGAATCCATCTTGGGGTGCCAAGATAGAAACTTAAACTTACATTTTCCTTCATGTAGTTAAGCTCACTTCAGATGTTTTCAGATACTTCCACTCTATGGCAGTAAAGGGAAGTGTAAATAGAATATATAACGTGTGTTTGTGTAAGCAGACCTTTAGTGCTGATGCCTCTGAGGTCAGTGACCTTCATGAGCATACGGGGGAACATGTGCGGTTTGTTGGGGCGTCTTCTTCGGGCATAAATCTTTAATGCCTCTAGAAGAGGCTCCTGCAGCTGGTCTACTCTCTGAGGCTCCTCCAAGTCCATGCGGTCTACACAAACCATTCAAGATGACCATGAAAATCAGTAGAAAATTAGACCTAATAAAGAAGAGTGAGCAGCCACCCACAGCAAGACACATAGAAGTCCATTCAAAGAGTGATAAAGGAGTGATTATATATCAACAATCAGATGTAAAAAGAGTAATATACTATTAGAACAAAGCCATAGGAAGCAGTAATCAATAATCTAACAGTAAACATCAGAAACAAGTAGAATTGTTTAAACTGGTTCAGTGTTGACTAACAAGATATATTCTGACATATCTCTTCAGAAACATTCCAATTCTAAACTTCAGGACCTAAATCATAAGACTAAGAAGCAATTTTCTTATGTACTATATAGCAGTGCAAATCCTATATATCAGTGCAGTGGTTAGGGTACTTGACTTGTAATTGGAAGGTTGCTGGTTCAAGCCCCACCACTGCCAAGTTGCCATTGTTGGGCCCCTGAGCAAGGCCCTTAACACTTAATTGCTCTAGTTGTACTCAGTCATAATTGTAAGTTGCTTTGGATAAAAGCATCAGCTAAATGCCCTTTAATGTAAATCAGTGACGTTCTGACTGACCTGTAATTTCACATATAGCACATAATGTTTGAAACTGAACAAGGCTGGATTTCCCAAAAACTGTACTGCAAAGATTATGCTCAAATAGTAGGGCTGGTTTCATATTGAACATACTGCAATACCTCCACAAATAAGGCAGATGGCACTGAGGAGGCCAGTCTCTGTATCATCCATCTCAAGAGGAAGAAGCTGGCCAGCGAAGGCAAACACAAGGTCAGTTAGGGGCCCGAAACCGGCATTGTGCATTTGCGTTCTGTTAAGGGTCAACCCATCCGAGAATGTCATAGTATCCTGCTCTGGAGTGTACCTCGTACAAATCCGCAGCATCTGAGAGGAAGCGAAAGGATGATCGAAAGACAATTATCATCACTGCAAAAGTAGCATTTACTAAAACATAAAATGAAGAGCAGGAAGAACAGAAGGAAAGGATGCAATACATAAATTTGCCTTATTTGTTCCATTAAATTGTGAAGTGACCTTGAGGGTAAAAAAGGCGCTATACAAATTATTATTATTATTTTTTGCCCATGAATGGGTGAATGAAGTGGAAAAACTCAAACTAACAGTAAAACCTGTGTAAAAATGGTTTTAAATGGTTATTAAGTAGTGCATATCTATGTATGAGTAGTTCTTACCAGGATGTCAAGGCAGGCAGATTTAAGCAGTGTAATTTGGTCTGCAATGGTCAGGGAGGTAAAACCTGGCAGTCTCTTTGCAAACTCCACTATCTTAATAATGCACTTAGTGGAGAGCTCACTGAACTTATCCCACAAGCCCAGATCCAGTTGGACCCTGTGATCTGCACTCGAGTTCTATGCCACAGAAGGAGTAAGAGAAACCAGAAGGTAAAGGGAAACAATGAAATAAACAGTCATCTCTGACAAAATGCATATTTATAGACACAATAAAACCAGAAGTATTAAATACATACCTTTTGTTTCAAAATATTAAAAATCTATGCAAAATGTATCTAATATTAAAAATCTATTAAAATGTTTTATCTACATGTTTAATTAGTAACATTTCTTTAGTAACAACAGATTTTTTTTTAGAATGGCAAATGTACAAATTGTGTATATTTCTGTGTGTGTGTGTGTGTGTGTGTGTGTGTGTGTGTGTGTGTGTCTGTGTGTCTGTGTGTCTGTGTGTCTGTGTGTCTGTGTTTTGGCCTGTAACTTACAGTAGTGTATTTTCCCAGCTGACATAGAGAGGGGCAGGTTTCTCTGTGAGCTTTGCTGACTTTGTTGACCAACTCCTCAAGTTCTCCAGTCAGCTCATAACTTTCTGGCAACACAACCTCCTCCTTCACATCTTTCTTCTTCTTATTTCTGTCATTCCGCACAGCTGAAGAGAGAAAGAGAGAGCTTATTATATACATGAAAAAACATGTATATAACTCCAGTTTCAGAGTAAAAATAATAGCTATGGCAGTCATTTATACAAGTGTCACACAATCCTTGTTATCCGTTTTAGAGGTGCTTTATTAATCTTGTCACCTAAATATCAGGCCCTTCTTCACTTGACTTAATACTGAAAGTATAATATTGTGTATTTCTCACCAGGCCTGAGGACCAATGAAACTGAGTGATAGGACTACATGTTGGAACGCTTCAGATGAAGTACGTCCAATAATGTTGTGTCAGAGAAGTAATGGGGAACAGTCTTCTTTATTAAAATGTATGTGTATGCTTCTAAATAAATAAATAAATATATAGATGAGTATGAGACCGAGAACTCCCAGTGTGCCTCAGCCTAGAGTGGATATCCTGAGAGGAAGGAAAGTGTGCTGCTGGCAGAGAACTCCAGGCTGTGGGCTAATGGCAGGAAGGGCTTTCCCAGTGCACCATTGCGTGCAGTGCTTAACACATGCAGACTATCCTTTACTCAGTGGAAACATTGAGATTGAAGCCCTGTGATAGTGGTGAGACAGCCTAGTGCACTTGCTGGCTATGCCCAATGTGGGAGAAACTAATAAATGAATAAAACAAACATGATCAGCAGCTGGGGTGGCTGCTCCTGGCTCAGTTTCTAGGTCTTTTTGTGCTTGGTTGATGTTGGCAGGATCAAATGACACATTAAAGGCTGTGTAGTTGCTTGCTTCTTTGGGGGGGGGGGAAAAAAAGCACTTCTGAAATGCTAGTTTTTGAAATCCAAAAATGTTTCACAATGCATTTTATCTTTACCTAATAAGTCTATCCTTACCTTGCTAAGGATCGACAGCTCTTTGCTTCAAGGGCATATATGGTTCCCTCTTAACATTTTTTACACTTTCTTCCTATATGTTCTGGAACCGCTCTTGCAGGCTCACAGATACTCCAATAATCACTGAACTCAGAGCCCATTAATATTTCAGATCCTCACTGCCTTCTGTTAATTTCCGTCAGTGTTAACATCTTGCCTGAAAGGAAGCTTCACTTCCTTAAACTATGAATTTTCTCACCTTCTTTAGACATGCCAACCTCAAAACACTTCTGTAGGCGACAGTACTGGCAACGGTTCCTGGTCACCTTGTTGATCTGGCAGTTCTTATCCCGATGGCAAGTGTACACCATGTTCTTCTGAATACTACGCCGAAAGAAACCCTGAGAAAGACAGTGAGAGGTATACAGACCAGAAGAGTTACAAGGAGAGCAGCAAGGTGTTTCCAGTATAGTTTCACAATATGAGCTGTTAAAACATTCTTAGCGATAAGCTGAATGCACTGGATAATGTGGGCCCACTGAGATGACTAAACGCTTAAGTGATAAGCTACAATTGTACCACTAACATTTAATGGTCTCCAGATCCTTGAGTAGGAAATGTATCATATAAACCAATAAATAAATAAATAAAAAACGTCTCCACTAGGGTGCAGCACTTGACCAGCTAAGAAATGCTCTTGAAAACATACCTGTCCACTTTTTTTGTTTCACTCTAACACATTTCAGTCGGATAATGGAGGGCTGTAGAATTTCATATCTCTCAGGTGCTTTTGAAATTGAAATAGAACAACAACGCAGACATTCTTGTAGTCCTTGTCTGGTCCGGGAGCCTCTGTTTCAACACACTGCAAGAGTGTGTGCCACCCTCAAAGTAATTCTAGAACAAATATTTTGATCTGAAATTTGCTGTTACTGGCCCAACTTGTCTATACAAGTGCTGGTTTGTGCAAACCCATGCATTCAAGCTAAAATGCACTGGTCTGAATCAAACTGAACTGAACCCACTGACCTGAAGCAAATGACTCAAACCAAAGCAAACACATCAGAGCTCCACTACATCAAACTGAATAGCCCATGAAAATGGTAAACTGGATCGTTGGATGAGGTAGTTTGATGGCTTTCGTCATAGTTCCTTACCTTGCATCCTTCGCAAGAGCTGACTCCATAGTGGTAGCCTGAGGACTTGTCCTGACACACAAAGCACGGCTTATAAACTCTAGGAGGAGGGGGTGGAGAAGGTGAACTGGGCACCATCTCCTCTGAACTTGTACTTTGGGTTTCCACAGCTTTAAAGAGAGAGACACAAAATGTTACAAGAAAAGAAAATGATATGGGTGTTATTTTAAAATGCTGAAAAAGAAACATTTAGGAAAGTACAAATCTTTAAATTGGCATCTGCAATTCCAGTCGCTTCTGATTCTGTTGACTTTTTGTAGCTTTTTTTTTTTTAAGTGTGCAACTTCTTAACCTATTCTTATTCTATAAATAAAATGTAGACCTATAAACATATGTTTGGTGATATTAATGGATTTAAAGGGCAGATAGTTTAGATAGAGGTTTTCAAATGTACCAAGCTCAAGAAGTGATCTCAGAGGGAAATATTTTCTGAACCCAGTGAGGGGCAGAGGTGGTGATTGATGTGGGGAGAGACATAACCAGAGGCTGAGAGACACAAAAGTGAATTTCAAGCCAGTTGGCTACACTGATAAAGTTGTCTGGGGCAGACAAGCTTTTCATTGACACACCTAATATGGATTTGTGCGTATGTGCATGTGTGTGCGTGCGCGCGCGTGTGTGTGTGTGTGTGTGTGTGTGTATCTTAAGTGTGTGTCTTTATCCAATTCAATATCACACTCCCAAATGGATATGCACTCATACCTATAAACACACAATGGAATAGATGCACATAAAGCAAAAAACACATATGGCTGACACATAATGTTATTTGTGATGAGTCTCCAATGTAAACATTGTATAATCAAACACACACATTGCTGTTCCCTCTGGCTAACAAGAATAGTGCTATTTAACTTCAACTGCTGTCACTTAGTTCAACCTTCACCTCTCGTCACCCTCTATCCTGCCTGAACCCCTCCCCCCCACCCCTTATGTTTCCTGCACCCTAAATTCCTTAGACCTGCCTGGCTGGCTTTTTACTAGAGGTCCAGACTCATAAGATGCTCCATAAAGGCCGTCTGTAGGCTGGGAGGGGGGCCTCTGTCCTAGCTGACCGGAGCTTTATTGGTACCCAGTCACCTTGGGCGGCTATTCATGCCATTGCCAGCTGTCCCCCTAGCTCCAAACTTGTAAAAAAAAAAAAAAAAAAAAAAAAAAAAAGGAGAAAGAAAACATTGAGAACTGGGATCTCCAGAGCTTTGACTTTTATGACTCACAAACAGTCCCTGCCAACCCAGTGTTCTGAAAGCACAAGGCCAAAATGTGTCCACCCCTCATCTCTCTCCTCCCATTCTCCCCTCATTCTCACACCACAGCCACCGTTTAACAAGGGAGGGACAACTTCAAAAAGGACAGGCTGCAGAATGGGGTGATCTAGTAAAAAGAGGGGTAGGGTTTGAAGAGAATGAGAACCAGAAATAATGAGGGGGAGAGACAGAGAGACTGTGTGTGTGTGTGTGTGTGTGTGTGTGTGTGTGTGTGTGTGTGTGTGTGTGTGTGTGTGTGTGAAAATGAAAGCATGTCCATTTCACTTTGACCTTGGCTTTGACTGCACTTTGGCCACTCAACACTTAAACATGAGTTAAAAGTCATGGTAGCATACAGTGTGTCTACATTACCCAGTATGTGTGTGAGTGTATACTATCATACCCATCTTACAGTGTGTGTACTACCATACCCAGCTCATGAACATATTATGTGTGTGTATGCATGTATCTGCGTGTGGTGTGTGTGTGTGTATATACTACCTTGCCCTGCAAAAGAAGAACAACTGAAACAATCACAACATTAGGAATATGAGAGCAAGCTCAACAGCCTAGTTTCAGTTACTAGCACTCGGCCTTATGATTTTTCTTAAAGGGGACCTCTTTTGATTTGATGGTTGGTGCTTCTTACTATTTCTTCTGTACAAATTTCTAAATGATGCATGTCTATGAAACAAACATTTAAAAAATTTATTTAAAAAACTTTTTAAAAACAACTTCACATTAGCAGAATATGGAAATCCCCCCCCCCCCCAACATTCTCTGAGGACAAAGATTGCAACCAGAGCCCCATGTTTACGTAGTAACCCTAACCTGAGCACGCTTTGCAGTAATGCCTAAGCCTCTGGGAGAGGTGTTGAAAATAACACCTCCTATTGTAGAAGTCAGAGTCTGGTGCCATGAGAGCAATGATTGACAGTGTGTCAGCGTGTGCAATGAAAAGGTATTCTAACTTTTGATTGTTCTGCTTTTTGTTTTTTTTTTTACCAGCTTTTGAGTTGAGTAGGTGTTAAGTTGAAAGTCCTTTCTGTTGCTGATTATATAACTAGTTCTGCACGAAAGCTACCTAAAACAGCTTTTCTTGAAGAACAAACAAATCCACTTCTTAAGCACCTCTCACATCTCTAACACCTCTTCTTAAGGAGTACTTTACTACAAAAATTCTAAGATAACTATCGATGACAGTCAGGAAAGAATCGGCATTAGCTCTTTTGCATTACATTAATTTTCTTTAAAGCCCCTGTCGACTTATTTTGATGATCTGCTCACTATTCTGTATAGCTTTTGTAAATTATTTACGATGAGCTGGCAGACTGATGATGTTGAGAATGATGTGAACTGATGATGATGAGATTGAAAGAATGATGTTAGTCTTTTCTTTTGAGAGAGTTTGTCATTATTTTTTTCTAATCATTTTTTTGGTTGGTTTTGAGTTGCATGGGGCAACTTTGGTAATTTTGGTGTACATAAGGTCTGGTCTGTTTGACGTATTTCACAGGTCCCGCTGGTTCTGTCACTGGAAGTGGTGGCTATTTACAAACTTGTCACTTTTTAGAATATAACTGTCTAATGGTTGAGGGCACATACTGGTGTATACAATGAAAGGCTTTGCTCACATTTGCAGTTTTAAGAAGATTTTGTTTCGAGATGCATGTTGGATCACAGACATCCTCTAAATTGCATTATTGAGATTTGCTACAATATTTTAAACCTTATTACATTTGAAAGATGCCTCTTACATAAAATGACCACTTTCTTCCACATTAATGGCTAAACCACACTGTGCACCCACCACTGCCACTAATGCTGGTTTGTTACATTGTCAGGGAGATGATACTGTCAATCATTATACGATCTGACCTCCCCCCCCCCAGCATTTAACTACTATTAAATTGTATTAATACATATTTAGCGAATATAACATTGGTAAATGCTTATTCCAATGCATAACTTTACTATTAAAAGGATTTTAAAATCAAGTTCATGGGTCCTTTAACTGAATTTTTACATGTAAATTTATATATTTTGTGGTAAGCAGACATTTCCATCTTTTCCATCAATTCATGACGTCATTGTTCTGTGAAAAAAAAAAGAAAAAGCAATTTGTGTTGTACATTAACACTCAAGAATTAAGAAACACTGATACAGAAGGCTAAGAAAAAATGGTCTCCTGGACAAAGTTACTTGCAGTGGATGCAATTTTCTTTAAATTGAAACTTCTAAATATCTCATAGAAAGAAATTATAAAATATGTATGTGCTGGCCATTACAAAGAATGATATGCATGAACTTGGAACAGTCACTGTAATTATTATCATGCATATCTCATGAATAGGACGAGTAGCTGAGGCGCTGTGAAATGTTTGCATGCGCACACACATGCATACACTCATACACACAGTGGGCTGTGGTATTGAAAATGGAGCATATTTGAATAGCTTCTTTCATTTCCTTTGCATGCTTGTGTGTGTGTGTGTGTGTGTGTGTGTGTGTGTGTGTGTGTATATACACGTGTGTGTATGTGTGTGTAAATGGACTCTGGTGCATGACTCACTGCCAGAAAGCTGCAGACTTGTTTTCAGTTCTACAAGGAGCTCTTAATGTTCCAGTGTTCATAACAAAGACTATGAGTTATAGGTGTCGAGTTTTAAACTACAGCTAGATTTTGTAAATGAGTCCAGGCTCACATCTCATCAAGTAACTTTAGAATAAGGATCACTGGAATGAGAATCCTGATCTGTGGTCCCACCTGCTCACAAAATAAAATTCAATAGGATGGCAAAAAAAGTCCATCACACTAACTCTGAAGTGCCTGATAGAACTAATCATTGTTTTCAGGTTGCATAACTTGTGTGCTATGCCTAGTTTCTAAATAGTTGAATATTCTTCAGTTTTCAGTTCAGTTTTCCTATGATTCTATCCAATTTATGCATGTGTCCGTGCTCTCGAAATACAAGAAATATCACCTCAGTGAAGTGCCCACATGTTGCAAGATTTCCTAAGACGGCGAATGTCAGGTGAATGTCAGTGACTCGGTGCACATCTTGGCGCCTTGCACTAAGCTGCAGCACTTCTCAAGTTTCAGCATAAAGGACTTTTTTTTCCTTTCTTTCTTTTCTTTTCTCTACTTTTTGTATGTTTGGCCCAATACTGGGCTGCGGTGCTCAGAAGTCTCCTTGAACCTCGTTTGATTTGGAAATGTGACTTTTACATAACTGCTTGCATTCTAATATGTTCCCTCTGATGTGTTATGTGCTGTAGCATTCAGAGGAATTTGTGTATTGGATATTCAAACTGTTAATATGTCAACCTGAAAACATGCTGCTAATTTTACACCTATTTGAATAATAAAGTATTCCGCTATGGCTCTTTGTATGGCACAGATGTCGATATATTGAAAATAGTATCAGCTCTAGCATGTCAATATATTGAAATTAGTACCCTCAAATCACCCAGGTTACTGAAACACCCTCAAGCCATCCAAGTGCTCTTGACCTCAACCAATCCTTGATTTTACTTTAAGAGCCTGTCACCATAACAATGGCAGTAGTCTTTTGCTAGGCTAAATCCACTTAATACTCAACAAATCTGTGCTCCTCCCAGGCCCTGGGTGGGTCTGTGGGAAACTATAGCCTATACATAACCTAGGACCAGGAAAGAGCTCTCCTAGTGCCGTTGTACTGCTGGCCCCATGGTCTGAAGCAGTGACTCTTTGCTGTGTATGGTAAGGGTAAAAGGGCTGATAATGATATCCAGAAATAAGGTGCACTGATGCATGAGCAGAGGAAAAAAACATAAATTGAAAGTTACTCCTCCATATATTTTATATGATTCAAACTCCTTTTGTGCCTAACAGAATTGCTAATGAAAGCATATATCTCAGTTCTCAGTTTATCACAAACATTAACATTACACAGGCATAACATGTATGTCAGTTAAGTGAATGTACAACTTTTATTTAATTACAATGCATGAGATATTTTGTATTTGTTTGGTTCTACCTGAATAACCTTACAAATTCAAATATTCAGTTTTACACAGTGGTTATGACCAGGTAAACTAATCACCTGCAGTATAACTCCCAAACCTATTACATCTTATACCTCCCCCATAACTGTTAGGTCACTCCCCCACCACCCAATCTTTCTGCTCCTTCAGAGTTCTTCCTGTCTTTGCAAGGAAACCTCATATAAAAGGCGACCACTGTCCAGGAAATTATCCAATAATACTCTCACACGCACACACATACACAACCATGGACACACCAAAACAGTCACACATAGGATATAAACAGCTAACACAGATGCAGCAGAGGAATTCACACCATTAAATACAGATGCCACACACACACACACACACACACACACACACACACACACACACACACACACACAAAACAAAAACCTGAATTCCATCCAAAAGCTGACCTAATAAAATGGGTAACATTGGAGTGTCCTGCAGGATGGGTTTACACTCCCCTGCAACAACAACATATAACCTTGGCCTTTTGTGCAAAACAAATAGAAATATTTCACACACACACAGAATTATGACTGACCAAACACTGACTGAAATAGCCACTGAAAACAAAACAGCAATCATTCTGTTTTTCAGAGAAAAGTATTCTGATGATCAGTTCTAAATACTTAGTACAGGTGCATCATAATATATATTGCACACATGGACAGACACATGATCCTAGCCTGTTGGAAGAGCACTGAGGGTGTCTTAGTTGTTAAACCAGGATTGCCCCTCTAATTCAATAGCATGCACACAAAGCACCCTTTCTACTTTACAGCACCCCATAAATTTATAATTTTTATTTTTATGAAGCAGAGTCAACATTTGGTCACAGTCTCGATCTTACACTTAACTCCCTCCCCCCAATAAATTAAAAGATATAAATAAAAACACCACAGCTCTTTTCTGTGAAACAACCCCACAGTCTCAACCATACAAATGACCTCAGCTCTGATTAAAACCTAGGACTGGCAAGTTGGAGAAGAGTTGTATCTGGAAATCTGGAAAAAGTTGAGCTTGGTATTATTATAGCTTGTCAAACTATCAATACTTAGCAAAAATATTCAGAAAGTTGGAAGAGTGAGGTCAAGACCCATGGCCATGCATCATAAAACTGCTTCAGTGCTTAATGGAATTTTGTAACTGAAGCATCTTTGAGGAGGAGTGAAGCACATTAAGCATCTTATATCTGAGGAACAAACCAAACAATCTCTTCTACGTCCTGGCTTGCTGACCTCCAGCACTACAATGTTTTGATCTACAGTTACTTGATCCCATTCGGGTTGACTCACAACTGAAATATTCCGAAGCAGAGAACACAACAAATCAAACCTTAATGTTAGCAATGTTCAGATTGTCTAATTCAGTAAGTCCGGAGGATAACAGACACAACAAGTTCAAGTTGAACAAAGGGCAACGGTCCTGGCCAGTGAAGGGTGATGGGGGGTTGGGGGGTTGGGGGAGAACAAGCTTCTGGAGATTACCAGGATGAGCCCATGCAATTTACAATGCTTCTCTCACCCAGTGCAGTCCAGCAATAAAATGCCATTACAGCATAAGGCCAAATTCCAACAGGGGCCTGTGAAGTCTATTCAGGCACACAGTAAAAGTCCAGTTGGCTGCCTCATACAGACAAATTCAGAAGGGCTTTCTCAAGTATACATAATTTTCATCATCTATTGATCATTCATTAATAAGGTTATTGGAGGAAGCATGGTTTAATTATGGCTTGTTTTTTAACCAGTTTTTTTTTTACCAGTACATGCTCACTTTCTTGAAACATGGGAATATGTTTTTTTGAGTTTGAATACTCTCTCTAGTGCACATTTAAATCTTAGAGCTATGCATGTGGTCTGCATCCCCCCCCATCCCCTGTCCACCGTTTACATTCTGTCAGAGGTTTTCCTCTGTCCCTTCCACTGTAACAAACATTGTCCTTGTCCAAGATGACCTTATAAGTTTTGAATTATTAAAAGAGAAGGTAATCAGTAATCAATCTATGGATTACTGTCGAAGACCAATACCTTGGATTTGTGTGGCTATTACGATAAAAAGTGAGATGTGTGCTTTGAATAAAAGCCACATATGGGCTATTTCCCTACGATTTATTTTTCTGACAATCAGTTAAAAGATTCTCAATAGGTATGCATCCCTTTATCAGCTCAATTTTATTATTTTTTCATCTCACTTGTTCCATTTTAATCACCACAAGCTGTCTAATCTTAATTGAGCTAGTTGTAGCTAATTATAACTGACTTTCAGTTATAATTAATAACTGAAAAATAATGAGCCTCACTCTGTCCCTCTCACAGCAGTGTGCTTTCACACACACGCACACATTTTATAAATTGTATTAATGTAATAATAATAATATATCATATATAAAATATATTATTATTATTATTATTATTATTATTATTATTATTGTGTGTGCGCAGTTTTATGTTAAATTATCACATGAATCTGCTCAGTAGGCTATCCACCGAGGGAAACGTGGAAGCGATACGTACGCTTCAGGCAATCAGAACTACTTTACCGCCGCACGAATTGTATTTTAGACCAGGAAAAACTTCAAAGTGTATGGCTTCAAAATAAATTAACTACTTAAATGACAGCAGGACAGATCAATTGCCCAAGAGGTGGGCTAAATCGCTGCTCAAACATCCTCTCGTCACTCTCGCGGTGAACAATGTAATCCGAACCGCGACGAATTAAGCGGGTGCTCCCCATTCCTCACGTGTATTGTCCCACGAAGTTTACAAAGTTTATTCTGCGTTTTAAATGAAACTGAACACCGCGCCTGAAAAGCTTTTTGACCATGACACAATGAGAGATCATCTATGTCCTCCCTTTTCGCTACAGCCTATGAACAAACTGTTTGCCACAGTTCCAACTTCCTGGAACATACCGATTTGCACGAGTCCTGAAATCCCTTGAGGTGGAGTGGCGTTGATTTGTGTTCCAATAAGGTTTGCCATCTAAAATGTAATGCCAAGCATAATTGCACATCTTAATATAGCTTAGAAAGATGTAAAATGTTTTAGTCAATAGCTAACATGCATTCAACCTTCTTCAGAAACCTTATTCATACCACAGTATAAAAGATGTATCCAATGACTTTCTCATCCTGAGTTCAGAAAATATTTTGAATTTCTACTACACCTGTCTTAAAGGTGTGTTAATACCATGGATTTTAAACAGGTACTTGCATTGTAGTTTCAAGAGTTAGGACTATTCTCTACTGAGTGACTGAATAACTGTTACCTTGAGTGGAGCACCTGAGCACATGTTAGAAGTATAGCTCAATAAATCAAATAAGAAAGAATATGGGAATGTGATGGAAGAACTATTAGTCATGTAGACACTGAATAATAATCAAATGTCTCTCTCTTTCTTACACACAGACACACACACAAGCACCCCCCCCTCCCCCAAACAAACAGCAAAAACACATCAAAATTAAGAGATCACATAGACCAACACTTACATTGCAGGCTGGTGCTGTTGGTCCAGAAGGGTTCTAGACCAGAGAAGAAGGAGCTAGCCTTTCGCAGCATGCATGACCCCTGGGTGGACATGTCAAACAGAGGCCTTGAGCCAACTCCCAGAGCCTCCATGCAGTCGAACATGATGTGCACCTTTCACTAGAATGTCCACTTAGACTACAAGCAGAACTCTACTTCTGTCAGCCAGCAAACAAGATAGAAATCGATGGTTGATACCCAGGGCCAGGTTTCTTTAGAGTTAACGTTCAATATCAGCTGTGTGTCAGAACAAACAACTTCTACAGTGAGTGTCACAAAAGAGCTGGAATTTGCTGCTTCAGGGTCTCTGGGCCGTCAATTCTTTACAACAGATCTTCTTCCAGCCAAAACCATACCCCAAGACACCAGACTGACCACCTTCGCCTCCTCTCTCCTGCCACTGTGGCTTTGGTTCAGCTGAGCTCCTAAACCTAGTATAAAACCATACAAGCTCTAAATACCATGTGGAGGTTCAGCAGGACAGTGTGCACTAACTTTGCTCACATTGAGACAACATGTCTAGCTCAGCCCCCATTAGACAGAGGGGGAGGGAGGAGGAAAGGAGAAAGAGGGAGGGAGGGGGGCGGGAGCTCATCTGGTTGGTCCAAAAGCCAAAGCTTTCTGTCACTCACATTTTCAGCCTGAGCTCAGTCACCCCTGTGTCATATTTCAATTTTATAAATGAAAACAAATAATTCAGTCTCAGTTTTTCTCAACCCCCTCCAATTACTCCTCACTTGTTAATGTTAACATTGTTCTCTTCTCTCTCAACATATCCCTCGTAACAACACAAATGCAGATGCTTTTGTGCACATAACTAATGCTCTTGAGATGAAAAAAAGTATTATTTTGGTTATTCACCTCTATCTGTTTCAAGTAGTAATTATAAATAGGTTTCATAACTATATGTTGAAGTTTATAATAAATGACAAGGCCATTAGAATAAAAAACATAGTAACATAGTAACACAGTAAGATAAACATAAAAAACACTAAGGTACAGTAAATTAAGTAAAGAAAGAAAAACACATAAAAATCATACAGAACTACAAAACTCTTTTCATAGGCTTCTTATACCTAAGACGAAGGCTCAATAAATATTTGGAACAACTATATCTTGCTGTGTAACAGTAATTCATTTCCAGTGCTTTTTGCTCATTGTAAGAAATGTTGCTCTTGAAATTACTCTAGTGCTGAAATTACTTTAGTGTAAATGAAACTAGTGAAACATTAGTGGCATTTTCTACAAGCCCTGATTTTACAAATTGCAGAAGGGCTTTGCAGGTAGGGAGGCAGAGTTTGGGGTTGCTGGAACACTGGATAGTTGTAGCCTGGCGCCCCCCTCAGGCATGGGAGTCAAACAACAAGTAAAGGCTAGACTAGGACAAACACAATTCACATAAAAAAAAATATGATTTTTTTTCCTTTGCTAAGCTGTCTCTTGACCTCTATGTCACCTCCTCTCTATCTCTGTCTCTCGTTCTCTCTCTCTCTCTCTCTCTCTCTCTACATTTGTATTTGGTCTGGCAGCCCAACAGTCATCCTCTGTGGCTCCTGCCCCCTCACTTTGCCACTGCCTTCACTGGAAGTCCTAAATAACATTATTTATGCCCATATTAGCCACACCACACTCTTATTCTCTTTTCTAAACTTTCTAAACTTCATCATTTTTTATAAATATAACTTTCCAGTAATTCATTTCATCAAACGGACCACAAGTGAATGCGGTCTTAATCTGTGGTAGGTTTTCCAAATGGCTGCTACTGACTCTGACTCCAGTCGACGTCAGCAATCTCTTTGGACTCATAACCAACCTCCTGCCAGTTCCTTGCTATATGTTCCATACAAATATTTCCCAACTCAGCCAAAGCCTATTTTATGATTTCTGACACTACTCTGGGTGATAATTTTAACTGTGGCAGCGATTAGTTTCAGTTTCTTTTGAACTGGATAGTGGGTTTAATTGCTTGGCCACTTTGCAATTCACTGCTTGACTCAGTGATCCAGGTGTCTGAAATAGATCTCATTCCTTGGCACATGGCTGTGTTTTGACACTTGACTATACATCTTACTGTGTTTACACCCTCCTGCAACATCAGAACACTATCTCTTTTTTATAACTCAGTTAATCAAATCAAATCAGACCAATTGCACAAACATCACTTGCCTTTGAGCCATTTCAAAAATGGCCCTCCATTCGAAAAAGGAGCACTTACTGGCAATCTATATGGTCCACCCCTTCCCCCCCCCGTTTCCCCGTTCGAGAGGACTGAACTCTGGAAAGCACCCCCAGAGGGGCGCTAACTACACCCCCCCCCCCCCCCAAAAAAAAAAAAAAAAAACTTCTGCTGCCCTGCCTGTCTCTTTCATTCTCTCTCCCTGATTTTGGCACTGTGTCCTCAACCACCGGCTCTCTCTCTTTTTCCTGTCTGTTTTTCCATGTCTTTTTTTTTTTTTTTTTTTTTTTTTTTAACTATTTCTCCATTCAGTTGCTACTGATACTACTATGGTATTTATTTGTATTTTCTGGACTATTTGTGATTATGATACTTGGAAGTGTTTAGATTTGTTTAGATTTCTTGTTTGTTGCCTTATGGCTTATAGTTGCATTCTGTCACTGTTGTAATATTCCTAAAATAAATACATAAGGTACCTCTTTTATTAAAGTGGAACAATTTCTTCTGCCTTTTACTTTTCATTTGTTCTCTTTTATTCAATGTCTGTTGATCCCCACATACATTACCCTCTGTTTCACCTCATACCTTTGGTCCTTCTGTCTCAACATTTTCACCTGTCTTTCAACACCGCCCCCCCCCCCTTTTTTTTCCTCCTCATTCTCTTTGTCTCTTAGTTTCACATGCTTACGCACACACACACACACACACACACACACACACACACACACACACACACACACACACACACACACACACTCTTCTGTGACACACAGCAGGGAGCAGAACTGCACAATTTCAGCCAGCTCTGTTCTCTCCACACCTTGAGGCAATTACACCCCTCCTCACCCCATAAGAGACCATCTCACACTCCCTCTTATTCACACACACACACACACACACACACACACACACACACACGCACACACACATACATACACACATACACATACCGCCCAAGGCACAAGGACCACAGAAAGACAGGAACGAAGCAACGCATGGAGAATGCAGACAGGAAAAGGGCCACCCATTTCCTTGCTCTCTCTAGTACTTTTCTCTCTTTCTTTCCTCTGTTTCTCTGGCTTTATTTTGCTCAAATTCCTCATCTTTCATTCTCTTCTACTATCTAATACTATAATTCTAGTCTCATTTTCGACCTCCCTCCCTCTCACTCTTTCTTTGCTGCTATCAGCAGTTTGTCCACATTCCAGCCCCACACAAGGCTTTGCATCTTCAGCCTCAGGTTCTTCAGCGTTTAGCTCAGAGGGCTGGTGAGGACCAGAAACAAGACCTACTCTGTTCAAGAGGAGCCTCCTCCTCTTTCTTTTTCTGCAGCTTGGCCTCACAAAACCGGCCCCAAAAACGTTGCGGTTAGAGATGCCTGCATGCCATTTGGCCTGGCATTTTTTTTTTACTGTGTGCTGTGTGCGCTGTATTTGCTTGTATTGGAATGTGCAGATCCTTGGGGGACCTTAGGGTGTGTGGGTTTGGGGTTGTGCCAGTGTGTGTGTGCGTGTGTGTGTGTGTGTGTGTGTGTGTGTGTGTGTGTGTGTGTGTGTGTGTGTGTGTGAGAGAGCATGCCATGTCCTTGTCATGAATTGTAACCTGAACTTGATGGGGGAGGAAAGGGTTTCCTTTACAGGCACTCTGGGTAAACTTGTGTATATGTGTACACACACACACACACACACACACACACACACACACACACACACACACACACACACACATACACACACACACACATACAGCATTTCAAAATCTATAATGACTTTCGAAACCAATTACGTGTTAAAACATACAGTTATATAATTTTTGTCTATTTAGTATGTTTCTGAAATTGGCTGTATGTTGTGGTAATTCCGTGATTTTATGTTGTACCTTCAATCAAAAAACAAACAGATTTTCATTAAATCTGTTTAAACATTTGGTGAACATCTTCTGCCCTAATGCCGTTGACCTATATCTCTATTAGGTCTCCCATGTTCACCTTGTGCCGATCGATTGGTCTCCAAGTAAATATTGCCTTATGACTTCTTATTGGTGTAAAATTATGTCACTCTGAGTCTTTCATCTTCCTCTCATATGATGTGTCTCCCACACATAATGAGCTGAGTTTCTGAGTTTCCTTTCTCTCTGCTAGCTTGGCATCTCTTTGCTCAGATAAAAGATCAGACCCCATCATTACTGAATACCTACAATTTTGCATTGTATCATGCAGAGTCTGTGTTTATGTATTTCTTGTTCAAAATGAGATTATTACTAGTGTACGTCTATGCACACACAAACACACAGACACACACACACTCTATTGCTGGTTAACAGACCTGGGCGAAAGAGGAACTGTGTGGATTTTGTGCCATTACAGCAGAAGCCTCTGAACTGTTTTTTCTCTCCTTCTCACTCTCTGGGGAGGAAAATGTACCATTCATTTATATGATGCATTCCTTTATTCCTGGTAGTTTACTTCAGGAGCCAGAGTCTCTACACTATGCCTGACCATTTGACTATATTCTCAAGTTTAGAGATATAAGAAAGTGTGTGACAATGTGTCTGTGTAAAAATGAGAATAAAAGAATGGAGGAATACACTATATATAAATAATTAATGTTTTACATGTAATCTGTGTGTTTATGTAATCATGAGTTCTGTTATGTATCTTATTTACTACAAGATTTTCAGGAGCAGCTGTCTGTGTAACGGTGTGCTCTATGCAATCATTCAGCTTTTAGGAGCAGCTGGCTGTGTAATGTTCCGGTCTATGCAGTCATTCAAATTTTAGGAGTTGCAGTCTGTGTAACTTTTTGGTCTATGCAGTAATTCAGCTTTTAGGAGCTGCAGTCCACGTAACATTCTGGTTTACGCAGTCATTCGCCATTTAGGAGCTTCTGTCTGTGTAAATTCTGGTCTATGCAGTCTTTCAGTTTTGATAGCCTTGATTGTTTGGTTCATTTGAATGAAATGTAATTTCTTTTTTCCTCCTCCAGGGACAGCAGACCACATCTGAGGAATGGTGTTTGCAGATAATTCTAGTCCTGTATTATCATGTGCAGTGGATTGGCACTGCATACATTAACATTAATTCTACTTCAAGAAGAACTGTAGTAACAAGTGCCAGCACCCTAAGAACATTTCTAGAACATTACAGTTTAAAATTCCAACTTGAAATGCCACTTTGGCCATTTTCTGAAGGAAAGCAAGGACTTTCCATTCCTGCCAGTTATTAACTCAATAGTAAAAAAATACACTTGGGATTCAGAAGCGCTTGGCCTAACCTTTTATGTGTCCAAATTCAATATTAACTATTCCAGAACACTGAGCAAAGTGGTGTTTTATATGCACTCAAAAATTCTAATGGATTGTGGGAATACTGAGGACGAACTAGGCTTCAGCACTTTCAGAATGGTCTGGAAAATACTTACAATATTTTAGGTGGGGCATGGTATTGTGCCCATGAGTGAAAGCACTTAAGTTGAACTGCTTCTGTACATACAGAATTGCAAAAAGAATAAACCTTCAGACTGCACACAAGAAGGTTTTTAAAATGTAAGTCTTAAAGTATTAAAGCTATGCAAATCTTTTAAGAAATAATATGTTTCATTTATATACGCACTAAAAAATTGTAATGATTAAAAAGTTCATTTCTAATCCTTTGCCTGGATGGTGTTATGATTCAGTGAACTTACCAATTGTTATATATTATTTACAAAAAACAAAAGTGTAGCTAATGAATTATTTGAGCCTGAAATGCAAAGACAGTGAGTATTCAAAGCAGATGTCACATGATACCAGCGAATGCACACAATGGAACAATAAGGGCAGGTGAAGTCACTTATACAGGCAGTGAAGTGTGACAGGCACAATGGTACCTGAAGACAACTGACTAACCATCTCTCTCTCTCTTTCTTTCTCTCTCTCTCTCTCTCTCTCTCTCTCTCTCTCTCTCTCTCTCTCTCTCTCTCTCTCTCTCTCAGAGAATAAAGGAAAGAGTAGGCAGAGGGAAGAGCAGATGTTATCTCTTATTAAATGCTGCTAATGGACTCTCTGTGTATGGTCTGACTGAACCACATAATAGCAAAGATTTGAGATAAAAATGCAGGAATGCACATGCACATGTATGCACACACACACACACACACACACACACACACACACACACACACACACACACAGCTGTCTTTGATGCTACAGTTTTGAATATAAACCAACACAACTCTTCTGTGTTCTTTTATCCTTTCTTATATGTGTATATTTCCCCATTCCTTTACTCTCTTTAGTTCTTGTGTGTGTGTGTGTGTGTGTGTGTGTGTGTGTGTGTGTGTGTGTGTGTGTGTGTGTGTGTGTGTGTGTGTGTGTGTGAGTGTGAGACACAGAGAGAGAAGGGCTGAGGGAAGGGCAGAGAGCTCCACCAGTGTTAGGCCATGATGTGGCAAGGATCGATTGACATGGAGGAAGTTGCTTGGTCTGGTGTGTGCTCATGTCTGGACATGGAACAAACTGTGAGGCTGAGCAACAAAGTCAACTAGACTATCCTGACCAGACATTTGTTTTATTTAAAGCATTTAAAGTTACATAGGCCAGAAATAATTAACATTGGGCATCATGCAATCATATTTTAAGATTTTGTTTTTCTCATACTTTTGTCATGAAATCAGCGGTATCATGCCACAATGAACAAAGAAATTGGCATAAATGACCTTCAGAAACAACTCTTGTTTATGCACAAAAATGCCTTATAAGACTTAACACCCTCTGCCTGATGTTTGGAAGTGTCATTCATCGAAATGCCATCTACAAGGAAAAAGAGCAACTTTTCTGTTTTTAGAGATCAGTAAGTGAAACCATATCCCTACAACAGCATAAATAGTCAGATAAAGATCTGACAAAGCCAACCAATAGGTAACAAACATTAATTGAGTAGAGACGTTGTCACTAAAAGTCTGTACTGTCAGATAGATATATAAGACATGGTTTGACATAAAATAAGATAAAAGCAAGGCAATACAGGACTACCATGAGAGGGTGTCAAGGGGAAGACAGATGAAAGAATATGTCATGACACACATGCAACGTTCCAGTGTCAGGTGGTTCAGCGGAGGATAGTCCCCTGATCATTGAAAAGATCTGTGCATGACTTTTATGACAAGTCGGGACCGCTTGTAAATTTTGTTGGTGTCTAAGAGAACTGGTCAAGGCAGGCAAACAGTTTAAGAATTAATATATTCCTACGATAGGGTCACCTTAAGTGTACTTTTGTAGAGGAAATTGTTTCATACTATTAATGAAATGATTTAAAACAAGTGGAATGTTGTACACCATATAGGCTGATATCTGATATCTTACAAGGTCTAGAGCTCTTAAAGAGATTGCAAAATATTGGAAAGAGGTGAAGACCTTGCTGCAAGTCAACTTCTTGTTACATGTGCGTTTGTGTCCATGTGTACATGTTATCACTCATTATGAGGGCATGCAAATAAAAAAGTTCATATTTGTTCAAAGTTTTTTTTTTAAAGAATGAATTTAGGGCTTTCTTTGTCTATGAGCCTCTTTTCTCTTTTGCTCTTACTTCAACTGTTGCTTCTTTTGTCTCATTCTCACCAACCCCTTAGCATTGATGGGCAACAGCGCCCCCCTGTAGTTTTCACTGGAATATTTTCTCAGTGTAAAAATGCATAAAAAGAGAAAGGCTGGTGGCACACACATGCTGTGTGGAAAAAGGCTGTTTTCCAGAGACAAAACTGGACTCTTAAAGTGCTTTCCTTTGCCCAATACTATCACTCTATAAAAGTGAACAACACACATATCTGACATGCCCTCACCATAGATCTAGTACTTATAAACTACATTTCAAGTCAGAAGCTAGTGAACTATATCTTATGTGAAGCAAAAATGTAATATGTAAAAAATTCTTATGTTACTTACATAGTGCTGCCATCTCCTTAGGTAGGTCCGCCCCATATCTTCCAAAGAGACTGCCATTCGTCAGAAGATCAAAGGGTGAGTGGTTCCTCATAGTATTAAAGGTAAAGGGATAAAACCCAGTCATGTGACCCATGGGCCGCTCCCTGTTGGTTGCCATGGTAATGACGTAATGTCCCAGTATCAAATAATTCTACAAGGGGGCTTTATTGGACAGAAATGAAAAGTTATTTAACTCCTGCTTATCCTTTCCCCCCCCCTCACACTAACTTCCTCTGGATTTCCCACAATGCTTTGTGACTTACTGAGTCTTAGACACACCTTTTAGCTCAGTGCTCTTATTGCTGGTCCATCGTTAGGCTTTTCTTCAGTAGCCTGTGCAATATTCTGACGTGCGTGTTAAGGTGTGCTAGTGAAGTGCAGTCAGTGTGCTAACCTACGACATCTCCCACAACTGAGGTTCCTGTAAGAAAAGAAAGAATACAGGAAAAAAGTATTAGAGAGCTGTGATCATATATACTGCAAATTAGCACTAGATTGTAATTGAGGTGCCAAAACAAATTGGAGTCTGAGCCCCCTCCTCCAAAAAAAAAAAGATTTGAAAATGATGGATGCCCAAGACCACAGTCCAATATTCATTTTATACCATCCTTTGCATGTCATGAAGTTTTTCTTTGTTTCTGTTATTTCTTTGGAAAACAAATGTATAAGAAACATCTTGTCTCCAATAAGATGAGAGGATTTTACATTTTTAAAAAGTTCTTGCTTGATGGCATTACCTCATTAGATGGAGAACCTCAGAGGAACAACTCAGAATGTAGGTCCTCATGAACATTCTTGAGATATAAACATTTTTGCTTTAATATGGTAGGTCAAAAGATTACAGTAGTGATAAAAGAAGGCAAAACACACAAAAGAAATCCACACACTTACAAAGTAACATTAAGGTAGAGAATGTGAGACTAGACAGCCAGACGAAAGGGAGGAGGGAAGCAGAGTGAATCTCTTGTTTGGGCGTTGAATGGTCTCCAAAGCCGTGAAGTGATTCCAGGCATTGCCATATGACTTAAATCAGGGGCACTCCTCAATAAAGACACTTCTGTTCCACAACCTGCATCAAACCACATGCCACATGCCCAGGGTGGAGGGCACCCACCGTAGGCACATTTAACCCTTTCCAATCATTTTTGTTCACAACTACCTAATAGAAAGTTCCAGAACATTTCTATAAGTCCTTGACAAATTTGAAACAGTAATGTTAACTAATGCATTATTTGCATGTTTCTTTGATGAAAATACATTCCTATTACATAATAAGGCTTCAGTCTCTTTGTCTTAACTTTGCTACTGAGCACTTTGTACATTTGTTTTTACTTAGACATGCTGTATAATGCTTTTAATACAACCATGCTTTTAATACAAAGCATTGTACAATGATTTGCTAAATATATCAAAAGTGAACAGGTCAGGGCCAGGTACCTCCAGCTTTAAAATGCACACCAGATAAACAATGTAGGTGTAACACTACTCAGACATCTCCAGTAACATATTTAATACATAGCTCTGATATATGACTCTGCAAATAAGTGCTTAAGTTTATGTGCTTGGAATTTAAGTTTCATGATTCATCTTCATCTTTAAACATTCTGATCAATTTATAACTGTGCATGTGCTCAGTTCTCCATTACAAATCATGTGGCGCAGCATTCTTGTGGGGCTTGTAATGGAGGAACATAAATACACAAATAAATAAACAGCATATATAAAGTTATTACTTACTAAATTAGTACTGATTTAGTCTGTTGAACTGATCAGCACTGACTTACTTGTTCCAGAAATCAAAAACACTAATGGGATGCTTTCACTCAAAAGTCCTGACAGAATAGAATTAAGTAATGGAATGGAAAGCTGCTATTATTTTTTTACAGTTGCAGTTTATAGCTGTACTTAAACACATTGAATCCATGACCAAACTAGTGTGTAACAAAATATTATTAATAACATAAATAATAATATAATTGAAAGTGATAGTGAGTGTTACAATCAGTAACACTGAATCAACATGTTTGTCGATCTGTCTCAATGTTCAATGTGAACTTGAGAAAAATTGCAGTGTACGTGAGCTTGAAGCCACACCAGGTTTTGCATAATCAGTCTATCTTTTGTGCTGCAAAGTGATTCTGTTTATTATGTTGAGCAGGATCCAAAGCATACAAGCAGTTGCATCATGATCATCTCTGTAACCACTAGTAATGCTTCTGAAATTATTCCTCTAAAATCAAACCCTAATGTCCAGTTTTAACATGTGGGGACTTGACACAAAATATTCATCAACCCACAGAAACTAAGCTATTTAATTAAGGCCATCAATTAACTTACTTTCTATAGATTGGGTTTGCTTGCTTTTTCTAGCAAGCTAATTCTTATACTTGTAAACATTCAACAATAGACCCCAAACATGTGGCTTCTGAAAAAAAAAAAAAAAAAAAAAAAAAAAATATATATATATATATATATATATATATATATATATTTTTTTTTTTTTTTTTTTTTTATGGAAGTTTGCGTAACCTTATGGTGGCTATGCCTTTATACCACATATTTCAGATGGCATGTGGCAGGTAAATGCTAATTTTGGACTGAACTTTGGGTGGTCAGTGCTCATGATGCTTTGTGTAAAGCATGGGGTTATATTTATCATATGGTTTGAGAATGTGGGAAATGACAGGTGGCCTGTGGCATGCAGTCTTTTGAACCTGCTAACAAGTTCACATCAAAAGTGCCATGTCTTTCACTCTCACTGTACTAATGTGTGTGTTTATTTCTGTGTTTTTTTTTCTCTCTCTATCAGTCCAAATGTCCAAAAACAGACATGAGGATCCCATGCACACCACAACATTTCTGCATATTTGCATCACTGGCAGACAGGCGAATTTGAGCATGCACATTTACACACACACACACACACACAAACATACACACGTGTGCGCACGTGCATGCTCAAAACATACAGAGTACACACTCTGTCATTCAATCACATTGTGACATTTCTTGTCATTTGTCTACTTTCTCTTCTTTTGTTTGTCACTGTCTGTCTGTCTCTTTGTCTGTCTGGAGATATTTGTAGCCTGCAGCTTATTGTTATATATATATAGTAAACTGTTCCACATGTGAGGCCTGTGCAGAGTATTCATATTACATGAGCCAGCTATAGGCACCCAATCTATCCCTCGCACACACTCACACTCACACACACACACATGCACGCACGCACATGCACTCATGCCCTGTAACATTTATGCCTGTTTGTACGCAGTACATTCCTCTGCCAATAGGTCTGTATGCCTTGCTTTGTGTCTTCTTGCTTCACCACCCTGTCCTTAATCTGAATGTTTTCTTGTACCCCTTCAGCTATTCAAGTTCAAAATTGAACGTTTTCCTTTTCAACCTTTTCTACTAGTTTTTCATCTGTGGTTTCTACATTTTATTCAAGGAGATGACAAATTTCAAAATGCCCCAATGAAAGTGTGAAAATGAGGAATGAAAGTGCTAAAGGCACTTCAAGAAATTGGTAGTTAGTTTTAAAGAGAAAGACATGAGGGGTGGGGAGTGAGAGAGAAGACAAGGAAGAAGGCAGGGAGAAAGGAGAAAGAAATGTAAAAAAGAGAGAAAGAGACCTCATTGGGTGAGTAGGAGTGCTTAATCTATAGTGCTCATGTGTGTTTGCAGAGACCAGAGTTAGCAAAGGTATGAAACACAAAAATAAAAAAGGTATATTTCTCCCAGTAAAATACAGAAATAATGAGCAGTCAACGCAGCTATGCAAATAGACCTAACACACACACGCACACACACACAAGCTGACTGTGCTAACAGGGCTTTAATATACAGATGTGTGGGCACCTCTTTCAAAACTCATCTACACTGAAATAATTTGAATTACCCCTGCTGCCTCTTTCCCTGATTAACATACCCTTCCCCACAAACAGGCCATCCTGCCTCTCCTGTTCTGGTTTCCAGGCTCTGGCCCTCCACGGGGTGCACACCTTTAGGCTTTTTCCACAAAAGCGCCTGTGTGTCCAAGCCGTCAATGGTGCCTTTATGGGGCTGTTGTGTGCCAGGGAGGGACTGACCACAGACTCTGCACTGGTCTGGGTGGGGTTTCTGTGGTGGGATGATGGGACATGGTGCAGTGAGTCTTTGTGGCCTCATTTAATCTTTTATAATGGAGCTATATTGATTTCTGATATATATACATACAGGCACAAGGTAAGTAGTAGAGGTTTTTACAAGTCTGGGTAATGAAGGAAAATAGTATTTTTTTACTCCAACATCAGATATATATTTGGGTTACCATGATAGTAATCAGATTACAGATACATTTGAAAAATAAATAAAGAAAGATAACATGTAAATAAAAAAGAAAATAACATGAAAGTTTCAACAGATTAAAATAAGTTTAATTAATTTGTGCTTGGCTCTTTAATCAAAAACAAATGAGCAATATTGGAATGGAATCAAAACAGGTTGCAAAGCTTATGTAAGTATTTTATTAGTGTAACTTGTCATTTCCAGACAATTCGATATCTATACTGAATATAGTTTGAAAGAGACCTACACATTCCTGTATAGATATTTATCTAGATATACTTTTTGAACTTAACAGACCCGGATTTGCTACAGTACACCATATTCACAAAATAAAAACATCATCAACACAAAATAAGATACAACACACACACACACACACACACACACACACACACACACACACACACACACACACACACACACACACACACACACACACACACACTAACTCACTCACTCACTCACTCAAAAGCATCAAGGACTCCAGGCTCATGGTGTAGCAGGAATCAATCAAAGACTGCTTTAGCTTTTGTTAATGTCCTGAGTCTTTCTGCATCCCTTTTGCTCACTTGTTTTTCCAGTAAGACCTTACATTTTTCCCCCCCTTTCCAAATCTGGAGGCAATATCTTTAGTATTAGACCTTGACCTATTAGAGTCATGTCTGCTTTGTATTCACAGAAACCCTGTTTAATTAGCACAGAAATATTATTCTCAGTTAGCTCTATTCTACTTACTGTTTTTTAACAAAGGTGCTAGCCTATCTTAGTTACAACTATATCATATATGTGAACTGTAGTAGGGTAATCTCATTACTAGTATTAATCTATGTTACTCTAGTACCTGGGATGACATGGTACTCCACTTATGAATATGAACTATAAAAACAATGGTTGAGGATTTAAACACAATTACTAGTGTAATGAATGTTTTAATTCTTATGAATGCTTTGGAATTTAAATAGAAAGCTAAAGCCACAAACAATATAAAAAGAACTTTAACAGACTGTTAATTACACTGAAGTCCTGAAAAACACTTGATGTGTTATTTAAGTAGCTGCCCAGCAAGAATATCAAATTCATGAAATATTCATGAATATCAAAATCATGAAAATAAAACTTTGGTTGTAGTCTGACACAACTTTAGGGGAGTATTGAATAATTGAATAATTGCCCTGGGCAACATAACAGACACCTGGAAATAAGAACAGAGTGGTTGCATTACTGTGACATTTGTGGAAAAAAGTGATGGATCAAGAAAATGACAATATTATGACATTACACAGCATATGTACTTACAAGGTGCCACTTAATGGAGTAAGTGGTGATCAAGACCAGCTTTTCAACATATGAACACTTGGTTACCATTAGTTGGACAGTTTTAGTACTGCAAGATTCCATGATGCCATTGTTAGATGGTGGTTATTTTTCAAGCTGTAAGGGTTTCTAAATGTTAATAATTATGATGTTATGTTAATAATATGTATAAACTACATATTACACTTGTGTTGTCTGTAACACCTCACCAGTTATGAATGAGACCAGTTTGCTTTGAGCCAGGTGGGAGAACGCGCCCCTTTGAAGTTTGCTAATCACTTGAGTTTGGCACCCCTTTGTCCAAGAGTAAAGAGGCAGTCTGTTTGAAATGGGTAACAGCCACACAAGCAAACACGTCTATAAAAACATGAGGTAAGAGGGAATAATTATGCTGCTGAAATATGAGATATAAATCAAGATGCCTAAGGGAAGCTATGAACCTCAAACCAAAGGATGTGGTGCACTAAAACAGAGAGATTAACACACGCATGCATTGCAGAAATTTTCACATGAATGCTTATGGCCTTAGAGAACAAATGGATATTAATCTCAACAAGTGGAGACACACACACCCCTCACAAAAGCAGTGTTTAGATATCCATGTACAAGATTCAGCTTTAGAAAAAAAACACACACACTGTTATACACACATCATTCTCAACATATGGCAATGAACAAATGTTACCCTGTTTCACTGCACTGAAACATTCACACACATGTGCAAATAGAAAACAACCACAGCTTCCTTACATGACTGAAAAAACAACAATGCGTAAATTTCTATTGCTGATAAATTAAGCCATTTCTGTGATACTGAAATGCAAGACTACTTTCTTCCCAAAAAAACATTTTTATGAGTGCGGTCACCAGTGGTGCACAAAGATTCTAGTTTAGGAACATTATGCTCTTGGCTGCACAGTAAAAAAGTAGAGCTAATATGGATATAAATATTCATAGGTACCATAATAGATGTTTTATGCAGTGGACATGACAAATAAAGAGCACCACATCTGTAAGCAAAAGTTGAGGGCAGGAAAGTCTATAATTAGTTTAATTTAGCTCTGTTTTTATTTGAGGTTTCCAGTAAATACAAGTCTGACCATAAGCATCTGAAAATGCTTGAGTAAAATGCAGTTCAGTTTAATTCAGTTTGCTTCTGGGAAAAAAAAGTTAAACCAAACCAAATTATATCTTTAAAGGAATAGTTTACATAGAAATGTAAGTATTTCAAAATCACGAGAGAAAGGTAGCTGAGACTAGTTAGCCTGATTTGCATAATATTGATTGCTCCTGTTAGCTTCAATTCAGTGTTTGCAGTGTAGCATTTTTAGGTGGAGTGTTATTTATTATGATTTTGACTGCTGTAGAGAGCATTCAATTATCATACTCACCATATTCATTATTTTATAATGGGAGAGGAGCTTTGATTTATAAAAAATTTTAACTGTAGAAGTAAATTGAACTTAAACTGAACTTAACTCATGCACTCTGGATCACATGTAAGGTAAAATGTATTCCTGGTGGTAATACTGGAGAAATACTGGCACAACACTATCTAAATCTATAGGAAAGGAAGTTCCTTTGGTTTAAAAATTATAATATATCAGAAAATAGATTGCAGAGCTTGGAACTGTGAGGTTAACAATTTTTTCAGACCTTTAAAGCATTTATTTAAAGCAGACCTTTAAATTAATTGTTTCACAAAAGTTAGTCATGCATAACACAGCCTGACCAATAGCTTTGGTATTGAGAAACCTATCACACCTCATTAGCTTCTCACTGGACTTCCAATGGTCTCCAATTGTGCAATCGTTTAATCCTTTATAATACTCAATAGATAAAATATAAACTCACAATATAGTTTTATATAACTTCTTAATCAGGTTTTAATGACTTTATGCTGTGGGGGTAGCTATGAGAACTCAGATTGATGAAAATGTCACTGACCTGAGAGATTATTCTAATACAGTTTTAAAGTGTTGAGACCAAATTCAAATAAAATGCCACGTTCCCATAAGTATTCATTGATCCGCACTCAGGTACATTACCTATGGCAAATTACCTAAATTAAATTGGCTGGTTTCTTAGGATTTTTCTTTCTTTCCACAGTGAATACAATCAGATCATGGCATTTAAATCCACCTGTCTCATTTAAGACCACTGTTTTTTAATATAAGGTCCACAGTTCATGAATCATGCTGAATTGAATTAGATATACAATATGTCCCAAAGGAGCATTCTTTTAAAACAGTCCTTTTGAAAGGAGACATTTATTTTGCAGTAAAGCAGAATGGATTGCATTGCATATATATTGCTCTTATTATATTAAAAGACAGAATTAAGTTTTAGAAGTCTTATAGTGCTTTATCTTGCATGTCTGAGAGAAGGTTAAAGTAATATTTGCCTTGTGCCCTGAGAAACTCTCAGGTGAGTGGTGAGTGAGTGGGTGGAACCACACAAAACTCTGAGTGAATAATGAATTAAAAAAAAAAAAAAGTCTATAATTAATATTTGTCACTTGATTCAAAATATCTACACTCACGCCTTAGGAATAAATATTTATACATACAGGCTTTAAAAATCTGAAAAATGTTAGCATATTTTTCTTTAAGACAGTATAACAATTTAGAAGGCACTGCTTCTATTAATTTGGAATATGAGGTGTGCAAAGACGACATTATCCCAAATAAACCCCAATGGCTGACCCTTGGAGTTGAAAGGTCTTCCCTTAGGTCACCTCTCAGTGCCTGGAGCTACAGAACAAGGTCCCAGGTTGAACATTATTAAAGATATGCCCAGGCACTGACACATTATATGTTACCTTAGAGCTCTGCCCCCGTCTGTTTGCTTTTATCTGCTGGAGATGTCAGTGTTATTAAAGCCTTGTGTCACTGTCATTAAAGTGCTTATATTTATCTGTCTATTTATAGTTTGCCATTTTCAATCCTCTTCTTTTTTGCTTTTATCGCATTCTATAGTGTGCAAATCAAACTTCAGGTTAATTGGGCATTATAACTTACCATTACAAGCTATTATTGCTGTGCAGCACATAAGAGTATATTATGTATTATTAATATAAATATAAAAATTCTATATTTTATTTTATTCTATACTACAATAATTAGAACAATTATAGAATTGTCTATACAGTTCAGAAAAAAATGTCTTCTAAGACTGGTGCATTCGATTTCTCCGGTAAGCATACCATTGAACTTGATGTAGATAATTAGAAGCGTCAAATTACTCTTTCCAGTACCCGATTAGACTCTAAATGTGAAGATATTATGTAGTGTGGGGATTGAAATATTCATGAGAACTGTTTGTGGTTAAACTTAAGCAGGCTTCAACATGCCAGAACAGCATAGCTCAACCAGCTCCTCACACATCTATATGGCTCACATGTTCTAAATGCATGAATGTAAGAATTTAGGTCATGTATGAGAATGTAGGTCACCTTCTCATGTTATCTTAATGCACCCATCTTCAGATCAAGTCTTCTAATTAAACTCATGCTATTGTATGCCACAAAAGAAATTAGAGAAGGCTAGTTGTTTAAACATGCACAAATCTCTCAGTTTAATTAATGCAAACCAGTTGCAAAGTAGAAGTGATAGTTTCATTGGGAGTGTGCATATATGGGTGGAAGTTAGCTATGCAAGGGGAGTGATGAAAAGCGGTGACTGATGGGTGCAGACGGCAATAGAGGGAGCAAGAGAGAGAGAGACAGTGAGGAGACAGACAGCATTCTCTGCCTCAAGGGCTTGTCATTCTCTAAAAAAGCCAGGTACAAAGAGATTCAGAAGGAGGAGGAGTTAAAGTATTTAAATGCTCAAAGCACACACACACACACACACACACACACAAACACACACACACACACACACACACACACACACACACATACATACACTGCTGCTGGGATAATTTAAGATGAATGCTTAAGTATGGTTGCAAGTGAAGGCTAGACTAGACAAATAAAGCCAGCTTGTCAAGTTAGGTAAGCAGGAGACAAACTGACTGAAGAGTTCACACCATGTACACAGTGTGACAGGCACAAACAGCCACTGATGCAGCCTTCATCAGTGTAATTAACAATTGCAAAATCCTAAATTTAAACTGTCACCTGGGTTTGTTACTATGACTGAACTCAAAATTTGATTAACTGATCATGACAGTTTACATTTGTGGATTTTCATACCTTAAGAATTGTCCTTCATTCTAATAACTACATATGATTTCACATCTCTCTCTCTCTCTCTCTCTCTCTCTCTCTCTCTCTCTCTCTCTCTATATATATATATATATATATATATATATATATATATATATATATATATATATATATATTATCTTGAAATAAACTGCATTTAGTATACAACATTTGAGACCTTTGTATTTTTTCTCTTGTATTGCTCACTCATGTGTAAACTGTAATAACTTGTTCTTATCACCACCTCTGTTTGGTCAAAAATGTGCACATATCATCACTACATATGTGAATCTCACCCACTTTCTCTCTTATGCACACCCCCTTTCTGTCTTACACACAGACACACACACACACACACACACACACACACACACACACACACACACACACACACACACACACACACACACACACAGATAAGCTATGTCCCATATGAATGCAGACGTTTGCTTGAGGTCCCCAGTATTCAGAGCAGTTCATTTTAATGTTTCCATAATGTTTAGTAAGCTGTATTTAGCTGTAGCTCAGACTGTTTACATAACCTTTGTAGATCCAGACATTCACCTCCTTATAGAAAATAAACAAGACTTGAACTGCCTATAACCATCCGTCACAACTTAAAAATTTACTTACAATCACGCTCCTCAAGTCATAACAACCATATTGTTTAGAAGGCATTACATTCACTAAATGCTTAGAACAATCACCAATCAGGTCCTATTTACATCTGCTTTTATAAGATGGGTTTTCATGTGGAATGATCCTCTTCTTGTTCTGTAATAGATCTGTGTTTATTGTGAAAAGGAAGACTGTGTTTCAGGAGATAAAAATGTGATATTCAGTAGTTGTTTAATACATTTAATAGTTATGGTGGATTATTAAGTCTATTTGTGCTGAAGGTATCAAACTGTCTGAAATAGTTCAAAGAGGCAGACAGCTCAGTCTTTGACAATGTACACATAATTTCTGACACCTGAGATGAAGATGTCTGTAGTCAATATTAACAGGTATTCTCATGACATGTGTACTCTCACACACACACACACACACACACACACACACACACGCACACACGCACACACCAATACTCTATTTCTTGTTCTCAAAAAGAATGTGACTCAAAAGAATGCTGAAAGACTAGAAAAAATATATAATAGGTGTAGGTTTAATTTACAAGAATTACTGGGGTAATTACACCCCCCCCCCCCCCCAAAAAAAAAAAAACAACAACCTACTATGCTAATACAACACAGGTCATGTGGCACAAGGGATTAAAGTTTGTAGGTTATTTTTTAAATAATCCTTAATTAACAATATCCAGTTTTCCAAAACCAAAACTAAAATGACATTACACTAATGCAATAGGCTAAACTGATTAGACCAAATGAGGTTGCATTCAAAAAAATGTATACAGATTATATATGATGAATTTGACCACTCACAAATTTGATGATCTACAAAATGATCATTATGCTATACTGCTGTCAAATACTAGGATACCATATTGTTGACTAGAGATCATCTTGTTGTTGGCAGTATTTATTTTTCCTGTCATTATTTACTAAGTATGTGTTGGATGGTGGTATAGCTGGGTTACATCCCATGTTATTGAGCGTTTGTGTATATCTGTATTAAAGGCACCAAATGACACCTAATGCAAATAAATATCAGTAAAAATAAATATGATGCATGAGACTGGCTAAGTTCCTCACTATAGTGATCTGCTTTCATCTCTTTCCTCTGCTCTTTTTTCCCCTTGTTTCTTTCTAGTTTTCAGTTAATAAGTCCTTCTGCTGATGGGATATGCAAACACACAGACACACACAAACATACAAACACAAACATATTCATTCCATATAGCATATTTTTCTCAAGCGAGCAAAGTATGCACACAGTGCTATTCACACACATTAACATGCTAATTCTCCAAAGATTCACGCTATTGAAAATGTCCAGCATGAAATATTACCTTTGTACCTAACTTTTACATATCAATACACACATACACACAAGAACACTCATTTGTGGCTTAGATCTGTCCTCTGAACGCTCTTACCCTTAGTCTCACTCTTGCTCTGACACGTTCCACCTCTTTCTTTCTCTTCCTCCACATGTAAGTTGAGCTCAGTGTTGAAAAGACCTTAGCGCAGGTCTCCAAAAACATTGTTAAAACGCAAACTTACCTGATCTAGTGAGGTCTGGCAAACAGATGAGATGAAGTAAAAGAATGATTGGAGAGAGGAACCAAAAAGACAAGTGGGAGCTCAGCTGACAGAGCTTGTCAGTTAGAACCTGCACTCCTTCGCTGGGATAAAGAGAAATCTGTGGTATTCCGCCCCTTTTTCACTCTTGCTCCCCCCCCCCTCTCTCTCTCTCTCTTGCTTTCTTTCTCTCTCTCCACTGTCTTTAGCTCTTCTCTCTTGCTTACCCTCTCTTTCTGAATCTTTCCCTCCTTCTACGTCTCTTTGCCCTGAATGCACTGGTATTTTAGCCTTTGTGTTCTACCATTCTGTAAAGTTGTGTTTTACGAGTATTCTCTTAGACTCTGCTTTCATAGTCCTGGCAATGACATTCTCTGCTTTGCCCTATCCCACTCTCTTTGCTTTACAAAGAATTATATTCTTGCCTTTTTAAACCACAGAATGCATAACAGGATGGAAAGTATGGGCCAGAAAGATTATGTTACCTTCTCCCCCACTCCATATTCTCTTCATACCATCGCTTATTCCTTCTTGTTTTGCCCCTTTTCCACTGTCATGGAATTCTCTTTTCCACTCCTTCACCCTCTCGTTCTGCAACCCCTGTTCTTTGCCACAGTCTGCCATTTCACTAGATTATTATTATTTTTTTTGGTTTTATGGTTTTATCTCGTACATTTTCTGGGTGCCACATTACTTTCTTTTCCTCTTCCTTTTTTGTCTTTCTTGCCTTTCTCTATTTCATTCCCAGTTGAACAGAGCACTCCCTCTTCTGTTGTCACCTGCCATTTAGTTTATTACGCTTTTTTGTTGTGGTTTTGTTGTGGACTTTTTTTCTGTACTCTTTTTTTGGAGGTCATTGACACCTTTTCCCCATGAACATCAAACTAGACTGTTTTCCCTTTTTTAACCATCCTTTCTCAAACACACTATGTCCACTGAGTGTGTGCATATGTGCATTTGTGTATGTGTATGAATTCCATAAACATGTTGTCTAATACACACTTGTGCACACACACATACACACACACACAGACAAGCAGAAACAATCATTGCCCCCTCAGACATATATAAACACACCTGCCTTCAAGGACTGGGCTCTATGGGGATATAGAGTATCAATGCAAGGCTTTTAGTGACTATTTAGTGTGGATAAACTCCAGGTTGGCTTCAGCCCTTTGGGATCATCTCAGTCCCCAATACATACCTATGGTGCTGATCTATGATTAGTTTCTCTTTTTGCATACTGATCCCAGTTACCATATACTAAAAACCAAAACAGAAACATCCCCTCTTTTTCTTGGCATTTGGCATTTGCTCATTAAACTATAACAGAAACTGCACTCATCAATCAACTTTAACATCAATATCATCAAACACCAATTTCTGAATATTTGCCTCCAAGTAGTGCACTCAGTTGATGCCAACATTACAAAAACACTATGAGCCACAATAGGCTAAGAACATTTCACTGATCATCTCTGATCAAAAATCATTATCTTGAATACTTTTGCATTCCATAAGCTTCTAGTTATGCAGTGGCCTTCAAATTAGTGCCTTTCTGTCCCTTTCTTGGGTCATGAAAGTACATGGATGTCCCAAAGACATCCCAAAACTGTGAGTAAAGTCTACTAAGGTGAATTATAAATCAAGGAAAAATTGCATGTATAACTAAATGTTTTAAGACCAGCTGGGAAATAAGATATTATACATCACCTTATTCTAGAGCATGTACATACATTATACAGAGATAGTATAGAGAATGTTAAACACGGTAGCCTGTTCTTGTCACTCCATAGTGCATGCCTAAGTTTTACATACACAAATCATTTCTTTTGTTGTGATTAGTTCTAAGGAAGAAGGAAAGAGACTACCCAGTGAGATGAACAAAGTTAACATAACAGATAAAGAAGAATTGAATACAATGGCCATGAGATGACTAATGGATCAAAATAGATCAGATCTCTCTTTCTCACTGGCACTCTCACTGTTGTCTCTGTCACTGTCTCTCCCACTGTCTCTCTCACTGTCTCTCCCACTGTCTCTCTCAATTATGCTCTCAACTGCCTTTGGTCATGCTATCAACTGCCTTTTGCCTCTTCTCTTATAAAAATTTATAAAAACCAGTAAAATATTTTCATTCTTCTTCATTTTTACTTTTTTTTTTGTCTAAATTTCTTCCACAATTCGAATTTCAGCGTTGACAGTTTCCTCCAGTTTTCTGGGTTCCTTGTTATACCAACCTGGAAGAGTGAAAGCCAATGTGTTCACCCACCATATCTCTTTGAGCTGTAGCAATGCTTTAAATGGCAGGACACATGTTGAGAGGCGCGTTAATTAGTCCATTTTGGACACCCACCCACACATGGATGTGGCATTACTGAGAGACCTAGCCCAATGAGTGCAAACTTCTTTTCTGTTTGTACTGTTCAAGAACTTCCAAGTTCTTTTCAAGGAGTCTACATGCCACATTGGTGGCATTGTACATGTTCATCTACTGGTTGTGATTGGCCGTGCGCATTTTTATGTGGAAACAGTAAAGTCAAAGGTTAGTGGTGTTTGTGTTTCAGTGTCAGTGAAGTGTTGGTGAATGTGTATGTGTCTGCCTATGCACCAGCATGCAAGAGTGAAAAAAGTTACATTACTTATATATATTACTAAGTGTTGCGGTTCTTAAGGTACAGAGTACAGATAAAATAGCTGTTACTGAAGAAACTATATCAAATAATGTGTTGCTGTTGCTGGAGTATTTATTGCAATAATGATCTTTAGTTATTTTAAATGGTTTAAGTGGACAGGCTGAGTAGCAACCCTCATGCATCAACCATAAAACAACAGTTTTTACAATTGTCTTGTATTACAAAGAGATGTCAACTGCACAAAAGCACTAATAGTTGTTTGCCGTTAAATGCAACATGGAACTAATTCTAACTATTACCTTTATTATCTGAAAAACCTTTGACCAGACAGTAAACGCACAGTGATCCAAATGTAGCAAGTTGATTTCCAGAGAAGCAGCTACATCACCTAAACAGATTGTGATACTGTAATAAAATATTTTGAATACCCAGTAATGAATAGCAAGAGCACCATTGAAAACTCTATTTGACCACAAACTACAACACAAGGACACCTTTCCTGCCTACAGCGATGGTCGTAAGATGTACGAAGCAATCTAGTAATAAAAATATCTTAAACTAAATATGTATATGAGGAATGTATGGAGCAACAGCACCCAAACCATGAAGTCCTAAAATGGGGACTAGGACAAGAAATGGAATGGCTGAGTGAGTTTTTGGAGGACATAAAATGGGGCCCTGTTTGGAAGTGAGTTGAGGAGAAACCACAGAGCAGTGTAAGCCTGGGGCTGAGCAAGCGAGGAAAGGAAAGAGGTAGGAAAAGAGGGGAAGGGAAAAAGGAGGGGGGCAATCGCGGCAGGTTTTAATCAACAGCAAGCTGTCGGTAATGAGATCACCATCCCTGTCCAATTAGATTGATATCATGTGAAGCCTGTGTGTGTGTGTGTGTGTGTGTGTGTGTGTGTCAGAAGCATCTAGAGGGCCCTAGCTGTTTTGATAAACATATGCTTATTTACACACTCCCCAGAATATGTCTCTCATTTCAATTGTGAAAGTTTACTGAAGTGAACAGTGTTGCATGTGCATGCACACACACCCACACACACGCACACACACACAGAGAGAGAGAGAGAGAGAGAGAGAGAGAGAGAGAGAGAGAGAGAGAGAGAAAGAATGCACTGTACTACATTTGAAAACTGGCAAGTGCAGGAGAGAAAGAGAGAGAGAGAGAGAACAGAGCAGTTGTCAGTTTTGGGTTATAAAGTTAAATACACATCCTGAGTAATGAAGGAGCTCATTCAGTCCACATCAGTCCCAATGTGGAGCAATTTACACATTTTAACTGCTGCCATGAATGAAACACACACACACACACACACACACACACACACACACACACACACACACACACACACACATACACACACACACACACACACACACACACACACACACACACATCAGTTGGCACAATGGCATTGCACAGTATGAAACACATGCATACAAGTCACACTCTCACAGACTCTCTAGCATAGGCCTTCATTAAAACCTTTATTCTGTGTGTTTTGAACCAAGTCACATTGAAAACACACAAAATAAAATTACAACCATTCACCTTGAGGTAAAAAGAATGTCTTCTTATATTGTAATATGCTTTACTGCAATCTGTGAATGGATGTGCAGATGTACAGAGCAGACACTGCTACATATGCTTGATATGAGGTGAGTAGCTTTCCTGTGTAAACTTCCCAAAAATCAGCCAATGATGTCATCATGAACCTGCGGTGAACCCACCTCTGTCAACTGTCATTACAGTCTGATTCCCCCAAGCTCTGCACTTGTTTTCTTTTGTTCAATCTGTTTCTCCTTTCCTAACTTCAATTCTCTATTCCTTTCTTTCTCTCAGTGCAGTTTTAGGATGCATTTTCTCTACATTTCCTTCTGGTGAAAACCATCTATTTTCTTACTCTTTGAGTGCATTGCTTCGTTTCAGTCAACGAGAAGTTCGGCATTCACATGCACTCTCCTGTTTGGTCTCACACTGATTGAATTACCATAAGTGTGGTCCAGAGCCAAAATGTGCCAGGTTGTTTTGATTAAGACAGATGCTGTAAAAATCCAGAAATTTTCAAATGATCAAACAGAGAAGGAGCAAAGGAGGAGTAAAATAGTTTTAAAAGGGAGTTCAATGCACATATGGAAGTGATTTTCCAGTTTCTAGAAGATCTGTGGACTTTGTGAGTTTGTGATTGGTTGACATTGTTTTAGTGGGTTCTCTGATAGGTGGAAATACTATTAGAAGGAAGATGTGATTGGTGGATAAAGAGAATACAGGCAATTTACAAATACATTCTTCACTTACAATCACTATTACAATAAATTGGTTAATGCTTGCAAGTCAAAAGTGACTAACTACCATAAACTGATGTAAGATGAATGTTAATAACTAGCATATCCTAAAACAGTATTACTGGGTCTTTCTTCTTGGCAGAGCCTGAGAATAAGGAAACAAGGTGTCATAAATGCAAACCCCACTCTTATGCTCTGCTAGTGTTCATTACAATATGCCAGTGTTTGGCCTTTGCAGGAATGCCAGCTGAAGTGTAAGTCAGACCCTACTCGGCTATTTATTGACTGTACATTTTTAAGATAACAATAAATATAGGGCAGCAGTAGCTCAGTGGTTAAGGTACTTAACTTGTAATCGGAAGGTTGCCAGTTTAAGACCTGCCACTGGCATGTTGCCACAGATGGGCCCCTGAGCAAGGACCTTCACCCTCAATTGCTCAAGTTGTATTCAGTGATAATTGTAAGTCACTTTGGATAAAAGTATCAGCTAAATTCTATAAATGTAAATACCTCTGCATATTATTATCAAATGCTTAACCCTGGCATTGATTTAATGCTGATTTAATAGAACAAAAGTAGCAGGTCAGCAAGTGAGAAATGTTTTTGGTCACCAGTAATTCCTGTGGAAATAAGCCTATAGCGACCACTGGTGGTCCCTTAGTGAGAAAGTTAGTGCTACAAGTAAGGTCAAAATCTTACAAGCACATGAAGTTAACCTGCTTTGCTGTTATCTGGTTCTTGCAACTAAATAACAACAAACCAACAAATATGTAGTGAAGGGCAAGCAGAGTGATTAAGTACAATGTGATTAAGTACAATGTGATTGATTAAGTACAGCAGTGTGATTAGTTCTCCTCATACCACCACCTATTTGCATTGCAACAACTCTACACCCATGTATAGGCTCACAATGGAATGCTACATGCCTGTTATTTTCACCAACTTCAATTTCAACATCATCTTTAATTTCCATTTAACACTACCTGAATATGCCACAGTTTGCTTCTTTGAGTTTCCTCACTGCAAGTTACATGCCATAAAACTGATCTGTTTGTTTGGACTGTAATCACATTTGCTCACATATCTGCAATGGTTGGCATAGCAGCAACATGAATATGGTGATTAGTGAAGGTCAGTTGTCATTGTTGCCTGTGTGTTTGCTGGTTATTGTAATCCATGCCTTGTTGGTGATTTCTAGTCTGTGTTAATTCTAGCTGCTGTTTGTATTTTCTCTGCCTGTTTTCTTATTCGCATGTGTTAGTGTTCTTATCATTACTTGTGTTTTTGTTAAAAATTGCTCCCTTTTTTGTCATTGTGTGTTTAGTTCCTTTTAGTTAATCATGTATTCTCATGATCTACATATTAGCTCTATGACCCTGGACTGTTCCAATGATTTTGATTCTCAAGTTGCCCATAATAAATCTCGCTCTTCTATGCACTTGTCCGCCTCCTAACCGCTCAATGTTACATTGATTCTGATATTGTATTATTTGCAGGAGTAGTAGCAAGAAAAGAATGGCTGGGGTATGAGGTTGCAGTATCTGGATTTGCAGATGACAGCTTTGAGGTACATCTTTTGAGGTACTGGAATTCTTGTTGCAGGAAGAAATGGATAGAATAAAGAATAGATTTACATTTTACAGCATTTAGCAGACACCTTTCTCCAGATCAACATACAGTAGGCCAGCACTTGGAGATGGATGTGTGTTAGGTGGCCAGCTCTTAGGGAAAAGTGCTTTGAATGACTGGATGAGTGTCTGCATATAGAACACTTATCCAGTTTTCTGATGGAAGTCTCCATTCTCACTGCAAATGCATTTAAGTCTAAGTAGCTGTAAGGGATTGACTTTTTACAGGCCTTAGTATGTGAAGAATTGTACTGCAAATAGGAATGAGAGTCTGTACATTCATAATAGATGGTGGTATTTAAACAAAAATTAGCAAACTTCACTGAAACATCGAAAAAGGCTATCTTCATGCCAGGATTTGCTATACTCCATGTATATTCAAGAGCTGGGTGGAGAATGAACAGTTAGAGGTCTTCTAATGTACATGTAGCAATACCAAAAATGTCATCAATGTATCTCAGAAATTGTAAGGGTACAGGTCCAGTAGATTGCTCAGAATGTTTTCTCATTGAATCCAACAAAGAGGTTTGCATAGGATGGTCACATTTTAGTAACCATACTAACTCTTATTTATGAATAGTACTTAGAGTCAAAGGTGAAGCAGTTCAGAGTTAATGCAAGTTCCAAGAGTCTTAAAGAATATCTGTGGGTGGATTTTTATCAGGTCTTGCATCAAGAAAATGTTTTAAAGCTCTCAAACCATCTTCATATAGCTTGACTGTGTACAAACTTTTAATGTCCATTGAAAAAACCAAGGAGATGGTAGGTTGCGTTTGTCTTTTAGGCATTCAAAGATTTGTAGAAGGTGTGAGGAGTCTGTAACATATGTAGGTAAGAACTGAACAATTGGTTGAAAAATGTTATTAAGAAACTGGGATATTATTTCTGTTTAGCAGGAACAAGATAAAATAGGACGTACAGGATTATTGTCCTAATGAATTTTAGTGAGAAGTTAGAAACGGCTACAGCGAGATTGTCTACAATAAGATTTCAGGAAGGTGTCCTGCTGAAATGGTATGATTAATAGTATGATTATGATTAATAGTGGCATGGATGGTAAATTGTAAATATGGAGTTATGTCAGAGCTGTTCTGCCTATAAAAACTAGTATCAGAAAGCTGCTTGATTGCTTCCATTTTGTAAAGGTCCTTTCTCCAAATGTCAACAGCTCCACCCTTATCAGCTGGCTTAAGAGCAATGTCACTCCTTTTTTAAGTGCAGCGTGTTCTTCCTTTGGTAGATTAAATCTTTTAACAGTTTTTTTTTGTTTTTTTGTTTTTTTAAAGGCTGGAAGCAATAGAAGCAATCAAACAGCTTTCTGATACTAGTTTTTATAGTCAGAACAGCTCTGACATCTGAAATGTCTGGAAACCATGTGTATATCTCTACATCTTTTACTACAGAACACTACAGTTTCACACCTGGAATCTTCATCCAAAATTGACAAGCTGATTCCCACATTAGTCATGAATTTGAGCATCCTTTATTAATGCATTTTTCAATGGTTGTGTTGTCTGAAAAAATGAGGACAGACTTGTCAGTCCATTGACATGCCCAGAGCTACACAACAAAAACTACAGATTAAATAAAAGAACAGTAGAGTGTGTGGGCAAAAATGACTGTAGTAGTAGCCACCAAACACTGCAGATAGAGTGGCATTCATGAGCAGTTAATTTTCTTCAGCTTCCATTTATTTCCTTTTCCAAAAGTATGAGGCTTTGGAAGTGTCCAAAAATATGTATCCCCCAAACAACATTAAAAATTTGTAGGAGAAGCACCACTACGGTACCTACCACTATATCTTTGTAAATATGCCGAAATACTCCTGCAACTATAATGTTGTGAGAAAACTGGAATGGAATTAACATCCAGGCCTGGGAAGGTGAAAAAAAAACATTGCAAACAGAAAGTGCAGTAAGTGTAAGGGATGTTTGCACAGCAGATTGAAAAACACATAGCAGACCACTTCCAGGTACTTTTAAGAAAACCAAAACTCAGTAAAACAAATGATATGCAGGAAAACTAAACCTTTGAGCACCACTAAGACTAGACAACAGGCCTCTCAGTTCAGGTGACCTAAAAAACATTAGTGACAACTGCAAAATGGAATCTATTTATGGTGCATTTAGGCAGGGGAGAGACCTCAGAAATGTCAAGATCAATGTACCCATAGAAGAGTCCTGTGAAGAGGAGAAGTTAGCTGAAAAAGAGCACTGACTCTTTTAATCAGTGGCATATGCTGGGTGTAAACCTAGTAAACCTGATAAAGCATAAATATGCAATACCTAAATATGTGATACCTAAATTCTTGTATATATCAAAATGTATTTTTCTGCCTCAATCTTTCAAATAATAATGTATTGTAAGAGTGTGTGCATGTTTACAAGAAAAAGACTAAGTGCTGAGTGTGCAAGAAAATGCATGAATGTTGCAAGTGCTTTGGGCGTAAGGTATTTTGCAGATGTGTTTTTGGCAGCCAATTTTGTCAACTTACAAATACAGAGCACTGTAATTACCAAAATACCAATCACAGCATGTCCTGGCTTAAAATTACAGTTAATAACATTATGGATTTCTTGTTCTTTCTCTCATTCACCTATGTTTACTTGTATATAATGTAACTTAAATACTGTGCATTCTCCAGCACATCTTCCAGCACATCTTACAGCTATATTTGTGTGAATAATCACCCTCACTTTCTTTTTCTCGGTTCTAACTCAGTTATACTGCTGTGTACAACTAATCATTAGAACAGCCTAGATGGTTTAGACCATTTTGATATTTTCACTTTAATTTTAGTAGCGTATACTTCAAAAGCACTAAACATTTGAATATTTCTACCCAAAAAGGTCATTGTAATCATTGTGATGTATACATTATTAGGTCATTGCAATCATTGTGACTGTATGCATTATTAGGCCATTGTGATTATTGTGACTGTGTACATTATTAGGCAATGCCTCATCTCTTCTTTTCCCCAACTACTTCAGCACATCGGATATTAATTTGGCAACAATTAGCCCATGTGCTTAATGTAATTTAACCCAGAATACAACAGATTTTAAAAAGTCTAAATAAATTAGAATTTACCAGTTACAACAGATTAACGGTACATATACTCTTATAATTTAGTTAACAATTTTCTGTTGTTTTTTTTTTAAATTCAAGTAGGCTACAGAATCATGAGTTTTTAAGTGACAGAGTTTTGTCATATCCCATGACATTGCTCATATTGCTATCAGGAATCCAATTTACTTACAAAGAGTGCCCCCATGAGGCCAAAGTTTTCAATTCTCATGTCATACTTCAATGAGAAACAAACATAGAAATGAGTACAGTACCAGTCAAAGCTTTGGACAAACCTTACTGAATATATGCTTTCAAACACACACACTTTATATACACACTATATATATATATATATATATATATATATATATATATATATATATATATATATATATATATAATGTAGATAATGCAAAATAAAATAAAGTTAAATAAAGGAAAGGTGTGTACAAACTTTTGACTAGTAGTTCACGTTTAAATAACAAGTTAGACATATATTAATTAGTCTAAGAAATCTCCATCTTGAATTTTAATTTGTTTAAATAAGACATAAGACATAACTATGTCGTTTTTGGAGTCTGAGAACAAATATTTATGTTGGCTATAATCATCCTGTCAATTAGAACACTTTGCCCAGTAAAAATAACTAACAATTGTAGAGTAAAAATAAACTGCCCCCCCCCCACCCCCCCAAAACCCTCCTCAGTAATAATGAATGTTGCACAGTTCTGTTCTATTTAAAACTAAAGTTAATTTACATTTTCAACTCTGTGTGCCTTTGTGCTTTTAGCTTGTCTTGTGTTAGTGCAGACCACTCCTTTTATAAGCACTGGAACAGAGGTGATTGATTAAGGGAGGGAGAATTTTGTGCTGGAGTTCTAGGGGGCCTCCTGGGAGGCAATAACTATAATTACAAGAGGAGTCAGAGTGCAAGATTCTTCAAACTCCCCAGAAAATGTGGAGTTAGGATGTTTATGTAGGGAGAAATAAGGATGGAGTTTCAGGCAAGGTTTTTCTCCCAAACTCAATAATTTGGAAGTCAATTATGTATGCGTGTCACAAGACTATCAGGTTATCATTCATAGCATAATTTGCGTTTGTTCAAATCCTCCTCTGGCTGACAACGGTCACCACAATAACAGCAGTTTTAAATGAAAAATATATAATTAATAATAAAATGAAAAATTAAGCAATACATATTTGAGTATTAAAATATTGTTCATCATGCCATGTTAAAATAAATAATGTGAACAATGTCCTGTAATTTGTTAAAATAAAAATAATAGGCAATTATTAGCTAAATATCTCATCTTGAAAGACTGAACATGGAAGTTTTGCTTAAGATACTTAATGTAAGGCTATTTAGCTAGCTTGCTAAGTTGCTAAGATAATTTTGTTATGAAGGAATGACAACTTTAATTCCAGAACACACTTGATGGAAATAAAGGCACATGTTTACTGATTATGGACAATCATGGGCTAATGTATAAGAGCATATGGTTTCGTTGTGTTTGCTGCCGGAATTAAGAGAGGGGGGTGTGAAGTTATAAAGAGTTATAAAAAACATTACTTTTTTTTTTTTGAAGAATGTTTGGTGTGCCCTCATTTTGTTTTTCTGTTTTTCTCCTATTCTGTGTGCTGTTCACATATATGTTCTTGGTCAGGTTAATCCCTACCACAGTGGAGTCACCAGCATGTGCCAGTGCCACTCCTGCTGTGCTTGAAAACAAAATGGCCTCACCTGTATGATCTCTCACTGTCCTGAAGAGACTGAAAGCCTTGGCTGGAGGGTTTAGTAATTAGATCATCATCAGCAGCTTTATTCTGTCTGATTTGGTGACTGTGTCCTCTGTACACTCCAACTATAGCAGTAGTTTCACCCTTTGACATAGCTGTGATGGACAATCATTTTTACACAATACTCAGTGGTCTCTTCTGATTAATCTTAAGATTTCTGTTTAATGACTATGTTTGTCTGTCTTTCTTTCCTAATATGTTACTAATTACTCTATGCTCCCATCTTTTCTTAAATTGGCTCCTAACTCAGATTGCTTTTTTGTATTGCTTGTGATATTTGGGGTCTACTAGAGGATGGGATCCACTTCTGAGTTTTGGTTGCTCTCAAGGTTTCTGTAACCCTAACTTTGAAAGGAATTTTTTCCTTTACTAATGTTGTCTTGTAATTGGACTCTGATATCTGTACAGCTGGTTTGTGATGACATCTGTAATGAAAAGTACTATATAAGTAAATTTGAACTGCATGACACATGGACATGCTCATGAGCTGATTTAAATGAAATAAACAATTTTATTACCATGAGGAGTCTGTTTGTTTCACTAATATGTTACTAATTACTGCATGCTCCTGTCTTATCTTTAATTGGCTCATAACTACATTTTTTTATACCATTGGTGATAACATCAGATTTAAATGAAGTCCTCCCAAAGTGCCATGGAACCAAAAATAATTCTTATTAACAATTAATCATTTAGATTTTATGTCTCAGTTTAACAAACTCAGCGATTAACTCATTTAATGCTGATTGAATTACACCGGGTCCCGGATTGTCGAGTGCGGTCATTCTGTGTCCATCTACAATGCAAAATGAAGTTCTTCACCATCTTCCAGCTGTAGGAAATTTTGCTAGCTAGCTAAAAAATTAGACAATTGCATATTTTAAATACTTGCCCATTTAAATTGGCCATTTAATGTATGACGTCCCAAGTATCTAACAATGGTCACTGCTGCTAGGTCTACTAAACGTCTAGCTAGCTAGCTAACCTAGCTTGCTAATAACTGTATGAATTAACACATATGTGAATCCCAAAAATAAACAAACTTGAGCACTGGTTTATCAGCCAATACGATTTGTAGTGAACTGGTCTGGTCTGACTTTGTTCATGAGTGATTGGGCAAAGAAAGTTCTATTGACTGTTGAAACATGAAAGTGGAGCTCATTATCTTACTATAAAGCGGCGCTTTTAACGCTGTTAGAGGGATGTGAAAGTGGCATAAAAAACACTGTTTTAGAGTACTTCAACTGGCCAACACTTTTTTGTTTGAGGCGAATTTAGACCACTTTGGCTTTCCATTTGCAGGCGTTTTCTGAATTTGCACCGTGTTTCCGGAATGTAGTGCATGCGTCAGAACCTCACAGATAGCCAGACCTCCATGAATTCTTCATCCAAGTGGACTGTAACATTCCCTGGCAATAAGTCAGTGACCTACCAATCCTTCTCCGGGAGTAAATCAGTGATCCAACTTCAATTCTGCTGGAGTGCATTATTCTGTTTGTGCTGTTTGGTCAGCCACCAGTCGATGGGTACTACACCTTGACAGTTGAATCTAATTTATTATGGAGAAGGTTACAGTCGATGGATGAAGAAATTGGAATCAGTGTGGAGTTGTAGGCATTATATCAGCCTTTTATGTTTATTAAGAAAAGTAACTTTGAAACAAAGTGCGTTTAAACATTTGCATGCCACTTGAGCATTTACAATTTATAAGATGGCTGATGAAATTGAATTTTTGAGGATGTAACAGATGGAAGGTCATGCATACACATTTATCCAAAACAGTTTACAATTATAACTGAATACAACTTAAGGGCCTTGCTCAGGGCTCCAACAATGGCAACTTGGCAGTAGTGGGGCTTGAACCAGCAACCTTCCAGTTACAAAGCAAATACCTTAACCATCTAGCTACCACCTCAAGCGCTCAAGGACTCAGTAAAACTGAAGAGAGAAAATAATCAACACAAATTGCACATCTTGGGCCAATTTACCTTTAGAGTTACCTGAACTGCCTGTTCGCAGCTACACTTACATACCACCTAGTAGAGGCTACAATGAAGCAAAGAAGCTGCTTCATAAGATCTATGGGGATGAATTTTGGATCACCAACATATATATTAATAAAGCCCTCAAATGGCCACAGATTAAGTCTTATGATGGCAAACACAATGGTTTTGGCTGGATGTCACAACTGTATAGAAGCTACAAATGGCGGGGTCCACATTACCCTACAAAATTAAAGAATGCTGGTGAAGCTTACAATGTCAAACAGAGAGGAGGTAGAAGAGTGAATTAGACTGCCAAGCTATAATGGCAAGCTATAACAGACCACCTCTTTGGTAATATACCAGACACTTGCTCTACAACTGGAAAAATTGATTAAAAGGACATCCTGCAAAGACATCCTACAAAGAGAGGCATGTGGGAGCAGTTTTGCAACTATTGTTTCTACTGAAAACAGAAGGCTTCAAGGAGCATGGGTACAGCCAGTAAACTCAAGCAAATCAAGAAGTGCCTTTGAGAAGCCACATTTGGACTGTCAGCAATGTCACACCCTAGCATCATGCAGCAAAAAAAAAATCGGCCACACAAAGAACATGGTTCTTGAAGTCAAAGGACATGATTTTGGTGCTTAGGTTCAGGCCTTGGTAAGTTCTGCAAAAGAAAAAGTGAATTTAAAGAATATGGATTTAAGAATCCTGACATTCTACACATCATAAAAGAAAAAAAGTTCTGTCTCACCTGAAAAGAATGATGGTGCTCATGGAGATGATGTATTGTGTGCTCAAGTTTCAATCACATAAAAGTCCTGTAGCCTCACAAGATCCAGAATGCATGAATGTATGTGTCAAGATTAAGGCAAACAAGAGTGACAAATATGTGGAAACAAATGCCTTTATGGACCTGGGAAGCACAGCAATGTTCTTCACATAAGACCTGCAAAAGAAACTGAATGTTAAATGGAAACCAACACAATTACTTCTCAGCATCATGGGTGAAGACAAAAAAGGAGAACAGAAGCCCATTAATGGTTATGTAATATTAGATGTGGAGGTTTGTGGGTTGAAAGACACCAACAATTTGTTGACTGCAGGGTCATCTTGCCTCTCCGTTGATGAGGAGAAGAGAGGTGGCTGGAAACCGAGTGAAAGTGGTAAATCCGATGGCCATGTGGACCAAGGAGTTTTTAGAGTACTAACCCCAGGGGGGAAACTTAGACCAGTGACCTAGCCCTCTTTCCCAGAATCATCAGATGAGGAGTGTCTATTACATGCAAGGTGATGAGCTCTTAGTGATCTGGACCAACATGGAGCTGGAGAGGTTGATTGTTCTCCTGGCCCCTCCCTGAAGTTATTGGACTGCCAGTCATGGTGGAAATGTGAAGGAGGTTGGCAGGACTGTAGTGGAATGTGGAGGGCCAGGTGGGAGTCGATGAATCAGCCCACAGACCCTTAGTGATGAAATCTGAGCAGAATCATGTCCCTAGTATAGTGTAACAGACACATTGAAAGTATGAGTGTAAGATGAGGAGACTGATTCACTGATAAGGAGACTTGGAGAAGACAGAGCTGCACTCGGATGTTTGGTGCACCCAGAGCAGAGGTAGCTCAAGCCCTCACAGTATAGACAGAGACTACTGCACAGCCCTCTTTGACACTTTGATGATCCTCAGGAGAATGGTGGGCTCTGCCCACTTCTATGGGCTCAGGGAAACCAGCAGGGCAGGCATGAGCAGTGACGTGGAGTTGCGCTCATGTAGTAGTCTGGCAAATTATGTGACCAAGGAGGTTAACCCATCCAGTTAACAAGACTCATCAGTTTTTACATCATCAATTAGCCCTTGGTGGAAAGCTGTGATGAGAGCTTGTTCATCCCAGCCATGGCTTATACCACTATGACTAAATACAAGACACCTTTATGATCATAGAGTTATCACTGTTATCTGCTAACACTGCTATCACTGTTATAACATTAGAATCTTCCTCTTTTAACCTTCATGAGATCCCATTTATTTCAGGTGATTGAGCTTCTTTTTTCCCTATTAATATAATGTCAAATATCCAGGTTTTAAAGATGTTCTCCAGGAATAAGATCCATTAGAAACACCTTTTTCTGAAATAACTAATTTATTAAAATGCATAAGTGGAAGATGAATTATTTTTGAAATTCAGACTGAGTTAAAGCCAGATCAAGGTATACTCTTTGTTTATGTGTGTTTACCCCTTTATGTTACAGTAGACCCCTTTATGTTACAAGAATGTTCCTTGTAGAATTCTTGTGGAACATTAATTCCATCCCTATGGAAAAAAACACTGTTGTCTTTAGAGGCCCTAAATGACAGCTGCATAAATGACGCCTGCAAAAAGTTGGTCAAGCCCCAAGCAGCTGTGGTCAATCTCTCCATGATGCAGGCGGATTTGCAAATCTCCAATTGTATGTAGTAGACCACTGCATATAGAAGAGATGAAAAATGTTCGGAATAGTGCAGTTGTTATTCCCTATAAAACATTCCTCATCATTTCCACAAAAGATGATTGTCATTTAGGGTGTGACTAATATGGCTTTTGTATCTATGGCATCTTGTAGTCTTACTCATGTCTTGGTATGAAGGCACTGACTAACGTAGGAGGGGTAGCTTGTAGTAGAAATTACAGAAGAGATGTGGGAAGACATCTGGGATAGTGCAAGACAAAATTTTAATATATAATTGAACAAGAGCTATAAGATAAGACTTTATTGATCCCGAAGGAAATTGCAGATACAACTTTACAGTTTATGATTACTCAGAGTATATATTTCCTCTCTTCGTTTGTCCAAATTCAAAGCTGGTGTCTCTTTGTGTCTTAAATGCAAAATAGGCAAAGGAAGCTTCACCCACTGTCTCTGATTACGATCCAGACCACAGAGATATTAGACATTTTACATGAAATACAGACAACATTGGGGGTGAAACTAAAGTTTGATTCACTTTTTCTTGTCATTGGGCTCCCCAGTAAATATATTGTTGACATACACAGGCAAAAGCTCTATAAAACCTTAACTTTTTGTGTCAGGAAAAAATATATCCCTTCATCGGATTCCAGATAAGGTTCCTTCAATTATGGCATAGCACAGATTAATAATGGAGCATGACCCTTTTGTGAGAGGGATCAGATGCCTTTTATAAAGTATGGAAACCTTTTTTTAAATTATTATCTAAATATATCTGCTATTATTTGTATAATATTTATGAAAGGCAAAAATTGTACACATCCATCCACATACTATAACTGACCCATGTGGTAACTGTAACATTTTAGAAATTAAGAACACTTATGTTTGGTGAACTGAGTGATTTTGTTGTTTGTATATTTTTTCTTCTTTGTGTTTTGTGTTAATTCTTGTTTAAACTAATACAAGTTTATAAAAAAAGAAGTGCCCTTTTGTTATTTTGTTCATTTCCATTGTATTCATGCTAACTACTGTATTACTGTAGTCTAATTTTCTCAGTTATATCTGTTTCTTTCATTCGGCCCTTATCTTCAGTACTGGTTATATATTCTTGCCACTATGCTATGTGATCTCATCTTCTGAGTCAGTGTGCAATTTAGAGTGGTGACTGTTTCTACGGTTAATTTCATATCAGTGAATCCTACATTAAAGCTCCGCCCATGTTTTAGTATCTTTTAGAAAATCTTCTTCTTTTCACCAGTTCCTCATTGCTTTCTTGTTTTTGTCAGACTCTTTTTCTCCTTTTTGTCCACTCACTCCTATATAAGTACAGGCAAAAGCCTCTGCTTCTTGGCATCCCTTTATTTTTTTATTTTTTCTTTTCAGCAGTCTCCAAGTATCCTGACAACCTTTTCTGGTATTCTGGCAGTAGTCCATTGTGTGTTGTTGTCAGCTAAAAGAAAAAGAAACATGGAGGGAGGGACTGAGAGTGAGTGGGTGAGAGGGAGGGAGGACAAGGAAGAGGGAAAGAGAAGGGGGGAGGAGTAAGTAAGCTATTCAAAGCACTTGTCCTCTGTGTGTCTCCGCCTCAGAACGAGGGCAAAAACCCAGGGGGGTGTACTGCATGCTCTGCCCCTCAGACTCTCATACACACATGCATTAGCAAACAAGTATAGTCATTACCACAGCCACTGTCGTATTCTCACATGCTGATAAGAAGTAAAGTGCAGGACTGAGAAATCAGGACACTTGTTTTGGTTTTATTTGCTGTACCAGTAAGTCTTCAGGACCACACAGGGAATCCATATCAGGATGTGGGAACCTTTGCTTAGTGGACGTCCGTACTATGCTATGGATCTCCAACACACACACAGAAGTCGTGTGTCTCTGATTATGGGCCATGGGGCTGGACTGGTCTTGGTGCTGCTGGCTTTCTCTGCCCTAGTCTCAGGATTTAACCTAGATACTACAGATACTCTGAACAAGGAAGGAGAGAAGGGCAGTTTCTTTGGGTTCTCTGTGGCTCTTCATCAGCAGCTCTCACCAGAGCTAAGGAGTTGGTAAGTAAATACACCCTAAAAATATATCTCTAACGTGTGCTTTTGTGTCCTTATATGTTTATACAGCATAGAAATGCTATATATGCAAACTGATGGAATGGATACTCTTGATTGTCTGCTCAGCATTTTCCCTTGTGTCAGCTATTGGTATTGAATCACTTAAAGTGATTGAGCAAAGTGCACTGGATGAACCCAATTCATTATGGATATGTATTGTGTATGTGTGTTAGTGTGTGCTTGTGTTACAGTGTGACTGATACATATTTGAGAAGCCTAGCTATATTTCTACTATTGTTATTTTAATCTATAAGCATACAAGTACAATAGTGTTTTGAGTGTTGATGTCGATGGACATAAAGTATGTATAAAAATCTGCTATTTTATCACCCATTAGTATTTGGTATAGTTCAGAATTTCAAAGTACCCTATATATCAGCACCATAGGAAGAGAGGAAAAGAAGATGAGTATTAGGGAGGGATCAAAGGTGTATGCGTTTGTGCATTAAAAGCAACTTCTGTCATAAAGCTCACGTCATTGATTAGTGTTAGTGTTGCTGGAACAAATGAAACCTACAGCCTCATCCAGACCATGAATAAAAGATGATGTAAGAATTAGTCAACCTCTTGTATCAGTAGCTATCATTTGTCTAGAAAATGATCTTTTTTTGTTTTTGGTTTAAGCAGATGCCAAAACTATGTCAGGTTTGCTTTACTTTATTTGCAAAATCAAGAATGAATCAAATTCATAAAGTCAAAATCAAACAAAAATATTGGTATCAAAGAAAGACTAAAGGTATTAGAGTAGAGATTCAACTAAACTGTACATAATCATAAGATAACACGACAACACCTAGACTTATTTTGGGGTTGTAGAATTTGCAGAAGGTTTGCAGATAACTGTAGTTTTAAATCCTAAAGCAACCTCTGTAGATCATGGCTCATTAAAACACACAGTAATGAAGAAAATGCAACAACTGTATTTAGTTTACTTATACTAGAGATTTCATGCATGTGTGCCTCCTCTCTGATTCCTCAAAAGGGACAATGATTACAGTACAGCTGGTCAAGGCTGCTTGGACACTGAGTAATCTCCACTTTTACTGTGCAGATCTCATTTAAGATTTCCTTTGTGGACTTAGCATTAAAGAATGAGAACTTTAGAAAAGTGTGCAACATATGACGTAATGTTCACAGGTTAGTGTCAGGCTTTTTTTTCCCCCTTTTGTATCTTCCTTTAACCAGAAATATGTAGCCTAAAGCTAGGCAGAGGTCATCAGATCTGCCTGACTCATCTGTATCTTGTGCTTTTCTTTATGAAAGGGTTACAGTATCTCATGGTTCTGGTGTTGTTTTTCATTAGTTATCAGTTGGATTTTATGCAATAGACAGAACAAAGGAGTGAGACTTTGGTTTATTTCCAGCCCAGTCTAAAATAAACCCCTCATGTACGTCATGTAGCGGGTACAACATAATTTTCATTTTTAGATCGGCTTTTTTTAAAGCTTCTGAAATTCCTATGGAGGACTGCTCCATATCTCTTGCTTGCCGTCTGTCTGTCTCTCTCTCTCTCGCGCGCTCTCTCTTTCTCACACACAGACACCCGACTTTTTTTTTATTATCACTAAGTGACAAATGTAGTAGTGTTTCATATGGCACTGCTACAAAATGCTTCTCTCAAAAGGGCTAGAGGGCCTGGCATATGTGAAGCAGTATTGATGTGGCCTGTATGGTGAGATGCCATTGAGCAAGGTCTTGCAGTGTGTATGTCTATGTGTGTGGTTTATTTATACTGTTAGAAGAGCTCCTATCCCATATTGCTCTGTTGCAAAAACAGGTGAAATTCCAGATTTCTAAAAGGGTAGGTAGAAGAATTTGTCCCTCAAATATCTAAATGCTTCCAATTAATTTTTAAAATTAATTTGTAACATGGTAATCTGTAAGGTTCACATTTTAATACGTTAAACTCTTTATGATTTACGTTAATTTATCTTAATAATTAATTTATGAATAAATTAATTTATCAGTTTGTTGGTAAGCTTGATGTAGGCGACTACTACTAGTGTACCATTACTTTTGATGCTGGATTTTTTTCTGGGTTTATATTTTTAGTTCAGAGAGGAGTAAAAAGATGTATTTAGAAGCTTTGGAAATTTTAGCCTGTAGTAAAGTTAATATTTTTAATTCATCAGTTGTTTTGTGCAATTGAAAAAATGGTGAATAGTGATAGCTGTTTGACGGTTTGACACAATCTGAAGTCTTCACTTGCCAAGGTTAAAAAATATTAAAACAGGTTAAAACAGTATGTACTAGTAGATTCCTAACTGATAATGGCATAATTGGTCATTGATGATTCTGACTTAAGACAAAATGTAAATAAAACACTCTTTAAAAAAGGTGTTTTAAACAAGAGTCAAAGCCTGGTCTGTTAATCAACAGCCAGAAAGAATGGTGTTAAATGTTACGCTTGATTACATTAAGTTTAACTGTTTCTGTCTGTGTAGTGCAACCAGAACAAATAAGACAACATCCTTGGCAAGTTCAGAGCCTAGTAGCTGCTTTCAATAATCAAGCAGTCCTACTCCTAATAACATTTTTTTTACAGTTAGTAATAATTCTGATATATATATATATATATATATATATATATATATATATATATATATATATATATATATATATATATATGATAATTCCCATTCATGCAAAGGTGAACACTTCAAGGAACCTCTTACGGATAGCAATCCCCCTTGAAATTCAAGAAAACATGACAAAATATCTTCCACATTGGGTTAATACCACCTGATGTCACTGATGCAAACTTTGCCCCAGATAGAGAGGATACCTCTTTTTCGAATGAGGTCAAGTCTGTAGCCAGCAGTCCTAAATGAGTGGAACTGCAGGGCATGACCTTTGTGGAGAGTGTGATGCTACTAGCAGACAAAAACACAACAGCTAGCAGCACCAAGGTCATGAGTTTGAGTTCCAGAGTGTGTGTGAGTACACATGGTGTTATATTGATAAATATTTGATAGGCTGTGGATAAGAGTGCTTGACAAATGCTATAAATGTAGATCATTAGGAAGAGAGATGTAGGCCCAGTTGCATCAGGCTTTGCTGCCTGGATATGTAGAGTTATGCTTGCTTCGTTCATAACATTAATGCTAGCACAACGTTAATGCTAGTATTAATTTTAGCAGACTTGGTGCTCTGCTGCTTCACTGCTTAGTGAAGTAGGCTTCCTATTTTCAAAAGCCTGAATAATACACAGTTGTTTCCTTGTTTCCTTTGCCTTTATAGGCTACTTATTTATTTATTAAATTCAACATTCCCAACAATCAGGATTAAATGCTAGACTTGTTCTATGTATGTATTCCTGCAGGCGGGACCCACTCCAAATGGGAGGGGTGTAGCACCACATGGGCGTGTCATAATGCCAAATGGGATTGCCTTCTCTTGAATGCTTTCTATATGGGTAAATAAAAATAATATATATATGAACAATTAATGCAACTGTAATAGTAATTTGTGACTTTCCACAATGCAGATTTAATCGCGAGTCTGTTTGTTTCACTCAGATATTTTATTGAGGACGAAGGGGGTTACCGAGGCAACTTGAGCATTGAATGCTATCTAGTGACTAATGGTTAAAAAGAATCACCTCAGGGTTCTGAGCTGTATCTCTATTCATTTCAGAGTTTTGGACAGGGATCGAAATGATAAAGAATATTAAACATTATCAGATTTAAGGAACATTGAATTTATTTTACAAGCATCTTTTTAGGGTCCCAACTGATTGTTTGGTTACGGTCCTACCAGTTAAAGTTGTTGTAAGCCATGGTAACAGTAGTTTCATTTTAAAATCAGTTCTCGTACAAGGCCCCTTCTGTTTTTTGTGCATTTGATTAGGTAGAGGTTTAACCACTACATAGCCTGCGCAGTAACATTACATACCAACAAACAGTGGTTACCTTTTATTGACCTAGGTGTAATTTGGCCCACCAAATGTCCACTGACATTTTTCTACATCTAATATCTAACTTTCTCTATAGCTAATGTATCCTTTCTGTTGTCTTACCGCCTAGCATGTTTCACAGGCAATTCTTGTGACTTTCAAGGGTTTTAGTCCTGCATGTCCAAGGATGGCATTCAGCTTGTAGATAAATCCAGGATTTAACCTCTCAGGGGCTATTTTCAGACCTCTTTCCTCAGGCTAGTTTTCTTTATTCCACTTATACCATTTTGTAAACAGATATCTTGCTTGAACTACAACTTCTCTGTTCTTCTAGCCATATATTATTTTTTAATCAAGCCATGTTATTTTTATTTAATCCATATTATTTGTATACAATCTTTAGTGAGAGTAGTCACATTGAGATTAAAATGTCTCTTACAAGTGAGTATGGGCATCGAAAGTGGAACACAACACCACAGGGCAATTAAAAGAACATTATAACAAAGGAGGGAGATGGACCACCTATCAATTAATAGCAAGACCATACATAATACAAACCAGTTATCTTAAAATCTGTCAAAAAATGAATTGTTCTAACATCAAAAGTTTCTACAGTTTAGTCAAAAAACGCTGCCATACCAAATTTAGGCCAAACTATCAGTACATCAAATTGAATAATAGAATAAGAGCATATTACAAACATTTGAAACTGTAACAGTTAATTACTTAAATTAATATAATTTAAAGATAACTGGTTTGTACTGATAAATTTGCTCTAGTTAATCAAGTCTTATTTGTTAATGAAAACACAGACAAAAAATGTAAAGGAAGCTGATGAATAATACTTTTCTATATATTTGTCTTTGCATTTGTCGTCCAAGTGGTGTCCAACCCATCATGTCATAAAGCTCACATTTCATATAACTGAATGTTTGCCTTGGATTATGTCTTAATAGTGAATGTCAAATAAAATCCAAAGAGTGCAGAATTGAGAATGAAATATTTTTATTTAAAAAAATTTATTTTTAATTTTTTATTCTAGTATTAAATTCTTTCTTTGAATGTGAGTGAGCTTCTGCTGGCAATAAAGCAGAACAGTAGTAGGTATTATCTGCATAAAAGAGCATGTTAACATTTTAAAACTTATATGTAGAGGTGGTAAAAATTGCAGTGAAGTACACAAGGTTTTGAGAAAAACAGGATGTTTCAGACAAAAGTCTTTCATCAGCTGTGCAAGCAAAGTTCTGAGGTTCTAGGAGGTGGAACCAATTTGTATTAGAAAAAGCAGATGTTTAATTCATTCATTCCATGGTGTAAAGTTTCAACAGTGTAGATCGGTTCTTTTTCTTTGAGTTTCCTAACTTCATTGCTGCCACTACAATTCTACACCACAGTTACTCCCTGCAATCTTATCTTTATATGAGTCCTCATAATAAAACTTTGACACCCCAGCATCAACAATAACTTTCTCAGATAGAAATCAGTTAAATAAGTCCTAAAACATCTTTAACGCTTAATCAGACAGACCAACTGAAGCAATAACATGTGATTAAGTGTAAAAGGCCTTGGATAAATCTGTAAAGAGCTTGTGTTTTCCAAGAGCATAAATTGTGTCATTATGCACTTTAGTGGTAGCCACTAGAGTATACTGTTATTGTAATTTTTTTTCAAAATCCAAACTGAAAGGAATTCAAAAACCCATTTTAAAGAAACACTGCCAACTCAGATAGCATACATATCTGCTAAAATTTGTGAAGTCACAAATGACATTTCATGACATTTCATGACCTTCTTCAGAACACAACTGCATTAAGTGAGAACACAAATACACTAAGGTAGAATATAAATACATTAAGTAAAATCATTCCACTAGTGCTTAACATTTTACACATGAATGTGTGAAGATTGACATGTGGAATTGTCAGCAAAGTATTAACTGCTAATGTTTTCCATTTTGTAGATAATAAAAGGATTGAGCCAGTGATTTTCTGGCTAGCAATCAGTCATAGTTTTATATGATTTGTTGACCTTTATCAATGTTTGTCTAAATGTTTAAGAGTATATACATTTTATTCTTATCTTTCTAGTTAACCCTAAAAGTTATTTTTGGTTCAGAATATTGTTTGGTATATACAATGTATGTGAGTTCTTTGTTGTTCATTCTTTTTATTTATTTCATCAACAGATGCGACTATTAGAATGATTAGAATAAATTATATTTCTGTCTGAAAAAAGATGAGTTGTTTTCAATACCATTTACTTGAAACATATAAAGAACTATTTAAAATACATGGGGTCTATAGACTTTAAGAGAGAGAGAGAGAGATTGAATTTGACTGTGTACACTGGTGCTAGCTGGTTGATGCATACTTTTAAAATTTGACCAGCAATGCCATCTGACTCTGCTGTCTTCCTGGTATTCACTCTCCTGAAATCCTTCCTCACATCATGCTCCGTGATGGTGAAAACATTTTCCTCTCTTTTGGGCTCTGTTAGCACCATTAATGTTGTTAGTGCTTCTAGACATAGCCTTAAAGAAAGTTGTTCAGCTTGTTTGCTAGAGTTGCAAGCATTCACCTTGCTGGAGAGAGAATTGTGTAGTTTGTTACATTCCTCAATCCTGGATGGTTTTGTCCACCATCAGCTTCTCGTTGGGAAACATTCTGATGGTGACTTTGGGGATTGTATCCTCCACCAGTTTCCTGATAAAATCCGAGAACGCTTCCATAAATATGCTGATGTTATCAGAACTGCACCAGAACATGTCTGTCTTTCAGAGTGGCCACATATTGGTCAGTCCAGCATGTATCCTTTCTCTGAGCTGGAGCTCTGTGTTTCAACCTTTGTTTGTATACAAGCATGAGTAAGATGATGGCATGGTTCAATTTCCCAGCAGTAGATGAAATTTTGCAGCCAACTTTAAATACTGTATAACTGTGATCTCTAAGTACTGGTGGGGCCAATAATGTGCTGGTTGAAAATGTCTCATTACCTGTTTAAGATTTGCAGTGCTAAAGTCCCCCATTATCATGAGAGCTGCATGTGGGTGGTGGATCTGTTGGTTTTTTAGAGCCTCATGCAGTGCTTCCAAGAGGCACTTGGCTGGTTGGATGGTGTGGTCCGGTACCACTGGGTTAAGGCACATCTCAGTGAGGTGTGTATGTAGGGTCTTTTGGATTCAGGACTTTCTTACTGTTTGCATTCATTGTGTACATTGACAGCTCTGACAATAATCTACCATTCTCTCTCTGCAAAAGCAGATCAGTACAGTACATCAGTACTCTTTGTGACCACTTGATGTTAGAAATGCTCGTCTAGCTGATTGTTGCCTTTATTGTTGCCTTTGACTTATTGTTGTACAGAGACACACACTGATAAAGTAGATTAAACCTTTATTGGATAGAAACAATTAATTTAATATTGCCTGGAAATGATAAACGGAAGATGGGAGGAGGAAAGGGCTAAGGACATAGATATTGTTGCACATGGGGGAGGGAGCCTGACAGAGATTGTCAGATATAGTTAACACCTATACTCAAAAAACAAGACTAAAGAACAGAAATAATAGTTTGGCATTGTTAGATATATATGCTTATACAACAGTTAGTTCTGACTTCACATTCTGATTGGTTAAGAAGTGATCAGAGAGATAGATATTTACATTTACACTCACAATTCTTTAGACTTTGAAATCTAATGCCCTTTTCTTAGTTACCCTTATTGTTTACTTCATTGTATTCCATTATGGTTTATGCTGATGTTCACCTGTATTATTTTGTTTTTTACTTTATTTTTTTTACTCTCTATCCTCTATTAAAACCTGTTCATTTGGATATTAATAATACATTTACAAATACTGTATTGCTTTGGCAACATAGGTATTTTATGTTGTCATGCCAATAAAGCACATTTGATTTTATTTGATTTGGGGAGGTGGGAAGAGAGAGAGATTAACAGCAAAAAACAACATCTATACATTCAGTAAAGGTCTGGTTGGTACAAAAAAAATTAAAAAGAGACAAGCTAAGTGAACTGTACTCAGTATTGGGGGAGGGGCATAAGGGGCATACAGCTGTCTTCTTTATCACCCTATCTTTTTAGCACTGTTAAGAGCCAGGACAGGGCTGAAACAACATAGCTGCACAACAGCTGTTGTTTCAGGTCTGTCAAAGGTCTGTCGAAGCCAGCTGTTGAAAGAGATGCTTCCCCTGAAGAAACTCAAAGTGACTTGTGTCACTCTGACTTATGGTAGTCAAATATGCAGTGAAGTAGATAAAGTTTCCAGAGAAACTGGATATTTGGGACAGAAGTGCTTCATCGGCTGTGCAATCAAAGTGCTTCTGAAGTTGTAGGACATGAAACCACTATATGTTCATTCCATGGGGTTTTAAAATTCTGAGAGTGTAGATCAGTTCTTTTTTGTGGAGTTTCCTAACTTCATTGCTGCCACAACAACTGGTAATACAAACAGATTTCTTGTTGATGCAATGTCCATTAGCTTTAAAATGCCTTGTCACTGGAAATGACAAATCCTTCTGATGGCCTCAATGATCAGCAAGCCTTCTCTTGGAATCTTGAGTATAAAGATAATTACATCTTTTGCAAGGAATACAATAGGCAACTGCTGCAATAAGATGGAAAGTGTGATAATAATAATCGATCCTTTCTTGCTAGTTATTTTTGTGGCTGTGTTAAATTTTACATAGCATATCTAGAACAGTTGCAGGCTAAAATACCACTGTTATTATTTGACTGGTCACTTATTTTACTCTTGGCAAGCATGCATTTGATGTTTTTGCCTCACCTGTAGGAGATTAGTGGGGGATCTTTAAAACGGGATCTACATCATTCTAGAGACTTTTGAGGTGTTTAAGAATATTAGCCATTGTTTTATTTGTAGGATGATGCATGAGCACCAAAGGAATTCTTCTTATCTTAAGTAGATTAAAGTTGATTTTTAAGTCAGTGCATCTGTTTACCTGTGCCATGTATTTCTTTGTTTTACTTTTGTTTCTGTCTGTCCTCATCTTGTGTGCTGTTCTCCCACCCTTTATCATCTTCAGTTGTTTCTCGATATCCCCTTATTAGTTAATCTACTTAATGTATATAAATGTAACTTCATTCATTCAGTTGGAAACCTGTTGAATTCCTCCATGTTTTAGTGGGTATTGTTGGTTGTTGCACTGTGTTTCTCGTCATTATTTAACATTCCATTCCATTTCTCTGTTGCATGTTTTTCTAGTGGGTGCCTGACATTGGACTGTCATCTATGGTTATTGGATATCCCTCAATTTATTGCAGTCTTTATTGCAGGCCTCACTCACACTCTTGCCTGTCGTTTGCCTCTTGCCTCTCATTTGGCTAATCATTTTATACATTCAGTTTTGTACTCAAGCTTTTCATAACAATTAACAATATCTCATTTAGGCGGCATGTTTTTCTGAAAGGGTCCAGCTAAACTTTATTTATGGGGCAAACAGTTAGCACCTACAATTGTAGAATCCATAAACAAATGGGATATTAAAACCAAAATTAAACACATAAAGAATTTGAACCGTGACCTCTTTTTTAAATGCCATGGTTCAATACATCAACTTTAATTCTGATATTATTAAATTTGTGGCTCATACTAAAAACAGAATGTTAGCTGTGCTCAAAAAAACAGATGGACACAATAGTACTCTGTAAACCTTTTGTCATACACTACAATTTTTAGTATGTCAACATCTCTACTACAGTACATTATAGTTACTCACTGGAATTTTTCAGAATAATACCTCTGTAGTGTTTCATTGTGATACATTTAGGTCTTTCATATAGGTTAAATGCTGAGTCAGTTTATGAAGTTTTTATTAGAATTTGATTATGAAAACAAATAATAAACAAAATGATTCTTTAAAAAATCATCTTGAATGAGAGCTATGTTCAAGAAACAGTGGAAGTTCCCACCATTTCCCTGTTTGCCTGTTGCAATTTTAACAGTTATCTCACAATAGTAGACATAGGGGCATGTATTAGTACAAGTACCACCTTTATGTAACCAGGATAGCCTGTTTCAAAATAACGCTAGCAACATGGGTGGGTGACTTGTCAACCCTTATGTTAAACTTCTTATGTTTGGACAACTGTTAACTGCTTTTTCGTAAATTAGGCACACAACTCATTCACAATATACATTTCCTTTAACAATCCCTCTTTCTTTTTTCTTCTGTCCCATGCTGTGTAATCTGAAAGAGTTGGAACTATATTATTACTAACAGTGGGTTTTTAAAATAGCCCTCCTGGACCACCATGCCCAAACAGGACAAGGAACAGTGTCACCACCTAAAAATATCAACAGCCATGCCATAAAATGGGGAAATGCTTATTTATCCTTTGCTGTTTTTGTGGCTCAAGAAAGTAGTCTAATATTTTATGATGCATAATCTGTTATATATCAAATATTTGTTCATTCCATATTTAAAGCAATCTTTGAGAGTATGTAATATAGCAAAACATGTTTGATGTACAATGCTTATTAATGAGAGCAAGAATGGATGCATGTAAAGAATGTAAAAGACCTAGTGATTAAGGCACTCAGGTGTTAACAGTGTTAATAATGAACAGTGCCAGCATTATAAAAAACTTTCTTGGATCACAGCATAAGTAGCCCTGAACCCTCTCTATCTTTCTGTGCTGTTCCTTTAGGGTCCTGGTAGGGGCGCCCCGGGCCAGAGGCCTTGGTACCCTGCGGAACAGTCATCCTGGTGCTTTGTATCGCTGTCCAATTACAGCAGAGGAATATGACTGTGAGCGAGTGGACATTGATGGAGATGGTGAGAGGCAGACCTAAAACAATGACTGGGTCTATGAACAGGAGTGGGGAATAGGATTGTGAAAATACTCTCTAATTCTACCCTACTGGCTCAGTGGTTAAGGTACTTGCCTTATAATCAGAAAGTTGTTGGTTCAAGCCCCACCACTAAGCAAGGCCCTTATCCCTCAAGTTGTACTCAGTCATAATTGTAAGTTCCTTTGAATAAATGCTGTAAATGTAAACTCCAGACCTTAATGTGATACTTGTCATAAGATGAAAAGGATATGTTTTGTCACTGTAAGTAAACAATCTTATTTATCTATTACTGTTACTCTGATGAGACACTATTCTGGGATTAAAATAAGATATTTATTGTTGAGTTTATGCATTATGAAATGCATGATTTTTATTTTGCACACATACATTTCTTCCACCAATGCCTATGAGCAATGTTTACTGCCCTAGCTGTGGTAATTATAGCTGAGAACTTGAGATTTATTAAAAGTGGTGCTATGTTAGCCATCCTGAAAGCTCTTTTGGTTTCTATAGTAAGGCTGGACAAGGAGAGCAAAGACAACCAGTGGCTGGGTGTTACAGTGAAGAGCCAGGGGATTGGAGGAAAAGTGGTGGTAAGTCTACAGGCTGTTCATACTTTCAGGATTGTGTTCATACAGATTTGGGCCTAATATGTACAGTAATGTGCAAAACACCTAGGCAACATCAAAGTGATTCCACACAACTTCATGCCCATTCTGTAGGTTTTCCCTCTGTAGCTTTTAATTGTGTTGAAGTTATTAGCATCCTGAAAAATTTTTGCATGTAAGAAATCGAGGAGAGGTTTCGGAACTAAACCTCCTCAAAGGTTTGTATTAGTCATCTTGCAACATATTGATAACTTTTTACAATATGTGTTTATATATGTAAAATATTTTTTACAAATATTTTTATATATGTAAAATAAACATTTACCTTCTTTCTTGATAAATAAATACCTTATTTCTTGAATGGTCTATGACATTTGTGCCATAATTCCACTAATGTTGTTTCCATTTGACATTACTATATTAAGGTGGTGCAAAAAAGATCATAAAAGATCACCATAGTTTAATAATAATTCTCATATCACCTACCATAAAGCTTTCAATGATCCTACAGACGTGTGCCCACCTGTATGAGCTAAGACAACGAGTCAGTCTGCCATCTGAAACTCGGGATCCAATTGGACGCTGTTATATGCTGAGTGAGGACTTGACGGAGAGGGATGACTTGGATGGAGGAGAGTGGAAGTTTTGCGAAGGACGGCCACAAGGCCATGAGCAGTTTGGCTTCTGTCAGCAGGGCTTGGCTGCTAGCTTCACACCTGACAACAACTACATCCTGTTTGGAGCTCCAGGAACATACAACTGGAAAGGTATAGCAGATTTTCAAGTCTAAATCATATTGTTTGTTGGAAAATATTTTTTTCTTCTGTAGGTTAGAGATGTCAAGTGTAAAGGTAAGATTTTTCTCTGTACAGAGGGAAGTCACTGCCAAGGAAAAATGGTATAAATAACTGATTTAGTTGAGTATTTGATTTTAATATTATTATTTTTATCAGTGACTCTACAGTCGTGGCCAAACGTTTTGAGACTGACACCAATTTTGGTTTTCATAAAGTTTACTGCCTCAGTTTTTTTAGATCCTTTTGTCATGTTTATATGGTATAGTGAAGTACAATTATATGCATTTCATATGTTTCATACCCACTCCCTTGGATGAGAGGGGACATGAATGGACTCAAGATTATTGACACCAAGCCTTCCTCCAAAAGCCTTCGCCTCACTGTGCGTGCAGATGCACTCACACCTGCTTTCTGCCATTCCTGAGCAAGCTCTCAATCCAAAGGAGTGGGTGTGCTTAAAGGTTTGCCTAAGAACACTGCCATGAATAAGGAATGGTATCAAAACATCCTCAAAGAGCAACTTCTCCCAACGGTCCAGGAGCAATTTGGTGAAGAACAATGACGGCGCACCATGTCACTAAGCAAAGTGATAACCAGATAGCCTGATGAACAAAACATTGGAATTTTTTATCCATGGCCAGGAAACTCCCAAGATCTCAATCCCATTGAGAACCTGTGGTCAACCCTCAAAAAGAGGGTGGACAAACACAAATACAGAAACTGCGATCAACTCCAAGCACTGATTAGGCAAGAATGGATTGCCCTTGACTTGATTTTACCCAGAAGCTGATATCCAGCATGCCAAGGCAAATTGAAGAAGTCTTAAAAAAGAAGGGTCAAAAGTGTAAATATTACGTCTTTGTTTAAACTGCATGTATTTGTCAATAAAAAGTTTTAAAAAACTTATGAAATGCTTATAATTGTACTTCACTATACCATATACCATCTGACAATAAAACTGAGGCAGTAAAGCAAAATTTTGGCCATGACTGTACAGTGGTATTTAAAAGCCTTTGCCTGAAAAAAAAAAACAAAGGTTTATCCAATTAAACAACAACAACATCAACAAAACATTAACTAAAAGTGAGAAGTGATAAACACTTGTTAAGGGTGCCATGGCGAGGTATGGCAGTAGGGTAAAAAACACAATACGGTGAAAGGGGAGGGTTTGATTTATTGGGTCATAAAAAGTCAACCAAGGATCAATCTTTACCTAGTAGAGGGAAGAAGAGTAAGAAGATATAATGAATATATGTGTGTGTGTGTGTGTGTGTGTGTGTGTGTGTGTGTGTGTGTGTGTGCGCGCATGCGCAGGAGGAGCTGAAGCTGAAAAAGAATAAGGAGTGTGAATCACAATGCAGTTTGCCATGTGTACATTTACGAATTTGTATATATGTATACATATGTACATGTATACAAATGTATTTGTGTATGTGCATATGTGTCTGTCTTGGTGTGTTTGTGAGTGTGTGTTGTGAGGGTATGCTTGTCAAGGTATACATGTACATTTCTGCATCTGTGTTTTGTGAGTATATAAGTGTTGAATGTGTGTATAAGTGTATTTCTGTGTGTGTGTGTGTGTGTGTGTGTGTGTGTTTGGGGGGGCAGGGGGTGGTATACTTGTTTGTGAATACATTTGTCTCGTCTCTGGTCCTCACCTCACATTCTCCCAGGAGAGTTGCGAGTTCAGCTGCTCAACCAGACCCTGTTGGACTTGGGTTTTTATGACGATGGACCTTATGAGGTTGCCGATGAAAAACAACTAAATGCTTCGTTGATTCCTGTGCCATACCACAGCTACCTGGGTATGACCCACCTGAGCCCCACTCCTTTGTAACGGGCACAGGGAAAGGACTACAAGAACCACAAACTGAACCCGATTTACATCTCATTATCTAAAACCACTCTGTAAATGATAAGTATTATAAATCACAGAGACATTACCTGTTCAATTCTTTTATATTTGCAGTTTAAAGACAATTTATGTCTTATTATGGTAGACTCTAAAGATTTTTATTTTTATTTTATTGTACATGAACAATTTCTCATGTGATTTTTAAAAACTTTAGTCAACAAATTCACAAATGACATTTAAAGGTAGGAGCGGATGGTTCAGTTTGCAGTGGTGTCATGTTGTCCTTTTGGCTAGTACTGGTGGTTGTTGGGAACACTTGCTTGTTCTTAAGCAATCCAAACCATTTTCAGAACACAGTCTTTCTCACACATGCCCCTTTTTTCTTTTTCTGTTTGTCATCACGCCACCCCACAACCACCCCCACTCCTACCCATGGGCTTCAGGGCTCTTGTTCATGGCCAGTCCCATTGAGGATGCATTGGTGTACAAAACTTTGGAGCCATCCAGCCAGCCCATGTTTGAGGATGTAGCTCAGAATAGCTACCTAGGTTTGTAGGCAAAAGTGTGTGTTCTGTAAATTGGACACATGCATTCCATTTGTGCTGTATATTCCTGTCAGTCTGTAAACTTGAATGTGATTCTAATGATAGTTCTTCTGGAGTTTGTGTAGAATTTGCAATTTTTTTATAGTCTAACTTCTCCTTTAAAGAGAGACAACTAATACTTCAATTCAAGTGTTAATATAATATATGCTTAAAATGAAGCCAAACACTTTAGGAGGCACATTATTTGATAAAGTAAATGCAAGTATTTATAAAATAAGACCCAGAAATCTTTATCCATAATTGTTCATTGTAACACTTGGATTTAATGTCTCTCTAAACTGGAGAAGTTAAGGAACCGCAGTAGGCATACACAGGTGCTTTTGTGCTATTTGTAGTGTGTAGTATCAGTGTTCAGAGTGTAGTCTGACCTTTGCATGTATATTGCTGAATGAAACTGTCTGTCTCTTGGTGGTTTTAAAATGATATTTCTGATAACGCCAAGCAATAAATCTAAGATTAAGGAGTCATACTACACACAGAATCAGGTAGCTGAATGAGTTCTTTGTACCCATAATACCTTTTCCTTTAAACAAACAGTAACATTTCCAATTCTGATAGTTGCATTGATCAAATAGGTATTGATTCCATACTACTACTACTAATCATTTTAAAAATCTGATATATTACCATACTTAGTTTATAAATCATGCCATCACAATGCAGAAGTCCATCCTTCTGCATCAACATCTTCAGCAAATGCCTCGCTAAATGAAAATAAACCAGTGTGCACACACCGCCAATTCCCTGTAATAAACTGTGTCACACATGTAAATATGTTGTTTTCAAAACTGTCAATAGACTACATGAATAAATCTCAATATATTTTATACATACATACACAATTTATTAGGAACCTTGCACATACACTTACTGACCCACTTTATTAAGTATTTTGCAGAAACTTTCAGGCTGTAGCACATAATTGGTCTGCTATTCAGTTTGTCAGCCCCCCTGTTACAAACAGCACCACTGCTGATGAGTTACTGTTAGACAGAGAGTGCCTCCTAAAAATATCCAGCCAACATTGGTGCTGTGGTCAAAAACTGATATTGACTGACATGGTAATGGCATGGCAGCAGGTGTTGTGCTGGTATGAGTGTAATAGGTTCAGGACTGTTGCTAGGAGTTTTTCAGTTCTGAGGGTGGTATTTATAATATATATATATATATATATATATATATATATATATATATATATATATATATATATATATATATATATATATATATATATATATATATATATATATATAAAGAGAGAGAGAGAGAGAGAGAGAGAGAGAGAGAGAGAGAGAGAAATCCAAAGATATTAGAGATATTCAAAACTGTACTATAGTACACAGTTTCCAGAGAAATGGAATGTTTTAGATAGTGGTCTTTCATCAGCTGTGCAAGCCATATGCTTCTGAATTATTAGATCATAACAAATCATGACATTCCTCCATGAGGTTCTAAAGAACCAAGAGTATAAATGAGTTCTTTTTCTTTGCGTTTCCTAATTTTATTGCTGCCATAGCAACAACTGGTATTACAAACAGATATGTCATTAAAGCAGTGCCCATTAGTATTAAAATTAAACTGGCTCCTATTACTACTAATACTCTTGGAACTTTAGAACTCCATGGAATGAATGTTTGATTTAAACATCTACTTTTTCATACATAAACTGGCTCCTCCTAATACTAATTAAAAAGCAGTTTGCTTGCACAGCTAATGAAGGACCTCTATCTAAAACATTCTGTTGGAGATTGGGAACAAGTTATTCATCATTAGCCACGCTAAAATATTTTTGACTGCCTGAGCACCTGTTGTCTCTCACAGCTGCATGATGAACCCTGAATTAACAAAAGTTTCCTTGTCTTTGTTCAGTAATAACCACTGCATGTTCAGTCATGTTGTTTTTGTTCAGTGATATTTCAATGATTTTGCCCCATTTTCCATCCCTTATCTATTATCATTAAACATCAGAAGGACAATATTTTATATAACTGAAGAAATATTAAAGTTTAAACTTCTCATGTATATATATATATATATATATATATATATATATATATATAATTTTTATTTTTTTATTTTTATTTTTTTTGAGAACATAATACGTTAGTCCCTGCATCACACCTGTCACCTTATAAAATAAAGCTTGCATGGTCATGCATGATCATTACATACATTTGACATAAAATCAGTGCCCAATCATTAGACACATTTTATCACTATAAGAATAAAATGACAGGCTAGGTCAACATTAATCTTTTGAAATCCACTTCCCCCTGCCCCTCCGAATTCTGGCACAGGCTTCTCTGTTGATTCAGCAAAAGGAATAATGAATAGGGGGGAACTGACATTTGTGGCTGGGGCACCAAGAGCAAATCACACTGGAGCTGTAGTTTTGCTGAAGAAAGACAACATATATCGACTAGTACCAGAACATATACTATGGGGGGAAGAACTGGCCTCCTCCTTTGGCTATTCAGTGACCACTGCAGACCTTAATCAGGATGGGTGAGATATTCTAAAAGATAATTACAGTCATGTTAATAATGGAGATTATATATTATAAAATTATATATGAATTATGCTGATGTTGCTTTTAAACATATTAATCAGCAAATACATCAGATATTGCTAATTTACTATATACAATTTCCTATATAGAACATAAGATTATATGAAAAATTGGTTTGTTTTATTACTTCCTGCTGTATGTTGAATAGACCACCCTTTCACTGTGTCCCACAGTTGGACTGATCTAATAGTGGGTGCACCAAACTTTTTTGATCGTAAAGCCGAGATTGGAGGTGCTGTGTACATCTTTTTAAACCCAGCCAGCCACTGGGAGAAGGCTCGGCCAATTCGCCTTAATGGCACCTATGACTCTATGTTTGGTATGACAGTAAGCAGTATTGGAGATTTGGATCAAGATGGTTATGGAGGTAAGGTGAACATTATACATGCTCTACTGATTTGTGAAGTATTTCAGTCTGTCCAGAATATTTATTTATTTATTGACCTATTTATTAATCCTACTGTTGTCCTGCTAACAGTTTGTTATATGTATTTTAAACAGATGTTGCTATTGGGGCCCCATTTGACGGAGCTGGCAAAGTATTTATATTTAGAGGTTCTGCTACTGGCATAAACACCAAGCCCTCTCAAGTTGGTGATCTCTACAGTGCTCTCCATCAATACTGGGACAGAAGTCAAAACAGTTGATTTTACTAACTGGGAACAAATATGATCATGGCCAGAAATATAAGAACCCTTGCAGTTATCCTTCTGATTAACTTGAATTGCACTAAATATATATTTTTTATCAATAATAATAATATTACAGTACTTTCTTTGTTGACTCAGAACTTAATATATTTAAGAAATGGTATGGACAATGCCACATGTAAAAAAAAGAAAAGAAAAAAAAATTATTCATATGTATTTTTGCATGTTGTATCCAAATATATTTTCACAATTTCTCTATCACTCATGCTTTTTGTTCCAGTACATTCACATATTATAGTATTATGTATAGTATGGAAAAGCACTGCCAAGGACAGTTGAGTCCCTCTGTGTTAGCATACAGTGGACAGTTTAGTGAATATGGAGGATATTGTTGAGGCCACATATGAGCGAAAAACCATACAGTAATGATTCTGCTGGCCCAATTGCCAAAGGGCGTGGAGCAGGATGCACATGCTCCCTCGATAAAGTGATACATTTATTAACAAAAAATATGAATAACGGTGACACTCATACACAACATTAACGACAGACATAATATACACAGTTAACTAAACACAAACTACAATAATGTTTAACACTGACTACATACAAATTTTAACATACAGCAGCAGACTAACAACAACCAACACAGTACACACACTAACAGAGGTTTAAATAGACAAAGAAATGCAAGAGGTTAAACCCCATGCAGGTGCATGCAATGTGTGCAATTATTTGTATAGCACCTTTCAAGAAACCCAAATTGAGGTCACAATGTGTATATGTCTATGCTCTGGGCTTTCTACCAGTCTGTAATTGCCAGTGTTGTACGCTATTGGCTGTTGGAGCAAGAGCATTACAACTAGCACTGCTAAAATTTAAAAAAATAATCAAGAAGTCTGGCTTAGTCATAAGAGTCCATCTGGACCACCAGGAGGCTGTTGCAGAATGAAGGACACTAAACAAATGTCTAGCTATCATGGATAATGCCTCACAGACCCTACAATGTTAGTTCTGAGCAGCACTACTTTATGCTCTTGAGACTCTTTGTACTATAGTACCATTTGATTTTTTTTTCTGTAACTATAGTAAGATAAACAATGGGTTAACATTAGCAAATTATGTTGCTACTGTTATTGTGCAAATGGAGAACCACTGCTGCATGATAACTACCTCTCACTGTACAATGGGCACAGGAACATTAAGCTCTCTGGAAATGATCTTCAGACAATTCTTTCCTCTTCTTTGTTTCTACATACTTGAAGTGATGCACACTGACACAGCACAGCTTTTCTCTTTAAACTGGTTAAAACTGATTTCTGTTTTGCTCACATCTCCAAAGATGTGTTTAATTACAAAGTAATCGAAGTTTACCTTCTTGAAATTCAACTATCTTTTATTATTTCTGAGGGGTGCCAACAATATTGTCCAGTCCAGTTTTAGAGTTCTGAGTCAAATAAGATCAGATTCAGCTGTTTTTTGCTCAGCTGTTTTGTATTGTTCCATTGCAAACAAAGGAAATGCACATGTAAAGAATAAGGCATTTTTATTTCAACAGTTTTACAGAAGAAGTGGTGCAATATCAGGAAAAACTGCAAGAGTGCCAATATTTCTGTTCAAGGCTGTAATGTACAGTCATGTTGTCAGTGTACAGTCTTGGTTTTAACCTTTGCTCTTTTTTTCTGCCATTACACTTTCATTTACTATAATAAGCCACAATCAATGGGCACTGTATCCATTATACAGCAAAACCATACTCAGGATATCAATTTTAGACTACCATTGCTCTGATTTCAATTTTTTTCTTTGGTTTTATTTTAATGTTTATTTTCTTCAAAAACTGCACATATCAGAATTACGTGCTGTTCTTCCTCCTACAAAACATCACTTATTTAATTAAAAACACTTATCTTGTTTATGGGACCTTTCTAGGTTAAATTGTCGATGAATTTGGATAAACAATTACAAATCATAGACCGTCTGTTGGCATGCAGAATTGTTTGGCCACCCTCTACCTTGTCCATCACTGGTTAGTTTCTGACCATAGAATCATTGCTGACCAGAAATTATTTGAGTGGTAGAGCATTGTCAACACTGCAGTGACACTAATTTAGATGTTGGATTAAAAGTAGTCCTCTACTCAGGAACTGACCTTTGATGAAGATGGTGGATGGCTAATAAATTAGGTATGGCCACACAGGTGTAATAGTCTCTAACCGAAAACCTACAAGGTGTTTCTAAAAATGTTTCCAATAAAATCTGTGATAGCTTTCTAATATATGTGCCTACTAACTGCTGGCTGATAGCAAAGACAAAATAAACAGGCTGAAACTAAGAATACCTGATAGTTCTGATATGTGAGCTGGGTTGATGTTGAGTCTAACTAATTAATATAACTGTTCAGACATCTGCCCCAACACTTAAGATAATCTGAAGTGGACACAAAAGTGTTATGATTTGAATACATATAACATATAGTTTGGGAATTAACTATAAATGAAAACTTGAGAATGTACCAACAATAACAGTATATGTAAATGTACCTGTATTTACTATTATTATTATTATTATTATTATTATTATTATTATTCACAGAATCCTACCTGCACTTAAAAAAAGACTTCATGAAAAAAATGCATATGAGTGGTCATAACTGAAAAAAGCCATGTCACATACTTTTACCTTTATGCCAATTTGTAAGATTTGAAACCATGTAGATGAAGTAAATAATGGTACATTGATCAGAAAAATCCTATAAAATATACCTTCTGTATTGTCACTCACCTGTCCATGTACTGTTGTTCCTCCATAGGTTCTTGATGGTTTAAATGCAGGTGTGTCACGTTTTGGCTATTCCATATCAGGAGGTCTAGATATTGATGGAAACCTTTACCCTGATCTAGCTGTGGGGTCCCTCAGTGACCAGGTGGTTATTTACAGGTAAATAATATCTACTAGTGCACCCTCCCTGACAAAATCTTAACTGTTTCAAGTTTCTTAACCTCTGAATCCTGACCTAAACTTGAATAATGGCACACTCTGAAGGGGTTGTGAGACAAAGCATAAAACAACTATATTTTTAAAATATTAATTAATAATAGAAAAAGGGCTTTAATTAGGGGTTAATCATTGAAGCTACTGAAACTGTAATACAGTTGTTGAAGTTTCTCTCCAATTATTTTTCTTATGCAGACCAATCTTAAGACACATGCAACTTAGTGCATAGGTTGTACTCCTTCATGATACTCAAGCAAGTGACAGAAGCCCAATCAACCTGAAGGAGTCACTACATTGTATTGGCCCTAGATTTTGACCAAATCTTCTACATCATAAGATCCTAAAATATTCTTTGGCTAAAATAAAACAAAAAAGCTTCAAGAACTTCAGTTAAATTCAGTTCACTTAGATTTTGAACTAGTTTTCTTAAACATTCTCCTGCAAATTTCATTCAGTCAAATTTGAGTCAGATGGTCAAACTAAGCCATACAAAAGTTATAGAATTAATTTTCATTTCTACAACTATTCGCCCACAATGTGGGGACAGTAGTTGATACAGTAGCTACTAAAGAGGAACTGAGGCCAAATTTCAGGAATCCTCCTGTGCAGCAACACCAAATTTGATATATACATACATCACATGACTGAGGTAGGCTACCAAAATTGGGGCACTGACATCAATGGGGGATGCTATAACATGCTAATCACTGTTTCTCAGCAACTGCTGATGTGACTGAATTAATATTTTGCATGATTTTTCTGTGGAACACCTGGTAGGAGGGTTCCTACAGATGATTTGGTAATTCCAAAAGCATGGCCTTTATTAATCATTAAGTTTCCAGTAGGAATTTGACAGGCTTCTGATTGAATTTGACAGGCTTTCCAAACCTTAAATAATAAGTACATTTAGGGACTCTAAGAAACTATACATTGTCACCACAATTACTAACAATTAATAACTTGAAGAAACATGTCAAATATAGTTGAAATGGCCTTGTGGAAAACAGTACCATTCTCAGTTCCATGTTAACTTGATGATTGCCACTTGTGGTTTAGATATAAAATGTGATCTTGATATAACAGTCAAATAAACAATAAATGAAAGCACAAATCCATTTAGAAACTCAGTTACCCAAGCTTTCTGTATCTTACATTTTCTGTATCCTACATCGGGTGTAAACAGCTACCCAAGCTTTCTGTATCCTACAGCATGTGTGAATTTTTGTTCTTCCAATTATGCTGTTTATAGTGTGTTACACAAGCAATTGTATAAATTATACACATTTAAAAACTAATTTGAATCCAATTATCATAATCAGTGATCTTTTTGTAAATTGAAATTGTTTGGTAACTTGTTGTTAACCGATTCTCTAATTCGTTTACTGTGTGACTTTTAGATCAAGACCAGTGGTCCATGTCATCCGGGACATTTCCATGGAACCTCAGGATATTGACCTGGCATTGCACAACTGCAAGGGGAGAGAAGGCATGTGGTATGTTTAAATTAATTTTCTTTACAGTTTAAAGAACAAATTGCATATATTTTCTTTACCTCAGACTACATAGTACAATTACTCTGAATGAAATTCTGTTTTCATTCAGTTATTAATAGGAAAAGACTATAGACCTGTTTGGTTGACACACAAATGAATCACTTGACTGATCTATAAAGTACAGAGGGCATACACTGAATATCCACCGAGGTGCCTCTTAAGCATTCTGATATAATGTTATTTGTGCTGACACTATATGCCCTTGGAATAAAATGCAAAACAGGAACTATAATTTGTCTCTAATTTATCCAATTACAATAATGTAGTCAACATTTTTTAAATGACTTTTTACTACATGTCCCTTAATCTCTTTCACACCCAGTGTGTGTGATCATATTTGCATACTATCTTGTGCTTTTCTAGAGTTTATTATTTTTTAATAAAAATGAAGGGTATATTTACAGCTTTTTACTCAGTGGTCAGTTTAGGAGGTCAAAGTATGAATTTTGAGATTCCCTTTATTAATATACAGATTGCTCATGTGCATGTTTTTTGATTGATAGTGTGGAGATCAAGGCTTGCTACACCTACACAGCTCACATAGACTCCTACACACCACATATCAGTAAGTTTAAAATCCTGATGTACATGACTTTTGGTATGTCTTAAAAACTGAAGAAAGAGAAAACAACTTAACACAATATTTTCTTGCACATTTCCCTCTAACTTTTATTTCAGCACTCAATGTGCATTTTGAAGCAGACACAGAGCGAAGGAAGTTGGGTCTGCCCCACAGAGTTCAATTCCTTGGACGGACTGCATCTGAACCAGAGTATGTTCATTCTGAAGAGATAGAACTGATGGGTCAAAAGCATCCAGCCTGCCAAACTTCCACCTTTGTGCTACAGGTATGAAGCCAGATAGATAGCCAAATGTCAAATCCTCATCATATCTTTACCATTTCACTGGAAGGTTGAAGCTTGTTTAAAGGCTAACAGTGCCGGGGCCATAAGCTAAAGCTAAGCATCAGTGCCTTTATTTCTGAACAGTACTGGTAAAATAATTGACCAATCATGTCTGATTTTCCTTAATGTACCTTCATATTTATACTCTTCACTTGCAGGAGAACATTAGGGACAAGCTGCGTCCCATTTCTCTTGCAATCACACACACAATAAAGAGGACCCAACATCACAGCCATGTCAGTGATAAACACTTGGGTTGGCTGAGTCCTGTACTGGGCATTAGCTCTTCAAATACATTTTATTCTGAGGTATGGATTCCTCTCCTGACATTTTAAGGGTGAAAAAAAGCTCATATTTTTAATAGGACTGGTTTTAGAGAGAATTATTGGTCTGCAAACTAATTCTTTGCATTCAGTATGTGTAAAAATGGCTCTCATAGCAGTTGGAAGCAGTTTTTTGGGGGGTTTTTTTGCACCAAAATCACATTTAACTTAAGCCACTGGTGCCATAGTATTGCTGTTTACACTTGAAATTTGTTTATTCTACTATATGCATTTGGTTAAAGCTACCGTAACCAATTTTGTAGTTTTTCCTAACTTTTGACACACTTAGCCAAAGTAAGAGTCCATATTGCCTTAAAGCCCACACCCTATATCCAAAACTTTCTCTAAAAACACACAACTATTTAGTGATGCATATCAGGATAGTGTATCCAAAATGTTTGTTAAAGTAGCTTTAACATTCCTGTTTTTTGTCTCCCTTCTTTTTCACCAGGTTAATTTCCTTAGAGAAGGTTGTGGTGATGATAAGATTTGCCAGAGTAACCTGAAGCTTAGCTACCAGTTTGGCATAAGAGCCCCTATTTCGGTTCCCTTTACCCCTTTGCCACTGTAAGTCTCTTTTTCCTTGTGTAAAAAAGCCCACTATTCTGACCAGTTTTAGATGTTTCAATAAATGTTTGGCTTATTCCTTCTTCTGTGTATTTGGTCAATGTATTTTATCTGCTTATCTCTGGTTTTGGAAAAGAGAGCTTTTTATGGCTTTCTCACAGCTACTTCACATTCTCCATGTCTCCTTTGTTTATGTACACAGAGATGAGGAAGGAGTTCCAGTGTTCTCACTGTCAGATCAAAAATCAATAATGCTGGAGGTCATAGTCACTAACATACCATCTGACCCTGAGAACCCACAAGAGGATGGTGATGATGCACATGCTGCTCAGTTGTTTGTTACTCTGCCAAACACCCTATCCTACTCTGGCTTCAGAGGACAGCAGGTAACATTGTAACATTCCAGAAATAACAGGGAACATGATATTGTATAGCAAATTCCCAGTAGACAATATTATAGACATTTCTTACTATGTTTTGTGTTGCATTGTTTTTTATGTTTTTTACACTGATCAAATAATAAGGTGTTTTAGTAAAAACAGAAAGTGCTTACATTTTTCTGATTTCATCAGTAGAGTTGCTTAAAGACTTAAAAATACCAAAGACAAAATGTTAAACAATGGATGCATACCAATTACAGACAACATGATCTCTCCCTCCTCAAGAAAGGGAACATAGTGCTTGAAATGGACTGGTGCTCAGCAGTTCAGTGAGCCAACAATTCTACATTGCAAACTTTAAAGTTCCTTGATTTTCTCTTACATGTTATTGCTGGAATCTTGTAGCTCATGTTATTGTTGGAATCTTATAGCTCAAACCTATTCAAAAAAGGGTTTAAAAAATGTGAAAATGTTTCCTGCTTTCATCAGTATATTCTAAACCTGTGAAATTATATTATCTTCTGACATTACCCACAGTACAGTGAATATACCTCTTATTTATGTAATTTGTAATTTGTGTAAATTATGATGATGATATCTAGCAAAGAAAGATAAGACCTGTTGTCATGGGGGATGTCACATGTACTTTGTCATGATAACCATTTTGTGTGTATTTTTTGCAGGTTGTGTGTCAAGCCAATCAAAATGGCTCCCAGGTGGAGTGTGAGCTGGGAAATCCTCTCAAAAGAGACACTGTGGTACACTAACATAAATGTTTCACACATTTTATATTGGATTTTGGCATAATATACACATTAAGGTTTCAGGCTTTTCTGATCATAGATACCTACATTCAACCTACAACAGTTAGAAGAAGATACAATATTGGACTTTTGCAGTAGACTCTGTATGTTGTTTAACATTTTTCTTTAGCTAACATTTCTTATTATCTTTTAGCTGAAATTCTACATTATCTTAAGCACTTCAGGGATCACAATTGAAACTACATCTTTATCAGTATACCTCTTGATGTCAACGTAAGTTTTTTCACTTTGACTTTAAAAACTCTTTGGCTTACAACCAACCATTTTAAAGGCCCTTTTCAAAGTTAGTACAAAACATTTGTGCAAAAAATTATTAGAACTCAGCATTATTTATGAGTGATTTTATTACATGCAGGAGGTAAACTGGTTAGGTTTAAAAACCATGTTACACCACAACAAACTATCAACAAAACTTCAGTGTCATCTAGGAAGTTATGAGGTGCTCTCTATACTACCAGTGGTACCACAATTTGACAACCACTAGGCAGTTGGTGTCAAGTAAACTGAAAAGCCACAGGGAGACTGCTGTGAGTCAATTTCAAAACCATCCTCTTTTGTTTTGATACATTACTTCAGGATATTTTTACTGGTCACACTGGAAAAATTAAACAAGTCAAATCTAATATAAAAAAGCTGATGAGTTGCAACACCATGGATGCTTCATAGTAACCCACATAAACAAAGCTGAACCCCATTTTAATTTTTGATGTCCAAAATGTTCAAATAAATTACTGGTGCTTGGTACAAAAACAAATAAATTACTGGTGCTTGGTGCAATATTTTTTTTTTCATTTAAGTAACCAGATAGCTATTATAAAATCAGATTTTTTTAAACTATAAAGTATGTTGGGATTGCAGTCCATTGTTTTTAACATAAATGGTTCTCTCACACACAGAATAAGTGAGCAGCCTGGTATGACCACAGTCACAGCATTTGCAAGAGTGGTGATTGAGCTACCTCTGGCAGTCAGTGGGTAAGCACATGATGTTTACCTACCAGTTCATCTTTACTAATTTGCTGTGATCAAAATAACTTTGAATTTGTCTATAAAAAGATCTAGCTTCATCCATCAAATATAATGTTTTATCTGTCACTGTGACCCTTAGAATATGATAATTATTTTTATTGTGTGGGCTTCAGTCTGGCACAACCTCATCAGTTATTCTTCAGTGGAACAGTGAAAGGAGAAAGTGCCATGGAGACTCTGGATGACGTGGGTAGTGAAGTTCAGTATGAATTCACGGTAAGATCAAAAGGTCCATACTAATATGGTGTCAATCTTGCCTATCATTTGAATTTACCATTCACATAATAACCTATTATTTCTATACATATTGTTTCTATCCAGGTCTCCAACACTGGGCAGTCTGTTCAAACTCTTGGCTCTGCCTTCTTGAACATCATGTGGCCTCATGAGTTGGCTAATGGGAAATGGCTGCTGTATCCTTCGAGCTTACATATTGAGGGTCAGCCACACACCCACTGCACCCATAATTCAGCTCTTAATCCACGTGGTCTGCACCCCAGTGAACTAAATTCAGCACTTCTCAAGGTAAAGAGATTAAACCACACTAAATTAATTTGAATGTATTGCAATGCTAATTTCACACTCTTGCCTTGCATATGCATATAAATTATGTTATATTAAAAAGGTTAATGATGCAAAAAATAACAAATGCAAAAATGGCTGCTGCCTTGCTTTAGTACTACATTTCATGGCATTTCTATTTGTTCATCATCACACCCATCAGCATTTCACCCTGCAGCATTCAGTGAGCAAACAGAGTATCATGTTTTGAAAACACCAGTGGCATAAATAGAAACAAAACCAGGGCTCTTGTGCAACACAAGTTTGTGTTGCCTATATATAACACTAAACTGAGGCTAAAGATTCTGAGATGATACTAACCTGATACTAACCTGAACAAATAGTGTGCTAATTTTCTGTAGGCTTCTAAATGCTGTAAATGCGTAGGCTACTAATTTTGTAATGTAAAGTGCAAGCCATTTTTTCAACTATCAAATTTCTTTTTTTGTGACAGGGGCAGTTATAAGTACTGGCAACATTAAATTTTACTCTTCTTGATTATACAGCTATATCTGTAGGGTTGTTCATCATCCATATTGAGCTACAGTACCACTAGGATCATAGACAAATTAATACAGCTAGGAGCCACTGAGAAGCCTAGCTGCAGCATAGCTCCTGGTGCATGTATTTTGAATTTTAATTGTGTTTCCAATTTATAAGTGTCAGTATTATAAATTAAATATTTTATTTAAAAATCATAAGTCACATATTTTAATGAAGTTTTTTAAAAAACTATATAGAATTTTCATAAGGCTTTATTTCACTTGCAAATTAAATTACATGACTTAATACCCCCCCGCCCCCCAAAAAAATCAGTATATGCGTTCGTCATCTTTTAAACACACTACACATAAGAAAACATATGTTTACAGTGAGGATTGAAGCTTACTGATTTTTTCTACTTGCCAAAGCCATCAAATATGACTCTACATGGATAGTGTAGCACATTTAATTGATTACAGAGATTACAGACATTCCCCAAGAGAACGCACAAAGCTCTTTACATGACAGCTGTAATGTAGCAGTTAAGTTAGTTTTCTTAGACTGGATATTCCTGTTCATAAAGGCAACTGCATTAAAGAACAATCAATACAGACATAAACTATACTATAACTATATATATCTATAGTTACTACATCTATATTTTAAACAGCATAAAATGTTTAGTTGGCTTAGTGACAGGTATAGGAAGAGAAACATTTGTACAATTATCTATAGGACTGCAGTTTTAGCTAATTAACAGGGCCTTTTGAAGTAAAATGATATGTAATAGATTCTCTCCTCTTACAGGGTGCTATAGGTGGAATAGAGATGGTACAAAAAGTGACACCCTATTAACCAATTGTAGCAGTCAATTTAACAATCCCAATAAGCAGTGCAAAACTGCAAACATCAAATTTGTCCATGAATTGAAATCATATACAATTATGAAGAGTCCTAAATTAATCATGGATGGACCCAGCTGAAGTGATTTATGTTTGTTTCTTTTGAGGAGGCCAGGAGAAAGACCCGCTCTCATGCAGAGGAGGAAGGAAAATCCATTACCAAAAGCAAGGTAGTGGACAACATTACTCCAGCTGTGGCTGCATCTGACAAAAGGAAGTCTCTGAAATTGGTAAGAAGCAAAGTCACAACTTACAGTAGTGTGTACATCAAGTTACACACTACTCTGCGGAATCAGAGTATATAATTTACTTCTGTGAGTGTAAGAATTCAGCATTGTTTATTACAACAAATTTTTAATTGTTTGGTTTAATGTTTGATTCTCTCTCACTCAATTTTTTTGCACTCCTCTTACCATTTTCCATTATAGCTTTTACAGCATCACACCTGGAAATATTGTACTTAATGTCACTTGGTCAAGGGGAGTGTAAGGTCATCAATTTCCCTCAACATTTTTGAAAAATTAGGTTTATTAATGGCACATGGGTACCCACATGAAGCCTGTTATAAAAAGTTACATTTGAATTTGCAAAGATATACATGTTTCTTATTGTAACATTGAGTGGTAAGGAGGCGGACATGTGCAGAGAAGATTTAATAGGGGCAAATCCAAAATCAGAGTTGTTAAGACAGTCCAGGGTCAAGGAGCTGACATGGAGAGCACGGGGATACATGACAAACGAGACAAGGGATAGAATACTCTAGTAACAGCGACAAGAACTAAATGCACAGAAGCACAAAGGTAGAGCAGGCTATAACAGACTAGCAAACATGGAGGCTAGGATGACAAAGGCATGAGTACAAAGAAACAACTATTAGAATAAACATACATTCAACCATCAATGAACAGCAAAACACTGGGATCAAGACAGGGTTTAAATAAATGAACTTAAGACTAGAAACAAGGGGCAGGTGTGGAAAATTAAACGAGGGTAGGAGAAAACTAAACTAAAAGGTACACAAGACGGAAAAAACATGGAACATGGAATCTGGGAGGGACTAATCAAGACAGTACCCCACCCCAAAGTACGCAACACCGTGGTGCACAAATACAGGGACCATCAAAATCAAAAACAAAATCAGGACTAGGACGCTACACCGATAGCAGCAAAACGGGCAAGATGCGGAGCAGGGACAGGACCCAGACAAGACACAGGAGCAGACAGGCCAGAAACAGGAATCAAACACGGGACATGAGGAGCAACGGGCACAGGGACAGAACACAACTTGAGCAAAAACAAAACCAAGCAACAGAGAAGGCAAAAACAGGGCAGTAGGAGCAGGCAACAGTGGAGAAACAGGAGGCATACCAGGGGCAGAGGCAGCTGGAGGGTTTCGAGGAGCAACCGCTGGAACAAGTCTGGCATGAGGCATGGGGATAGGCATGGCAAGAGGCAGAGGGGCTCGTGGAGTGACTTCCACTCCAAGAACAGGAACCATTGGGGCACGGCAGCGGTCATCAGAGGCGGTGGGTCTGGGAGGTCCAGAGGCGCAGCTACAGTGCTCAGCGGCAGGCTTGGAGGCTGGTCTAGAGGCTTAGCCACAGGAACCGGCTCAGGACGGACGGCTTCTCTCACGCCGGGAACAGGAACCGGCTGAGGATGGGCGGTATCTCTCACGCTGGGAACAGGACCAGGACGAGCGACTTGTGGGATAGCCACGAGCACTGGTGGGGTGACCCTGGAGGAACAGACTCAGAACCCTCTCAGCAGCTCCCAAAGCTCACGCGAGTGATAAGGAGCTTGAAGTTGCGCTTTAGTGCGATCGAGTACCAAACCATGGATTGTCTGTGCAATCACTCTGCCTATTCACCTCTTGCGCTGCAGGCCACTCCTCCCTGCAGCATTGGTCAAGACGGGCAGCTTCATGGCGCTTACCTCAGATCACATCATCAGCAAAATAAACGTGATCCTGCTTTTTCCGGGAACGACGAGATACACGTGTACCTGCAGCACCAGGGGATTTTCTGTCTCTGGTTTGATGATGCCGAGACGTAACGAACTTGGACTGTTTGGAAACAGCCGGAGTTTCGTCCCAGCAGAACAACCACCTCCTAGAGTCTCACTCTCCCACTGCAACCTTGTTGGGCTGTTCGTTCTGTAACATTGAGCAGTAAGGAGGTGGACGCGTGCGGAGAAGAGCGAGATTTAATAGGGCCAAATCCAGAAACAGAATCATTAAGGCAGTCCAGGGTCAAAGAGCCGACACAGACAGCATGGGGATACATGACAAATGAGTCAAGTACTAGAATACTTGAGTAACTAAACAGTGACGAGAACTAACCACACAGAAGCACACAGGTTAAGCAGGCTATAACGGACTAGCAAACACAGAAGCTAGGATAACACAAAGGCATGGAGTACAAAGAAATATAACCATTAGAATAAAATATACATTCAACCATCAATGAACAGCAAAACACTGGGGTCAAGACAGGGTTTAAATACATGAACTTAACAAGACTAGAAACGAGGGACAGGTGTGGAAAATTAAACGAGGGTAGGAGAAAACGAAACTATGGAATGGAACTAAAATACACAAAACAGAAAAACACGGAACACGGAATATGGGAGTGACTAATCATGACACATGATTCAAGCAAAAGAAATAATGCTTCACTCTTAAGCGTGTATAATATATAATCCACTAGGTAACCTATAATTAACCTAAATAAAAAGAATATTTCTCATTTGTGATTTGTCAAGTTTAGTTGCTAATTACAGTCAGACACAGAGACCTTGTTTTTATTTTGTCATAGCAACTACAAGTGATAGCTATCAAGATGTAATCACATTTTAGTCTGTCTTAAAATAAACTGCTGACATCAATTTTAGCAGCAGCCACTTATCACAGCCACAAGGCTAAAAATATTCAGCAAGGTCAAACAGTAAGTATTGCGAGGCATTCCAGAGTAAAATATTTTTGGGCTGTGATGGACCACTTTTTTTACAGGACTGCCTCCTGGGCTCTACACGTTGTGTGCTTTTCCAGTGTCCACTACACAGCTTCACTGGGACAAGCATATTTAAGGTCAAAGCCCGCTTATGGAACAGTACTTTCATAGAGGTAATAATTCAGCTCCTTTTACTTATCATTGTCTAATCACTGTTCTACGTTTGACCAGCTACACCACAAAATAGTAGACATCACCCAAATGTTTGTATCTCTCTCTCTCTCTCTCTCTTAGGAGTTCTCCTTTGTCAGTGTGCTGGAGCTGTTGGTTAGAGCCAACATCACTGTAAAGTCAAGTCTTAAACATCTTGTGCTGAGGGATGCTGCTGCACAGGTAAAGTATACTCTCTGTCACACACACACACACACACACACACACACACATAATAGACTTAAGTGTGATTTGTTTATGTGAAACTGTTTTTTCAGTATTTCTCCAACAATCTTTAGATGAGACAGACTTACAAAAATTATCAAATGGATTTTTAATATCCAGAAGTATTTGTTCATAATGTGGGATTATGGTTGATCATGAAGACACGAAACAGGAAGTGGGAAATAATGCTTTTGTATATTGTAACCAAATCTGATATACATATATGCAACTTAAGGAAGCCATAAAATTGTGATTTATGTTTATAAATAGAAGGTGCTGCAATAATGATATATAAAACCACATAAACAATAATAATAATAGTAATTTATACTTGTAACATGCTTTTCTTAGACCCAAAGTTCTTCATGCATAAATTTAAAGCAAGACAACATAAAACAAAGCAAAGAAATAAAATAAGTAGGTATTAACATACACAAGCCATGCAGAAAAAATAATAGGGCATGAGAACAATGCATAGCTAGATAAGGCCCCCCAAAATAACACATTACCTACACTGCAAATATTCCAAACATTTAATAATAAGAATAAGATTTATTACCAAAGAGAAGAAGTTGGGGATGGTTTATGCAGTAATATTTAAATCAGTTAAGACACCTCAGATATTCCAAGCCACTTTTCTAACTGATCCAATAGAAAGGTTTGGCAGCACTACAGTTCTCTTTCATTTACCACAGCAGAGGTCCAAATAGGGCTCAGCCTATTAATACCCACAACCTGGTGAGAGTTCTCAAAAGGATAACACCACCAGCCACTACTTGGCTTATCTGCGACAATAGTGCAGTCAGCATGGAAGTGTAACAAGCAGGGATGCTGTCATTTGCTAATACTCTACTGACTTTCCCCAGAGCTATTTATACAATAGGATGCCCCTTTAATCTCCTACTGCACTTGCACCCTCTATCTGGCATAATCAAATAAATCACTTGATGGCATTGAATATTCTTAAAATACAGTACATCTATCAATACAGAATTACTTAGCACTAATAAAAAGTACCTGCTTACCAATTTTCAGTTGTCTATGTGCAACCGTTTGCCAGAAATCCCATGCTGAATACACCATGTTTTTTTGGTAAATTTCCACAACAATCATGCATGTGCTCTTAAATGGCTTTTTAATGCTTCCGGTGTAAGATAACTTCAGATTTTGTCATAGAACATTAAATTACCATCAAAGCAACTGCAAGACATGTTTAAAAAGTATATAAGGTAAAGTTCTTTATTGGCTTGCTCACGTTTTTGTACAAACACACGCATTTGTGGAAACAGATTGGCAGCTGTTTCCACAAATAGAGGACGCTTAGACAAAAACATACAAACTTCACATGCATGCACACAGCAAAACATTGCTTGTGCATCATAATCAGATCAAGTGTAGTGCATGCATGTGAAACTGTTTGGCAAATCTAATGCAGTCATGGATATTGTTTTTAGTTAATCATTTGATCACCAATACCTTTGAACATCATGGAAAGGAAGAGGCTTATTTTAGCTGAAGTTTGTGTGGAGTTGTTTGGGTGCAGTTATGAGCTGGAAGATGAGAGACAGTTCAGTGGCTTCTAGTATGGAGTAGGTATGATATTTGCATAGCAAATCACTGGATGTTTCCATTCACTGCTGGACAAATTTTTTATCCTGCTAAAAATTGTTAGTACAAATGAGAAAGAATATTTTACCCAGCATAACCTATATTCTTTTAGCCTAATAGCAATGAAGCTAATTGCAATGAAGCTAGTATTGTTTAGCCTTTAACAATGAAGCTATAATGAAGCTAATATTGTCTTTTAGTAAGTTGTCGAACATTGTTGTGTTTTTGGCACACAAAAAAAAATCTTGCACATTTGATATATAGTGACTGATGACTTTGTGTGCACTTTGAAGATGTATAAGACACCTAGTGGAAAACACTGTGTAGCTCCTGAATAATTCTATGTATATGCTCAAAATTTACTTTATTTGATAAGTCCCTGGTGAATCAGCACATGTAGAGCATGACTGAAAATGAATCTCCAGCATCCAAATACACATTATAAACCCCAAAAATAAAAAATGTTTTTTTGATATTTTCTTCTGTATCGAATGAGCTCAAATAGAACCTAAATGATGGAAAAATAAGCTTAGATGTGAATTGATGTCTTGGCTCAAGTGTCTACTTTAATTTGAATCCTGAATGATCCTTCTGCTATGTGTAAAATTTCAGATAACTAGTGTTAAATTGAACAAGTACAAATCATTCAAAAATGTGCATAAATCTGAATGTGCTCTTAGGGGTTTTTAATTGATTATGTAATCAGGTGACTTGAAAACACTACATCTGTATTAGAATAGAGAGAGTTAATCCCTAAACTGCCACAGAAGGTTGGAGAATGAAAAAAAAAGCCTATCTTGAATTTAAGGATTTGCAAAATCAGTTTGTTTTAGAAAAATGACTGGAGGAAGGGAAGACAGTTCTACATAGCAAAGCAAAACCATCACAGTTGCTTTTTTAAAAATGAGAATGGAATTTTTCATATTAAAAAAAATGTTTTGACCTGCATAGTCTACTGATTTTATTGAGTATAAACATCAATAAAGCATGTTCTGCAATGCATTAACTGCAAAAATTGGATGCGGCTATTCTGCTATTTTGACGAGAATATTTGCCTGCCTGGCACACTGCAATTGTGAAGTAACAAATTATTGTTAAATAAAAGCCCATGTGCCAGATCAATAATTGTAATGAGTGCAACAGGGCAAGGAGCAGAGCAAGGTCTCGATGGAGACAGAGGTTTATTGATACACATTTACCACACCAGCACTCATATAGAACACAAGTAGTGAACACAAACATGGGCACTGATGAGGTGAACAAAGGATCAAACATGAACATGAACAGGATCAATGACTGACTATAATGCACACACTAACAAGGGTTTAAATACATACAAACATGACAAGACTAAATTGATGTGGGTGTGTGCTTAATAACATAGGCATGGTTACAAATGAGACACATTCAACAAAGAACTCCCACTGCATGTGGCGGGCCATACCACGTGACCAGTGGGAGCGTTCCGTGACAATAATCAAAGTGTTTTGAAGGCAAAATAAACCTAATGGGTTCAGACCATAATCAATGTCAAAGTAACAAGACAGTTTAGAAAATTATGCGCTTCCTCAATATGTTTCATGTTATATAATAGTGCATTTCCTCAATACCTTTTATTGTGTAACTCCTTTTGCCTCCTAAGGAAAGGTTTTTAGGATTTTTTTAAGCCTGAATTCTTTGGGTATGGTTCTCACAAGATAACTGTATTATCAGTATTGCTTAACCACCCTTATTTTAATCTATATTAAAATTACTACCAAATATATACTGGTATACCTAATGAGTGAGTGGATTTATGCCATTGAAATGTGTGAAATGTGCCCTCAGGTATCAGTGATGATCTATCCCGAACATGGACCCTCAGACCAGTACTCAATCCCTTGGTGGATCATTCTCATTGCGTTCCTGGCTGGCATCCTGGTCTTAGCATTGTTGGTCTGCATCCTTTGGAAGGTAGGATATCACTTAAGTTCCTTTCCCTGGTCTTATTTCTTTTAATGAACAGTGTTGACAATGGGGTACTACAAAAGATTGTTCCCTGCTCAATTCATTATTACATAAAACACACCAAAAAAGCATGTTATTATATTAAAGACATTTTTTGTATCTGTGGTTAAGGTTATATTTTATAGGGTAGATGGGTATGTGTGTGCTTTAAGTAGGAGATATTTGGCAGCATAGATTTCCCAGGCATCCCTTCCTTCCCATGCCTTCTACACTTTAACATTATTTTTCTCTCAAGCATTTCCATTTTAATTTTCATCTAATGTCTTTAGTGTTTCTATAATTACAGTTTTTTTGTCATCTGTACATCACTTTCCCCCTTTTGTTCTCCTTACTGTCTGCATTTTCCTTCTTTCTTATGCTGTGTATTCCTTTTCAATTACACTGGATATTTTCCTGGATGCTGAGGCAGTGTGGCTTTTTCAAGCGTACAGAGAGGCATCCGGAATATGAGACAGAATATTATCGTGCTCACCTCCAGCTTCAGCCTTCTGAAGCTGAGAAGCAGGCCGTCGCGCTCCAATAGGCCCCTGCCATTCATCCTGTTGACTCCGTCCCCTCTGCTGAAGCGGTAAAGCCGCACTCTAGCTTCAAAAGACTGCATCTGATTTCCTAATTTGAGGCTCTGTTTGTGAACCTTTGAACCTGTGAATTGGTTTGCTTAGGCACATGGCAAAAAGCCAAAGAATCAAATGAACTTTAAAAATAAAGAAAACAAAATGCATAAAATATATTAAAAAAAAACTAGATGAAACCTTTGCAAAAGGTTCTTTAGGTATTATCAAAAGATTTAATACCTTTCATGACTGCTTACTAGTCATCAAGTCATTGGCACAGTGTTCTTTCACACTCAATAATGATAATTCAGACCAAACGTTTGTTCTTAATGAGATTATCTTTTATCATAACAGCAAAGTATAATAAATGAGGATTTCTTCTGATATGTATGCTAATAAACACAAGGTAGATGTGTAAATAGCATTAAAGGGTTCTTTAATTGTATTTTTGCAGTCCCATGTGTACTTTTTTCAGATTCTTATAACATGTACTAAATACATGTGACATTTCTCCAGCATTACTAGCATGAAACGCTTCCAAAAAGTCTGGTGTTAATTTCATAAAACATATACAGCATATGCATTACCAAACATTTATAAATTCCATAATGTATACTAGAATGGATTGCTTCTAAAAATGTATTGAATGTATAGAATATACTGCTTCATGCTGAATATAGTGTATTCAACACCACGCAAGACTGAACAACACACCAAATAGCTAAATGAAGAAAACTTGAGAGGATGACACAGAATAGCAGCTAATTACCCAAAACTCATGCCCATGAGTTTAGGTATTGCACAGACTATTAATCTGGGATTATGCTTGCTGCTTTCAAATACATAAATTATTTGCATTTTAATTGAATTATGTGCTTCCTAATTGAATGCAGAAGGAAGTGTCCTTCTGTAGTCTATTAAAATATACCTTCTGAGCAGACTGGCTATTTCTGCCACTTACATTCTAGCTTTCACATAGTTTTGATGAGCATCTGAATATACTCATTGTACCAATCTTCTTTTTTTCTTACTGCAGTCTCTTTACCTAAAGTATTCTGTCATATTAAATATTATCATATTTAGCTGGAGAGATTAAAGCAATTGATAAATCTGGAAGGTTTTGAATAAAATTACTATCTTTGGGGGATATGATGATATGCTATAGTAAAACAAATTTGCAGTTAGGCATAGATTTTAGTGTTATGTGACATGGTTATCACCAAACACCTCTTCCATTATGAACCAATGAACCAAACCACAGTTTGGAAAGGAGGATAGGAGCAGAGTGGTAGCTTTCTTAGTTTAATTCTAGATAGTAACATGATATCTGTATTTGGGAAATCAGAGAAAGACCTTTCAGAGTAATGCATTCATAAATATAATAAGTAAAAATGTATATGATGCATATGGCCATATAAATGTGGGCTATAGAATATGAAAAGGATTTTTTCTTGTCAGCCTATGAGAAAATGGTTAATTTCTAGGGCATTGTTATGTTATTAACTGTGGCCAGAAATGTAAGAAAAAGAAAGAAACATGCATTTGTGATGTACATTAACTACTTGATGAAAAACGTGTCAGTTATTATTCAGTAAAGCAAAAGTTTACTTATGTATTTTTCAGGAAATCATTGTTATTGTGTCATTATGTAACACATTTTATACCATAAAAGTCATGAAAATGAGCTGCCCATGAGCAAAATGCATATATTTTTTTATAATGCAATTTCTTTTTATCACTTGCAAAACATACATGGAGACATGGCTTACACTGACACCAAAAGTCAAAATTAAGTCAAGCATATGATTAGTAATGAGTAGGTTTGTGTGAAAACACTGGGGGTTAGGATAGATAGGAATGTTGTTCTCTGTGGTTCTGGTGCTATGTCAAAATGAAAATTAAATGAATAATAATCTCCTAGGATTATTATTTTATCAATAAAGATAACCAAATATGATAGGAAATCAACAAACTCCTGTAAGAACTCAGAGCAAGGACCTATAAATAGTAATTGGTGAGATGGCTAAGAAACCAGCAAAAGCTATCTTTTTTTCTGCTTTTTCAACTTGATTATATCTGATAAGATGTTTGCTGTCTTGGAGAGTAAAATCTGATGCTTATCTGAGCTACTTAGTGTGCCTAGGTTTTAGTAAAATGAGTAATTTCACAAATATGACACTTTTCGATATTGGATACACACATGACTAGTGTAAGTTTATCAATGTGTGCATGCGTGCTGCTTTAGAGGACAGATGCATTCACATTACCGACAGATATAGGTCACATGCAATTATGAATGTAAACCGATAAGACCTGCAAAAAATGATTTTAACAAATAATTGGAATTGAACCATGTTGCTTTTAATGTATATGTAGCCTTTGTCTATTAAACGCTGATTCTGATTTAGAAATATCACTATCCTTGCTGAATTCACTACTAAAAAATATACATCCTCCAGCTGTGGTTAAACAAGTCCACAAAAATCACACAAATTTTATGCATACTTTAATGAACAGATGATGAGGTGTTTCTGTAGTCAGATTATTGGCATGTGTAAGAAGTCACATGAGATAACCCTACCCATGATTACCTTGATGACCATTTATAAATGTCTGTATATATGTGCCTATAATAGAGAGGAAAGAAAAATCTTAAGGACCACACTTAAGGATGCTTAATATTCTTAGATAGGTTTAGGATTGTGGTTAGGGCTAAAGGCATCGCTGTCTGCAGATGAAGGCAAAATGCATTCGATTAAGTTAATGTCACATCAGAATTTGATTCTATTTACATTATATTGTTTGGCAAATACATTTACATCACATTTATTCTTCAAATTATAAAAAAGAGATATGTACAATGTTAAAAAAAATCCAGAATGTTACAACCAGCTTCAATCAAATAAGTATGCATTCATGGATACTAGCGACTGTGACATGCCACTTCTAAAACTGTTTTGCTTTTGTTCCAGGATTACTATTTTAGAAAGCTGTGTCTTTATTGCTGCTTAAGCAGTAAATTAAATGTAATGTTCTTATCTATCTGCACCTTTTCTCTGCCTCTCTTCACCCTCTTTTCTGTTTCCCTCATTTTTTCTTTTTAATGTACACACTATTTTTTTTCCTTCCCTTTCTTTTTCTTTCTCTCAGTGTGGTTTCTTCCAGAGGGCCCATTATAAAGATAAAGTGCCTCAGTACCATGCTGTGAAGATCCCACGGCAAGAACGCTCTCAATTCCAAGACAAGAAATCCATAATTTTACACAAGAAGGAATGGGTAACCCATTGGAGTGATGGCTCATCTTGATGTACTGAAAGTACCTTCTTTCTTTGATTCCAACCACAGTAGACTTGGCACAAAAAACTTCCAGGGTACACAAAACATGTTGCATTACCAAGGCGCTTTACATAGCATTTTAAGACACTACAGATATTTAACTATTAATTTACATATTCAAATTTTCAGTTTTCAGTTAAGGAAAAGGAAACAAATACCAGTTCATACAAAAAGGACTTCAGCAGATCAGTTATTTGTCATTTAGCAATAAATGCTATAAGATGGTATAAGAATTATAATATGTGTCACGGCCCGAGTGTCACAGGGCATTGAGCAGGACACAGACACCTTAAACGATGTGAAACATTTAATAACATAAAACATAAAGGACACTCATGGCATTCACACATAATAGCACTAATAGACAGGATTACACAAACAGTATAAACAGTAACAACGACAACATAAAATGACATAAATGCTGGGTTACATTAACAGTAGCTACACACTCATTGACACTAACATTCAACAATGATGCTAACAATGACCAACAATGAGGCCCACACTGACAGTGATTTAAATAAATAGACATACACTCAACGTTAACCCCGTGCAGGTGCGTGCCATCATAGACGGCATGGCAACAAACGTAAAGTCCCCTGCACGCAGCAGGCCATACCATGTGACTCGTGGGGGGGGGAAAGCATTCCATGACATAACCCCCTCCCAAGGGGCGAGGCTCTTGACGCATCCAATTCCAGGACAGCAAACCCCAGGCCGCCGTGCACCCACACAAAACACAACATGGCAATGCCCGGTGCCCACCCAATACAAGGCAAGCCAGGTGCCGCCACCAAGGTAGATCTCTTGGCAGGAGGGAGAAAGGCAGCTTCCCTGCCTCTCTCAGGACAGTCTGGTATGCTTCTAGTGACGTTGCGCCTGAAAACACATAAGACGCACAAATACATACAAATAGAAGCGCCTACACACAGAAACATAAGATACTGTGACGTAGCTCCCGCTATCAGCCCCAAATGTGTCCTTGGCCTCAACGGACATGCGGGGGTGCACGTCTGCCCCGGCTCCAGACGTGCTACATCCCCTAATGGTCCTTCTTCCACCAGCTGCTCTAGGAGCACCCCAGAGGCTGTCTGCCTCCGAGGTGAGTCAGACCATGTGACTCATGGGGGGGGGGGGGGAAGCAATCTGTGACAATATGAAATATTAAACATTGTATAAATACCAATGTCCAAAAAGTTTAGAAACTGAATGCCTTCGCCTTGACATACATGGTGTACTGAAAACAAATGTGTATTTGAGAAACTTTACACATTCAGTATTCTAAGAAGAAAATCTGACATTCATCAGACTACAGTTCTATACTTCTGAATGTTAGTTTTTCTTCTTAGAATTTATGTATTTAACCAAAAATGCATTGCAATTCTTTTTTAAACTCTTATAGCAATGTGAACCTCAAAAATTAATGCTTAAGTGTTTATTGGTTCTGTTGTATTTTAGGTGTAATTTCTGATGAAAGTGCCTTAATACAAAGCATACTAAAATTCTAAGTAAAAAATTGAGGTGTACCTATTATTTGGATGTTCTGCATCATGTAAACATTTCACTGCTGCAATCTATCCCAACCCCCCAATGCATATGAACAAGGATTCAGTGCTCTTGTTTGCTTGGTTAAGCTTTGAGCTAAAGACAGAAAAACGTGGACTATCTGGTTTGTAAAAACACTAGTCTACACAATATCCTTTTAGATGGGACCCAGTTATGTCCAAGGAACATTTTGCTGTGACTGGCAGGCCATTTGAACATGGAAACAACAAATGCTTTGAATATAAACAAATAATCCAATAAAACACAGGATATTATAAACTCAGAGCTAGCACTAGGATTGCCATGGCACTCAGTTCATCAACTTTGTGTAGTTATTGTTTTTTTGTGTTTGTTTTTCTTCTCAGCAGTTCTATTATATTCCTCTTTATTCTCAATACAGTTTTAAGTATGAATTAGAAGTTGCCTCAGATGGAGTTTAGGTGAGCAGATTTAACATTTATACATACATTAATCATAAGTTTATGTTACTGATGTTTATGCTAATTAGTACAAACTGTCCTGTAATCTCAAAAGAAGCCTAATGAACATCAAAACTGTTGTTGACAACGCTCACATGCTGAAGTTGTCTTTGTAGTGGAATAGTCTGAGTTTTTGGTGTTTTAGTTTCATTACAAATCCTAGTACCTCAATGCATGACTTAGAAAAGACTTACTATAAAGTAAAGGATGCTTGATTATCTTGCAATGGATAAAAAAAAAAATAAAATTCAAAATGGATCTGTTGAATGCATGGTAAATTATTTTGTGGAAACCCCCTGCCTTAATGTATTAAAAAAACAGAAATCTAAAGCACTGGCAAGTCTCGAATTCCCTCAATACGTTACCAAGAAAGATCTGTGGCATGTATTTTGCTGGAAAATCTTATATTAGATGCATGATAGACCTTGCTTCCCATTAGATCATGACCCATAATTAGTTGTTTATTCCTGGCTCACTATACTGTTTTACATTTGGTTAACAAATAAAAAGACATATGAGATATATCAAGATAAATAATATCAATGAACTATTGCATTTGGCAGCTGGAATCAGTTGGTTTTACTTTCTTTTTGAAAATTTTCTAGAATCCCATTTTGCTGATGCAGGTACTCCTGTTTCTTTTCTTGTTATGACTGTCATATAAGGCTGGTTTATATGCAATAAGCTACAAATATAGTCCACATCCAGAAATATTTTGTTTGAGGTTCAAACTGCAGTGAAGCTGATATTGAGGTAAATCATCAGTTTCTTCAAAACACACATTAGCCATGTTGGACATGTTCCATTCCTCCTTTTGTCATTTCCATATAACACAATTCAGTCCACACTGAGGAGCAAAAATCATTGTTGAATATTCTTCTCTCAACTACAACCAGGCATGCAATACCTTTGAATTTTTCAGCATGCTTCTACAAAGCAAGGAGTACATTATAGTGAGCCAGTTCCCCCATCAGATGTTTGACATTTCGTTCTTGATTCAGAATTGCCCAGGTAGCTTTGGCTACATCATCCTGTTCTTGGGTCTTATCATCTTTGTGCTTACCATCTGCGTGTACTTGCCTGTATTGTATGCAGTATGTATTGTATATAAATCTGTATTGTATGTCTCTCCCTGGTCTGTTGGATAATCAACTGCTTCAGATTATTGAGACTAACATGTTTGAAAAAGGAAGCAGAAGCATAAGAAACATATTTTGTCTAATAATTATGGTGCTGTAAAAAAAAAAAAACAAGACAAGGAGGTCCCAAGAATAATGTGACAAATGTCCTATTGTTCATTCAACTTCTGATCAAGTGTACATTGTATCTATCAGCTACCTGCCTGAAGGGACGTTTTTCTTTCACAACACCAACCATATAGCAGCACTACATACACAGTATTTACCAAATGAGGGCCTTGGTCCAACATTCTTACAGAAGTTATTTGCTGTCGCTTGGAAAAAAACCTTATGCCAGATCATCTAGCATATTGACACTTTATTAATATCATTCAACTGCACCACAAGAGCCCAAGGACGAACATCTGTTGTTCTACAAACATATATATACAACTTTGTTGGGAAAGGTCAAAGCATCCTCTCAGTACTTTGCAGAGAATGGGTTGTGTTTCACAGGATGATTTAACCTCTGCTGACAAGAGAAATTATGGCACATAGTCAAAAAGGAAGGAAATAAAGTGCAATTTCTATGTGATGCCTGAGGTTGGACCTGAGTTGGTTTGAAAGAAAGCCATCATAGTCATGTTTTGACGCTTTGAATTTTGAACTTCTGATGTTATAACAGTTACTTTCAAGCAAGACATATTCAGTAGTGTAGTATCTATAAACATAATAGTATTTGGCTTTCACATGACTCAGATGCTGACACTAATTGTCTACCTTATCATGGTCATGAATATTAATGACAGTTTCTGCTTATATGGATATAATTAAATTTCTGAAAATCATTATGAGCTTGTTTCATCATACACTGGCTGACTAAATATACAAATACTTTAATGTTATTAAGGAATTACTTTAATACAGTGCTAATAGAAATTTACATTTAAAGCATTTAGTGGATGTTCTTAACCAATGCAGTTCTGGATAATATTACTGCTGAGACTAAATCTGGTTATCAGTTGAACATACTTTTATTTTTCTTGCCTTGAAAAGATTTGGCTTTTTTGTAAGGCTAAGACTGCGCATATGAATGGTAACTGCTTTCTAAAATTTCCAGGTAACACGTTTGCACTTAAATGCTAAGACAAATAATAAATGTATAAATATATACAGTGCTGACCTGACACATAAGCAAGCTAAGCACCTGCTTAGGGCATTTATGGCAACTGCAGAGCCCCCAAGAGTGCTTGAATATTATTTATTTATATATTTAGTGATACATTATATTTTGTCAATGGTAATCACACAAATGCACAATATTATGTTAATGGATGGCAAGCTAATGCTACTACTTTAATCAATTCCTGCTGCCTCCCAGAAGTGGTGTTACATGCATGTGCATGCACACTATAATGGATGTTAACTGCATTTTGATGCATAAGACAGTAAGATTAAAGTTTTATTACAGTCCTCTTACTTGCGTTAATGGAAAAATCAGCAAAAAAAGGCATGTCGCAAAAAAGACATTTATACATACATTTATGCTACTTCTGTAGCAGAGACAAAAGAATAAAACACAAAAAAACAAGTAATTACCCTCACTCCTTGTCTCTGTGTTATACGTATATGAATGACAAGCAGCTATTTAAAACTCAATAGCTGTAAGACTGAGCTACTCCTCGTGGTTCTAAATCCACAGTTTCAAAACCTAATATTTGTTCATTTTGCATTGCTGGACCCATCATACCTGTTTCTACACATGCCTAGAGCCTTGGTGTTATATTGGACAGTACTCTCTCTTTTTCCAGTCATACAACCAATGTCCCCAAGATTTCCTTTTTTCAGCTGTGAAATATGTCAAGACTACATCCTGTTTTAACACAACACTACTGAAGTCTTAGTCAATACATTCGTCATATCATGCATTGACTATTGCAATGTGATCCTGGTAGGCATCCCTAATAAACTTACTTACTGATATACAAATCTAGTTCTAAATATACTGACCATGTTACACCTTTGCTAATTCAATTACACTGGCTCTGTGTGTCACAATGGATTAAATTTAAAATCTTATTAACATTTAAAATTCTTCATAATCTTTCCCATGTCTATTCACAGATCTTCTTCAGACTCACTCTGCAGTCATCCTCAGCAGGTTTACCGACACATTCTGCCATTAACTTTAGCACCACGGGTGCCAGAGCTTTATCCCAAACTTTGGAGTTCGCTCCTCTCTCACTTTTCCATACTTGACTCAATTGCAGAATTTAAAACTGCTATAAAAAACCTTTTAAACTTGCTATTAATTGTTACTTGTTTTATTTTATAGGACCAAGTCCACTAACATTTTGTTTTGCTTATTATATGTATATGATTTATTATTTATTTTGTGTAAGGTGACCTTGAGTGTCATTAAATGCTCCACTAAAAATGTTTAATGTATGTATTTATTTATTTATTTATTTATGTTTACTAGATGTTGAACAGTGTTCAAGTGTGGAGGATGATTAAAGACACAAAACGAGTTTGCCAAGAGAAATGCCAAGAGACTGATTTTCAGTCGAAACCTTCTTGAGTCATAAACTGAAGATAATTTATTGTCATGGCTGAACCTAACAAATAATTTACACTATTTCTAAGGACAGCCTGGGGGTCTTAAAATCACAGGAGCTCTCGCAGAGCTTTTCATACAGATGGTGAAAGATGTACACTATGAGAAAAATAATTTGCTGTTGCAATATTGAAGCATGTAAATCTATTCTGTTAGACCCTCAAAACAAAACTGAAAATTGAAAATGAGTATAATAGGTCCCCTGGCAAGTTGCATGACTAATTACCATAAACATCCACTGGCTGTCCTAGAATATTCAGCCTTCAGTTCAGTCAAGCTATGCTCAGTTAACATTAGCTACCTAGCTAGTTATCCATTTAAATCTAACATTAACTAACAAAATATAACAGATATAACAGTAGCTACTTTACCCTTGTTAAAATTGAAATTTCTCTAGCTAGCTATTATGCATTTAAAAATAACTTGTTGCTACATAGATACTAGGTAATATTATATTCTAACATTATACCTTAATTAGCTTGTTATAGATTGAGTTGTTGTTTTATGTGTGAAAATTGCTTACTGCTGTGTATAAAAATTTATGTTGGTAAAATAACCTTATTCTGTTCCATAATATATGTGCTCATACTATATGGAACTTTCCAAGGAGCACGTAAATGTAAGAATTTTGGAGTTGGAGCACATCCATCGCCAACTGCCCCTGATACTTCCCTAAGTGCCAGTGTCTTTGATCATATATAAGGAAGGTACTGTTTTCCCAGGTTATTTGATTTTTATTAGGAATACACTGATACCAGTATTGGCTATTTGCCTGATATTGTCTTAATGTACTTGTAGTCATATTTGTAAAAATGCCCCAATATAACCACTGCTACATCAGTGCAATCTTATCAATTTAATTGGCACATCAGATTCAAGGAGTTCCAGTACATTTCAGTAATGTGGAAATACTTTAAAATCAATGATTGTAGCAGCATCAAATCAGACTGCAATCTCTGCTCTGCCACACTATCAAGAGGAGATATGGCACCTGCTTCCTTCAATACAACTTGATAAAGCATTTAGAAAAAAAACAAAATGGCAGAAAATATGACAACTTTGCTAAGGCTAGCCATAGCAAACAACAACCAACTATAAAACAAACACTACAGGGACGAGAGACAACATCCAGAGATAGTCCAAAGCAGTGCGTAATTGTAAAAGATTAGCAGTGGAACACCAGGTGTGAGGTAATACAGCAAGTCAGCAGGGAGGATGTATATGTGATATCACAATTGGTGAGCTTCACTGTGGTTACGCCTACTGAGTGCAGATGTGCAGCTGTGAACTAGAAGGTGAATGATAGTCCAAATCTGGCCCATATCGGAACAGCCAGATCTGTATGATAACGTATTCAAACTTCCACCAGAAGCGAGCCAGATTGGAAAAGTAATGGACTGCTGTGTTCTTGTGTTCTGTTAATGTATAATGGCCCTTTTGTGGTCCACATATGGCTGATAGGCCTTAATTCAACCTACCCCAGCTGACAGTAAGGGGGAAAAATCAAAACCGCAAACTATTAAAAAAAATAGATGAGATTATCTATTTTTAAATTACATTTGCAAGACAAATATTGTTCAATTCAAAATCTAGATCTAACGGAGACACAAGCTGTCCTAATCATCTGGAGAGTGGTGCTGTATTTAAAGTATTTTTTACCCCAAAATATTGTATATGTCCTTTTTTTAAAAAATAACTGTCGACTTATAATGAAAAATGTATTTTATTTCTCTAATAAAGGTGGGCTTAATCATAATATAGAACTAATCATTTATAATATTGATAAGTGTGGTTTATTAAATGAAGGAAACAATCACGGAGGGCAAAATCAACAGAGGCAAAGGAGAAAACACAGAGGCGAGGTAACACACGAACGAGGAAAATGACAAGGCAAGGGTGACGACAATAATAGCAGGCGTAATAGTGACACGACGAACAAACCAGACTTACCAAAATAAATGGCAAACTAGAAGTCCAAACACAGGGTACAAATAACCAGAACAATTAGGCAGTAAACAGATTCAGGTGAACATAGCAACAGGGAGAACCAAAACACGGACCGGAACGAAGGAGCAGACGAGCGACGGCGAAAACGAAACCAAGGAACAGGGACGCAGGGAAACAGACACGACCGGGAAACCATGGAAGCAGGGACGCCAGGAGGGCAGTCATTCCTGACAATAAGTAAAGACCATTCAATACATGGAAAAAAGAAAAACTTAATTTATTTCATTACTGAAGCTGGAAAGGTTTAGATTAAACTGTGTGAAAACTCACAGTTAAGTGAGTTTTCTTTTAAAATATTAAAAGACTGAATTGTGATTTCCAATGCGTCAGCCAACCACTGTCCATGTGTAACTGCTTTTAACCTGTGTGCCATAGCAATGCCTTGGATGTATGTTCTGGGTTAAGCATCTTGCTAGCCAACATCCACTCACTGGAGAACAAGCTTGATGACGTCAGGCTTCAAGTTCCAGGATCAAGTTCCAGAGAAACATTAAATTACCTTATTTCATACAAACCGCATTATTCATAATATGCTCTTTGCCTAGGTACTACATTATGTGTAACATTTGTTTTTACTGGCTATATTAACAAAAATATAGAATAGTGGTAAAAGCACTAAAATAAGATAATAGAATGTTCATGGTACAAGCAAGGTAAGAAATGTAAGAAATATGGGTTTGACCTAAAAGTGTACCAATAACAGCAGTCATGGGCTTTTTAGATGCTTCATGTAGTGTAAAAATTGGTCTCACTGAAAATATTTGCTGTCTCTGGCTTGGTGTCGCTGAGACGTGGTAGACTCAGACCGTGTAGAAACAGCCGGAGTCCTAGGGGAATAACCACATACCAGAGTCTCGCTCTCTTGCTGCGTCCTTAGTAGGCTGGTCATTCTATAACGTCGAGCGGTTAGGAGGCGGACGCATAGGCTGAGAAAAACGAGTTTTATTATGGGTAAATCCTGAATCGTAATCGTTGTAACATTCCAGGGTCATAGAGCCAACACGAAGAGTCCTGGAATTCATGATTAACCAAAAGGAAACAACACACGAGGATAGAAGGGAAGCTGGCTAAAACAAAGAGGCTAGGAATAAACGAAGGTTAGAATAAACACAAGGCTAGGAAACACGAACAACTAGGAATTACAAACATATAAAGGCTAATACACACACACACACACACACACACGGAGGCTTTAAGTAACACAGTGGCACAAAAAAGGCATGGATTAACAATGACCAGCCCTGAAACATGGCGAACAGGTCTTAATTACTGAACATAACAAGGCTAGAATGAGGTACAGGACATGACAGGCGAGGAAAACGAAACTAAGGAACCGAACCACAAGAAAGTAACGCAAAACATAGACACGAGACAGGGACACTAGGAGGGTGGCCAATCATGACAGAGACATGTACTGTTGGCTGCTAATTTTATTCATTAATAATTTTTCATTTTGATTTTCCTTTCAAATGAACCTTTTTTTTTTAATGTGAATGAAATCTGTCTGAAGCATCATAAAAATTATTCCTACTTGGCATGTTTTCACAACCTTCTGAAAATGCAAACAATTGTGTAAGAAAAAAAAATTCATACACAATTATAAATAAGGTGGATTCCATCAAAGTCCAGGAATGGAACTGGTGATAGAGTGCTTTCCTTTTCTTTGTGGAACTTTTACTGTGTATGAAGAATAAAATGTAATATGTACTTCGATTTCACTCATGGATTTAAAATGACATGAAAAAATGCATTCCATTTAGAAAAAGCCATATTGCCATGAACAGTAATTAAATATGTTCAGAAATAAAAAGAGTCAATCATGTCTGTGTCCACACTTGTCTCAGAAAAATTATTTCAAAGCATACTCATTACGTGTAACAAGGCCAAGCTGAAATACTGTGAATGTTACTTCCGTTACTTTGGTTTCAAGGCAAAAAGTTAAATATACCTCCATTCGCACTGTTGGAATATTAATTGAACTCAATGAAGAAATATGAAATTCTAAAATATTTTAAACAGTAAATTTGTATTTAATCACACAAACCCAATATAACTGTCTTAAAAAATCATCACAAAATATACACAAAGAAATGTGTGTGCATATATATATATATATATATATATATATATATATATATATATATATATATACACCCACACACACACACTTCAGTTTCAAATGTTCTTACATCTCCACTAACATGTCAATCACTATGACTACAAGCCTAAATACAATAATTGTTAAAAGAATCTGAGACAATGATATAGCAGTTACAGCTCTGCTCTATTTCTTCAGTGATAAAAAACTATTCTCTGCAGTTAACAGAATTAGACAAAAAGATACTTTGCCCAAATAAACCCAAGATGAGCAACTGATCAAGATGGATGTGGAAAATACAGATTAAACAATACCAAACTACTAATATTGAATTAGGCATTATAAATGAAACCTAAATCAATATACATCTTTAATGTAATGTCTGTAATATACATGTGACAAACAGTTTGTACCTACAGGTAATACCTCAACTCAAACTGGACATAAAACCTTTTAGTATTTACTTCGGTAAGGTCTTTTACTTTTAATTTTATATTTACATTTATATATTAATTATCATATTATTTTCTATATTAATTGTTTCCACAACAATACAGTCATCAGCCTCTTCATTAGAAACACCTATCTTGTATGTAAATGTTTTAATATCATCTGTCTCTTACCATCTGTTACCCATTAACTTTGTTAGGCATCTTCTGATACTCAATCCTTGTTTCCCTGACTTTGAGTGAGTAGTCTAATCAGTTAGGATAATTGTTCAGTGCTACTAAACCTGGACTGGCTTCTGAATTCCATGAGCCAAAACGGTATATCAGGCCTCTAAACCCTTCTTCAGTGTTAAATATTTGACCATAGGATGGTTGGAGGCAGACTGCTCACAACCCAGCAATGATCCTGATGCATTCAAAAACCCAGACTGCTCTGCTTGATATATTGTACCAGCTTAACACCCACAGTTTTGCCACTACCATGTCAGTGCTAATGCTGTGTTGAGAATGGTCCACAACCCAAATATCTGCCCAGCCTCAGACCTGTGGTAAGAAACTGACCTGTGGCGTATGGGGGAGAGGGTGGTTGATGAGTTGTGTACACCAGTATATGGCTTATAGTCTGTAACTTATCAAATTAATCTTTAAAATAAGTGTATAAAGTGGCCAGTTAGTTCATGTACAAGGTTGGTGTTACTAATAAAGTGGCTGGTAGGCATATATCCTATAGTTTCCTGTCATATCTGTCAGACATCACATCACTTACAAAAATATACCTCTATTCTTAGTAACAAACATCAGTAGATTAGATATGCTGACAGACCACAACTTTCTATTTTTCAATAGACATAAACGTTAAAATGAATTTGTTAATTAAACAATTTACCATTTTAATTTTGCAAAGCAAAGCAAAAATAGTCACACAAAAATAGTCATGCCACATTGGTTTCAGTAATTGATTATACGTCACCATACTGATGTTAGTTCAATATCACCCTTTAGCCAACATTTGGTACCCTTATGATGATTGGACTGTGTCCAAATGGGTGGGCATGCTTGTAGCTATACAAGAATGCCTGGCTATTATTGTTGTGCATCTTTATGCTTAAATGCAAAAATTCTAAATAAATTGATGTCAGCACCTCCTGAAGTGGATATATAAATATGAATTACTAGCAAATGCCCATAATTTTCATATGGTGCCATATAGCAAGATTTATTGTAATGTCTAGAAAAAGTCTTTGAGAATTAACAATATGGGAAATGAAATGTTTGCATACTTCCATCAGTTGGTAGAAGTCACTAATACTTTTCAGACTTGGAAACATTTGAAAAAGTTTACAGCAATCCCCATTTCTTTCACACAGGTCTGCTTTTGAGATATTTAAAAGTTTAGAATAATTCCCTTTTCTGTCTTCCAGGTAGCGCACACTCATGCTCTCACATACAGTCTAAAACTAAGCATGCATACTCACACACACGCACACACACATCGGACCACAGGGTAACTCAGAATCTCATCAATTGACATACATGGAGACAGGCATACTGTTTATCCATAGTTGTATGTAAAGTTATAACTGCTGGGCTCTTTGGGCACAGGAGGGGGAGCCTCAGGAATAGTGATATTCTCAAGGTCAAGTAGGCGGAGCTTCATCTCCATACTAATCAGGGTGTCAAGGTCGCTTCGTGTAAGGTCACTCCCCATCTCCCTCCCCAACAGTGCACACAGTCCATCTGTCCAGATACAATACTGTTCAACAGAAAAATGGCAGGAATTAACAGAAAATAAACTAAAATAAATAATACTCATCATTTAGAACATACAACCATTCTGTCGCATGTAGACTGTCATATATTATAAAATATATATTATAAAATTACAGTACACACATATTGTACATATATAAAATTATGACATTACTGACTCTAGCACTGTGCTTCAGTAGTGTTCTATGAATTTAGCTGACCTATGTATTATGCATTGCTTGACAGTCTCTGTTCCAGTGCTAATGCTCTGTTCTAGTGGTTCATGCTTCATTATGTGGCCTCACTTTCAGAAAGAAATTCATAGATGCAAATAATGAAATGTAAACCAAAACAAGCTATAAAGTAGAATAATCGAAATAATCTAATTATATTCACAAAGCAGCTGTAAAGATTATACAATTATTTTTAAAAATAGAGACATAATATTACATTGTAGGAATACATTGCCTTGTCCCCAGACAGTATACTAATTAAAAACTGAATTTCTGTGGACATGCTTTTTTAATGAATAAAGGGAAACTTTGTTCTAAAAAATGCTTTTGCTATAAGAATCAATATTGTGAATAGTTTATGCAGAATTATTCAATGTAATATGAACATTTGTGAAGTGAACAGTAGAGACCACAGAAAACCCAATTATATATCCATTTAACAGTACTGACAGGTGAACAAACCTCATATTTACTTGGTGCCACAAAGTTAAGAGCCTCGTCAGGATCATAGAGAATGGAGAATGCCAATTCTAGTACCTCCTAAACAACACACACCAGCAGCAAGTTAATTAAAACAAACACACAAATAAGTCACTATTGTATATCATGTTTTTCTGGAGAGATGTTAGCATTTTAAAATAAATTTTGAACATAACTGAATTCTGATTACCCATCAATTAGCTAAATATTTTGAATGAATACATGCATACATTACATCATTTTCAACAAAAGTATAACATTTTAAATAAAACTATTCAGGTACACCTTTTTATATGTAAGGGGTTAGGTCTGCTGCCATTCTAAGAATAATCTTCAAATATATAATTATTGTATGTATAGATAATGCAGCTTTTTTATTTCCCCCACAAAAGTTTGACATCTATGATACGATACTTAATACTGATACATGATACAGATGTGTGGAGTTATTGGTAATAATCACAACACAGTGTGCTATTGTAAAAAGAGAGCTATGATGGTTTGTCTCCTGTACCTTGTTCTGTTTAAGTGCACTTTTCTCCTTCATATGTGGACAGTCTTTACCCGTCACCACCGATTTAATATCGGACACGGGAACTGTAAGAGGTTGAAAATAGAACCAAACAATCAAAAATGGTTTAGCCATCTATAAAAATAAGCAACAAATAAGCATGTTAAGGTACATAAAAGACAAAAGACACCTGAACCATATCTTTTATAATACACTCACTTTTGTCTGTGAGCAGCTCAAAGGGCACCTCACCCTGTGGAGATTCGTCAAGGTCACCATAGTGCAGAACCTTATGGTTCAAAGATAGACGGCAAAACCAAAACTTTTCTGTGGAAGAGAAAAAAAAGTTAAATTAAATCAATACAAACAAATCATTATTAATATTTAATTATTACTGAATTATTAAGTGTCCAAGCATCAAAGGTGCAGGAACCCTATTTGAATTATTATGAATTTTAAGGTCCAACCACTATCTTGGACCTCTTTTGGTTTTTTTTAGGATTTTCTTCTTGTTATTATTATTCTTTTTCTCCCTTAAAATAAATTGTGCAGATCATAAGTCCTACAGACATGAAACGTGGTCAATAGGTAGTAGTCCCTCCTGCTACTCAAGCGTAAGATGCCAGCCAGATTGGATTCCAGGTGCTGTGTGTGCAGTGTGGTGCAAGAAACAATAGAGCAGCACTGAACATTTTAATTTTACATCATCATCAAAAACTCAGTCACCAGCTTTTGATGACTGGATGGAGAGAGGGGATATCCTAATATATACATGTATTTGTCTATGTCTATAAATTTTTATTAACTTAGCAAGCTCCTTAATCAAATTTCCAATCTCTCTTTGTCACCTAACCTAAACCAGCTTTTTCACGGCATCTTCATGAAATAGTGGACAAAGTCATGTGTCCATGGTGGGTGGTTTCCATGTCAATGTTGCTTCATGTCAGACTGGCCAGACTGTGCTTGGACCTGGAATTGCTGCTTGCGGCTATATTTATTATTCTTTTTCTGCTTTAAAACGCATTTTGCAGACCAAACCGTAAATCCTACAGACATGAAACTTGGTCAACAGGTAGTAGTCCCTTCCATTATTCAGGCACAAGATGCCAGCCAGACTGGAATATGGGTGGCGCTACAGTGCACACAAATGCATTCCAGTCTATAACACTGTACATTATACACTGTACGTTATACAGACAAAATTATTTTTTGCAGTCATTACTAGTCTTCCACGCTACAAAAAAGCCTCAAGAACTCATAAGCTCCGCCCACTTAGATGTTGAGATAATCTGAATAATATGCAAAATCACATACATTTTTGAGCACAAAGTTTTGCTAGTATTTTCACCAAACATACAAAACTGGTATCCAAACATTCACAAGAGTCTGGAGTTTAATAATTATCAAAAAAAATCTGCTTTCTACACTGTGTAGGCATGGAGATTCCACTGCTAAAACTGAACATAAATAGCTCCAACTCATGAACGCTTCAATGCAATAACACCAGACTTTACAGACATGTATCCCAAGTGGATATGGGACAAGTCAACTATCTTGGCACACCTGCTTTAATAGGGAGTGCTATAACAGGCAAGAAACTGTCACACATACACAAATTGTCCAATCAATGTGAAACTTGGTACACAACATCTATATGCCTGTACGAACTACAACAGGGATTCTATATCTCCAAAATGGCAGATGCCATTGGCCAATCAGCTTTTAGTACACATTTCACAGGCTTCCTCAATCCACATGAAACTTGAATGGTATGGTCATATATAAACTCTCTATGAAAAAGTCAAGTTTCAAGGGAATGCTATACTAGAAAATCCAGTATATTTCCTAGATAGTCACTTGGCAACAAAATTTGTACTCAAATGATCCTTTGCGGTCCAAACAACTGCAATTAGAAGTGCTTTTCAAAAATATATAGTTTGTTCACATTAATCAACTGAATAAAATTAGCAGTTATTCAACTATTCCTAGGATTGTCAATCACATCAAAACACATCTTGTAATACTAAGCAGTCTGAAAATGAAGTTACTTTTTTTTTTTTTTTTTACTTTTTCACTATTTATGGATGCAACTCATTAATCTAATAGATACCAGTATGACTTATACATACTGACTTATACACAAACTGTCATAGTTTGTCTAAATAGACAAATTTGAAATATGATGTCAGGAAATGCGAATTCTGCACTCCAGGACATTTCAGCTTTGGACTTTCAGTTGTTAGAAGTCAATAACTATCAATTAAAGGAATATTCCAGCAATAAACCACATACATTGAAATGTTTTTCAGCATTCAGATTATTATAAAATAATTTTACAGTGCTTACTTATCAAATACTTAGTGTAAGAGTTACAGACTGCACAAAAGTATTTCTAATAGACTTCCAAATAATGGTCAGTGTGGCTCTTCAGAGGCCAGCAGGTGGGGAAGGCTCCAGGGCCAGAGCTAGTCTTACCATCCACCCTAAAGTACTGCTGTGTTCAACTGGTGCTAGTCTTCACAGACATCACAGTTCTTTTTTCAGACCGTCTGTTATTTGTGTACAAACAGACCTGTGGCCCTGCTTAGTCAACCTGGCCCTGCACTTCATGCTACAGCATCTCAACAGTCTGAATAGCTATGTTTGTTCTGTTCTGGGACTTCATCTGGGTTTTTATCACCATTGCTCTAGAGTGCCTGTGGGTCACACACCCAGCTGTGTCTCAGATCCCATCTATCAGTGGATCAGAAATTTCCTGACAGAGAGGAGACAGCAGGTGCAGCTACACAAACACATATCAGGCCAACTGACCCTCAGAACTGGTGCACCCCAAGGTTGCCTGTTCTCATTCTTTCTCTTTGATCTTTATACAGATGACAAGAACCACCTATGAAAATCCTAGTTTGCAGTTGACACCATTGTAGCTGGTCTGGTAATCTGCCTACAGAAAGGAAGTCAAGAAGCTGGAGTTCTGATACGTTTCCAACCAACTCATTTTCAACACCATAAAGACTGTCAAGATGGTTGTATACTTTAGATAGCATATCCCCTCCCCACTTGCCCTCAACATCAGTGGCTCTGTGGAGTCAGTCGAGTAACTGGGCAAAACTATATCCAGGAACCTAGGATGGGAAGTCAGCACAGTCTCCATCAGTACAGTAGAGATGTTCCTTCTATGGCAGCTTAAGAAATTAAATCTGCTACAGGGTCTGATGACACACTTCTGCACTTGTTCGCAAGATCTCAGTCAACCAATCACACTATGAACACCACCTCTTCCATCCCCTCCCTTTAGGAAGCTGATTCAAGGCTATCATGGCCAGCACAAGAATACACAAGGACAGACATCCTCTAGCTTTTCCAGAGCTGTGCCCCCTAACAGCAGTCAAAACCTGGTGCTTTATGTTATAACCTCGCATCCTTCTATCACAGTAGCACACGGCTCCATTTCTTCACATTGTTCTGCACAAAATTTAATTTGTGTCATAATGCTCCAAAACCAACTCAATACACAAAGGCAAACTTCATATGGTAGCATAAAGTATATTCTGCAAAAAACATTCATTACATTCTGTCCATATAAATGCTGTTTATACTCCTAGAACATCTCCATTTTAAATCTATTTTAAGCTATCTCATTTTTATTTAAATAAAGTTTATAGACAATTTTTGTAGTCTCTTTTTTGTGTGCCAATTACTGTTTGGTCTTTAATGTGTGCATTCACCAAGACGAATTTGTCATGTCTAACATACCTGGGAAATAAACCATATTATGATTCTGAAATGTTGAATTTTTAAAAATAGTTTTTTACTGTTATTTTCTTTTTTCAAATTCTTTGGCAAAACTAAGTTTGCTCACAGGAGACCTTTGTGGAAAACAAACGACTGATAAGTGCTTTGTGCGACAGACTGGTGTTTGTGTGACAGAGTCACGAAAAGTATAAGGAGGTCACATAAAGGCTAAAGAGGTGTCACTCACTCCAAAAAAACAAAAATGTTCCTCTTAAATAAATTTGTCAATTAGCTAAATGGTTGCATGTGCAGAATTTTGTTGATATTTGCATGTGGGAAAAGATGACCCGGTCCACATTGGATTATTACCTTGAAATTTCTGTCATTTCTACGTGGAAAATTCTATTAAAAGTCTATTATGAATGCCATATGCAAATGAAGAAAAACTGCACTAGCGCCATATATCTTGCAAGTGGTTAAATGTGCCAGCAATCCACATTTATGAATGAGAAAACTTTATTGCAAAGAAAGAATGAAGAGTTTTCATATTTGCTGTAAGACATTAGGAGCTGCTATAGGAAATCAGTTTACCTGAAGTGTTAGGTCTGACTGACAATGTGAGTAGAAGGAGTCACCTTGTCTCCGTCGATTACCCAGTTTACGAAAGCAGCTTCCTTCACATAGGCGGTTCAGTCTCTGCTGTTTAATCAGCTCCAGGATCTCTGGCTGGATACGTTCTCGGAGCTCTCTGGTCAACAGGAAAACACACACATACCACATAGATGTTAAGGCAGAACTCATATAGAGACTAAAGGAGTGATTACTGAGCCTTTTTGTAATAAGTTATTTTAGTTTTGATTTTGTACAACTTTTACATTAAATTACATAATAAATATGCTTTTCATTTCAAAATAAAACTTGCCATAATGCTTTATATTGTATTTATTTTATAGAATGCAGAAGAACAGTAAAAGGATATGGTTTTTCATGGCAAAGGCTCAATTATCTAAAGAGTCTTGACACAATCTACGGAATAAGTATTTCTATAAGCAGAGAGCTACGCTATATTGCAAACAAAATGCAAGCTGTGCAATAATTTCAGTGGCCAAAACTCCAAAGAGAATGTAACTGGCAGCATTCCTAAGATGAAGTGAGACTTTATGGGCCATTGTCTCTACTCTTTTTGACATAAGACACACTAGAAGCCCAACCTTGTCAACCTATTTATTTCACCAAGGTATCACTGTAAAAGAAAACCTTCTAAACGCATATTTAGTTTTGCCTAGTAAAATAAAGCCTCCTGATCAATAAAGCTGATCATGACTTTCAGACAGAAAGTGAGGGATGATGGTTCCATTCTTTCCTTGAAATTTCTAGAAATCAGGAAAATGCAGGGATTATGTTAGGCTGGACAGGTTTTGGCTATCCTCTTGAATGTGCCTAGATTGTCAAGAGCTCTAGGCAGGGAATTCCACAGTTTAGGGCCATAGGAAGAAGCTTTGCCTCTCTTTAATTGGGTAGTGCATATGAGCTCCTGTGGGAGCATACCTAATAATCAAATCAATGAGGTACAGAGGGGCGTGAGCATAGATATATTTGAAGGTCATTAAGAGTACTGTAAAATAAATTCTGAAAGACACAGGTAGCCAGTGCAGAAATGTGCTCAGTTATTATTGTGCATGCTAACATCTCAATATGGAACATTTTACATTCTGGAAGCCAGAGATATAGGTAGGCCAGAAAGATTGTTACAGTAGAGATGAGTTGATACAGAGGCATGTGTTGGTTTTTTGCTGTTGAAACTAGAACAGATAGGCCCTGCCTTCTAGGTAGCTGAGCATATCTAGAGGTCAACACCCATGAGTGTTAAAAACAAGAATAACAGGGTGGCAGCAACTAATGTGTGGACAAAAAAAGATGCGTGCGTGAAGTACTTTGGAGACGTGTGCTGGCATCTCCACGATATTGACTGTAGAATAAACCATCACCAGATATTCGTTGTATGTGATTCCTTGGGATGAACCCTTTAGTTTCAAGATATTCAAATATGAATATATTTAAAATAATTTTACATCTAGCCTAATGTGAGGTGAATAGATAGCTCTAGCACACTAACTCTAGAAGCCCGCAAAAAGCTATAAATGGGGGGAGCTGCAACTTTCACAAAGACAGATTTCCGAGAACAAAATCTAGTTCATATTTATCATTGAACTGATCAATTATAAAAGACTTGCTTATTAATGACCTTACATTGAGTACAGCAGCTTTTAGTGAATTGGTGCTGTTTTTTCCCCCCAAGCTTTAGAGTCTCTGCTTAATTTACGGGTAATAGGTTAAGCTTGTTATTCTGTCTCTTGTAGCCATGCCAATGGCTATTACATACACCAGGGATATTATTCTGCCAAATAGCATGGATTCCAGGTTCCAGGCTGTGTGTTATTTCTCAGTGGAGGAGGGAGGAGGGTATGCATGTTGTTCTATGCTACTCTGCGAGCAGAATTTGATAAGAAATTCACTTCATCAGTTTTGTTTCTCAGAATGTTTGCCAATCTGGTGACTGGGGACTCTTGTGGTGGACAGTGCCGTTGTTTGTGTGTGTCATAAGCAGATAAGCAATGTTGTGAAGCCATCCTCTTTAAAATAGCTCACCACATTCCCAGAAGATGAAAAAGTTATCTACAAAGTTCAACATGTGAAATGCACATTTTGAGGTGAGTCAGTTGTTTAATGGCAACAGCTGGCTAAAGTGGCCAGTCCCTCGTCCCAATGTAGGTTTAGGTGCCTAGATGAAGAGTTTGGTAGGAGAGAAGTCGAGTATATCTATCAGGTAGTTAGAGTTTTCCTTCAGTATTTCTGACTGTTGTTTGGGGATGTCCCTAGAATTGGCATGCATGACGATTATCTCTACAGTGGGACTGTCTTGTTAAATCAGACTGATAGCTCAATAGTGTCCACTGTTTTTGGGTGAGGCCAGTCAAGTGTTGATGCACCAAATCAGAGGAGGCTACATGACTGTCCCCTGGTGAGCTAGACAATGCTGCAGAGTCAAATCCAGAAGACAAAACCTCAAATCTTTTCTCAAACTTCATTTCTTATTGCAGAGGGGGACAAGCGGGGCATTGCTTTCCATCAGGAGTGTGGAAGACTTCTTTTCTGTTTTTGTTCTTCATACCCTAATAAACAATCCACATATTGCTATTATCAGCCCTGGGAGTAAAGGATAGATTTAGCTTTGATACAGTTCCTAGCTAATTCTAGCTAATTTGACACAGTGATATCCACATTCCAAGGAACTGTGGTTACCCCAGTTTCAGTTGCATTGGTCAGTTGAGCAGGCATAACCAGTGGAGAGTTCAGACACTACATCATCTTTTATAGAATGTAGTGTGGAAATCCTCTCATGTAGTTTGGTAACTTTCTGTGAAAGTTGGTGACAGTCTAGGAAGCTGGTGGAAGATGGTGATATGGTAGGTGGCATAGCTAGATTCAGGAATGTACCATTTCTCAGAATATAGTGAAAACGTCTATTGAAAACTTATAAGAAGCAAACAAACAAACAAACAAAAACACAATATAAAGCCAAAAGTAACTAAAATGTAGAAGATGGAAACAGAGCGTGAGCACAAATCATATACTCTGGAAGCAAACCAGAAGTGTAAGTGTAATTAATGAAATTTAATCAAATGACATTCTTAACAGCATTCAACAGTGATACAAGTCCCATCTGAATGTGTCATGTCAGTCATTTTTACACAGTACAGGTTCTTGTGTCAGTAAAGATTCTGGCACCTTTTTCTTATTATAACATGCTCAGTAATATTAAGGTTATTTTATAACTGTTCAAATTACCATGTCAGTAAATATTCAAGTGAAAAAGGAGATTTCACAGCATTCATCAGTGATTCAAGTCCCATCTGAATGTGCCATGTCAGTCATTTTTACACAATGCATGTTCCTTTGTCAGTAAAGATTCTGGAACTTTTTTTCTCGTTATAAAATGCTCAGTAATAATAAGGTTATTTTATTTCTGTTCAATTTACCATGTCAGTAAATATTCCAGTGAAAAAGGAGGTTTCACATGGACGTGCTTGAGGAAGAACTGACTTGCATTATAAATACATAGATCAAAGCAAGCTGCTCACTCAAATCAATGAACTACTCCAAAAGTTCAATACAAAACATTAAAATACAGAGGACAGGCCAAAGGCTTTCTCAGAGGAGCAAAGATTTTATTAGCTTTAAGTAGTATAGGTAGTTTTTAGTATCTTGCCCTATTAACCAAAACCTAATTTTTGTGAAGTGGAAATACACAAAGTAGCCACTCCCGTCGCTGTAATTTATACCAAGATTTCTTATACCAATTCAATTGGTCATAAACATTAGAGTTCTGTGGTAAAATTACTTTATGCACATATGTTTGGAAAATGAATCCCATCTAAATAGCCCCTTTCTCAGAAATTAGTCTAAATGCTTTATGCAATATTGATGCAAAGCCATTCTAAAGACATCTTTATAATACCCAAACCATTTCAACTGGCTCCTCTCAATCTTGAGAAGCAGCGGCTCTACACCAAGGCCTTCCTGGATTGCTAGGCTCCACAACCTATCACGCAGTGAGAGTCCAGCAACCCTGTGAAAATCCTAATTGCTGCCACTTGTATTTGGAGTCTTATTATTCTTTCAGTCATGACCCATATCTCATGACCATAGGTGAGGATGGGTATGTAGATTCTCTGGAACACGGAGGCCTCCATCCTAGGGCAAAGTTCTTGCTTCACCACCACATACCAATTCAGAAACCACAACTCTGTCAAAATCCCAAGATACTTAAACTGCCCAACGAAGAGCAGGGTTGCTCATCTCTCCTGAAAGGAACATTCTTTTCCAGGAGTGTACCATGATCTTAGAGGTTCTTATTTTTGTTTGGAGGTTATGATTATCATCCCAGACACTTCATATTTGGCTGTGAAGTGCTGAGGTGCATTGGCAGCCATTAAATAAATAAGGTTTCCAATTCCAGTATAATCCCTGGGGATATGGTGCTGTTTCACAGTGCAAAAGAACATAACCAGTTCTTGGCACCAGTACTGAAAGATACTCTCTGTGAGTGGTAACCTGATTTTGCAAAAGGAGAGGGCTAAAGTATGATTTGAATCCCCAGTACTCATAGACATAGTACCAACAAATATGTAAATTGAAGAAACATTTATTTTTATTTCCTTCTGTTTGTATGAAGAACAGAAACATACTGGCTCATCACTGGGTATCAATATGGGTGGAATTATCTAAAGAGTGTAGATTTACAGTCCCAGTCAGTAGTTGCCTTAATAACAGCTTTCTTGTAAATTGAGTTCGATACTCACATTATTGGTGCTGACTGGAAATCATCCTGGCTCATCCGCTCTGACTGGCGCAACCGTAGGATCTCAGAGTAATTGAGGCTGCGCAGTTTGCTCTTTAGCTGCTCAAGAGATGAAGGTTTCATAGCTAGAGCTCTGGTGATCTGCTCCCGCACCACCTGCATGACCTGAACATAGATATGTAGTCTGCATTAGAGCACTCACATTGGCCCATCTACATGTATGCATGCACACATCCAGCGTCACCCAGCCACACTTAGCCACACATGTTTTTTGGTTAATATTAAGTTAACTTTGATACACTCATAAACTGAGTTACACTGTGTAGCCAACCATGCTCTTGCCGAACCCTCATCTCCTTTTGAAACTTAAGATGTGTTCTTTTAGCTGACTTTAGATAATGGTGTTCAAATGCAAAATTATTTGAATGACACTACACTGCCAAATATTTAATAAAAAGAAACAAACAAACCCAAACAAACTACAGTTTGAATTTGCTTCACATTTAGAAAAAGATGATTTTTAACATTTGTACTGTCAAATCCAGCTTAACTGGAATTTTAGTTTTGCGACACTCAAATTTTTAGGGAATATGTTTTGATTGACTGTTGCCTTATAGCTTTGTTAGAATTAGGCTTCTTAGAATCTTCCTTTATATAGTCTATAGCAACCAATAGCATCACTGTCAAGTGCCAGAATATCCAGAAGAGAATGGTAATAATAACGCCAAACTGATAAACATTTAGCTAGTTTTGGTGCCAACTACCTTGAAATCCACAATGAATTTTGATTACTGAAAAATTTACTTTGTACTGGTATCTGGTTGGTTAAGATGGTTCTTAAAACACCACTTTTTGACCACCCAGACGATATGTCTCTTAAGTCAGCCATTTACCAACCATACATGGTTTTTGTGTGATTCATTACCATATGTCAACATGCTAATGCTAACCACACTGGAGCTGCCTGAAATGTTTCAGGTTTTTTAGCTTAACCACATCAGCATCTGCTGATCTTGCTGACTCATTATGATGCATCAAACTCCCACTTCCCTCTTTCCTGGAACACACTGACCATCATTCATATTTTACTTCAGGGACACTGCCTTATTGCCCACCTTACAGTGTTAGTCCCTTTTGTTTCCTGGATGAAACTTCACTTTGGGTCCTCCTTTATCAACACCATAATCAAACACGTTTGATCTGAAAAAAGCTCAGCAGGAGCTACTGTTAACATTAGATTCTATTGAATATTATATTGAATTAAGTTCTGACATCTTCCTTCTAAATTAAAAGTAAAACTGTGCATCAAGGCACAATTAATTAAAGATGGTCTGTACTCACAGAACAGAGTTATATAACAACTGAAGTTTGAGAGAGAACCCATGCTTGAAATTCCTCCCTCTTAGATTACTCACTGCGACTGAATGTTTTAACACCCTACTCCTCTGTTTTCTCCATTACTTCTAGCCTCCACTTGAAGTTTCAGAAAATGGGGACTGGCCTTTGATGGCATAGAAGAAGTTCTGAACTTCACTTTCTGCATTTTTTTATTCACTTCATAAGCCATTATCAGTTAATTAAAGGTGTGGTCCAAATTTGCAAAGATCATGTTTTTATATTGTTACCAAATATTTTAGGCACATGGTTCTTTTCTTTTTTTTCCTTAATGCCTATTGTTTTTTTCCACATGCTTTTTGTGCCTATTTGTCAGCCAGTATCATTTTATTGTCAAAAGACACACACCCCAAAATACAAACACACACCTTGTTGAAGTCCTCTGTGGTAGCTCTCATTTCTTTCCAGGTCTTATTTAGTAATTGTATGCAAACACAAAAGAACTCTTCCCAGGCCCGGTCATGTGTAAAGAACATGGGATGGTAGTCGTTACAACCCTCATTTGCTGCAGAGATATAAAAGGTCTTAGTTCATATCAAGATTACCAAAGTGCAGTTGAAATAAATAGCATATGGGTGGCACTTACGAAGTTCTCCAACCTGTAGAATCTCACACAACATGCGGGTCAGCTCAATGGCACAGCGACCGAATGGACACTCATGTTTGTCTTCACGACTGCTGTTTTCCAGTACAATCTGGGAGAACACACATGTGCGCGCACACACACACACACACACACACACACACACACACACACACACACACACACACACACACACACACACACACACACACACCAGTTAATTGAAATAGAGTTATGATTAGAAAAGTTTAAAACAATGCTAATTTGAAAGTGCTTTACATGCTCTCTACTTGTCTCAAACATAGGGTAGGAGAGACTAGCCTTGATTTCAGTTGATTGGCATAATGTAAATCCATTTGCAATTAAAAAAATGTTTCAGAAATGCTGTTTGATTACCTGTATTTTTGCATTATTTCCTATCAGTCTAACTGTCATGTTCTATGGAAATTGTCTTATACAACCCACAACACTGACTTCCATCATGTAAAGCAGAGTGAGGTGTTCATTTTTACAGCCAATTACTCTGCTAGTCAACATACATGTGAGATAACCTCCAAGGCGACATTAAAGCCATAATACATAATCAATACCTAATCTGTGGCTAATATTTTGAGCTGTTATGATCCAAGTGACCATTATGATCTTCTAATTCCTTTATCTTGGAAAGAGATAGCATTAGCTGATATATTTAGCTGTTACTTGATACAGTTAGTCATGTTATCCCCAACTGAGAGTACTTAATGTTTAAGGAGTAAGTGATTCCTGATATATTAGCGGATTATAAATTAAAATGTAGAAACATGAAAGATGAAATCAAATCAAATACATTTACATTTAAGGCATTTAATAGTAAGGCATTTAAATAGTAAGAAAATATTTATGAAATACACTAAAATAAAAGTTCCTTATTACATAATATGCTTACGCGGATGTAGGTGTCTTGGTGCAGTTTCGCCAGGTACAGCATGTTATCTAGAGCCAGCATTCCTGGAGGAGTCTGAGTGAAGTCGAGTGCAGGATTAACATGGTTCTGGAACAAAAAAAAAACCAAAACAAAAAAACAGATAAATAAAAATTTCTAGGTCAGAAACCACAAAATATTTCTCTAGCACTAAACAAGAATGAGGTCCATCCTCATACAGTTAATGAATAGTGTGCAGGCTACAACAATAATACTGTCATGATTGGCCACCCTTCTGGCGTTCAAGTTTTCATGTTTTCCCTGTTGTGTCTGTTTTCCTTTACATCCTCGTTGTGATTCCATTCCGTAGTTTCATTTTCTTCGCCCCTGATGATTTGCACCTGTAGCTTGTTTAGTGTCCATTAGATCATGTATTTAAGCTGTGTTTTGTTTCCCCTGTTGCTAGTTATTTTGGTTTGTTTGGTTGTGTTTTGATTTAGTAAAGCTGTTGTTTGTCGTCTCTATCACTTACTGGTTAATTCCTGAATCCTATCTACTTCTGTGCAGCTGATGTTTTGCTAATCAGCCTTTGTCCTTTTGTATGATTCATGTTTTGGTTTGCTATAGTTCTATGCATCTGTTTTAACCTTCATATTAGCCTCCTGTTCATGTTAGCCTCCTTTTATAAAAAAAAAACAAACCTTGCACTTGCATCCAGCCTCTTGCACTTGTATGCTGGCTATTGCCTCATCCCTGCTAAACGTTAGAGAATAAATGAACAAAAGCAAGAATGCAGCAGGAGGGCCTCCACGAATTGCAACATGTTCTATCCTCATCAGTTCAGACTTCATTCGATGATACAGGGGACACTGGCTTAGTCCCAGGAGAGGAGTTGGATTATCCTAAAGCTCTTCTTTGGTTGTTCCTTCATTGATGGCATTGATGGCAACTAGTGAGTATGATGGGGAGGACAATTCAGTTGGGATACTTATTATGCAATGCAAAGGTACTGTTCATGCGAACATTTCTCAGGGGAAAAGCACCACAGTGGGTTGACCTAATTCTCAAATTCAAGAACTCAGGAGGCAACAACTGTGGACGGCTTCTTCCAGCTGCTATTAACATGATTTTCTTGGGTATCATAGCAACAACCTCCAAGCTTCCCCATGCTCGGGAATGCTCAGGCCGCCTCCGGCGCACTTAGAGAGGCTCAGGCCATGGCTGCAGCAGCACAGGATCTACCATCAGCGGTAGCTATGCCTCGTGACCTGCAGCTGACCAACACAATGCCTCCTGACGCACTGTTTGCAGCAGATGCACTCTAGGATCAATCGTCTGCATCATCTGCTCCCCCAGATCTGGTGTCTGCAGCAGCCATGTCTATGGACCAGCCTGCCCTTCAGAACCCATGCCAGTCCCTGTCTCTGGTGTGGAGGATACCGCCTAGCCAGTTCTTGTTACTGGTGTGAAGGACGCCACAGCCTCTTCCTGTTACCGGTGTGGAAGACTCCATGCTGCCACTTCCTGTTCCCAGCATGGAAGACACCACCCAGCCTGCTCATGTTTCTGTTCCCGGTGTAGGAGACACCAAACAGCCTCTTCCCAGTGTGATGGAAGCCACTCTGCCTATTGCTGTTCCTGTTTCCTGTACCAGGTCTCTTCCTGTAACTGCAGACCCGCCATAGCCATGCCTCCGGATTTCCTGGACCCGTTGCTGGCCACAGCCACAACTCTGGACCTCCCAGAACTGCCATCGCTGGCCGCAGATGCACCTCTGGATCTCCTGGACATGCCGCAGACCACAGCTGCGTCTCTGGACCAGCCAAATCTTCCACTGATTGCTGCCACACCCCAGGAACCGCCGTCTGCAGCGGTCGTTTATCCAGATCCCCTAACAGTAGCTGCTGCACTGTCAGACACTTGATCCCGACTTGGAGACCACCGCCCAGACTGTCCCCACACCTCACCCCAGGCCTGTCCTCCTGTCTACTCATTTTGTCCACTCCACAAGGTTTATCTTCTGATGCTGCTCACACTCCAGTGCCAGTTCCTTACCTTGCCCCATGTTCAACTCCTTCTTTCCTCAGGTTCAGTTCCTGTGTCTCCTCCCACAGTTACCCAGGTTTCTGGTTCATGTACTGCACCTGGATCTGTTTCTGTGGTTGCCCCAGTACCTTGTTCATGCTCAGCTCCCTTGTCTACTTCTAAGTGTTTAGTGCTCTCTGTATTTGTTCCTGTAACCGCTCCTGGCTCTGTGCCTGCTTGTGTCATTCAGGTTTCTGTGTCCAGATCAGCTTCCTCAATGTCCTCTGGTTCTGTTTCATGTCACACCTCATCATCCCTGGCTCTTTTTGGTCCTGTCTCTGCTTCATTTGTTGCTCCTGGTCCTGCTCCATTTCCTGCTCTCTCTTGCCTGAACTTCTGCCTCTGTTCCTATCCTAGTTTACTGTTTTCCTTTTGTTTTTTAAATTCTGCTTTTCTGGAGTTTTGCACATTGGAGGGGGGGCTCTGTCAGGATTGTCCCGTCCGTCGTATCACAGGTCCCATGCTGGCGCCTCTTTATCACTTGTTTCAGTTTCCAGCTATCTTTTGGGTTTTCTGTTTTCTTCCTAGTTACATTGTCCAGCTGCAGTTGGCATTGGTTTAGTATTTCTCTGCCCCCTATTTAGTTAAACGCTCCATTTTAAAGGTCTCACCTATTGCTGGTAGTGTGCTTGTGTTTCAGTTCCTGTGTCCTGCTCCTCACCTTGCCCTGGTACCAGCTTTGCCTGTCATCTAGTGACCTGCTTCTGCTTCTATTGCCCCTGTACATCACCTGCCCTGACTCCAAGTCTTGTGCCTGAGTGTGCCCTGTCTCTTGTGTCTTTTTCTGTCTAGCCTGTTTCTGTTCCTGGTTCTTGTTCTGTTACATCTGCTCCTGTTCCCCTGGTTTCTGTTTCTGTTCCATTGTCTGCTCCTGCTGAGTCTCTGGTTTCTGTGTCTCCGGTCTCTTCTGCTCCAGTGCCTGCTCCTTGTCGTGCCCCATGTTTGGCTCCAATTTCTGGCCTGTCTGTTCCTGTGTCTCGTCTGGGTCCTGTCCCTTCTCCGCGTCTTGCCCATTCTGTTTTTGTCGGTGTCTTCCCTTACCTTTGTGTTCTCATGCCTCATCAGCTGTTCAATACAAGAGAAAAACCTATCAACCTGCATCTTCTGCTACTGTAGCCTGGGCTCCTGGTGTGCATCTTGATTTATTGCAGCAATACACTTCTAAGGGAATTTTCCAGTAATTTCTAGATGATGATAGAGTACTCTCTGCAGCCATACAAACACATATACAGAGAAGAGACTGCACCAAAGCAAGATGTTTTCATGTTTCCCTGAAGACTTATTATTACCTTAGCCTAGTAATTTACTGTGGCCTTCCAAAGGCCTCAAGACCAAGAGATCTCTGGAAAACTGACAGGCTACAGAGGCATTCCTTTTCTCCAACTGCCATGTCAGGGGATAGTTTTGAAGCTTCATGAGTGACCCTGATGAAGAGTGATGCACTGAAGGGGTGAATTATTAAGACAGGGTCTTCAAGGTCAAGCCTCTTCTGGAACAGATCCTGACAGCATGTAAGTTAGACCACTACCCACATCAGAACCTGGCAGTGGACAAATGCATGGTAGCTTCCAAAAGTCACACTGGCATAAACAATACATGAAAGGTAAGCCCAAAAATTGGGCTACAAGTTGTTTGTTCTTAATTATTAACAAAATTTACTTCAGCATTTATCAGGGGAAAGGGCAGTACCATTCATGTCTCAGTTATGATGCTGTGATGGACCTGCTACGTGTGCCTCCCTTGGGTACTTGTTACCATATTTTACACAAGTGTTACATTGTTCCAGGACCAGCACATGAAGAGATCAGGAGTGTTGGGACAGTAAGGAAGAATTGTGCTGGCCACCCACAGACAAAGATGAATATCCTGCCCAACAAAGCAGCAAGACATCAAGTACTGTTCACTGCTCTAGGGTGGTAGCAATTTGCTCAACCATCCAAAAAAGTCTAGATGTCTGGTGAGACAGTTCAGCATCATGTCAAAAACTAAAATGGTTCAGGTGCCACAAACCAGTGCAGGTATAACAGGTACACAGGTAAGACTGACCTCTCAGCTGTGCTGATTAAGTACTACAGTGTCACAGAAATGCATGAAAATGAGGCAGGAAGCTGTTTCTGCACTTCATAATATTGCAGTATTAACAGCTACATACTGTATATAGAGAACTGCAAGAAAGGAAAAAAATGCTTCAGGCAAAAATTCTGGGGATTGGTGTGCCATCAATGTTGCAGACTGGGGGAAGCAGGAGGATGCTACTTGGCTGGCAGAGAACCCAAAACAAACAGAGGAGTCACCAGTGACGAGTGCAGAAGCATGGGCAGAGACATGGTATTGACTAGCAATCACAGACACACCTGCTGTGGAACCCAGATTGAAAGCAACCGAGGAAAGAAAACTGCACTGTGGTTAATGAAGAAGAGGAGGATGAAAACATATGTGTATATGTTCAGGTCATGCAAAGTTCCTGTCTATCAGTTCCTGATGTGATTTGCTTCAGTGTGTGGCATCATAAAAAATTGTAAATAGCTATTTTCAAACGTTTTTGTAAATAGTTTTGATTCCTAAAATCCAACTGCATTTCCCTGTCACAGGAGGTGGAAATGGTACATCACATCCTTTCAAGTGAACAACATGGTAATACATCTTTGTAATTTAGTGGCTAATAGGACCTGGGTGAACATTTTAACTAGAACCGTCTTTAGCTAATAGTGTCTTCACTGTAATGTTACAATTATTATGTAACTGGACACAATTTTCTAAATGTAGACAGTAAAGTTGCCAGGTTGAGACACTGGACAATGATCTCATGATCTGTTTTGTAAGATATAAAAAAATTTATCATGAGACTCCTACAGCTAAATTAAAATTTTATTTGAAAACATTGGAATTAGCTTTACAGATAGGCAAAAAACTATAATGTGGTAATTACAAATACTCTTTTAATTAATTTGTAATTAATTTATCTATTACAAATAATAGTTCTAGTGAATTAATGTAATGATGTGGTTATAAAAGTTGTATACTCCTGGATGAGGACTGAAATTACATTATGAAGGATGTCAGACCTCCAGATGCAAGGCTAGAAACCCCGTCATAAGGGCTGGAATTTGAAATAAAATTTAAAAGACCATTAGAGGGTCATGAGGGCACTCACAATGAAGCCTAGCATCTTGTAGTCCTTTGTATACATGGCCTTTCTCTTTTCTGTGCCAATAGGATCATTCTCCCCATCAAAGGCAATCCTGCGAAGCTCAAAGACGATGTCTCTCTGTGACTATCCAAGGGTTAGAAGGATGATGTCATTTACTTAATAGAAAGTAACATTGGATATTACTCATTAGTGCATTTTACAGTCTAGTCAATTAAAAATTAAGTGATGCCTACTACTACTACCAATATAATAATGATGCATAAGTTCCTAATAATAATAATAATAATAATAATAATAATAATAATAATAATAATAATATATAAGGTTAAACCACCTTTTTGCAAGTCAGTTGCAAATTATTAGCTTTAAAACAATTCTGAAAAATCAGAACTATTACTTGATCAGTGGGATCCATTTTAGTCATCATGCGCTCTTCTAAGAGGTTGAAGGTTAAAACTTGCAGCACATATAGCTGGTGTGCCATTTCAGCTTTGATTGGTCGATTGCCACGAATTACATGCTGTAAAAAGAGCATCAAAAAATTATCATTTTCTTAATTTTTTATTTGAAATCACCTTACTCACATTTAGGGCTTATTTCATCAGATGACTGACAGCATTTTTCAAGACTTGTCAAATAATTCTGTTGAGTACTTACTGTAAACATGCTTAGACAGATTAAGCATTTTGAAATGTTTTAACCATAATCTTTTAATAGTGCTCTGGCATATACAGTTTTTTAAATAGATGTAAATGTAAAACAGAAAAAACGTCTACTAAGAGCTACTATACATAAACATCTATGACACTTGCATTGAGGATGATGGATCGAAGATGTTTCTGTGCCAGTGTGGTGGCCATTTCCTGAAAAACACAGACACATACACAATTTTTAAAAAGTGCAATAGTTAGTTGTGCTTTACTGATACACACTGTGTCATCTATCATCATCTATCACAATGTCATCTATCATGACATTGCTTAAGTAGTACTTTAGGAGCTGAAATTTGATTGCTGTTGACATGCCTTTAAGAGAGGGTCCTGATTAGGCAGAATTGAAGGCTTGCTTACTCCCATACACTGAGAACTGGCTCTGCATCTTTATACTATGCTGTCAAGTGAAGCAAAACACTCAGTAAAATACATTAACTGCTAAACTCTGTAATGCAGACACCAAAGAGGTTGATATAAGAGGAATCCTTCCAAACTTGGCTTATGAACAGCACAGATAAAATTAGAACCTCAGACGCAGGATGCTTCTCTTAAACTTGTGACTATAGAATATTATACAGATTATTTATATGTGTGCTACAGATGGAGTCAGTCGAAATGTGCATGTGAAAGCATGTTAATTTGCACTGATCCATTTGACTGCATTATAGTAAACTGGGAAATGAATATCACTAAATGACATTTGTGTGTCGTACCATCAGTAGTATTGCCAAATGTGATAAAAACACAACATAAAATGGGAAATATTCTTACATTTATAAAAAGGTTTTGTTTTTTTTTTCATTTTTCTTTAAACTATGTTAACCATACATACGAACTCTCTGTAATTTGGTCCCAAATACAAATACAAAACCGTATCAAACAAAGTAACCAACAAACTAACTAACCACATTTGCTCAAAACTGATACTATAAATTGTACAGATATTGACCAACAATTCAAGTGTTATACAAAACATTACAAAACAGTTTAGCTGACCCCCCCCCCAAAAAAAGCAGCTTTGTATGGACATGCAAAATCACCATATAATCCATTCATTGCAGCCATGGACACATTGTATTGATTACACATGGTGGATTTGTGAACGTCCTCAATGTAAATCAGTTTACACTCCAATGTAACAAATTAGAAGGTCTGTATTTACAAAGCAAGGCACATTCTGTAAGAAGACCTGACATTCAAATTTACTTCCAAATGTTCTCATAAATGCCTACAATTTCTTACATTTAATATCTTAGTGTAATACCTTAGATTAAAAAACAATAAACTTTTGTTCTACTTGTCTGTAATTCTAATATTTTAAGAGTTTTTAAAATGGAAGTTTAAAATGGAATGAGGTAATGAGTCCTGTTGATGTGCTGAATACTCACAGTAAGGCACTGGTCCAGTGGGTTAGTATGCTCCTCCTATTGGGTGTAGAGTTTTGAAGGAGGGTGGGGAGGTGAGGTGTGGTGTAGGTGGAACAGTGATAGTGACAGAAAATGCACTCGCTTACATATAAGCAATGGGATACAAAAGCACATACCATAAAACAAAACATGTCATGAGAGAAAAAGCACACAGTAAGAGCTAGAAGAATACAGGCAAAGTAGAGCTAGAAGGATACAGGCAGAGTATCTTGCAGTTATCATGCCAAATGACAGCCTAGCTTAAAGCTGTTTGTCTTAGAAAAGCAGAGGACAAATACAGCCAATCACAGTACAGCACTCAAGACGAGAAATCCGGTTGAATATTGCTAAGATTCAAATGATAGCCTAGTTATAGATGTCCACTATTTTTAATTAAAGGTTGTGAATATTGAGGTATGCTTATAATTACTCTCAGGAGAACAAAGATTATGGCATGATTTTAAGAAAAACCATATTAATTAAATGTTTGCTGAGGTTAAGCCTAGAGCGAATACCACAATTGGGCCTGGTCATTAAGAAATAAATGAAAGTGCAACTTAACAGTGTACTATGCAGAAATTCAATGGACAGAGTACAACAGAGCATAAAAAAAAAAGAAAACGCAAAACAAATTATAACATCAAATGTAACATTGAAAAATGAAAAACAAAAACATTGTTGGTTTTGTTAATGTGGATTTTAAAAAAAAGCTTACTTTTGTTTTTCTTGATCTAATCTTCAAATTAAATAATAAAAGTACCAAAATGTTTTATTATCCAAATTTTCTTGTCACATCAATACAACCTTGTGAACACTGGCTGATTTACATATAGTCAAAATGTTTTCTCTTAGGGAATCAGACACGCTTTTACAAAAATACACAGAACTGCTGATATCTTGTTTGTTGGCCATTTGTATTTTTCAATGATAGGCCATTTTCTAAAATTGGAATGTTGGTTCAGAATATTTTGTAAAGATGGTTAAGACCACCACTCATCTAGCTAGAATAAAGATTATAGATCAGTGAAGACAGTATGTTATAGAACCCAGTATGTGGACTACATTAGAATCGTAACATTAAGTAAATTCTAATAACATTTTGTATCTGCATGATTACTCCTACAAATATTTGCCACAACAGTACCTATGTGATATTTGACATCACCTATGTCCTTATGTCTCAGTTCTGGCTTCAGGAAGGGTTTCTGCCAGGAGAGTCAGAAAACTTTATAAGCTCCAACATTACTGACTGAATTCTGGTATCTAAGCAGCGAACACAGGTAGACTAACTAGTTCACTTGTACATTATAGCATTGTATGTATAGCCCCAAACTTAGCCCCATGGCATGCTCAGAACATCCAGTGTCCTCAGGGCCAACTGAAGATGGCAATCACCTTCCACTCCGTTCTCTGTTTGAATGGGCGCTATTTAACCTACAATAATTTAGATGTTAAGGTTTCCTGTTTCTCTTTTAAATGGTTTAGCTAAGATACCTGTTAACAATTTTACCAGGTTTAATTCCAACAAGCCTATTATTCTAACTTATTTTCAAAGGCATAACATTATATGTAATCATCATATACAAAGCCACTAGAAAGTCTGTGAAGCCTTTAGACTTTTCTGTATTTATGTCTAAATGTAACCTGAAATGTGATCAAATCTTCATCCAAGTCATAAAACTAGATAAAGAGAGCCCAGGCAAATAAAACAGAAAACAAAATGCTTTTTCACTTATTTCACTTAAAAGGGAATGCAGTGTTTGGTGTTCACCAAACCTGAAATTTCTCATTAACACTGAAAAGTTCTATATTGCCCATCTTTCCACAGAATATTTCTTCCCAAGGGCTCATCCTCACATGATCCTGAACAAGCATAAGAAGGGCAGCAGTGGGTTTTTTTTTTTTTTTTTTTTTGAAAGTAGTGGCTTTCTCTTTGCCATGTATGTTCCTGTTTTGTGTTTGCCCTATGGTCGTGTCACGCCCCAGCCAATACCAGCCAAGATGGACATACGCACCCTCGAATCACCATAAATCACCATCCTCAGCCACTCCTCTGCTCTGAATCTCACTTATTTTGTTTATCCCCACTCGTGTCTTGCTCCTGTATCAAAATGTCTGAGGTAGACATTATCCAATGTGACAGACATGATGAAAACAATACTTTGATAATGAAGGCCCAGGTTTATGTTCTTGAAAAAATGGAGGGCCTGTTAAATGCACACCTGATTCCGATCCCATTAGTTGAAACACCTGATTTACTTATTCCAGAACTACATCTTCTGCTGCCCTCAGCACTTGTAACAGTTGAAGCTGGATGCATGTGCAAGGTTTACAGATATGACTGTGTGTTTTGTGTGGTAGACATATGTCTTTTGTAATAGTGTGTATAAGCAACTGTGTGGTGTGAGCTACTGTAACCAAGACCAAATCCAAATTGTATGTAAATCCTGATTCTGATTTTAATTGCCGCTTTAAATGAACTTATGGGTAAGAGATTCTTAGAGGTTCACATACTTCTTCCAATTAAATTAAATGTTGAATAATTTTGCTCAACAAAAATACATTTTAAAAAGGTTATAGTTTTATAGTTAAATGTATGCAGAAATGCATAGTATTCTAAAGGGTTCAAAAATTTTCTTATGGCACTTTGTCCAGCCTAATGTAATATAAAAATGTATATAATCTCCCGAGTAGCACAATAGTAAATTGTTTTCTCTATCTACAACCATCTGTGGCCAGGAAAGGAAAATTGCTGCTGCTCTTTGGGTGGGAGGGATGCCATTACGCTGTCCATTGTTACAATGAAATGTAAAGATTAACACAGCCACTAAAATAACTGGCACAAAAGGATCAATTGTCATCACCCATTGCTCCTCATGCTACTGTGAGAGTTGTTTACTGTAGTACTTACAAGAGATGTAATAAGCTTCATATCAGAGAAACCAAGATTTGTTGATCAGTTTGTTGAACACATTCGGACCATCAGAATTAAGGATATGTTGTTTCCAGTGGCAAGGCATTTTAATACTAAAGGATATTGCATTAATGACATATCTTTTTATATTGCCTTTCTGTAACAGTTGTTGCTATGGCAGCAATGAGATTAGGAAGCTCAAAGAAAAAGAACTGATCCTACACTCTTGAAACGTCCTGTTTCTCTGGAAACCTTGCATACTTCACTACAATTTTGAACATATATATATATATATATATATATATATATATATATATATATATATATACACACACACACACACACACAGACAAACTCTTCTACTCTGATTTTGTAGTGCATAATACACATTCACAGGACTTACATTTTAATTTCATTCTTCCATTTTAATTAATCAAAACCAAATGCTGACCTGTTTGTTCCATTAAGAAATAGAACACTATTTCCCATTTTAGAGCAGTGTCAGCTGAATTTACAAACACACTGATATTGTGCTTCACTGTGATTGTCTTTGCTTATATGACCATGTGTGCAATCAATAGAACTGCCAACATGCACATGGTTTCCAGTTGAAGTGGTAAGAAGTTTAATATGGATTAAATTAAATACTTACCACTAGTTAAATTTTTGACTGCTCATTGTTCGATTTTATGACTAGTGAAACAATATACCAAAGCTATTGCTTTTTTAGATTCACATTAAAAGAACAAAAATTGTTCCATTAATGTTTCAATATTTTTTTAAATGAAAATCATCAAAACATACTCAGACCTAAAATAAATGCCAAAGTATGAAGATACAGTAGTGTTGAAATGTTAGTCTCTTTTACAATTAAATAATTAAACGTAGAAAATGTATCAGTGTGCTCCAGACCCTTCTTGTTTGTCTAATCAGCAAATCTCTTTGTATTTGCCCTTGGTTTTGGCTACAATTAGCCCTTAATCTCTGATTATTAAGGTTAATTTAAACTGTGAGTCTGTGATACTATAAATCACAAAGCTTATTCACATAGATTTTTTTGCACTGTGAGACTGTAATATTTATAAAGCTTATTCACTTATTCAAATGTACTCAAATGCCTGCTGTATGTATCACTATTTACTCAACTATATGTGCCATAACATATCAAAATAAAATAACTAAGCAAATATGAAAGTTTGGTATCCGGAGACTGCCCTTGGTTACATGTCAATAATGCAAAAATACAAAAAATATATATATATACTGATCAAATGTACTAGTTACTGTGCTGTACCCCTCACCAAAAATAACTTGTTGATGCTGCAGCCTAAATTATTTCCTCATAACACATTTACATTTATAAGGAAGCTGTCTTTTGGTTTGTTGTTTTTTTTGTAGCCTATTATTAATACCCACTTACAAAGACACTATTCTTAGGACACTGAACATGTATTTAAAGTTTTGTAGATAAATAAGGAGTGAATAATGAGTTATATAAAAAATATGGGAAAAAAATGGCTCAGATGATTCTCCCACAACTTTCTGTTTACATATGCATATTTGTGTGTGTGTGTGTGTGTGTGTGTGTGTGTGTGTGTGTGTGTGTGTGTGTGTGTGTGTGTTTGTGTACCTGCCGCCTGTCTTCTGGTGCTTTAAGGAACAGAGCATTTATAAGGGCAATGGCATAGGTTTGGATTTCCTGATTAGACCTGAAATCACAATGGCACAGACAGACACAGTTAGAGGTATCTTGCTCTTTGGCTGCTCAAATGCTTCAGAGATGAATGTGTATTTCACTTGAGTATCTTTTTAGGAGATCTTGAAATAATGCCTGAAGTAGTCATACTGAAAGCTGTGGAAATGCATGTGTGAGAGAAAGAAAGAATATGGACATTTGTTGATCTACTTGTGCTTGCGTGTGTGTTTGAGTGTATGTTCTCACACTTGCAGGTGTCCGATGAGCTGTCCCACGGTGATCTCCTGGGCCACCCGGTGGTACAAGCTGTGACTGTTCAGAACCATGCTCTCTAAAATAGCCAGCGAGCGCTGCAGAATGGACACATCCACCATGGGCTGGTTCACATAGCCTGCAATCTGTCACACAGGCACTATCACTTAGTATCAAAAATATCAGTGTTCATCAGTCATTCATTGATGCAAATGTTATGTCTTTGAATACAAATATATAGGTCTTTGTGGGAACACTCCAAGGTACCATATCCTTGAGTATTAATCTTCATAAATGGCACAAAGGGACTTAGATTTAAATTTTCCGGATGATCCTGGGATCAAATATCCTCTTCACTGTTTTTTTAATATTTACAAATAGGTGGTTAGCCCCCATACCACTAAACAAAGTTTGCTACTTCAGAGACATAGACTTGTGTTCCAGAATCATATTACAATAAGGCTACATAGCAGTATAATAAATCACTTCAAACTAATGAATAAACTGTTAAACAGGCAGAGGAGTGGTCATGGTTTTAGGATGTTTTGCTGGTTCTTCCATCATTGCTACTCATCTTGTTATAACTTCCATCAAATTTCACATAGAACCTCACAATAAATATAATTAGTAGACAGCATGTGGCTTGATATTTATGTCATGAATGACAATGCATGATCTTAAGTTATGTCCCTTAAGTTATGAATCTTCACTCATTTGTTTGTAGTGCAACATTTAGCTATCTGGTTTGTGACAGACTGAGAACAAAGGTCTTAAACAGTGTGTGTCAACAGTACTACTAACTGTCCATTTCATTTTAAAAAAAGTCTTAGGATATAAAATCTTAATGCAGGTCTTTTGTCATAGTTAAACTGGAACAATAGATTAAGGCAATCTAACAAAGATGATTAGTACAAAGTATGGTGACAAAATAGGGTACATATTGAAACATTACATGCCATGTACATAACTATATGTGCAATTTTCTTGTCCACATCAGGAGAATGTATGCACATTCAGTTCCCTCAACTCAAAGACTCACATATCCCAGTTTCATTTAACAACTCAGTCTCAGCAATCTATTACACTTTGTCAGCTGTTCCTCAAACCATGCCAAAGTATAATCTTTTTACATTTTTAAAAATGTTTTACAGAGGTATTTTAGAGAGGTAGAGTCAGTTGTAAGATAGCTGACACTAACTAAAGTAGCATAGTCACTGCATGTTACAGAAAAGATGTCTCACAATCTTTAAAAGAAAAAGATAGGTCTTTTCCACTAATGACTACTGAGTATGTACTGGAGAAAGGCAACAAAACATATGTTGCATATGTTCCAAGTTCCTCTCTCACAGATGCTTCAGAAACTACTGAGCAACATACATGTTTTAAGTGAAGCAGACCTACCAACCTTCAATGGAAATGCATAGTGGGAGTGGGTCTATTTTAGCGATATCATATATTGATAATTGACTTTCAGTCTACGTTAGACACAATCAGAAACACTGTCCTCTTTCCATTCAGACTACAGCTGAAAAAATATGAGGTGATAGTCACAGTTTTATTTACTGTGATTCAGGAAAGAGGTTAGCTAGCGAGCTAATGTTACTAGGGATCTTAAAAATATTTAAAATATACTTCAGCACAAAGGACAGTTTGTGGCAGCTAGCTACCATAACTTACAGGTAACAAGGGCTTCTGATAAAGCAAATAAAAAGGTTTTTGGTTTGGACATCTGGCAATTTTGTGATTTTATGACTGCATTTAATAGATATTACATGCTGCTAAGTTAATGCACACAACTTCACCTAAAGATTTAACCATGCTAAAGTTGACAAGAATTAATATAGTAGTCATTGTTAATTACTGAATTCTCTGTAGATAGCTAAATTGACCATATATTGACACATATTTAGGTAGCCTAATTTAGGGTTTAACTTAATGTGCATAGCAAAGATTGAATTGAATAATTTACAAGATGGTTCTTAGAAAATCATTCGTTTGTATAAGTTAGTATTTAGGCATTCACATTATAGTTTTCATGGTATCAATTCAATTAAAAGGTTGGCATCTTACATTTATATCCACCACATATTTTAAAAGAATCCAGGTACTATTAGCTAGCTAGCTAACCTTAACACAGTAAATACAATGCACACAATTATAAACTACAAGCCAAAAACACCAAATGTAACTGCAGACACCTTGCACCAAAAGCAGCAAATACCTTTTACTCAAGGTCTGAAAAACAAAATGACATCTAGCTCTCTCCATCTCTCCAGTCTAACTACAGTCAGCTTGTAACCCCTGGTATTCAGACTCATCACACATCACCCATTCTCAGTCTCACCTCCTCAGCACATACATCCCTCTCTCCACCGCCTATCACCATCACCCAATTTAAGACAGTTTCTGTGCTGAACATCTTTCCCTCATTCTCATTAATCTCTTCAATAAAGTCTCTAACTCAGTGTGATGTACTTGCTTGTTTGGAGACCTGGGATACCAACATAGCACTTCCTAAAAATCAGAAAATCTCCTGCCTGAATGACTACAGACCAGTTTCCTTAAGATCTAATTAAGTACTAATTAAGTGCTTTGATTCTTTTAGAGCTGATAATGACATCAATTTGGCTTTACACTACATCTAGCGCTGGATAGCCTGTGTGCTGTTTGATGATTTTGTCTTTGCCTTCAATACATTCTTCCCCTACGTTCTCCTAGACAAAGTCAGTTTCCCTCCTAATGTTTGCTACTAGATCCCTGATGGGACTTCCTGTCCAACTGGAAACAGTATGTCAGGATGGGTGCTCAAGTTTCAGACCCTATCTGCCTGAGTACAAGTGCTCAGCAGGGCTTTGTACTCTTTTCTTTTCTCTACTTTCTATGCACTATTGACTACTTCTAATGGTGACTCTGTTAAACTGATTAAGTTTGCTAATGATAGTATTCTGTTGGTCTCATCTCTAATGAGTCCACATACAGGGATCATCAAGGATGAGGGAAACGGTAAAGAAAATGTATGTCTTCCAGGAAAAGGGTCACCCGTGCTCCTCAGTCAGTCTCTCGTCCAATAGTTCCCATCTCAGCAGGGACTAAGAGTTACAGCTGTAAAGGCTCAAATGAACCACCTTCTCTACAGTGTTCCCTAGGCTTGAACAGGTCCTAGGAATGACAACAATTATTTTACTCAGAATATCACAAGGCTAGAAATTATTAAAATTCCGTGCAGAGTATGACTGCCCGGTGGAAGGGTAAGAAAGGAATTTATTTTTAGATGCAGAAAAAAATAAAGTGCCAAAAGACAATTTGCACCCTTTACGTGCACTGAAGGCAGAGGGCATGGACCACGCTGACCTCAATCTTGGGTCCTGTGGCTTGCAAAAACTATGTTCTAGCTGTCTTGTCAGTGAGCTGGCTCTTTGGTCTGTTGGTCAGAGAACATGTTTAAAGACCCTTGTTTGAATCAGGTGTTGTTGTTGCCCTATCTATAGATGGTGTCAGGAGTGGGAAGTTATCATGAAGCCATAGGGTATTTTAACCATGGTCAAAAGAGCATTTATCTGACATTTTTATCCAAAGCAACTTACAATTATGTCTGAGTACAACTTGAGCAATTGAGGGTTATGGGTCTTGCTCAGGGGCCCAATAGTGGCAAATTGGCAGTGGTGGGGCTTGAAATGGCAACCTTCCAATTACAAGTCAGGCATCTTAACCACTGAGCTACCACCCCCCTTCTGTGGTGGAATGGTGTAAAGTTCAATGTGAACCCCTGTTTAGGGGCATGGGTTTAACCTTGAATTTCAGGGGAAAGATCAATGGACACAAGGAATGCCAAAGAAGAGATGATGGAGGTGCAGTGTGAAAGAGATTGTCATTAATTGAAGGAGTGGGCAGCGAAATCAGGTATGGTTGCTGCCTGCTGCATTCACTATGCTGCCTCTTTGCAAATCAGTTATCTTATTGTGATCTCATTGCAATCTAGTGAACATTTGAGGCAAACCTATATATCCTATAACAGGATTTGTAAATTTTCCAATTACTTATAATTAATTACTAATTAAACCCAATTGCTTATTAGTTAATTAGAATGTATTATTTTAATACTTATTATAATTATAACTTACTTTTTTTTACCCATTATTATTACTTATTGCATTAATCTTACATTTCCAAACAGATTATATTAATTATGCATTTATGCACTACCCACTACAGCACAATGTGAATTATGAATGTGACCAGTGGACAGCATGTGCAAGAAACATTGTACACATTTTACAGAGGGGGCAAAAAGTTAGATATTCCTATTATGTTTAATTTACTATTACATTTTTTTTTTACTGTTAGATATTCTTAAATCTCAAAAAAACATTTGAATGTTGTAAAATGAATGAGCAACCTGCTAGTTTCTAAAGAGACAGCATGCTACAAAACCTGGAGCTAAACAGACAACCTTTATACACTGCCTGGCTGTTACACTTCCAACAGGAACAAGGAGAGAGGTAGAAGGCAAAATACAGGAGGCAGTTTATTAAATGAGGAAACACGAATGGTAAAACAAACAGAGGCTAAGGGGTGCTGAGGGTAATATAACACACGGCTGGAGTACACAGAAAAGCAACAAGGACGACAGGCATAAGGCATAAGGCATAAGGCATAAGGCATAAGGCATAAGGCATAAGGCATAAGGCATAAGGCATAAGGCATAAGGCATAAGGCAAACCTGATAATAACCAACTACCATAATAACCCACAACCAGAAGACAAAGACACAGGGCTTAAATAAGCAAGACAATCAGACACTAAACAGATACAGGTGAACACGGGAACAGCGGAAGCTAAAACAAGGAGTGGAATAGAGGAACAGACGGGGGCGGAGAAAACAAAACTAAGGCATGGAACAAGGGACTGCAGGAAGACAGGGAAACTGTGACATCAGGGACATGAGGAGGGTGGCCATTCGTGACACTGGCCAAAAAAAAGGTCACCAACTGGATTTAACTAAGCAAATAGGTAAGAGCCTCCCATTGGATAATTACTGCATGGGTGATTATGTTTTAGCTGGCAACAAGTTATTTAACCCTAACTGATGCAGTGAGTAGCTTCCCATTTGTTAAACAACCATGTCGAAAGACACATCCTGTGGTTGTGGAAAAGATGTTAATCTGTTTCAGAAAGGTCAAATTATTGGCTTGCATCAAGCAGAAAAAACATCTAAGGACATTGCTGAATGTCACGGTACGACCCCTCTCCCCAAACGTCTACCTGTGTGTGTGTGTGTTCGTCCATGTGGCCACGCCCCCATGTGTTTCGCACCTGTTCCTCGTTGTGTTAATGTGAGCGTATATATGTCCTGGGTGTAATTGTTGGGATTGTCAGTGTTTGATCTCACGATAGCTGTAGTGCTACCCTGTCTTCAGTGATGTAAATAAATGTCATCGTGTGTATCACAGCTCCTCTTCGCATCTTGCTCAGCCTCCCACATTACACTGAAACTACTAAAATCGGGTTAAGAACTGTCCAACACATTATTAAAAAGTGGAAGGACAGTAGGAAAACATCATCTTCGTGGAAGGAATGTGGCCAGAAAAAAAACTTGAATGATCGTGATCGGCGATCACTTAAAGGTGTGGTGAAATCAAATCACAGAAAAACAACAGTAGAACTCAGGGATATGTTTAATAGTGAAAGTAAGAGCATTTTCACAGGCACAATGCGAAGGGAACTCAAAGGATTGGAACTAAACAGCTGTGTAGCCTTAAGAAAACCACTTGTCAGTGAAGCTAACCGACAAAAATGGCTTCAATTTTAAAGGGAGCATAAAGATTGGACTCTGGAGCAATGGGAGAAGGTCATATGGTCTGAGGAGTCCAGATTTACCCTGTTCCAGAGTGATGGGCGCATCAGGGTAAGAAGAGAGGCGGTTGAAGTGATGCACCCATCATGCCTAGTGCCTACCGTACAAGCCTGTGGGGCCAGTGTTATGATCTGGGGTTGCTGCAGTTGGTCAGGTCTAGGTTCAGCAATGTTATGTGCCCAAAGAATGAGGTCAGCTGACTACCTGAATATACTGAAGAACAGGTTATTCCATCAATGGATTTTTTCTTCCCTGATGGCACGGGCATATTCCAAAATGACAATGCCAGGATTCATCGGGCTCAAATTGTGCAAGAGTGGTTCAGGGAGCATGAGACATCTTTTTCACATTTTTGGATTGGCCACCACAGAGTCCAGACCTGAACCCCATTGAGAATCTTTGGGATGTGCTGGAGAAGACTTTGCCCAGTGGTCCAAACATTAATGCAACTCTGGACAGAAATAAATGTTGTGACATTTCAGAAGCATGTGGAAATGATGCCACAGCGAATGCGTGCCGTAACCAAAGCTAAAGGCAGTCCAATGAAATATTAGTGTGTGTGACCTTTTTTTTGGCCAAGCAGTGTATATTTTTTCCTGCGATGATCTAGTTCTTCCTTAGTCTAGTCTGACATATAAAGAAGTGCTTATATCTTATCTATCTATCTATCTATCTATCTATCTATCTATCTATCTATCTATCTATCTATCTATCTATCTATCTATCTATCTATCTATAAAAACACTCTCAGTTCATCATTAGCAAAAGAATCAATGTGTGAAAACTGTATTTCTGTAACCTTTTCAATGATAGTGAAAGATATTTTCTACATGCCTGTTTGATAAAGGACAAGGAGATTAGGTCCCAGGAAACAATGCCATGGTCCATCAGCTCAAGAAATGCTGTGAGGGTGAAGGCTAACATCTCTCCAAAACTAAGAATGAAAACAGATTGGTTATCACAAAGATATAAAACAAATGGAATCTCAAAAAGAAATATTACCAAAGGGCACTACCCATAAAATCAAACATGAACAGTATAAAAATCACTATTTATATACACATGAGCAAAGCTTTGCATATATAATAAATAAAAGTAAACAAACAAAACAAAAACCCAAAATAAATTCTATTCAATTTACTCCTAAATTCTTTATGCTCAGGAACCTTAGCTGTGTTTTACTCACTGTGTGCCACTTTCAACCAGCCGTGCCAGGGTCCCAATGCCCTCCATGTTAATGAATTCTGTGGCAAAAGTTGGGTCAGCTGAGAGCTTAGCCAGCTCCTTCAAAGCTTCAAGGCGAGCATCAATACCATGGGACTGGATCCGGTCCAGGAGCTGCCTAGCTGCTCTTGTCTGGACCACGCAACAAAGAGATCAATATGATGATCTACTTCACTGTTCATAAGATATTTGTATCAGTGTTTTTGTAGTTAAGTAGTTTTTAAACCACCAACCTAATATTACAATAAGTATGATAAAACATTTCATATAAAAATACATCACCTTGATTTATGTATCTGCCCTGGTTATTTATTCAAAGTAAAGGTTGTATGTAATGCTAAGTCCTGACTAATATACAGTTCAGTTATGCAATTTGAGTGAATATGATGCAGTGAGGCACCAAAGGCCAAGAAATGACAGACACCACATCACAATAATATGATATTCTCTATTTATGGAACTGCAAATTCTATACTGTAATATATGATAAGTATCATCATTCATTCTTAATGGCTGTTTTCAGCTTGATATCTAATCTAGGGATAGGCAAGATGAAGATATACTGGAGAGATGGCTAATCGTAGTATGGTCCCATTCTTGATTTCTCCACGACTCTGAAAACAGAAGGTAAGTATGTTGACTTGTGATAACATACTATATGGACATTTCTTAACTAAATATTAGATACAAAACTAGAAACTAGATACAAATCTATACTCAGAGCAAACACTGTGAGCAGTGGGTGTACACATAAGAACGCATGTGGATTTTACCTGTTCAGTAATATAAAGCTGTGGTCCATCAGCATAACGGAGGGCAAATTGCTCGGAACCAGATAGCGACCAACTGAAAAAGAAAAATACAAAAATAATGAAATTATTAAACAAATAAATAGTTCATTAGACAGGTAGTCAGATAGTGAGTGTTTTAAATCCTAAACATTTTTTTTGTAGCCAGCTGACACCAAAGTCATAGACCTGGAAGATCTTTGTAATGCAGGAAAGGCAGTAGGCTGCATGAATGTAAAGCATTAAATTAACAAATCTTTTTAAAAAGATAGCAACATAGCTAACTGAGAAGGTAGGAGACAATTAACCTAATTCTGTGGAACATAGCAAATGTTAATCATTCTTGCACAACAAAATCGTGTCCAGACAATTCAACTCTGAAGTGCTAAGTCGACTTGTTTGCTATGTTCTCAAATAGTATTAAATGCTCAATGGGACTTTGAAACATGCAACAGTAACTTTAATGACAACTTCCCAAAAAATGAGAGTGAAAAACTAAAGACTGCAAATCTGATATATGTCTATAGTCATTTTGTTACTGCATCCATAAAACTACATCTGCCCAAGATAATGCAACAGCCGCTTCTCTGCATGTGTCTTAGAAATTAGCAAAGACTAAAAATCCTTTCTGAGTTGAGAAAGACGTGCAACTGATATGGATGAAAAGGTTTTAAGTCACAACAAAAAAACAGTAAACAGCCATAGAGTTGCTGAGACAAGTACTGTTATCCAACAATATTGCAGTGAAAATACTAGACGTTTTGGGGGAGGACTGCCTGTCTATGCTGCTCTCTGATTTAAAGAAAGTCACTCACCACTGACACATCTTGTAATAGGATGGACATGGAACAGCTACATGTTTTTATGAGATTTTTGACAGCAGAGCTTTTAGGGAAGAGCTGCTTGGTTTTATTCCCTTACACAGGTGCATTACAGGTGAAACCACTTTTAATGAACTGACCCAGATCTATGGAAATAAAATTGTTATGCTCCATACTGTGTGGGAAAATAAAAGGCATCATGGATACTGTGAAGCTTGTGAACGTCATTCACAACAGTTCTAGTTTGCTGCATTGCCTCTTCAGAGCTCTAGTGGAGGAAATGGCAGAATAACATCATGATCTGTTGTTGCATAATGATGTGCAGCAGATTAGCAAGGGCTAAATGTTAGAGAGAGTGTATGAATTACAAGAGTAGCTTTCTTATTTTCTTGGCAACATGAAAAGCCAAAAGGCCAGAGATTTTCAGAATTTTTTGAGAACAGCAACAAAGAAATGGCATATGTGCCTTTTTTATGTGACATCATGTGTCATCAAAATCAGCTTCACTACAAGGCAAGAACCATACCATTGCTGACATAACTGAAGTTTTTATCTTAAACCTAGCCATGTTTGAACAAGATGTGCAGGCAAGAAATCTTTCCAAAAGATTTGCACTTTCCAAAGCTGCAGCAACACTGCAAGAGAAAGAAAATGTGGGAAGATTCCCTGATGTGAGTATTCATGACGAGAGTGATAGAGAATTTCAAGCGGCAATTCAAGAGTCTCAGACTCTCAAGTGAAATCCTCTTGATTCCACAACAGCCATTTTCCATTTATGCAGATGGACAGTGGACTGCTGAGGCCAAAAGGCTACTTCTATCTCTGGAGGAATCATCTCTTCAACTGGAAATCTTGGAAACATCCAAATCAGATTTTGTCAAAGAGCAAAACAAGAGTGTTAGTGTGAATGCCTTCTGGATAAACATGGTTACCCAGTTCAGACATGCAAAAGTGACTGCAATGCTGCTTCTTACAATATCTCCCTCCATTTGTATCTGTGAACCAGCGTTTTTAACAATGAACATTAACAAAAGCCAGAACAGGAACAGACTTTCCAGTGTACATCTTGATCAGTGTTTTTGCATTGCTACAATAGTGCACAACCCAAAATTCAGGTCTCGTTTTCAGCCCACAACTGTCACTTCTCTTGTTGAATTACTGAATAATATTAAATAATATGAGGCTGAAGCTAAAAAAGCAATTTGTGAACTATCATGATTGGCCACCCTCCTAGTGTCCATGTTTTCATAGTTTCCCTGTCATGTCTGTTTTCCTTTACTTCCTTGTTCTGTTTCTTGATTTCGTTTTCTCTACCCCTTGTCTGTTCCTTAATTCCAGTCTTTGTTTTGGTTTTCCCTGTTCATATGTTCACCTGTGTCTGGTTAGTGCTTAATTGTCTTACTTATTTAAGCCCTGTGTTTGGATCCCCATGTTGTCAGTTATTTTCGTAAGTTTGGTCATGTGTGGAGTTGTTGTTATCTTCCTTGTTTTGTTTGCTTAGTTCGTGTATTACTTTACCATAGTGTTTTCCCCATGTCTCCGTTTTATTTACCTCCCTTGTTTAGTTTCCCTCATTTATGAAAAAAACCTCCATCTGCATTCTACCTCTCGCCTCGTCCCTTCATATACGTTACAGGAACCCCAACCTATAGTTGCTGTTTTATTAAATAGGCACGTTTATATTATAGGTGCTTTCTATATATATATATATATATATATATATATATATAAAATTCCAAACTGTATTTGATCAGTTATTACACACAATGTATCAGCTTTCCTCCTCCCCCATATGCCACAGGTCGCTCCATATGATGAATGGATGGAAGTACTGAAAGTGTAAGTACTGCCATACTGATAAATATGTAAATCACTCTGGATAAGAGTGTCTGCCAAATTCCATAAATGTAAAGTTCATCTGCAATAGTTGTGGCATGGTAGAGTGGAGGTAGTGAGTTTTTTTCACTGATATAAGTGTATTAGAAATTGCAGTGTAGTTGGAGGTTTTATAAATGAGTAAAAAAGGGATGGAGAGTTGCTGAAATAATATGGATAATCAAATACAGTCTGTGTGCCATGGTCAGCATCACTAGCTAGAGGTAGCCAGACATAAAAACAGGAGAGGGCAGGAAACAGAATGGCAAAGAGGCTTTATTAAATGCACACAATGCCCATGGCTGGTACATGGCCTCAGGTTCCAACTCATAGAGGAGGTCCTCCAAGTCAAAGACCTCCACATTCTTGAAATGAAAATAAAAGGCAAAACCAGACATGTAGGAACACACCCACAGTTCTGGAAATACATGGGGAAATGCTGGCATTTAATTACACAGGCACATTAGAAACACAATAGGAAACAGTTGAAAAATGAAGAATGATAATGAATGCGGTGGAGCCAATAACTGTGAGGATGGTAAATTGAAGACGCATACATGGAAAAAACCATCATACTGCAATTGCACACAAGTATATAATTCACCTAGAGGTATAACTACTAAAATATGAATGGAGAAACCAGAAATTCAAAATAACACCCATGAATCATAAAATAGTTTTTTTAACCCTTGGATCATGTGAAAAGGTTGTAATGTCAAATACAACTATTAAAAATAATAACGGTAAAAGGTTTCCTTAAATAAATTTAGACAAAGGGTACAATTCACATGAGACTTCTACAATAACTGGTTGGTGCCAGGTCGAGATCCCCTCCGGCCACCAGGGGGACGCCTCAAGTCAGGCACTCTACCAATCAGGCTTTATGCCCATCAGCTGTGCTAGGTCTATATAAGCCCAGTGACCCAGTTGCTCAGTGCTGGGTCATTGCTAAAGTGTGGAGCCAAGCGCCTAGCGCCTAGCCAGTAACTCTGGGTATTGATGTCTGTGAGCACTTGTGCTACACCTCCCTTCTGCTCTTCGAGGGTGCTGGTGTTTTTACACTCCCCCTCTCTTCTCCAGTTTTCCCTCTCAAGTCTGTCTCTCTCTCTCAGCTTCCCTTAGTCACTAAAGCAGCTCCCTGTTTTCTGGTTTTGTTTGGGAAGTTTTAGAGTTTTGTTTTCCCCAGTGCATCGGGGCTGCCATTCTTCCCGTGGCATCCTTTGTTTTTTTCCCTTTTTTCCATGCTCAGCATGGTGGTGTTGTTTTTTTTTCCCACCTGTTTTTCATCCTCCATTCCTTTGAAGTGAAATATACTCCTCCAATACTCACTGGCTTTTGAGCAACAGCCCTCTCAGTTCCCCACAGAGCATGCGAAGGTGGCGTACATCATCTCCCTTCTGACTGGTTGGGCTCTGGCATGGGCCACCCTGGTCTGGGAGCACCAAACTGATGTATGTTCCACTGCGGCAGAGTTCACTGATACCCTAAAGTGGACTTTTGACCATCCAGTCGCTGGAGGGGAGACGGCCTCCCGTCTCCTCAATATACGTCAGGGAAAAAGAGCGGTGGCTGATTACGCCATTGATTTTCTCACTATGGCGGCCGAAGGTGGATGGAACCCCACAGCGCTGATGGCTGCTTTGCACCAGGGCCTCAGCAAGGAGTTTACCTCTCTCGACGACCTGATCGATCTGGTGTTGCGAATTGACAATCGCATACGGGTAAGGCGCAGAGCACGGGGACCAGAGGTCAGTCGAGGCTCTCGCAGAGCTCTGCACACCCTTAGTCCTGTTCATGTGCCTGACAAGCAGGGAGAGTCCAGAGCCCAGCCAATGCAGCTCAGACACACCCGCCTTTCTCAAAGTGAGCATGATACTCGGATGTGGGAAGGGAGGTGTCTGTACTGGAGAAGCTTGGGTCATCTTCGCCCAGCTTGTCCTGAGCTCCAGGAGAAAAGACTACATCCGTCAGGCGAGGGAGGACCTCTGACAGACTCAACCAGTCCTCCCCGAGCTCAAGGGTTGTCCCTCAGTACCACGATTCCTTGAGGAATGTCTGAAACACGTCTCCAGGCATTTGTGGACTCGGGAGCAGTGAGCAACTTTCTTGACGCTACGTTAGCCAACAAGTTAGCCCTGCCGCTGGTCCCACTGGATGAACCCCTACATTGCCACCACTGATGGTTGGTCCCTTGAGCCAGGGGTTATTAGCCTTCAGACTCGTCCAGTCACGTTGCAAGTCGGCCCACGCACCGAATAGATTGTACTGTTTGTTATCCATGCTCCCGACTTCCAACTGATTTTGGGGTACCCCTGGCTTTAGTGACACAATCCTCATGTAGACTGGCTGAGTCAGTCAGTGCTGTCTTGGAGTTTGACATGTCAGACCTCCTGTCTACAACTACCCAAGCCTCGGTCTGGGGCTGGTCATAATCCCTATGGTCTGGACTTGTCTCAAGTCCCCCAGGAATACTGGGACCTGAGGGAAGCATTTAACAAACAGAAGGCCAAACTATTGCCTCCCCACCGGCCATATGACATGGCCATAAACCTCCACCCGGGCACCAGTCCACCTAGAGGCCGCTTATTCTCTCTTTTGGGGCCTGAACGTCAGGCAATGTATGAAGATATACAGGAAGCCTTAGCCCTAGGGTTCACCCGGCCATCTACTTCCCCCAGCTGGTGTGGGGTTTTTCTTTGTCCGGAAAAAAGATGACGACCTACGCCCCTGTATAGGCTACCGGGGCCTTAACAAAATAACTGTCAAGGACCACTACCCATTGCCCCTCATGACCTCAGCATTTCAGGTGCTGCAGCAGGGCTCCATTTTTACAAAACTGGACCTGCGCAGCGCCTACAATTTGGTTAGTATCCGAGAGGGAGACAAGTGGAAGACAGTGTTCATCACCCCCTCTGGGCACTACGAATGTCTCATCATGCCATTTGGGTTGATGAACACACCTGCCGTCTTCCAATGGTACATCAACGAGGTCCTAAGGGAAGCCCCTGACAGGTATGTGTTCGTCTACTTGGACAACATTTTAATATGCAGCCAAACAGTAGACGAACATATTATCCATGTTAGGCGCATCTTCCAGCTTCTACTCGAGAACCACCTCTTCGCCTAGCTGGAGAAGTCCGTATTCCGTGCACAAACCATCTCCTTTTTGGGATGTCGTCTCCCACAACAAGGTATGCATGGACCCCGCCAAGGTACGGGCTGTAGAGAACTGGCCTAGACCCACCTCAATGCGTCTGGTCCAACACTTCCTGGGGTTCACAAGTTATTTCCACAGGTTTGTTAAGAACTTTAGCACAGTTGCAGCCTCACTGACCGCATTGACCAGGAAGGCATCTGGTTGGTTCTGCTGGTCCACCGAAGCCCAGCAGGCATTTGAAGAACTAAAGCGCCATCTGATCACGGCTCCTATTTTTCAGCTCCCTGATGCGGAGCTTCCATATATTGTTGAGGTGGATGCATCTGAGGTGGGTGTTGGTGCAGTTCTGTCCCAGCGATCAGGAGAGGACAAAAAAACCGCATCCCTGTGCCTACTTCTCTCTGTGTCTGTCCCCTGCAGAAAGGAACTACGACGTAGGCGCCTGCGAATTACTGACGGTCAAGCTCGCACTCAAGGAATGGAGGCACTGGCTGGAGGGAGTAAAACACCCCTTCCTGGTCTAGGCAGACCACAAGAACTTGGCTTACATACAGCAGGCCATACCTGCATGGAACCAGACGTCCGAGTGTTTGTGAACTCCTGTCACACCTGCACTCAGTGCAAGGACCCCAGGACAAGGCCCGCTAGTCTGTTTCACCCACGGGCTGTCCCTTCGTGCCCTTGGTCTCACCTGTTGCTTGATTTTATCACAGCTCTGCCCCCAACAAGGGGCAACATGGTGATTTTGGTAGTCGTTCTCCAAGGCTGGCCGCTTCTTTGCACTGCCAAAACTGCCATCTGAGAAGGAGACAGCTAATTACTGAGAAGGAGACAGCTATTACTTACACAAGTTGTCCATTTTCATCTAGTGACATTGTGTCAGACCATGGGCCTCAATTCGCTAGCCGGTTCTGGGGGGCCTTTTGTCGGTTGTTGGGGGCAGAAGCCAGCTTGTCCTCTGGCTTCTGTCCCCAACCCACGGTCAGATCGAATGGGTTAACCAGGACTTGGAGCGCACCCTCCGCTGTCTGGCCTCTTCCTGTCCATCCTCTTTGTCTGAGCACCTATTATGGGTGGAGTTTGCCCACAACGCCCTGTGGCACTCCTTAGGCATTTCACCATTCGAATGCCAATTCAGGTATGCTCCGCCCATGTTCCCCGACCAAGATGCTGACAGTCAGGCACTGGCGCTTAGCCTGGCGAAGGGCACGCAGGGCTCTTTTATCTGCTGCTGACGGCAACCAGCGCCTACTTATCGGCCAGGACAGCGGGTTTGGCTATCGACCAAGGACCTGCCTTTGCGTGGTTATCATCGCAAATTCGCTCCTCGCTACATCGGGCCACTCAAGGTTCTTTGCCACATAAACCCTGTTTCTTATCACCTTGCCCTTCCCCCGTCGTTACGAGTCAACCCAACTTTCCACGTGTCTCGTCTTAAGTCCGTACTGTGTTTAGTGTGCCCCTCCAACCTGCCTGGTCCGCACATAGTGGACCAGCATACACAGTCAAACATCTCTTTGATGTCCGGCAGGGCCAAAGTGGAGTCCAGTATTTGGTAGACTGGGAGAGATATGGGCCCGAGGAGCGGTCCTGGGTTCCCTCCAGTTATATCCTGGACCATGAACTCATTCGGGCTTTTCAGTGGGATCGTGTGGCTGGCCTTGGGACATCAGGAGCAGCCCCATCCGGGGGGGGTCCTGCAAGGGCTGGTGCCAGGTTGACGCCCCCTCCGGCCACCATGGGGAGGCCTCGAGTCAGGCACATTACCAATCAGGCTTGATGCCCAACAGCTGTGTTAGGTCTATATATGCCCAGTGACCCAGTCACTTGGTGCTGGGTCTATGCTAAAGGAGCCAAGCTCCTCTCTTCTCCAGTTTTCCCTCTCAAGTCTCTCTCTCTCTCTCGGTTTCCCTTAGTCATTAAAGCACCTCCCTGTTTTCTGGTTTTGTTTGGGAAGTTTTAGAGTTTTGTTTTCCCCAGTGCATCGGGGCTGCCATTCTTCCCATGGCATCCTTTTGTTTTCCCCTTTTTTCATGGTTGGCGTGAAAAACTTTTTTTCCCACCCATTTTTCGTCCTCCATTCCTTTGACGTGCGATATACACGCAGGTTGTTTAATGGCTGCCACAGTCTAGCAGGAGCTCCTTTGCCTTGCAACAAAGCAGCTGGGGTTTGACTCCCCACCTTTGGGTATTTACTTATCTTGTTTTACCTGTTCTAAGATCTAACTGTTTTGCACATAGGCCCACTCTCATTAAAGCATGGTAACTCACCCAGTGGAATGTTGGTGTCATCAACTATCTGACTTGGGTTCAAGCCCCATTACGAGAATAGACAACTAATACTGCAAATGCCAAACTACTGTAAATGGCGTTCTACTAGAAGTGAATACAGGATTAAATATCTTCATTACATGCTTTTTCATCCACCAGGCCTCATACTTTTTACAGACACAAGACTTGTCATGTACTTTGTACATTTTACCTCATGTCATATTATGCCCTCTGGTTGTTTTTGGCATAACCCATAATGGATGGAAAAGTTTGTGCCATATTTTTTAAATGCACATACCATTTCCTATTCTCCACTGAAAACACAATGGTGAGCCTAATCAAGTGGTTGGTGAGTGTATATAATTTAAACACTTCTCTTTCTGCACGTCCATGAGACAATTAAAAAATTGTCACCCTTCCAGTGGGAGGTCATAACTTCCCTCACACTTGGGCCTTCTACTAGAGGCCTGGGAGTGGAGCAGTGTTTTCACCATTCCTAGTAGTGTGTTCTTCCCAACTGAGGTTTGCTGTTTACTATATTATATCTGGTATCACTAAGTATGACCGGTTTGCTTGTATTTTGTATCGCAGTAGATCAAGCAGAACTGTTGCAATGACATATACCAGGTTGTAGGTTTCAGTTTCCATTATACTGATTGTTGGAATTGCCTTTATTACTGCATTCATATCTGCTAGCATACTGTCTCAAGGTAGTTTGCCACTAAGTCAGGAGAGCCTACAGCTGTTGCTAGTTAGCTTAGTCATGATCAACTGTCAACAGATGGACTACACAACGTGTTCATTATACACTCTGAAATTCCTGAGATCTGGTATTTCCATGGACGGTGCATCAGCAGTTGCTGTATTTGGACAGTATCATTTTCATTTACAGGATTTCACACATGCTCATCTTAAAATAGTACTTAGTTGGAAGAAATACTTATGCTAGTATAATAGTCCTGAATCTAAGGATACCATTGAGCCAGAACCTTGCCAGAGGGAAAACAAAGAAGGCACAAAACATTTATTATGTTTAATGTACAGAAGTAAAGGAATGGCGATTATTCAAATGTCTATGGATCATTCAAGTGCTTCTTCAAGAGGTGTGTCTTTAGTTTAAGGACAGCAAGAGACTCTTCTGTACAGACAGGTAGTGGGAGTTCATTCCACCATCTTCAAAATGAGTAGTACTGAAATTAGTCTTGAGGCCTGTCTTCCCAGTCTCTTAATGACCCTTCATTAGGAGACTGGGAAGACAGGCCTCAAGACTCATTTCTTGCACCCTTGCAAGATATGATGTGGGCGGGAGACAACTGCTTACAGGTAGGAAGGAGCACAACCATTTTTGGCTTTGAATGCTAGCATCAGGGTTTTAAATCTGATGTGGGCAACTACAGGAAGCCAGTGGGGGGAATGCAGCAGTGATGTGTGTGAACTTGGAAAGATTGTATATGAGTCGTGCAGCAGAATTCTGGATCAGCTGCAAGTGTCTAGTTGTGCTTGCAGGGAGGCCTGCCAAGAGTGAGGTGCAGTAATCCAGTTTTACACAGACCCACACACACAGGAAGAAAGAAAGAAAGAAAGAAAGAAAGAAAGAAAGAGAGAGAGAGAGAGCGAGAGAATGGGTGGAATTAAATTAGACTTATTACATAAGTACTAAAGATTTCCAGGGTGTAGTCTGGATACGATCTATGGGCAGTTAGCTCTCCTTTATGAGTCTAGGAGAAACAGTATTTCAAGAACCAGAGGTAGGAGGAAACAACATAGAAGAGCACAGAAAGGTAAAAAAACCAATAAATTAGTCAACATAGGAAACAAAGTGGAGAGAGGATAACACAGAGGACAGAGCATCATCTAACAGTGGGCATGTAAGCATTCACTCACTCACTCACTCTCTCTCTCTCTCTCTCACACACACACAAGGACAAATTTAAGGAAGCCAATTTTTACCTAACCTAATGTTTTTGGACTGTGGGAGGAAACCAGTGACCCCAGAGGAAATCCACACAGACACGAGGAGAACATGGAAACTCCACTCAGATAGGGACCCGTACTCAAGACCCTGACAAGCAAATGTGCTAACTACCAAGCCACCATAGTACCCATAGACATTTGATGGGTGAGCATTAATTTCTGACTTCTTCCTTACCAGCACTTTTAAGATAGTAGGTCTCAAACACACACAAACAATGTTTCGTACATCTACAGAAAACAGATTAAAAAATGCAAAATCGGATGTATGTAGAGATATGTGGAAGAATGTGGACTTACCCCTCACAAACTTCTCTTATAATGGAGGAGAGAGGCTTTTTCTGCAAGACAGAGCAAAAATACATACAGACAGAGTCTGTGTAATAGACCATTTTAGGAACAAATAACATGAAAACAAAAATGTTTCTGGAAAATTTCAGCACCTGTTCAAAATTTTAATAACCTACAATAGTTACTGTCAGCAGCCACTAAAAATTTAGATTTAGAACAAGATGGACAGCCATGGCTTGTTATAATTACAGGAATAATATAGAAAGGTAAAACTAGACTGATCATGCTTATTAAACCTTAAGGTACAGCAGAATAGGCAGAAGAGGTGTTGAAATTAGGTAAATTACACTAGTGCAAAAGCTAATGCTCCACAGAAGACCTCACTCTGTATGACCAAAAAAAGAAAATTATACAAATTCTCTAAAATAGGTATAGTGTGTAGTGTTCTTTATTTCTCAAGAAGTTAGACATTTCAAGTTGATTTTTGTTTCTGTAGCATCTCAACTGTTTAATCAGATAATTTCTTTATTTAAAACCTTAAAATGCTGTTGTAATTAGGTTTTAGTAAAACTACAACCTTCTTCTCATAATATCATTTTAAATGTTATTTAAAATGTTTTTGGAATGTCCCTAAAACCCTGTCATGCCACATGCTCATGTCTTTGACCCTGTTTACACCAGGTATTAACGTGCATCTCAAATAGTCAGCCCTAAGTAAAAGGGTCATATACATCTCAGAGAAATTATATCTATATGTATATTCTGATCACTTAAGCCACATGGTCATGGACACACACGGGCACACTGCATTTGTACTATAAATGCAAATCAACCTTGATGCATCCCAGCCAACTTGCATCTCAATTGGTCAGCCCTAAGCAGAAGTGTGAAAAGAGTCATATGCATCTCAGAAAAATTATGATCACTTAAGCCATGTGGTCATGGACACACATGGGCACATTGCATTTGTACTGTAAATGCAAATCCATATTAATGCATCCCAGTGTAAAAATGTAAGCATGGTTGAGAAAGGCAGCTACTTGAAAATTTAAACCTACTAATTAGCCATGTTGAAAAACAAAAATTACCAATGTCAAATGTGCAACATTTGTGGCTGAAGCCCTTCTGCGTGTAGATACCTCATTTCAATTTGGGATGAGGGCTCAAAATGGAAAACCAAGGACTGTCTTTACTAATGTAAAACAAAAATGTACATGTTGCTCTTTGACCCACCTGTGGAAGTTATACAAGTAGCAAAAAATCCAAAATGTGGTCAACCCAGACACATGTGAGACACATGAAAAGTCCAGGTGTAAACAGCATCTTGCTTGACAACTTTTGATCCAATCACTCGAGATGCATGTTAATACCATATGTAAATGTGGCATAAGTTCAGAAGATCTTGAAAAATATCCTTATATTACCTGAACAATCTAAAAACACTAAAATCATATGACAAGAACAGAATTAGTGAAACACACAAGAGCGCGCGCACACACCCACACCCAGACACCCATTTAGAAACAATAAATAAATTCTTCAAACCTGGTCTATTTCAATGAGTTGAGCATTAGCACCAGGCCATTCAATGGCCACTTTTACAATATCCGAAGGTGGTGGCATAGTTGCTCTCCTTTCGGGCATGCCACTAGAAAAGAGGGAGGAAAGAAAACAGACAAGGACTTCAACTATAGCACTAAATGTATATACATTTTAGCTTCAAAATCTCACAAAAGTGCTATACACAGAAACAGTTAAATGTGAAAGTTCAGAATAATAAAGAATGTTGACTGACTAGCAGCTGTATAATAAAACCTAGCTAATGGACCTCCCAGAAGATTTCACATCATCATAGTTACTACAAAAATAAAAATAAAAATAAAATAAAATGGTTATGTGAATTAAAATGAAAATAACATGTTTGTTTCTTTGAAAATGACGAATTCAAGCAAATTCAAGGGAAAAACCCGATGCCTCTGGACATTCCAGAACGTTACCGAGTGACGTCACTGGTGGACAACAGTGAACAACTCCGTAGACCATTATGACTGACTTGGACTGTGAATTTTCCAGTACTCGTTCTTCAGATATTTTAGAATTTGATGAAGATCATGAATCTGCAGTGACAGTGGGTGTGACTGTATGTCATAAAAGTGAAATTCGACCCTTTCGATTTGAGCCAGAGTTAAAAGAAGCTGCACCAGAGTAACGAACATGACCCAGTCATGTTAGCCATTATAATGAAAATTGATCCTAAAAGTAAAAGGTACTACTAAAAGTAATCTTGTCTATTAACAATTATTTATAACAGGGCCATTTGATTAGCTAGCTAGCTACTGATATTTCTCATTTTAATAACTTGTCATGTAGCTAACCTAGCGTAACTAAATAGTTAGCAGTACTCCCTTTTGCTAATAATCAATGTCTTAGCTAAGATAGCTAACTACTGCATTTGTTTTAGTAATCTGTTTTTTGGTAGGTTAATCATATGTGTCTAGCCTTGTTTGCATTACCATTACCTTCGATCCTGTGTGGCTGACCAGTGAATTTCTAGTGCTAATTTCGTTAGGGGGAAAAAATGAAATAAATTACAATGTGTCAACTTGTGTTCGGAAAGATGCTGGATTATTATAACAAATGTAGCTAGCTAGCTAAATAACGAACATTACAAACGTCATACTGAGCTATTAATGACAATAGCTATCTAGCTAATCGCAAATGTTCAGTTACCGGTATTGCTGTAAAAGCGATCTACGTCGAATTCACATTCATAAGATACTTTATAAATCTCCGTAATGCAACTACATGGAGTAGTTTTTAGCCTAGTATGGCTTGGCCACCAAGATGAGCAAATCACTCAGTTAGCTACTAACCTAGCTACCTAGGAAGGCTAGCCAATGTTAGCTAATGTCAACTAAAATAGGCAAAATAATTGCACTTACCCTGTTTACTTCCATGCACACAGAAGCTCTTCAACACATCTCTTTAGTGTCTTTACATGCCCATATTTTTTGGAAAAGCAGCACTCTTATGATCAAGTCATGTGAGCCCAGCTTTCCACATCACACAGTGAAATGAGCACTACAGATAACGAACTATGTGGATGGTCTTTTCCAATGTGCCTTTTTAAAGTTTACATATTTTGTCCATTTATTGGATATTTTGGGATCTTTAGGCTATTTGTGCATGGATCTCACTGTACACTTTATTATTACAGCCAAAGATGCACCCTTTTCTTAATTTCCATCACCTACAATTCAACTACAATTCAACTTTTTGTGTTGTTATCCACCATCTGCGTCACATGGATGATGTTTATGAGACTCCAAAGACAGCAGGTGGGGCTAACCAACAATGCTTAAGCCGTATTCCTCGAGTTTGTAAAATAATAATAATAATAAAATCTAACTATCAATAATCACAAGTTAGAAACTCAGCTTTCACTGTATTTATGAGTTTGACACTTTCATATTAGCTGGTGCTTAGACTTTAAAGTAATGACCATTAGTTCACTCAAATGTGTCAACAGTGGCTGAATCGGCTCAAGATAGTGGATTATCTAAAAACAGTGGACATTTATTTATATATGACAGTAAATAATTTCACATTTAAGGTTAAAGCTCATTTTTTTAATTAGTATTAATTTAGTGTTTAACTATTAGCTGTCTTGCCTGTGCTGTAACTGTGTAGCTAATAAGAGTTATGAGATATTTAACTGTAGGAACAATGTTCAGCATTTTTTTAAGCACATCCAATTGAAATACTATTGGTTTTATTTTAATATATTTAACAGACATTTGCACTTGTGGAATTTCACTGACCAAATGCTAGGCTTTAACAGTTTGTGAGTAAGCAAGATAACTGCTGTCACGGAACGCTTGCCTCCTGCGAGTGGTTCGGCCCGCCACGTGTAGTGGGAGGACGGTCTTGTTTGTAACCACACCTGCACCTTGTTCGTCAGTATGTATATAAAACCCTGTTAAAGTGTGCAGGGTGTTCGTTATTGTCGGCATAATGTCTAGATGTAACGCGTTTTTTTTAGATATATTCCTGTGTATCGTGTTTGTTTAGCGTTAACCGTTTCATGTTTCTTGTTTGTGATAAGTGTGAGTGCCTTTATATCTTTAAATGTTAATAAATGTTCGTCCCAGTTGGAGGAGTCTGTGCGTCCTGCCAGGGCGCGCCCTGCGGCACTCGGGCCACCGCGCGTTACAACTGCTATGACATAGCTAGAGAAGATGCACTTTCAACTCTACATTTATTCAAGCACATATGCTGTGTCCATGCGACAATGTTTTACTTCTATTTTTGCAATTTTTTGAGTACCTCCAATAAGGATTTTTATTTTTCTGCACAGAAGGATACACGGGACTGTTTTGAATTCTGTTTAAATGTATCTTTAAAACTTTTGTGACATAGTGAGGCAGGAGCAAGATATGAGAACTCTATTGAATTTCAGACATTAATTTTACTACATTTACAGCCCACATAGAGAGATATCCTAGAAAAAGAGCATTCACATTACCTTATAAAATGTGACATGGCATTTTTTCAAGTCAGATATAAAAGCTTACCCAGTTTCATTAGTCATTTGAAGTCACATATCAGAGAAGGAAAACATATCCATTTACACTACCAGCAGACATTTGGAGTGATATCTAGCCCAACCTTAAGAAAATGCACAGTTGGACACCCTTTTTGATACTGCAGTGGAATTTTCAGCAGGGATGAGATGAGTCTGTATAATCATGTTACTGAGCCTCTGTCTGTCTCAGCTGACTGATGTCCTTTCCTGTAGCCCACCAATCTATACAACTACTTCTCTGTTGCCCTTAATGGACGCTCTCCTGCGGGATGGGTCTCGGACACATGCACACTCTGGGACAAGACTAGGACCTCTAGAAAGTTGGACTAGATATTAATTGCTTGTTTTGTTTTTATTGTTATTATTGTGGTGACCATTGTCAGCCAGAGGAAGATGGGGCCCCCTTTGAGTCTTGGTTCCACTCAAGGTTTCTTCCTCATGCTCTATGGAGTTTTTCCTTGCCACTATCACCCTTGGTTTGCTCACTGGTGGCTTGGACTTGGACATTTGTAAAGCTGCTTTGTGACAACATCTGTTGTAAAAAGCACTATATAAATACATTTTGATTTGATTTATATCCCCCTTAGGTAAGGGAAAACTAGCCCACCTATCAGCCACCAGATGGGGCTGGCTGTTGGAGTGCGTTGGTGAACAACTGTTACACTCCTCATTACAGTGTGTTCCACACCATTGGCTCTAGGTGGGCCAATCACTAGGGCCAAGTTCTTCAAACAGTGACAGCCAGTCATATTCATTGTCACCATCTGCATGTAGCATTTGGTGACATAGTGATGCAGGAGTGAGGTATAAATGACAAATTCATACTAATTTTATTTGAGAAGAGGTATAGCTGTTGGGGAAAGCATAGGCTAGTGGTATATTTACATGACACTTTTATCCAAAGCAACTTACAATTATGACTAAATACACCTTGAGGGTTAAGGACCTTGCTCAGGGGCCAACAGTGGCAGCGCTTGAACTGGCAACCTTCTGATTACAAGTCAAGTAGCATAACTACTGAGCTACCACTTCCTTAGTTCTTTTACCATTGGTCCTCAATTGGTAACTCTTGATATTACTGCTGAAACTTTCATTCCATTTCCCCATATCTAGGAATTAAAACCAGATTAGTCTTTAGAACCAGCATTTAGGGCAAAATGAGAAATGACTTAAAACATTTTAAAGGAATCTGAGAACAAATTTGAGCAGTTTTACAAGAGCAGCAACCAGTAGGTAGAAGGAACATTAGATCCTGTGACTAAAAGGTCTTAGCTTTTATGTGAACAGTACTTCTTACATTTTTATTTGGATCCTTGTCAAAGTGAAAGCTCCAGTGAAAGCTGAGGAAAGTAAGCTTCCCCAATAAAGCTTGGAATCATCCTGGAGAATTCTGTGTTTAAGTGTTTAAGTACATTATTAGCCTATTTCATTAGTAGGATGGCAATTTAGCACCAAAGGAATTTTTGTTGGCTTAACAGCAGATTGTTTATAGGTGAGTGCATCCATTGAACAAGTAAAACATGAGCACAGGCATCAACTGACTTCCTTAGGAAATCTACAGTTATGAAAATATTCACATATTTCCATACTATTTTGTAGGAAATCTTCATTCTCACTCATTGCGCTCTCACAAATGCATTTAAATCTTAATAGCTATGGGGATGGAGTTTTGCAGGCCTTGAAAAGTTGTACTGAAATAAGAATGAGAATCTATATGTTTATGATAGATGGTATTTAAACCAGAATTTTCAGACTTAGCTGAAACATCTAAAAAGTTATCCTCATACTATATTTCATGTATACTCCAGAGCTTGTTGAAACTTGGAGAAGGAAGAAATAAACAGTGGGAGTTCTTGAAATGTGCATGTAGCCATACCAAAAAAAAAAAAATATGTTATCAGCGTATTTCAGATATTTTAAGGGTAGAGAACCAGTATATTGTTCAAAAATGTTTCATGTTTTTTTTTTATTGTTTGTTTGTTTTGTGTGTGTGTGTGTGAGAGAGAGAGAGTGTTTGCTTGCATGCGCATTCAATTCCAACATGTCCACCAAACAGAAGAGAAGGGTAGGGGGCCTATAAAGTTTAAAATTCACAGTCCAGGATGAAACATGAAACATCCATGAATAAATCCAAGCAATGAATACATCCATGAATAAATCCAAGGTTGAGCTGATGTGAGAGTGCCTCAAACAGATCGGCGACATGGTCACCATAGATGCAGAGATGGTTTCTTGGCAGGATAACACCCTCCATGGAATGTACAACTAACAGATAGCAAAGGTGGCTTTCATAAATGAATCCTACCAATAGATGAAAAAGGCAGCACTGAAAGACAACAGAGAGGCACTGATAATGGCAGCACAAAGTCAAGTTCTAAGTGCAAGGTCAGTTAAAGCATGAGGTGTATAACATGTGAGAATGCAGACTATGCAAAGAAGACAATCCAGCACTTAGTAGCAGGATACAAGATGCTGGTGGGAAAATCATCCACTGAGAGACAACCAAGTGATGGGGATCATATACAGGAAAATTTGCAAAGCATATGGGCTGAACACCCCCAAGTCCAAATGGAATCATGCTCAGACCAGGTCCACACAGAAAAACAAAGAAGTGGCAAACAAGCCCGGCAGTGCTAATATATGTGGCAGTCCCAAGTAATAGAAACATCATAAGGAAGAAATATAAAAAGTTGGAGAAATACCATGGACTGAAAGAGGAAGTGGAGAGTGGAAAGCTAACACACAAGTTAACCCAGTAGGGGCAGTTGGGACTGCAACACCTAAGATGGAATAGTGGCTTCTAAAGATCCCAAGAATGACATTAATCTCAGAACTGAAGAGCAAAATTCTAATAATGGCAAAGATAATGCGTCACACACTCAAAATATGACCATTAGCTTTAGCTAGATGTATCTCTGTAGGATAGCTTTTAACATAGAGGAGCAGAGTAATGTGCAGCTCAGTTAATAATATTCAATAACAATATTAAATATTGTTATTAAATATTAAATAATTATATTTAACAAAATAACTTAACAATACTAGATATGTGAGCCATGGTGCTTCTGTCAGTCACATAAGAACTTTCCCATGTCAGCTTTAAAGGCAAGGAATATGAAGTGATGGTTTCTCATACTGATGTCAAAGAAAGTTATATTTTTTTACATTATGGAGTACTCCACTCACTCTTATAGGACAGGGTAAAACTACAAGATATAACATTTTATGAATTTAGCACAGTTGCTGTTTAAAGTCCAATTTAGCAAGATTGAAAAATGCACACAGACACAGTAATTAATTAATAATTAGTAAATTAATTGACACATACATTTACAAATGGGCTAGTGATTTTTTGGTCAATGAAAATGCTGTCAAGCTACTAAATGAGCGTGGACAAACAGTGTCTTGCCAAAAAATCAGTGATTTGCCACGTTTCTTCCCAGGTGCTTTTTACATTTTTGGAAGAGCAACAGTTGTCTATAAGAGTACTGCATTGTCATCCTTAGAGCATCCTTCAGCTACCTTTTTAATTCAACTAAGCTCTGAACAATTTCTGATACCTTCCTCTGCCCAAACTTTCTGTCTGCTGGCTCTGTAGGTCAACAAAGAGGCATCTGTCACGACTGGTCACCCTCCTGGCATCCCTGTTTCCATGGTTTCCCTGTTTTGTCTCTGTTTTCCTTTACTTCCTTGTTGCTCCAGTCTTTAGTTTTGTTTTCTCCATGCCTGTGATTGCTTTTACCTGTTCCTCTTTTTCGGTCCTTGTTTTGTTTTCGTTCTGTTCCATCCCCAGTCTGTATCCCCACCTGTAATTATGTTCACCCATGTATGGTTAGCTTTCATCAGTCTTGATTATATAAGCCCTGGGTTTTGTCTTCCAGTTTGTAGGTTATTTTAGTATGTTCGGTCATGTTTAGAGTTCTGGTCACTATCACCGTCATCATCCTTGTTTTGCCGTTTGCTTAGTTCATGTGTATATTTGCCTCAGTGTTTTCCCTGTGTCTGTTTGTACCGTGTTTTGTTCCCTCGATCATTAAAGAGCCTCCTGCATTTGCATTCTGCCTCTCGCCTCGTTCCTTCTAAAATGCTATAGAATAACTGACCGCTAAAACAAGAATGCAGCAGGGGGGCCTCACTGAATTGCGACATGTTCCATCCGCTTCAGCTCAGCCACCTTCACGTGACGCTACAAGAGACACTGTTTTACTCCCAAGAGAGGAGTTTGATTATCTCAAAGCTTTTGGTTCTTCCTTCACTGATGGCAACTCATAGTGAATATGATGGGGAGGACAGTTCTGTTGGGAAATGTATTATGCAATGCCTTATATACCTTCAGAACCTGACCTGCCCTAATCTGCCATAGCTAGTTAAAGTACTGTTCATGAGAACATTTCTCAGAGGAAGAGCACAAGAGTGGGCTGACATTATACTCAGAGCTCAAGAGGCAAGGACTGCTGAAGGCTTCTTTCAGCTGTTAACAGCACCATTTGCTGCAACCTCACCTAACCAGCCTTCTGTAGCTACTGCCCTCTTAGACACCCTGCCTGTTCCTGTCTCCGGTGGGGAAACACCACCCAACCTGCTCATGTTCCTGTTCCCAGCGTGGAAGATGCCACGCAATCTGCTCATGTTCCTGTTCCTACCGTGGAAGACTCCACCCAGCTTGCTCCTGCTCCTGTTCCTGTTCCCAGCAAAGTGGATCCCACCCGTCCTGATCCAGTTCCTGTTCCCGACGTGAGAGATGCTGCGTGTCTTGTAACTGTTCCCATCATAGTGGATGCCACCTGTCCTGATCCAGTTCCTGTTACCAGCGTGAGAGATGCCGCCCGTCCTGTTCCTCTTCCTGGTTGTTCCTCATGGCTCTCCTGTGCGCCAAATGGTATCAATATCCCATTACCTGTTCTAGTACCCGTAGCCATGCCTGTTATGTATTTTGTTCCAGTGTCTGTCTCAGTTGTGCTGAAAATACTTACCTCTGACTTTGCTTCTGTTCCTGTTCCCATTTCCACAGCTATGCCTAAGACCAATGTTTCTCCTCTCCTCTCCTCTCTTGTCTCTGTGCCTGCCTACTGTTACAGCCATGCTACTGGTCCTACTTTCCCCATCTTGCTTCTGTCCCTTGATCTGCCCCAACTCCTGTGCCTGTCCATTGTTTAGCCCCAAGTCCCATACATGCTTCTAGTTTTGTCACAATCCATGACTGTAGTTCTGCCCCGACTCCTATGTCTGTCTGTAGTCCTGCCCCTGGACCTGTCCCTTCTTCTTTGTTTACTTCTTGTGTCCCCTCATCCGTTTCTACTCTTTAACCAGGTTCTGTTTCTGTGCCCGCCTGTGTCCCTCAGGTTTCTGTGTCCAGATCGGCTTCCTTGACATCCTCTGGTTCTGTTTCCTGTCCTGCCTAGTCATCCCTAGCTCCTCCTTTTCGTACTGTCCCTGTCTATGCTTCATGTAGTACTCCTGTTCCTGCTCTGTCTTGCCTGAACTTCCTTGTCGTATGTCGTCTCCAGTCCCAGCTGCTTGCATCACCCCTGGTCCTGTGGCCGGTCCCTGCCTTACCTTGTCTCTGTACTGGCTCTACGGTCCTAACCTGACTCCTGCTCCTCACCTTGCCCCAGAACTTGCTTCGCCTGTCATCCAGTGACATGCTTTTGCCCATCATGTTGCCCCTGTTGTATTGTCTGTGCCCGTTCCTGTTTCTCCCTTGTTTCTGCCCCTGTACTCATCCGTGTGTCCGTTCCAGTGCCCTTGTCTGTTTTTGTTCCTGTCCCTTTGCCCCTGGCCTGGTCTGCTTTGCGTTTTGTTTTCCTCGTCCTTTTGTGCCTCCAGTCTTCCCTCGTCATTCGTTGTCTTGTTGCATTTCCTCATTCTCCCTCTTGGCTTTTTTGCCATTGTGGGTTTTGTTCCTGGTCCTTGTCCTGTTCCCTCGGTTTCTCTGTTCCTGCCTCTGCTCTTGGTTCTTGGGTCTGGGTTTTGTCTTCCGGTTTGTAGGTTATTTTAGTATGTTCGGTCATGTTTAGAGTTCTTGTCGCTATCACCGTCATCATCCATGTTTTGCCGTTTGCTTAGTTCATGTGTATATTTGCCTCAGTGTCAGTTTGTCCCGTGTTTTGTTCTCTCGATCATTAAAGTACCTCCTGCATTTGCATTCTGCCTCTTGTCTCGTTCCTTCTAAAATGCTATAGCATCATAAAGCAAAGGAAAACTGGGAACTACTTAGCTCCTCTTCAAAATCTACATGGACACTTTGATAAGCCAAACTAATGTTTCGTACATGAGATAATGTTCACACAATTGCTGTTCTCTGACTGCGCAACTACGTCATGTTTGACAGATTCATTTAAAGTTCCTCTAGTTCATCAACTTTTCAACATGCTGCAACCTCTGATTTTCCACACAGCTACCATCAGGCATTAGAAAGTAAATTAGACAATTTACAAATGCAGATACACTGGAATAGCATTAATGTGCTGGAACAGTGTAAATGCACTGTTACACTTCCAGGTCATGCTTTGGTTTACTGAAATCATTGAACCTAAATACACAGAAAACAAAATGTCTTGTGCTTCTTTTACAAGAAGTATAAATAATAAACCATGAGCAAAAGTACAGTCAGCAATTTATTACTGACCTCTCACAGCACAACTGTTATGGATAAAGTTCACCTGCAAGGTGGTGGGGTTGTGGGCTTGATTCCAAGAAAACATACTGATAAAATATATATGCCTATCAAATATCAAGTTATCGCAGATCACGGCATCTTACAAATACTATCAGTATAAGCATCACATTGAACAAATTAAAAGGTGTGCAACATTAAAAGAAAATGGGCAAATAACACTGCATTTGATCTAGGAATGAGGGGATGCTACACTCTTCCCTCCAACAAAAGACTCCAGGGCACAACACAACACATCTAAGATCCTAGCGGTACACAAATATGGATAATTTATGATATATAAATTATGGCCCATCAGCCTACAACTCCTGCATTGTTTTATGAACTTATAGAATCCATGTGTGTTATTTAAAAATCATAAAGTACAGCTGGAATGGAATACCTTTCCAGGTAACTGTCATGTGATGGCAATGACTACACAGTATGGTGAAGACACACATGCAATGTATGACCTCTATGAACCTTTTTGATATTAACATATAAAGTTCCCCTCAAAGGTCCTGGAAGGGTAGTTAATATTTCTGCGCACACAAATCTACAGATCCCTGTCACCAACCTCCCCACCGCCCCTCAAAAAAACCCAAAAAAAACAAAACAATTAGGTACGTTTCCCTCATACTCGTATTATAATCCTTAATTAAATCTACTGACATAATTTAAAAACAACCCCATTATTTTAGCAACAAAAGCCCCCTGATATGTTTTAAAGTTACCTGAATTGAAATTGCTGAATGAGACCGATTCCAGTTTTTCCTAGCCTTTAAATCTATTGTTGACACCCCTAAAGGAAAATTATACAGAAGCATTAATGAAGTCATAGATTCACTCACACATTTTATTTGCTAGAACAGAATATCCATAAAGCTATGGATGGACGGATGGATTTTCATAGTCATAGTATTGAGTACATAATTCAGACAACATCTTAAAGAATTTTATGAAGATTGTAGTGTGCACCCACTCATAGTCATCTACTCATACTCCCAAGTACTTAACAGAACAGTCAGTTAGCGTATGTGAAACTGCACAGTGAGATCACAGCATACACACAAAAAAGCAGTTAGGCAGTACACCAATTCTTAGGTGCCCTTATCTCATAGCTTCCAAAGGCACTCCAGTAACATTTGGGGAAGAATAAATTTGTTACAATATGACTCAGAAATGAGAGAAATAAGGGTTTGATAGCTTTTCCTGTCAGGCCTGCAAACAATCAGTATAACTCCAGTGAGTTCCACAGTAAAACTGTAGTAAATCCATACATCATTGCGGAATTCAAGATTGTTGTGTTCACCATGCATAATCTGTTACTGTTCGTGATGCCTGATTGTTATACTAAATGACAGACATAATTTGATGGCTTTTGGGATCAGTAATGGTGGACAAAATTAATGAATAAGGTTACACAAAAAAGGGAAAAAAGGAAAACCAAATTAAAGAGATGGTCTTTATTAAAAAAAATGAGTATATAATATAACTGACATTTATGTCGACGTTACAGATGAAATGCAAACATCAAATAATATCTTCACATATCTATGTTAAAAATGTAATATATTTTCTTGAATTATGGTATAGTTCCCCACCAGGAAACAGACAAATTAAGGTAGGATACCATAATTTTCACTACAAATTAAAATTTTCAGGACTTTTAACATGTCTCGTCAGATTTCTAACTTCATTTGTTTTTCATTCATATCAGTCCAAAAGTGAGGATGCATAACATAGGTTTACTGTCTCAGTTAGAATATGACAGTAATCAAACAATGGTTTTGGCTCGGTCATCTGTCAATCTGTTTTGTGACAACGACTATGTAGATTTGGAAAAAAACTGACCTTGACTTTTAAATAATGGGTTAACGTGCACAACACGTTGAGTCATCCATTGCAGATATCTTAGATAAGATAGGATACAGGCTTTGAAAGGTTTGGTTAAGAGTTTCTGTACAAGATCTGAAAAGCAGGCTTAATTTACGTTGAAATGTTAGGTTACAGGTTATTGCCAACATACCCAATTATTAACAATTAAACTAAACTGCAGTTAGGCGGTATGAATATTTATTTTAAAATCCAATGATACTCATAAACTAATTAAATAAGTCATTATGACAGTTACAACAGTTCTTATCTGCATAGCTACCTGAGCAAGAATATTAACCTAGTATTCGCATGCATTCCATTATTCGGTAAGCCTCACAGTCTTGCTGGAATGGACGACTCAAGCTAGTGAGACTCGTGAGATCACTGGCGTTGATTCAGTTTAAGCTATCGTTAGCTTAGGACTTCACATGCAGAAACAAATTTATCAAATGAGCGTTTAAAACGCATTATAGTATACTAATTGGTACCTTTCAGAAGCTCAGCAAGTCTTAGATTTATCTCGATCTTGAAATACAAAATATGTCTCAAATGACAACAACGGATTCTAATAGCTTCGGCTGACCTGCCATCTATTCAAGAACAATATAGGCCTTTTTGATTTCATTTCTGCAAATAAAAAAATGTATAATTACCTTTCTAGTTCTATCAGTTGACTATCGACATAAGGTGTCCAAAAAAAGCGGTCTTATTGCATAATCTACGAAATTCCTTTTCCGCCGTTATGATCCTCTCCTCGTTCTTTAAGGATGGATGATTTTCCTTCGCGGCGTTATGGGAAAAACGCGCCTCATAGGCGGGAGCCTATCATTTGCTCTTTGCTATAGGTTGCTTTTAATGTCACTTCAGTATGCTAAGAGGGTTTTTTACGCACTTATGCACCGGGAATAACGCATTAGCAAAGAAGAAGCATTTCTTAATTTTGAGATTATTCTTGTAGAATCCAAGGTAATGATTATCTCGTGTTATTCATTCAGTGTAAATTAATTTTAGAATATCTTTAAAACGACTTTAAAGGTTTTAGATATGTATTTATTTATTAATGTAATTCAAACCCCCTCAGAAAACCTGACTGCACAACAAGCAGCAGTTTTTCACAAGTAAGGAAAAAGGGATATGGCACACGTGGAAAAATATTATCCCCTTTACCCTCAACTCTGTATTTGCTTGACATAGATGGCATATAGAATGCAAAGTCAAAGCAAATATAGATTTGAGAGTAAAGGAAAAATATTTATCCACATTGGGATAGAGAGACATGTCACTTAATAGAAAATGTCATTAAACGTTTAAAAAAAATTAAGTATTACATGAAAGTAATCTCTTGTTTGTTCTGAATCAGTCAAAAGAGAACAGGATATATGTCAGCACTTTTACACAGAGAGCAATCGATCAATCATACTAGATGTCACAATAGTTTAGTAACCTCCAAGAGTCTAACTGCAACAATTCAGAAGTATAAGAACCATTTATACTTTTCTTCAATATTATGCCTGAACATTGTGAAGTTATCTGAAACATTTTTATAAACCATCACGTGATAAAACACTATGGAAAATTATACCTTTTTTTCGTAAATAACACTGAAAAGGTAAACAAATGTCAGCTACCAATCATTTAATGAATGTTTAACACACACATTGTATATATATACACACATTTTTTATATATATATATATATATATATATATATATAAAAACACACACATATACATATATATACACACACTATTTATTCATTTATTTTCAACATTGGTCACATTGTTTTTGTGTGAGCATTAAAATGTGTTAAGGCATGGAACAGGTTTCAAACAAAAGAATATAGTATATACAGAAGATGTACCACACATCAGAAGCACAGTGCTTCTGAGACTCAAAAAAAGAAAAGCACAATAGAAATCTCTCAACACTGATTCAGTCCTATAATTATTTGCAAACAGGAAAAGATAACTTGGATTAGTAGAGAGTACTGCCTTGGACATTCGGCAAGACTACCCAAAAGCCGAGTGCTTATTCAAAAATGGAGTGCATGGAGCCATTCAGAGCCAAGCTGCACTGGATTCAAGCATCACTAAAAAACTACCCTATGAGGGGAAATGATCTGGGCATGTCCCATTAAAAACACTGTGGATATGCTGTGCTGTTTATTTGATTATATCAATTTATATATTCTGCAGTGGATTTTTAAAAAGGTTTATGCTTGTGTGACCATTCAGGACTGTTGGAATATAAGTGTCCACACCCCAAAAAGGCAGGGGAAGTTTAGTGTCAATGAACTCAAGTATGATGGGTTGTGATCTGAAACAAATTAAAATGTGTAGAATGCTACAATAAGCCTTCTTGAGGAAGTAAATCTTTTAAGGTTTATTAAATAAAGATTTACTAAGATTAAAATCTCCTACCTAGAAGATAGACATGGATTCCAGAATGTGGTAGGTATATAATGGACAGCAATAAGAACCTTTTCAGTGAAATGCTCAAACTAAGAAAATTTAGCTATATGTGCTAGATCATCAAAGAACATTAGAAAAAAAAAAAATCAAAATGCCTTTCACTCTTTTGAACTCATGTGATGCTATTCATTTATTAAATGTAAATTACTTGAATTTAGGAAAATTGAGCAAAAATTATAGCCTAATTCTCTCTATTTAACATGCAACAAACTACTGCTTAATGACTCCTCTCACATTATAAACTAAGAACAAAAAAGTGACAGTGAAAAGGGCTTATGCTTTTTCATGCAGAAACTTGACAAAAGTGTCCCCCTCCAAGGCAAACAAGCAGAACTAAAACATAAGTGCAGGGCTAAAATAATGGAATGCTACTGAAAAACACATAGGTCCTTATCAAAGGTCTGGATGCATCAACATGATATGTCAAAATATAAACCTAGAGATCTCAATCAATACAGTGTGTTGCACAGCAAATACACAGAGTCTAAATTAGTATCGTGCAGAAACTGACTCAGAATAAGTTCGGAAATTCAACATCAATTACAATCTCACCCTGAACTCAGCAAAAACAATGTTGAATAATATATGTGGAGAAAGCATTCACATTAGAATTTCTGCAATATATTTCAAACTAAAAGTTACTCAAAAACACATCTGACAACACAGACTATACCCAACCTCCAGGGTAATGGGGCAATTGCCACAATTAGTCCATTGCAAGTCATTTGGAAACTGGGGCCTTCTACCAGTCAGCATTGTCCCACAAATCCTCCTCAGGTTTAGTAGGGCTTTTCTTGGTTTTCTTCTCTCCAGCACTTTCCCAGTTGTTGTCCCAGGCTTCCCAGCTATCTCCAGTGCTATGTTTGTTGTTAGATTGGGCCTCAGATCCCCAGTTATCCCAGCTGTCTGAGCTCTTCTTTTCAGCCGAGTTGTCAGCAATGGTCCAGCTGTCACTGCTGGGGGACTTGGGCTTACTTCCAAAGGTGTCCCAGAACTTCTGACTGGCACCCTCACTCTCTTGATAACCACTTGACGAATCCATGTTCTGATAGCCTTCACCACCTGTAGACCTAGTGGCAGACACAAATGTTAACTTTTTTCATTTTAGTTTTTTGTTAAAATCCTTTTTTTTTTTTTTTTTATTCATGTCTAATTTTCATGATTGTAATATACAGAAATTGAATACAATGAAAACATTCATGGAGAGACTGAAGCACCATGAAATTAACGAATAATTTGCAGGTCTTTAATATCCATAATCATGTCTAATGCAGACCTTGTAAGAGGTGTATAGGGCATTGATTCTATATGTACTATGGGGCTAATTATGCAATGGGACATGTGCTTTACCAAGGTTTTTAACAGGTCATTAATTTAACTATTTATTCAAAATAAGGACCACAGGTTCTGCCAGTTATTCATTTTTTTTACTGCAAAACACATCACTTTCCAAAAGATTATCTCCCATCATCATTACCCATCTGCAGGGTCCCCTGGTTTCCCAGTAAAGAAAGAGCTCATGTCCTTCCAGCCTTTTGTTCCAGTATCCTGCAGCTGGACATAGCACAGTAATTTTAAGTATTTTTAAATGTGTTTTATAAGTAAACACAAAAATGCAGCACACTACAGTAGTTCCTCAGATGGATGTTAGTGATTATAATTGTCTTGTATGTAAATGAAAACTACACATCACAGTGTATAATGAAAAATGCAAAATCTTCAGAGCTGCTTAAATCAATCTGAGAAAAGCTTCTCATAACATTGTCATTCAAACTAAATCACTATAAACTATATATTTTTGATATACTCACCATTATAATTACAATAGCAGCACAAAGAAATGGACAAAAAATGCACATTAACTTTCAAAAGAGCGACTGTTTGCCCAAAACCTCCTCCTCTGAGAGAACACATAGGCGATTGTTTAATTTGCATCAGTCATTGACTTGGGTCTGTAACTTCTGATTTGCTACTACACCTGGACACCTCGTGTCTTGCTCAGAGGAAGTCAGCAGTGGATTAGTGCAGCAACAGCTTATGTCATACCTTAGAGGCAAAACCTGTGATGCTCACTGCCATTTCATCAAATAACTTTCCATCTTTTACCTAAATAAGTCAGATCAATGTTAATAGTGAATTTGAGCAGTTGTCTGGACAACAGCATATGCAAACAGTTATACATGTTCAGAAGGCATGTAACGGTTTAGAATTGCAGCAATGGTTTTGGACACAATTTCTATACTATACACGTGTGATGAGTGTTTTTATTTTACTAGTAAGAAAGTACATATTGGTGTAAAACAGGTAGTGAAAATCTAATGGTCAATCAAATTGTTGAGTCTGAAAACCTAAAGAGAGTCTAAGTCTACAATTCTAGAGATCTATAGAAATTATATTTTAATTGAAAAGCTTAGAGTTTAAAAAAAAAAAAAAAAGTTTTTTTTAAAAGCCATTTCAAAAATAACTATGGCCAGTACTCTGAAGACTATATGTTCCTTCAGAATAGCTGTTATACCTGGCTGAAAATAGATTCTAAAATATTTCAAGATATGGACTGCATTTATGAAAGTTGTTACTTAACTCAGCTTATTACAAAATCCTGTGTTTACTATAAGGCAATTATTTCAGGCAAATAGTAGAGACAGCTCCACTAGCTGGACTTACTGCAGTTATCATTATCATGCAAGCATTTCCCTTTTAAAGTCATAACCTTTTACCCATGGAAGAAAAGAAACTGCTATTTTTTAAAAAAAGAACAAAATAAACAGTACATTAGTAACTAAAGCTTGGCCCATATTCAATCACCATTGGAACATTTCCAAGATAATGACCCCTTTTAAAACACTCAACACTGGCCACATTATAGAGACTAGTGTACCTATTGATTTGAAGAAAAAGGAGTTCTGAAACCAAACCATGGCCCAAAACCAAAGCAAGAACAAACCATTACACCCATACTATTCAGAGAGTGCAACAGAATGAAAAGCAATTTTGCAGTGTGAAAATTTGCTCAATATCATTTGATTGCATTTCCACATACCTTTAGTCAAATAATAAGATTAGTAATTACTTCTAATGAATAATGTTCGTGGAACTCCTGGTATAATGCATTATTTCATACAACATTTTTAATGGTAAAGTTTGTTTCAATAGATATTTACATTATCTCTACATTTCCTTTTCTGATCTAATGTAAATATAAGACAGCATTAAAAAAAATCTAAACAGAACATCCTTCTGGCCTACAAGCATTGTGACTAGGTTGACATACAACCCACCACCAAAGAAGTGCCAACTGTAAACATTAGTTACCTTTTCTTGAGTTGGTTTGACTACATTTTCATTTAATGTTTGGCCTAATTCAGCAGCCTAGTTAAGAGTAGAAAAGGAAGAATATGTTTCAAGATGATATGAACACACATAAAATGAGAAATTGTTTAAGGGGATTTGTCAAGATGTGGTCCATTTCCTTGTAGAGAACAAAGACAGGAGACAATGAGTGATTTAGCAATTGTGGCGTGAATGGTTGCACCAAAATCACTTTACTAAACAATCTTTACCTGTGCTCTATCCAACAGAATATAAACTTTATGGGTATAAAGATGTATACCCAATACTCTTAACAGCCATTCAGAAAGACAAGCAAATCCTTCCATCATACATGTGGGGCTCAATGCCACCAATCACAGCCACTGTATTAATAAGGTACAAAGCCATGCTAATGAGAGTGCTTAAATATTCCAGCATTTTTCAACCTAATCTTTATCTACTGCAGTGGTTCTCAAACGTTTTCCATCATGCTCCCCTTTGGATAAGGAAAACTGCAGCGAAAGGAGTTTGAAAAGGAAATAGGCATAATGATTAAATTGGGAGAGAAAAATAAGAAGAAATTAGACAAAATATAACTAACTAAAAGAGAGAGAGAGAGAGAAATATAATAAAATATGCAATCACTTTGCTAAAACAATAACATGGCTCAAGTGGTTTATTAACATGGCTGGGGTGTAATGTCCAAGTGTCTTCTTAATCTGTTGGGTCTCATACTGCCATACTGAGTTTTCAGGCATAAAGTAAACAATGCTCTCTCTCTCTCTCCTCATCTCATACCATATTTAATGTGAACCCCAGCACAAGATAAGCTTTAGCATATTTTCTTGACATTTGCTTTTGGATGATTACTGCCCCTTGTCATGATCTACTGCATCTTTAGGGTATAGTCGATAACCAAATACAATAAATACAATCAATCAATCAATCAATCAATCAATCAATCAATAAATAAATAAAATGTAGGACTTCCCTGGAATTATACTTCCCTGAAAAAAACAGAAAATGCCTGTGACAACACAATCAAAGGAGGGCAGTTGTAGGGATTTGCCAACAGCTCCCCTTATACTTCCATTATAAATATTTTGAGAAATGAATCTAAATTATTGTCTGAAGTAACTGTCCATTTGCTGCATGGTAGAGATAAGGTTGAAAAACACTGGTAGTGTCTTAAATGGGGTCAAGTGAGGGAGAAAAAACCCTCACAAACAGAGCATTCACTAAGGTTGGGTGCTGACTGAAACCGAATAGCAGAACTAGTACCAGTACTTGGGATTATAGTTGGGTAATACTGGAGGAAAAAAAAAAAAAATAACAAAAATAAATAAATAAAAAACCACACCTCAAATTTGTTCACTACAATGGATAATTCTCAATTAGGATTACATTTAGTTTAGTCCTTACATTATGTGGCTTGAAAAGGATAGTTTGAAGTAAGGTTTTGTTTTTCATTAGAATGAACATTGGATGCGCAAAAATAATATCCAGCACAATATATAGCAGTCAGTACTGAAAAGAAATTGCTTATTTTAAATATCCCTAACAGATTTAAAATTGTGTAAGTACAAGAAAATGTGTAATACAATGTATTTTTTTTTAACATTTAGTTGTAGCTATATCCATTTTTGATTTATATCTTTGCTTTCTACGAGCTCTTTGCTCTGCAAACTGCTGCCCATTTTCTTCATTATGTGTGTTTGTTTTTGTTTTAATAATCTTGATCATCACATTTTAAAAATCATATTTAAACATTAATTCTGACTAACCAAATTAATCAAGAAAATCATCCACCATTATGTGGTATTTGGAACTGGTACTAACTTGGTAGATGTATGTGCCTTGACTGTGAAGGTTTCCTTCCACAATAAGCATCTCAAATGTTAAATGTTTAATATGGTCTTAATTAGCACTATATTATAACTAAAATTGTATAAGTCTGCATAGGGCTGTTTCCTACCAGTTTCCACTAGCCATTTTACATTAAATCTTATTGGATGCAGCTTATTTTTTAAAAAAAGTGAGAGGATGGTTTCAAACTTGAGAAGTTCAAATTTTCAGAAACACCCACACATCAAACATTATCACATGACCAGTCATGATGGTCAAAACTCAACGTTCAGATGTTCAGTTTGCAGCCATAGAATTCACCGATATATTACCTGGAACATCATGCACATTCAGGGATACACCAAAATAAACATAATGAATCAAAATGCTCTGTGAATGAAGCGCAAATAAATACTGCACAATTAATGATACAAGTAAACGCAAATGGAGCAGCTACAACAAACAAAGACAATATTACAAAGCAAATGAGTCAGGCAAGTTTTATAGTTTTACCGGCTCAGGGGGTGGCTTATAGCCTCTTAACTTTTATCCAGAGTAAGCAGTTGGATGTAAAGTATGCAACAAAAATTCACACTTCATCAAATACTGAAATATTGTCTTACAATATTAGTCAATTAGTTTATAAGATAAACTAATCAGAGTTATAGGTTTGCCTTTCAAGCCTCAATATACTCAAGACCATAGATTATATAAAACACTGCATCATTTTAAATAGGTTTTGAGGAAAAATAAAACTGTTATACTTGTTCTAGGTCTGTTTAAGCCATTGAACAATCTTTAATCTTCAGAAGTCTTATAATTTCAACGTACAAATTATATGAGTGACTGTAGTACATTTTAGCAAACACTCCAATATTAGATTTTCAGAGTTACTAAAGCTGTACGTTGTGGATCCTTATTTGAGTCATTCCCTTTTAGCAAGGATATATAAAAAAAAAAAAAAAAACTATCAATTTAAACAATCCTTAAAGTGGTGTTCTGTAACAAGACAAAACACTTTGACTGATATGATCAAACTGTATTCAAACAATTGTATGTTGAGATAAATCTCAGTACCCATTTACTGAGATTTCTTATAATGAATCTGAACAAGAAATGGCTTCAATTACCTAAGAGTTTAGAGACAAATGCCACAACAATCAATAATAAGTGCTTACTATTCATGACTAAAATACAGATGACAAGTAAATCAATTATACATTTAAATAATACAATCACTAAACAACTGCATTGTTGCGAAAGGTGAGGAAATGCACTGCATTCAATGCTTTTATGTTAGTGTAAAACTCACCTTCAAAGATGCTTGGCTGGCAAGTTTTGCTGTCTGTTTCAGGAAAGAAGATAAACAAACAGAACAAAAAAATGTTTTCATTTTAACTGAAATGCTCATGCTTCATATATGCAAAAGATAAATTAACATTTGATGGAAGATTTTAAATTTACATGATGCTTTTGTCCAAAGCAACTTCCAATTATGATTGAATACACATCAAGAAATTGAGGAGTAAGGGCATTGCATAGGGGCCCAACAGTGGCAATTTGGCAGGAGTGGGGTTTGAACTGGGAACCTTACTACTCAAGCACCTTAACCACTGAGCTACCACTACCCCAACCTTTACTTATTTTTTTAAAATAACAGTATAAATTATATAAACCCCAGTGGGTACACACATGAAAATGACTGGCAAACATTACACAATATTTTCCTACATGCTACTTAAAATTTCGTTTTATCTGTGCTCATAATTTTGTAATGTATGACATCCCTAATCTTACGCTCTTCTTTTAAAATATTAATATTAAATGCAGGACCTGTTTTCAATATGCCTATTTAAAGGGGTAGCTTAGTTGTGAAGATACCCTTCCAGCTTTAATTCCAGGCAGATAAAAAATTCAATAGTTAAGTAGTGCTTTTATAGGCAAATAATGGTCAGCTAATATATCAGCCAGTATATTTACTGAGCCAATATTTTACTTTTTTGGGATATCGACAGCAACCAATGAGAAGACAGGCAATGCAATTTCTTGTAGCTATGAATCAGGAATGCAAATTAGTGCAGCATATATTTTTAATGTGTGCTGAACAATTGGTCTACTGTTAGTTCCCAACCGATGGCATGTTCAGGCTTAATACTTCTGCTTATGTCATGGTAATCAGTCTAATATTGGTCATCAGCTATACCACTCTCTAAAAATTACTATCAGTTCTGGAAAACCCATAATGGCCAACCACTAAAAGTAAGTCAAATACAGGTATATATGAATCAGTTTACATACTAATAAAAGTCACACTTACGTTGTCTTTTGCGACAGCTGCAAACTTGCTTGCTCCAACTGTGAAACTATTCCAGCCCTAATAGAAAAAAAAACAAAACAGAAATATATTGATGATCTATTGATTATTGATGAATAAGCTTTGTGCTTAAGTTAGCATTTTAAAGAAGAAGCCCTTTTCTAAAGTAGAGGATGATATCATACCGAGTAGATGGAGGACATTGCATTGTTAATGAAATCTTCTTCCTTCTTTGGAACATTAGGCGTGTTACCAAAGCCCACATATCGATTTCCTTGGCTACTTCCACTGCAGAAGTAGATCAACTCAATTACTATGAAATAGGAACTCACAATTTCATCATAAACTCTAGCACATCCTTTGCCTGAGTCATCACTTCATTAGGTGCACTTACTCTATAGCTGCCACAGTTAATTGTATAGGCTGCCAGACAGTCAATTATATGTTTTAATTTACCACTGCTGGCATGATTATTGTACCCTGTGTGTGTACCTTTATTGGCCTCTTTCATGATGGACCTTGTAACCCAAAGGGCAAGTATTTGTACGTGTGTACGTGTGTGTGTGTGTGTATATATATATATATATATATATATATATATATATATATATATATATATATATATATATATATATATATATATATATATATATATATCCGTTTACCCAAAACAGAAAACAAGCAGCCATAATTATTTGTTTCAAAAACGAATTATTCATTCATGAAAAAGGCCATTGGAAAGAAAAAAAAAAGTTACTATCATCTACCTTCTTAGTACAACTGAGAGAGACTGGCAGCCTATAGGTACACCTATAGAATATGTGTAATCTTGTATACTACGATGGAAAAAATTAACAGACCACTCCAAATTAAGAGCAGCCATTCCACTCCAATCTCTTGATTTCCAACTCAGGTAAACCTCAATATGAATAATCAATAAATTAAATCAAATCTTATTTAGCAAGGAAAAGTGTAAAAATCACTGCTGTGGCCATCACTATCCCCTTGCATTAGGACTAGCTGGATGGCAACAACAGTGCTAGCAGTACCTAAAAAGTAATCAGAATATAAAAATAACTATTGACTATGCCAAAAGTGTATAAAAGAAAAGTCTTGAATGAGGAAAAGAAGGTTTTAATCCTGGCTTTATTAGCAGATGGATATAGTGAGCATCAGGTAGCTTCCATTCTTAATTTCAAAGTTGGCAGCTCATAAGGACAAGGTCAAACAATAGACATCAGAGACAACAAAGCTACAGACTGGCAGAGGGCAAAAATGACTCTCCACTCACTGGGATAACTGCCAGCTCATTCAAACATCACTCAACAACTGTGGCATGAAATGTCCTACAAAAAATAATGCGAAATAATGGGAAAAGATAATGGGCAGCGTTAGCTCAGTGGTTACGGTACTTGACTAGTAATCAGAAGGCTGCCAGTTCAAGTCTCACCACAGGCCCTTAACCCTCAATTGTATGCTAAATGCTGTGTGTCAGGTAAATATAGGAGCAGGGCAAAGCAGGGCAAAGCTATGATGTAACAACATTGCTTCTCTTTTGGGGGAACATATTTCAATTCATGTCTGGGCAAGTTCTCTATCCTATACCAATAGGAGTCCTGGGGCAAAGCAACACCTAAACAATTTTATTTGGAATTTGACAAACATCATCAGCAGTTCATAAAACAAAAGAGTGCAGTCTCTTAATTTTTTCCAGAGCAGTAGACTGTAATAAAGAACATAACTTCATCTGTTAAAGTGCATGCTTGGAGGATCCTATAGATTCTATGTACAAAATCATCAAACACACCTTTGGTAAGAGTTGACATCATCACTGATCCAGTCCTCAAATGCCAGGTCAGTGTTTGAAGAATGCTGCCCTAGACCAGCTGTGCTTCTGCAACATTTTTCCACATGATGGTAAATTTTGCAGTTATGATGCACTTTAATATTTCAACATTTTGCAGTAATCAAAGCAATTAAATAAATAAAGTACACACAAAACTAAAGCATTTGACCAACATTTTTAGCCATTTTTCAGCACCTCATGTAATGGTCTGTAATTGTTTTTGAAACTTCTGAAATATTCACTGGTATCTACATTCAGTGGCAGATGCACTTGATGAACCTGATTTTTAAAAAATAATTACCCATTAGCCTAGTTTACAGTGTTGATGGTCCAACCTTTGGCAGAGCTTTTGTTCTAGTAAAACAGGATATAATTAGATGAAAAACCAGTGAATGATAAGCTGTAATAAAATGGATCTTAGTAATAAATCAATTCTAATATAACTCAAAACGGTATTACAGTTAACAGACCAAGTTAACTGCCAATATAACAAGCAATACTGAATACCAGAGTGAACTGATCAAGGGTTTAGTTTTTCCTTACTGTTGTATGGTTAACACAGTTGGACAAACTAGAGTTCTAGTTGTATGGAACTACCCTTTTAAATTCTGAACTACCAAACTATAAAAGTCTAGCCAATCACCAGTTTATGATCTTTTTCCCCCCCATTCACAATTCCTCTCATGAGAAAACAATGTCAGTGAAGGACCTTAAAATTCTTGGTGTGCACTTTTGGTTACTTTGGATAATGATTTAACTATACATTTTCCAATCTTTTGAACAGTTTGTGAGGTAAATTAAAATGTTACAGGCACTTCATCTTCTCTCTCTGACCCATCCACTTTCTTGATGCTGGTACTGGAAAAATAGGTGCAGAAGGACAAAACTCCTAGTAGGGAGTTATTCCTTTTTCTCTCCTGATTTGCATGAACAGTATAAAGGTGAGCTGAGAAAGGGTGGAAGTGACCCTCTCCCTTACACATGCCAAGTGCCTGTCCCTTACACATCCTTGTGTGTGTAACTGAGACACCCTTAGGATGAATCTTTGAATAAACTTTATTTTTCTTTTTTACCCTTGCCTCCGAGTCAGTTCATAGCACAGCAGTCCCTGCAATCATTACATTGTTTCTCTGACCTGTCCAGGATAATTTCCACCACACTAACTGATTGATTAATTAAACCTAGGATTTCATTTTCTGTATGGGGCTCAAAAAGATCAAGTACAGATATAACTAGATTACCAGTTTGAAAAACTGAAGGGCAAGAGACAGAATGTGCCCTTCCTAAGATACTGGGTATTAACCACTAGAAAGCACATATACTAGCATACCTGTGACATAACTACTGACACATCTAAACAACAACACTAAAGTGGAGTGACCGTGATTTCACTCGGCCATTTTCAAATGTCACTGCTGGCACCCAGCAGTCTTTATGCCTCTTAACTTATAAGATAACACAAACAGCTAGAACATGGATACATTTTAAAAACAAAAAATCAGACGAGCTTTATTGCTGAACCTGATCCAGACCCAGCACTCTCTTGTAGTCAACAAAAGAAAGAATTAAACTATGCAAGAAGACAGTACAATGTCTGTGTGAAATATGGGTTCAGTTTCACTTGAGATCTCTTTGCATGAGCTTACTTAAATCTTGTCTGTGAGTAGACCAAACTATGGTTCCCAGTAAATTTAAATAGTTTCTTGATGCTTTTAGTAGCTAATGTTAGACTGTTTTCTTTTAAATGTACTGTAGCATAAAAACAGTTCTGAAACACTACCCAGTAAATATAATGATTGACTTGCCGATGAGCAGTAGACAGCCCAGTCCTTGGCTCAGAAGGAGTCCAGTCCTTAGCAGGTGAGTTTTCAATTGACCATTCTTTTCCCTCTGCTAGAGTAGCCACCTAAAGCATAAAATTCAGACCTAAATGTTGTACAATGCTTTTACATATAAGAAATATTTTTTTAATGAGAAGGTCTGTCTGTATGAGTACAGCTACACAAGTACCTACCTTGCCTGAATGAGTACATCTACACAAGAACATACCTTGTCTCTAAAAAGAGCAGCAGCCTTGCTGTTGTATTTTTCTTGTAAGGTCCAGTTGGAATCATAGTCATCCTGGAGTTCCAAAAATAACTGAAATTTTTCATTTCCCCCAACCTTCATCTTTTCTAGTTCTATATCCTTCCATTTGTCCATTGAAACAGATCGCACAAAGCTATAAATAAATGGGGGGATAATCAATAAAAGTTCACAGACTATGAAAATAAAAATAAATAAATAAAGCAATACAGACGGTGCACAAATACATACACATGTATATAAAGCACTTTGAAGTACTTTCACAGCTGATGAAGAATCTTTGAAAACATTGGGGTTTTTTTTGGAAACCTTGCGTATTACACTGGCTAAAATGCAAAGTAGTTTTTGTGAGTAAATAAACTTGCCTTAGGTGGACCCCAAGACCCCTGTGTTTTCCAGAGCATTCCAGGCAAATCCATATCCCGTAGGTGACACTCACCCATTGGGGATTGAACGCACCACACTCAAAACAAACCTAAAACAGAGCAGAAATCATCATTTGACAAAGGTGCTTCCATGATAGGTGCATGTAATAATAGTAACAGATAAAATGAATTAACACACATTATTTCCATTATGGGTTCTAACTTCCTTCAGAACGCGTCTTGTCCGAGGACTGGCCATTTTGTCTGTAAAGTGAAGCGAGTGAACAGATGTCTCTCTAAAATGAAGCAGGTTAACACATCTCTCTGTAAAATCTTTTTTCTCCTCTTTGTATCCGCTCTTACTAAAAATGGTAAACATTTTACTTATAAAAACAGTGGATAAAAATTATAAAAGGGATTCAACAAACACACATTAGCTAAGTCCCACAATGATTAACTCCTTCAATAAAGAATGTACTTTTCCAAACTTATGCAACACTTTCTAATGAAAATTCTAGCTAGAAAGCATGAAGGACTTCCATGAGCAAAAATGTAGATAGCCAGCAAAGCCCTGGGTTTCAGTTTACGTACTTCCTTCACGATTTCAATGTCTGACAATATTATTATCTAGCCACTGGCATCATAGCTACGACATCTTGGTTTCCTTGATGCCATTTAATATCTGTATCAAACTCGCAAATACAATTAGCTAACTGTTAGCTAAGAAGCTGTCGTCGTCATTCGGTATAATGGAAAAACTAATGTGTTATATGTATTAATTGATAAAGGGATTTACGCAGTACGACATAGTGAATAAAGAGCGTGGGTTTAACTTACGTCTTCAATAAAAGATTCGGTACCTACGATCCACCTGTGGAAGAATTCGAAGCCAAAGAAATGTATCCTATTGTTGCCGGTTTTGTCTATGGACTGAAACAAAATGTCAAAAATGTATGCAATTCATTGCTATCTAACCTGTCTAATTATCCAACTAAGCTAGAAACATCAATTCCGGTTAGCTGATCCAGAGATCTAAACATGAGGAAACATCAGCTAACTTACTTCAAAATAGCTAACAATTCACATCAGACAGGAGATTAAAAAAAAAATAAATAAATAAAAAAAAAAACAGAATAGCATCCACTGATCAAACTGGCCTATGCAAGAGAAAAAACAAAACAAAACATATGCTAACCTTTGCAAGCAAGCCAGCTAGCTGACAGTGGCAAGGAAAGGTTTAAGTCTAGAGATACTAAGCATTAGCATTTCAAACCAAAATAATCACGTAACTAGTTAGTTACCTAACCTAGCTCTGTCAGATAAATTATGCCATGTTAAAATACAAAGAAAACAGGTTCGCTACCCGACCTCGACTAGTTAGCTAGCTATATTAAAATACACGTACCTGACCAGGAATGCCAACGTTAAGCTAGCTAGTTAGCTCTCTGTGACCGTTCTCTGTGATATTACTAGCTTGTATTTGATAATCGTGAAGTGAAACAAATGTTCTGATCACAATCTCGCTAGACCAGCAGCTGTGGTTTACTGCTTATGTGCTAAACTGCTTTTCATTCACTCCAACCTTAGCATAGAGTACTTTTTGGCCCTAAGAAGCCATGATCCATGACTTCCCAGACGTAAGGATGGTTTGGTTTGCTACGTTGGCAATGCAAGGCATTTTGGGAGAACCCTTCAACGTCATTACTAAGAGGGTGGTGCGTTCGTATAAATAGCTCGCTTCGAAGCGAAAGAAATACTTTTTTTCTTCAGTATTATTCCTTAGAGGATGATTTGTGTAGTTTTTGCAGACAAAACGTGGAAATGTTTATTGATTTGTTGTCTTAATGTAGCGCATCGACATTTTAGAATGAACTAGCTGTCACATCTTTAAATCACGGGGAATGATTAAAAGGTTTCCAGAGAAAACAGGACATTTTTGCATACCTATGAAACACTTGCGCATAAATATAAAATGCTTGCACAAAAATATGAAATATTTGCTCATAGGCATGATGGGCAAGTGGCAAGGTGTTTGTCTTGTAAACCAAAGACCACGGGTTTTTTCCCTGTTGATGCCTTTCAGGAGATTGTATTCATCTGAGGGCTTTGACTGTACTCATAGAAGCCAGACATTGACGTGCTGAGGGTAAACATATTAGGGGCAGTGGTAGCTCAGTTGTTAAGGTACTTGACTTGTAGTCAGAAGGTTGCTTGAAACATTTTCACATAAGTAATCGAATACCATTTTGCATATGATAACTTATACCTGCATAACATATCAGTCTGCAACCACTAATGTGACGAGGATGGACACAAGAGTCTGCAAGAACCTCCAGGCATGTTTTGAGACCACAGACTGGGATGTGTTCTATTACAACTGCAGGCTTGGCATTGATGATCTAGCCACCAGTATGATAGATAAAAAATAAAAGAGGGGAGACTAAAATACAAAAGCAAAGTAGTAGAGCTAAGAGAAAGTGAGTTAACAACTGTTTGGAGAGGAATGAGGTAAATAACAGGATACAATTAATCTGCAGGGGTAGGAGTGGAAGCGAGAAATGAGACTGCAGTTCTTCAACAGGTTTGACTACCAGTTTTCTCATCAGCCCCCTCTGCTAACAATCACCAATCAGACCCCACAGCAGTTGACAGCATGTTTTATACTATTCAGCTCAATCTGATGGAGAAGAAAATCAAACTGATGCAGGTAAGTGATGGCCTTGTGAACTGGCTGATGGACTGCCTCAACATGCCACTTCACTATGTTCACCTTACAAACTACCTTTCAGACACTGTCATGTTTAGCAACAGATCACCTCCCGCAACTATCCTATCACCTTTCCATATTCACTCTCTACACATCAAACCAGTACATGCCAAAAATAATGCAATACAGAGAGGGGGACAATATATATGTGGGATAAGATTTTGTGAGAGAATTAAGGTGCCATTTTTTCAGACAAAATAAACTCAGTGAAGAAATGTTTTGAAATAGTTTTTCCTTACAGAAAACACATCAGTGCATGCTAAACTGAAACATAATGCATCAATGCTAAAATGAATAATAGGCCTCAATCATGCAACAAAGTGTATCAGATTATTACCTGTTTAACTGTACCATTTTTGTTTCTTATCATAAACTGTGTATTGAGATGTGGATTGCATCATCTGAAGAGTAGAGATTCAGACCCTTAGAGTTTCTCATTTGACTTCCTGTTTTACTGAGGTATAAAAATGAGTGGACACCCAGGCCAAACCCCCTTTGTTATTGATCAATGATTAAGTAAGGCTACTTGCCTGACAATGGCCATCTCCACTTTTAGGACAATAATTAAGAAGTTTAAAACTTTTATGAACTTGCCTGAAAGAAGTGTATCCTGTATTTTGACTGAAATCAGGTTCCATATTCAGATGAGACAGAAATAGAACCTTTTGGCAACAAAAAGTCCAAGGTGGGTTTGTTGTGGGGCTGTTTTGGTTTGAAAGACCCTGGAAATCTCATCAGAATACATACCATCATTCAAGTACCAAAATAAAATCTGGCTGCATCTACCTAGAAGCTACAACTAGGTTGTGGCTGGATGTTGATCAGAACGATGGTCCAAAAATGTATTTCCAAATCCATACAAAAGTGTTTCTCTGATAATATAATAAAACTTTTGCATGGCCATCCCAGTCCCCTGACCTTAAACTGGGATGAAAACCACCTGTGGTTGAGTTAAAGGGGACCTATTATGCTCATTTTCAAAGTTCATAATTGTATTTTTGGAGAATAGATTTATATGCTTCAATGTTCCAGAAACACATTTTTTTCTCATAATGTACCCCTCTTTTCACCCTCTGTCTTAAACACTCTGTTAGAGCCCCTGTGTCTTTAAGCAACCTCTCCTGATTCTGCTTTGATGATTAGTAAGCTGTTCTGCTGTTCTGATTGGTCATCTGCCAGAGAGGGTTCTGTCCCTACATGTTTTACTGCTGTCTGCAGACAGGCCTTTCTGAGCAGCTGTAAACACTGTTGTGTTTGAAATGTTAGAAATCATTAGAAGTCCAGTGGCTTCTAAGCTGTTTTCTGTTCCATGACCACACAGTCAGTTCTCTGCAGGCATAATACATGTGTCATAATACAAAATATCAGGGGCATTAGGATCTTAGCTATTTAACTGAATAACTAACTGGCTAGCTACGTAACATTACAGTCTATAATCACAAATCCATTGCAACTAATTAGCAAATCCATTATAACACAGTAAGGTTAGTTGTCAGTTTAACCTCATTAGCTGAGTAGCCTACAGCTAAGCACTATGGCTTATCTACAGCCAGTAGCTCCACACTTAAACACTCACAGTAGCTTTAAATGTCACATATCCACAAACAATAGTGCACACTTACAAGTTGTAAGCCTGAAAATCCTATTGGGCCACACAAAGATGGAACTTCCCTCAGGAGTAAGAGAATATCCAGCATTGAACTGTACAGTTTTTGAAGCAGTCTTCCATGAAGTGCTGTGCACACAGTAAAATATTTGGAACAGTGGAGAGATCCATGGTAAAAATTAATTTCAGCCATTGATTTCCTTTTGGTTCTACTTTTAGCAGAGTATACAAAGAATATTTACCCTCCCAAACCAGAACTTTGTCTTCTTGACAATAACAATAATTTGATTAAAATTAAAAAAGTAAAAAAAATTAAATGTACAATGAATTTAATCTACTGTAATTCAAGTTCAGTTCTTGTACTGAAGTATGGTCTCAGTTTAAGTTGCAGTTGATCATCATTTCTTAAATTGAAAGTGTAGTACTCAAAAAAAAAAAAAAAAAAACCAGGCTTAACAGCTCAAAACTGTATGTTTTGTTGTTTGTCATAATATTTATTATTTGACGTTGCAGTCATGTTCTTTCAGACAGAGTATGACCACATTTGTTCTGAAATTAAAGGGAAATCCTTCAGACGTGGTTGGCATAGGCCTCATTGTTGTCCTCTTTCTTCCTTTTAATATGTTCTGTGTCCACTGATGCATAGAGGTCTGACAAAAGTGAGCATGTGTCCTTGTCCATTGTGTTATCTTCTTGCTCTGCGGTGGCATCAGAAACTGCCTTCACATCTGAGTACTGTATTTGTGAAACTGGAGAATTCCGATTTGAAGCTGATTCAGGAACTTTCAGGGTCAAATTGGCATAACATTCTCTTCCATTGGTGGTCGTCTAAACAAAGACAGGCAACCATAATGCTTAATGCTGACAGAGACCTATGGAATCTACTTGTCTTCATCTGATTATCTCTCTCTTTTTTTTTTTTTAATCTATGATGCATCATGCATTCGCAATTCTTGGTTTGCTCTAAATCTTTAGACAGGACTCACCCACAAAAACAGGGAATATTATTTATATTAATAGTTATAATTATTTTTAGCTAAGTTTATAGTTGGACATATTACAGTATTTTTGTCAATCATACCTGTGAAGGACATTCTTCATCCTTATGATGTTCTGAAGTTGAGTAAATCACAAAAAAGCTTTTATATTTCAAAATAGATTTTATATTCAGTTTCTTATTATATACATAAACACAACCACTTATCCACTCCCCCCCACATACATTCTATCTAATGGACTTACTGGCTTGTGTGTAAGTGATGTTGCCATAGATAGGGTTGTCCTCCAAATCCCGTTTCAGACTTGTACCGTACCAAGTGATAAAAATAAGAACAAAATGAATAGCAAAGAAGTTTAAAGAAGTTTTGTATTTATGTAAAATGTGTTAACATTCCTTTCCCAGCATAATGATGTCACTACTGATGAGTATTTAAAACAAATATGTAGAATTACAAAACTATATGCTGTAGTAGTGTAGCTCAAATATTCTATCTGTTTTTCACAGATAAGTTATCATTGCGCCTAATTTTATACTACAGCAGTAAAGCTTTTTTTCTTACAAAAGGAAAGCTTTTTTCTACCATTGTGAGCAAACAAACACATGGATGCATATTTTAGACTTGAACACTATGGCACATTGAACAAACATTTCTGAATATGTTCCTGTGTTTGTTTAGAAACTGCTGCAGTGCATCCAGCAATGATGACAGCGAGCTGAGTCAAGGTTTCAAATATGTAAGTTTTGTGGTATTGCCATTATTTTCTTTTGAAACAAAAGAGGCATTTCAACATTGAAATAAAAAAAAAAAACACTATCTATAGCAGGTCTTGAATGGCTTAATGCAAGATATTGAATTCTAACTTGTGAAGACATAATTGACCTGTACTATTTTTACACAAATGTTCTGTTCAAATTGTATTGGATGTGCTGCATACTAAATATATTTTATTTTCCAGAGTCTAGAATAGTGACTGGTCTGTGCCAGTAGATTCCATATGTATTTCTGGTTATCTTTGTATTAATAAATAAAATTATTTTGGAAGTATAGATAATAGATAACATAAATTTAAATAATTACTGTATCTATAGAGGCACTAGAACTATAACTCTTGCATTTAATGTAAAAAATATAAATGTTCTAATATAGTCAAATGACTGCCAGGGTGTGATCTCTTCCATTTCAGTTCAGTAATATTACTTAATGAGCTAAAATTCTGCTTATAGCCTAATATATTTTTGAGTGAGAGAAAATAAACTTAACATTGCAAATGTATTTTATCTGTTGAATTGCCCATTAATTGGTGGAATTATCCCAGATGATCACACTAGCTCATTTTACAAAGAATTACATTTGTTAAAAAAAGTCACCTTATTATGTTTTTCTTGTTTGCATCTATGATGGTGTTTTAATTTTTTTGTGTGAGGAAACAGTGAATGACTTACTGCTAGACTGATTAATAAAAACAAACCAAAGAACTGAATGAATAGTGCATGTAGTAGTCTATAGCTGTTTTATATTATTCATTTTTACATTAGCACATACCTCCTCCTGAAACGAGGAAGAAAAGCCTTCCCTTTGGCTAAGGAGAAATAAAAGAATTAAGAGAATTTCATTTTAAAAAAAGCATTAATAATTTAAAATTTTAGACATAAAGTTGACTTATGAAATGAATGAAAATTGGCTGATATGAAATAAAAACTAACAGAAGCTACAGACCCTTCTTGACCATCATTACAGCAATCTCACAAAAATGTTTAAAAAAACAAAACAAAACAAAAAAAACAAGGATAACAGTGATCCTGGTTAGCATTGTAATTTAAAAAGTGATATTTATGCCTTGTTACTTTTAGAATTTATGTTGTGATACTGTTTATAACTAAGAGCACAAAACAAAAGTGGCAGTCATTATTTCATACCAGTGAATGGATGTATTTATATATTTATACCAACCTTATTAAAATATCCTCTATGTAGCTCTTGTAGGTGTTCAGTTAAAGACTACAAGTTATATTATCCATCTTTGGTCATTTTTTTGACCACAGCTGCTGCTGACTGAAAATGTATAGGGTTGTGGACTACTCCACAACACCAACAACCATGTCATTATCATATAATTGTCATTGTATCTGCATCATGCCATGTGCCCTTTGTATAATCAGTTACCCTGGGGTAAAAAACTGACTGCTGATGAATTTTGTATGGCATCAGTGCCAGGTTTCCCAAAAGCACTGAAGTGGTAAGATCATCTTAAATTAAGGAAATACTTTCTACCACTGTGTCACAATGCTTTTTGTAAACCCTGCCCAGATTGGTATAGTTCATAACATAAAGCAGCTGCACCTAATATAGTTGTTAGAGAGATTGTTATTGCTGCATTTGCAGGATAATCCTCCTGTTTCTACTTTGTCAGGCAATGAAGCATTGGGTACAAGTATGTAAAGTCGAAACAGGAAGAATATCACACAACACCAGACTGTTAGTAATCAAGTGCCATTTTGAATAGTGTGTAAATACCAAATGAAGGCTATAATTACAAAATGGATTTTCATATATTCATTTTTTAAAGTTGAAAAACTTATAAATGAAAGGAAATCTATGAGGATAAAGGAGGGTTGAAAAGAAAACAAAAGTAGGTGATTAGCCTACTTTTATCGTGAATCTGGTGATAAAGTAAGAAGAATTAAATTAATCATGAGAAAAGTCAGAATTAGCCTACATTTTGTGAAAATTAATATTTTCCTCAACATTATTATGTCTTACCTGTCCAGTGTTTTTGGACACAGCAGAGAATATTCCAGCACAGAGAAAAGACGAGCACTCCACTGACCAGTCCAAGGACGGCCCAGAGTTCTTTGGAACCACAGAAAACACTAAAACCTAGATAATCACATTTTATCTACATTACAGTTGAGCTGGATCATCCATTAGGTTACAATCTTTAAAATACAAAAAATCTTCTTAAAATAAATTTTGTGTGACTCTTGTGCTAAGCAATACAGTTATGCAGAAAGACACCAGCGAATTACTTACCATTAGTCTGGCTCACACTACAATTATTAGCCATCTTGAAATGAATGATTTGTAAAATGCACCTATACAACCTACACTTAAGGTTATGTATTAACAATAAAAATATTTGAAATCCAAGATTAAACCTTAAAAGAAAGCAAGTAGCTAAGGTTGGGTGTAGAGGTTTTGTTGCAGGAAGTAAGCACCATGTTTTTAAATAAGCACAAATCAGCAAAGCAGTTTTGCAGAAAACCACATCCCCTCCAGTGATACGTTTACACCTGAAAGGAAATTTGCTGCATGCAGGCTCAAATTTATGTAAAGCAAGATTATGCACATGATTAGAAAAAAATATATATACTGGCAGTCGGACAAAATAATTTCTCAAACGTTTCCTGTGTGATCAGTGATATACACCAGAAAATGTATTGAAATATAGAAAATAGACACAGCTAAGAGTACAGTATTTTGTTTGCCCTTCTCTAGCTGTAAGAACTCATGTTCCTCTGATATACATTTGCTTATTTTAGTTGATCTGATGGATCAAAAGGAATTACTTCCATGCATTCTATACCATTCTGTTCTTTTTCTTTTCTTATTCACACTTCTCTGATTGCACTGCACTGTAGCAGCAATTTGGCTTTGCAAATATTATTTCTGTAATGTTTATGCTGATTTTCTAGAAATTACTTTAGAATTTTGTTGAGTGGTCCTGCTATACTATTTCATCATGAATGTTTTAACACACATACATGGCACATTCACAAACAGATTTATGTTAAAATCAAACTTTTGAACACATTAGATCACATGTGTACATAATTATCATGTCCAGAATCACAGGAAGTTGAATTTGGGTTGTTCATTGCACAGGCATGGGATTAAAAATACTAGCTATCAAGGAAATGGCTATGACTACCTTTAATCTATATACTAGAATACTAGAAGTATGCATATTAACTCTAATACAAAAAAAGTATGCATATTAACTCTGACACAAAGTATTTTGTTGTTCTTGTGGAAGTAATCCTTATTATATAACATTATATATTAGTTTGGATTCTCAGGATACCATTAAGTGTGAAGTCTGATCTGGAATCTGGACATTTAAAACACCCAAACATATATCACAACATCAGGTGCTATTGAATATTTATCCAGTAAAATGTAGCCCAAGAGGGTCTTTAGTCAAAGTCAAAGAAAGCTTTGTCATTCCTTCTCACCATGACATGCTGAATGAGGAACATGATATAATATCTCCAGCAGTCAGTGCTACAATTGCTACAATTGACATGTTGAAGTTCTGTTCTGAAAATATTCTCAGCAGTTTGACTGCCTGTGGGAAGAAACCATTTGTAAGTCTAAAGGACTTGGCCCGGATGCTCTGCAGCCTACGTCCAGATGGGAAACCCAGTAACATGCTGGTCTTCACCACCCAATAATGAGCTGGTCTTCACCACCCCCTGCAGTGATTTCCTGTTTGAGATGGAGCACTATCTGTACCAGGCAACGATGTTGTGATGCAGGAGGTTGTCAGTGGTACTTCTGAAAAAGCACTTGAGGATGGGTGTGTGCATGCAGAATTATTGAAACTGTTCCCAGTCCACAATATGTATGGGGCTTTCATGAATCCCCTTGTCAGTTTGGTCCTAGATGAGCTGTACATTACTTAGTTACCCAATCTAAAAGCAGGGTTCCATGCTCTCAGTAAGAGGAGGATTTGTTCATCCATGGCTTTTGAGGAAAATTTTAAATCTTCGCATGAGTGGTGACTGACGGTATGCATCTATTGATGAAGCCAAAAACAAGAGTTGGTGTAAATTTCATTGTCTGTTTGGGATTTGAGGGTTGCCTGAGAAAACAAATGCATTTCAGTCTGTGTACTGGAACAGGTGCTTCAGTAAAGTGATCCCTCTAGCAGTTTAACAGACTTTACTGAGAGCATGTATAATAGTGGTGGTGTAGGTTCCTTGTGGATGTTATTTAAATAATGACACATGTTTTAATCTTTCTGTCTGGTCTTAATGTGTATGCATAGGTTCCCCTTTTACTTTTGCAGTTTCTGTAAATAGTTTCTTCCCTTTTCCTATTGATAAGGAAATAAGGATGGGTCAAATCCCTGATATTTGGTGGACTCGCAGATTCATTAATATGCAAATTCCAGAGAAAGTCCATATGGCCAAAGGGCTGTCTAATTCTGCCATTCATCTAGACCATAAGGAGGATAATTCACACTTTCTGCAAACTCCCAGAGACTGATAACAATTGGTCCACTGGCAAAGACAGTGGAGTTTGTTCTATAATCTGTATTAAGATAAATTGCATAAAGTCTGTAGGTGTGCAGTCCAGAGAGTTAGACTGGGCAAGTTAAGACAACAAGTCAACACCAAGATAGAGGGCCACCTCGTGGTTAGCAGAAATTATTGCAGTCATAAGTTGAACTCCAAGCAAACTAAGATTCACTAGCTCCATTGATTTGATATTTCATAAAATAAAAGATCTAATGATGATCATCAGTGATGTTTAGTAATCACTGTAAAGTGCTCCAATAAATGCATTTTCTAAATAATTGTGTGCAGCAGTGTAAAAATATTTATACTACTGCAAAAGTATAAAATATTATTGGGAGGTAAAGAGCATGGGCGAGAATGCGGACAAGGTGTTGCATTCAATTCAGCTGCCATCAAATTTGCGAATCATTTAAGTTCTAGGGTACACACTTTCACTGAATTCAGCCACGTTCATCAAACCTATAACAATACAATAAGTATCAGCTCTATGCTTTAAAATATTTTTATAATACAATTATGTTGTATTTATTTTGATTTGTTTCACGAAATGTAAATTGTGCCACATTTATTATTTTGTCATCATGGGACAAAATATAAGCACAAATATTTTCTAATTCTGTCATTAGGAAGATAATATGCTTCATTTTATTACCTAAAGCAAGCTGTATTAAATATATTATTGCAATTATACACAGGATAAGATGTCAAATATCATGTGCCAAACCATTAGAGCCTCACATAGCGCCCAGCCCACTAAATTCATACCAAAAACCAGAACATTCTGAGCTCTTCACAGAGATCATCAGGTAGCCACCTCCCTTTGTCTGTGTTTCGCTGAATTAAGCCCACAACACCCCCAAAAGGCTCAAAAGTGAGGTCTGGTGTTCCAGCCCTACCCCTCTCCAAGCTCATTTTTAAACCAAGTGCACACACCTATAAAATATTTTAATATTATTACAATATAACATATATAAATTATTTTCAGAGTTTAAAAAAATTGGTAGGTACAAAACCAGGCGTTTCAGGAGGTGGTGGGGACATTTCCCCAGCATAAATTACATTTATGGTAATGAGATGAAATGTTCTGAAACATTTGAATGTTTCTTCGTCTTTGTTGCTTTCTTTGTTCTATATTCCCAATTTTTAAGTAAAAAAGACAACCATCTTTTCCATCATCTTACAGCTTGCAAGATATATGTGTATCAGTGACATTTGATGCTTTGAATGTCGTTAGTCACATGATTAGTCACAAGTAACTGTGATGCAAGCACTGTGTCGAATCAGTGTGCTTTTTAGTGAAATGTGCTTCAGTGCTTCTATATCAAACATCTCATTTAGCAGTGACCGGTCCTCCATTTTGGGAAGGATTGATTTGTTGGTGTTGGCTTTATTTGCTATAGCTATTTTAATACGGATAGGTCCATGCATTAGGTGTTTATAACATCAAAGCCATTGTCTACTGTTGAGGGAAAGGCCCATTCACTCTATTACAAGGGGAGTTTTAGTGTTGTGTGTAGTAATCACAATGAGAGAATATAATGCCTTGTTTAAATGAAGAGCAGCTTGCAGTGGACTATTTTAGGTTTTTAGGAATTGAGGTTTCATTCATTTCCCTCTCATGGCAAATTAAAATGTAACATGCCCCCTTGTGTGTGTCGCTGCTTTTCACATGGATTTTAATTAATCAATTATGAAAGCTCAAAGGAGTTAGTATTTTTTGAGGATTTTAAAGAAATTGGGACTGACCCTTAAGATCTTGGAAAGGTGTATGTTAATAAATGAATGTATTCTATATTAGTTTGTTATGGGAATTTGAATTGCTCTGGTCGGAAAGCTCTGGACAGAGTTATGTGTGGCAGAGATGATTATTGGTGCTGCAGATAGATACCATCCAGCAATGGAGAACTTTATTCTGCTGTATTCAGGGAAATGATATATGTTGATTAAATTGAGAATTGCAAGTCTACACAATAGTTTTTTTTAATGAATTTCAAATGCCTTGACATGGTCAGTGGCTTGTTGTGTGTATATGTAGTGAAGTTTAATGTTTGCATTTGTTTCTTTTACTTTTCATGTGTTTATGAGCAAGCGCCACAATTGCAGTGTATATATTTTTAATACTTACAAATGTCAAATAAAGTCAAATCTGAATCTAACTGTGGGGTAAAATATCTATACCTTGGTGTTTTCCCTCACTGGGTATGCCTTGTTTCTGTTTTGGATAGTTTTTGTTTTCTCTGAATTGTTTCGCCTTAAAGGCTTTACATTTATGGCATTCAGATGACACTTTTATCCAAAGGCCATGCTCATGGGCAGTGGCAACTTGCCAGTGGTGGTGCTTGAACTGGCAACCTTCCGATTGTTGAGTACCTTAACCACTGAACTACCAATGCCCATGTGCTTTAAATGATTTATAGATTTCTTCAGGATATTTGGAGCTATGTCACTCTCGGTAGTGGGTGAGCTCCTCCATTTGGTTACATATACTTTCAGTATTTTTGAGAACAGTTCTGCATTAAGGACAAGATAGGAAGTAATGTTCTTAATGTGTTATTGTTTGGTTAAATTGTGCGTGGCTCAATAAGTCATGCTCCTTTTTTGGCTAAATTAGCATTTTAGAAATGTGTTACCCTCCTTGTGTCTGTGTCTGTCTTTAGGTTAACTTAGGCTAACCCATTTTCCCCAGTAGTTTTGGATCTCCTTCTGCTTTTCTTCTTTTTCTACACTATTGAACAAATAGAGGTCACTGTTGCATTGGTCTTCTGGAAGCCACCAGCTCTGGAAGATCCCCAGGGCAGGGCGTGCTGTCAGGTCAAATTCACCTTGATATTTTGTGGGTGAAGCCACCAGGAGGAGCTGAATACAGTGTCACATAAATGGATCCCTGAGGGCTGAGGTTCAGCATTCATGCTGGGTAATAGCTTTTGGACTTTGTAATACATTGGTCACATTTCAGTTTATGATGGAGTGAGTGCCCCCTAGCCAACCAGTAAGGAATTAGCCAGTTTCACTGGCTTCTGATGTTCGGCTGTGAGCTCAGGATGTCCATGGAGTTTGTGCTTGGCTGCTCATCAGATTCAAAAGATAGCAAGCTTGGATTAGGGTACGCTGAGGAGCCACCATCTCCACGTTATGCACCAGTTCGCCAGAAGCCACAAGCGTGATGCTAGCATTCAGCAAAGAAAATGAGCCTACAAACTTTTTTTTTTTTTTTTTTGTCATATTGTGTGTATGTTTTTGTTCAGTGAGTGAGTTACGTTTTTGGGTGTCTTTCTCCCGTACTTCCTTTTTAAGCGACGTTTATCGACGTATATGAGAAAAGTGCTCTGGAGTTGCAATGAAATTATCCCGCACACGCCATCACCAGGCAGTCCTGCATGACATCAACGTCATTTACGTAGCATTACTGGGCGTTTCCGAAATACGTCTACCCAATCCCGCCTCTATAGTTCTTTTATTAACGTAGACGGTGTTAAAGTTATAGACCGTAGCGCTGCAAAAATGTATAAGTTTTGTTTGAATTTATTTTTGGTGTTTCTTCTTGCATTTCCATGTGGCCTTAATGCTGTCGGTGAGTTACATACATAAACATTCCGTAACTTTAAATCCACTTATCCGAGTTACAGATCCGACTGACGTGGCATAAACATTTTTGGTCTGTGCCTCATTCATTTTACTTTTAAGCGTTTTTAATTTGAAATTAATGTATCTCAGTATAGCGGATGGAAATTTTCATAGCAAATATAAGAGTGGTTAAATGTTGAGATTCTTTGTTTATCGCAAACTGTGGAACATAGGTTTGCTCATTTTATACTAGCGTTAATATATATATATATATATATATATATATATATATATATATATATATATATATATATATATTGCCGCTAAATTCGGTGATGTGTCCTAGTTTGGTGACCCATTCCAATAAACTTATTTCAATGGGTCACCAAATTTTTAGCCTGTTTGCCTGTCGGGTCTTGGGTTCGAGTCCCTATGAGGCTACAATTTCCATGTTCTTCCTGTGTCTGCATGGGTTTCCTCCCACAGTCCAAAAACTTGGAGGTTAGGTTGACTGGGTTCTCCAAATTGTCTTGTATGAATGCAACCTGTGTGTAAGTATCTATAGATGTGTGTGAATGTGTGCATGTATGTCCAGTGATGGTTAAGTCCCCCAGGGGGTTGTGGTTTCCGATTGAGAGTATGCTGTGTGCAAATTGGTTGCCGTTTCTCATCGGCGTTTGAGTGATTGTAAAAGCTGATGTCTGTAAAGTGGGTTTGCGAAAGGCACTATATAAAAGTAATTAATAATAATAATCCAGTAGCTGTGTTTCATGAACATATTTTAATTGGCACTTTCACAATGTTGGATTCTTATTGCCATTTTATTCAATGTGCCACATTACACTGTGACACTCAACAAATCTTTATTAATCATTGCTTTTATGTGTATAATGGCCCTATGACAAATATAGATGTTGTATGGAGTTACCTTAGACTATCCATTCATTGACTGATTCACTTGAGCAAATTAAAATCTATTTTAATAGACATGTCAATTGCAATAAAAATAGTGGTTTATAAACACTTAAACTACCTTATTTTTTAAAGTGTTTGGGATTCCAAAATTATTTGGATAAACTGGACAAGCTAGGTTATTAAGAAAGTCAGACATTAGTGATGAATAATTCATGGTCTCAAATATGAAATAATTAACCCTACTTTTTAATATCATAGGGACAGTATTTGCAGAGACTGATGCAGAACAAGCATATGCTTCAGAGGATGCTGCAGTAGAAGAGGGAGAAGATGATGAAGATGAGGCACTAGTTGAAGAGACTCAAACAGGAGACAAAGTAAGCAGCATATTGATAAGTTTTTTTTTTTTTTTTTTCTTTTTCTGTTATTGATCTTGTATACATTTGGTGGTGAAAAGTTCAGAATGACCAGGTGACATGCAGCAAAAGAGAGAAAGGAGAAATGGATTAATTTACATGGATAATATGATTCATTCAATACCTATATTTATTTAAATTACCATTTTATTTTATGCAATTGCTTATAACTTGCATTCTTTCCCAAGTATGATGCTGATGATTTGGATAAAAATTCCCAGGACACAGATGTAACATCACATCCTGATGCAGACACAACAATCATCTTTATCACTGGAGAAGGTTGTTAATTGATACATTCCATGATTCTGATCATTTTCAATTGTGATATTATTGGAGTTGTATCTATTTACCTGTTGATGTTTACTTTGTCTTCTGCTTTTATTTTTGAAAGTATGCAAACTTTTATTTTATAGACTTTCCTGCCAATGAAATTGTGAAATTTCTTGTGGGTTTCACAAATAAGGGCAGCCAGGATTTTACAGTGCAGTCTCTGGAGGCTTCCTTCCATTATCCCCAAGACTATCAATTCTTCATCCAAAATGTAAGCATGAATTATCAACAAATAAAATATAGTATTCCTTCCCACTTAAAGGAAATGGAGATCATGTCATTGGTCTTAGCTGTGCCACAGGGGAATTGGCAATATCTAACACTAAGCAAAGAGGGAAAGCACTTGCTAAGAAAAAACTCTAAAAGTCCCACCAGCCCCAAGCAGACATTTCAGACAAGGGCTGTTGTTTTAGGCATAGCACAAATTAGTCACAAAAAAGTTAATATTTTCAACTTTTATTATTTTTCATATCTAACCTTTCTGATTTGTCCTTTTGTGTTATTGTTATCCAGTTCACAGCTTTGCCCCTGGGTACAGTGATAAAGCCTAATAAACAGGCTTCTTTTGAGTATTCCTTCATTCCAGCTCAGCCTATGGCTGGCCGTCCTTTCGGGTTGGTCATTTTATTGAACTACCTTGACAGTGAGGTAAGCTAAAAATGTCACACCTTTTCTATATTTTCCTATTGTGTTAGGAAGTGTATCTGATGGTAACTGCCTTTTTCCCAGGGCGGTGCTTTCCAGAGTGCAGTGTACAACCAGACTGTGACCATCACCGAAGTGGATGAATGCCTGGATGGAGAAACGTAAGTCATATAATTTCTTTGTGTGATGTTATCAGATCTATTTATTTATTTATTTATTTATTTATTTTGGCAGGGGGTGGGGGTGATAGAATTACACTTATTTAGTTTGATAATGTTCTTTGTGTGTGTTCAAGAAATTTTCAAGAACCTACTGAATTTTTTTTTTAGAAATGACTATTAGTCCTCAAACTGTTAACACAATTTGAAAAAGTCATTCATATTGATAACAGAAAACTTTGCTGTCAATTGCAGAATATTCATGTACATTTTCCTCAGTGGATTGTTTGTACTGATGGTCTTTGGAATGTATCAGGTCCTGGAGTCACGAATGGTAGGCATTTTTAAATTTTTGGATTATGATTCTCACTAAAAAATCTACTTCTCTAATGGCTCCATAATAATTCACTCCTAGGGTCTTATTTCTAAGGCCTAAAACTTTACCCTTTGGAAAGGCTAAATGCAAAATTATTTGCTGCTACTTTGCTATTTTAAAATTTTTTTTAATTCAGAATCAGCCTATATATATATATATATATATATATATATATAATTATATATAATTATTTTTTTTAATTTATTTTATTTATTTTATTTTTTTTAAAGAAAAATTGTATAACTGACAAACAAGGCCAACAATATTAAATACACTCTCAAATATGCTATATTTGTTACGCTATTGTTATTTGCAACTTAATTACATGCTTTTAAGTTATTATAGTCACTTACTTTGACTACAGAAGGAATATTGATTCCCGGTTTTTGGCATTTAATCTTTATTGTAGATCTGTTTTATCTCCTATATATTATAGCTGTGCTTGGTATTGTGCTGCAGTTTTCAAACCTTTTTTATTTTTCTGAAATACTGCAGTCATCTTACAGCTTCACCATGTCTCCATTTGAATCATAGGCATGAAGCACAGAATCTTTACTGCATTAAGCAATATCAAAGACCATACCACATGCATGGTGTGTGCTTCATCTGGTAAACGGAGATATTTATAAGTGGTTATTGTCTGCTAGATTCTAGGCTCTTGGTTAAGTGCTAAAGGCCCTAGAACATCTCTACATTTTTTTTGGTTCCAGATCCCAACTGGAATCAAGTAATCAGGGACCATAAAAGGCAGTTTATTTTGTGTTGCACAGCCACACATTCTCCAGCCCTCTCCAGTGCTGTCAATCCCATTGGACAGCTCCTGTTCTCACAATTCTTTTTCATTTGCCAGCAATTTCTATTTTTACACATTTGTCTATACCTTCTGATTATATCTACACAAGTCCCAATGCCCTAAACAAAGTATGCCAGAAGGGACTTTGCCTTTGGGTAGTAAATATTATAGCAAATCATAAATCAGTCACAAAACTAAGGAATTACAAAGTAGGTAATTTTGCAGTTTTTAATTTCTTTTGATAGTGTAAACCAATTGACAGATAGCTTTTCATAATTTTGAACCTATAAGTGCTGATCTATCAACTACTGTGCTCTGGTTTAGAGCTTTTCTCTTGGATATAATGATAATGATTTAGAAACAAGCTTCTTTTAAGTTCTCTCACAACCTCTAGTCAGGTTTTGAGAAAATCAGATTTCTAATTTTAGCTGTTAACTGGTGTATTGAAGAAAAAATAATTTAACTCTGGAAAGGGCATACTTTTCACTTGAAGCTCAGCTCGTCAGGTTGTCTGAGAGCTAGAACCATAGTGAAATGACTGAGTATCTGATTAAGGAGTAATAGGAGCTAGGCTAGATTACACAAAACTGTGATAACTGTGCTGTTTAGTGTCCTCTTGCCTGTTGTTTTTAGAAAAAGCGAGTTCCAATGAAAGTTGAGACAAGCACTGGTGGACTGAATGATGCGGATATTAGCTGGATACCCCCAGAGACCCTCAACATCATGAGTAAGTTCAGACATTACTTTCATATTATACTTTTAGGAAAAATTAATATTATAGTGTGCATGGAAAGTCAAAATATCCTTTAATTTTATATATTATGTTACTTTTTATTTTTATCTTTTACTTCAGTTACTGCTCTGTAAGACTGTAAGAGTGCATGTTTAAATAGATTATACTAACATATATGGATTCATGAAGGTCTGTTTCTTTGTGCCATAAATAAGACTAAATGTCAGTATTTTTTATTTGTGGCTTTGTTTTTGCCACCCTTCCAGTTCCATACAATCATCTCACCTTTGAATATGAGCAATCATTTTAAGGACTTTCTACTGTTAATTTTAATAAAGTGTATAATGCTTTACTTTAATAGATTAATGTTAAATATAGCTTTTGACTCAGCTTGCCTTGTCTTAGACTATGCCATAGAACCATGTTAAGTATGTAGTTTTACAGTTGTATATCATGAATCTTTTGTCTTTCAGAGAAAACATCCCCAAGAGCCTCCCCGAGAAAACGAGTCACAAGATCAGCAGGCAGCACAGACCAGTAACGCTAATACATTTATTGCAAGGAAATCTCATCTTTTATCAGTGTTTGGATGAAGTTAGATTATTGTGGGTAGAACTGGAACTATTTCATTATCATTTCAAGTCACAGAATAATTGGTGGACCAAATGATGACAATATGACCTCATAATTTAGAATGATTTTGAGGTGCTATGTTGTCGTAATATGAAAGCAAAAGAGATTGTGTGATAAATGTTTGTGTGCAGTATTTGTAATTGTAGATTGAAAAACTGTTGAAATGTTAAACACCTCATGAATGCAGCTCTGAAAAACAAACCAAAGTTGTATACTCAAGGGCTGTAAATATTTGGGAAATGTTTTCCTACAGTAAAGTTCAGTGAAATTCTTTGTATACATTCCCACAGTTTTGTTCCAACATTTTTTAAAGTAAATGTCTAATGTTATACTTTCTATTTAACTGTAAAGAAAGGGCATAGGACATCTTAGATACTTCATTTTGCCAACTGTTTAAACAGAAACCTTTTATTTTAAATAAAACATTCTTTTGGTATTTTGACTTGTATTGCCTTATTTATTCTTTTTGAGTGCAGTTAAAAGTAGAAAAAAAAAATCAACATTACACAAAATGACAAATACAATATATGTTATCCTGGCATAATATATGTTAGGTAAGACTGGCAGTTACTCAAAGTGGTAAAAACAAAAAAATATTCAGAGAGACTAGGAAAAGCATTGTAGTTCATTGGTTATGGAATTACATAGGTCAGTGTATCTTGTATTTTTTAGTGGTGAACCTAAAAAATGTATCTGATTCATATATACCTTACAACTTAGTTTGGCCTCAAAGTGATTTAAACAAAACACACTGGGAAAATGTACACTGGAAGTGATTTAAAAAAAACTTAACAAAAGCCTGCAAAATATAAGTTGTAGACTATCTTTTACAATATCTGATCTTAGGATAAGCATTATTGTATTTGCTATCTTCATTGTCTTCTAGACTTATGTTTTTTAAAAAACACGATAACTAACTTATTCTGCTGTTATGTATATTTTAACTCTCGCATTTCATGGCCATTGGCTGGCCATTTCTGTGAGTATTCATATATCATGAAATGAAAATAACCTGCTGTTTATTATTTTCATGATATGTTCATCTACGACAAATACACACTATCTTACATTCAGAAAATGAAAGACTGCTTTTAGAACATTGTAATCTGAGAAGTTGTATTTACATTCATAAAATAACACTGCGTTAAGAACATGAAAATCTGAAATACATTCAAAGAAACTTGTGGCATGATTCATGATTCATTTTTTGTCAAAGAGATTAAGACAGAGAGAGATTTAGCAGTACAACTGAAGACAACAAAAACTATTTGCTTTTAGTAGTAGTAGTAGCATTATTGTTGTTATTGTTGGTTGTTTTTTCATTAGTTGTGTTGCAAATTCCCTCTCAAGTTTGGCCATCCTTTATACCCACAGAGCAGGATTAACTGTGCTCTCTTTGAACTCCAGCCCAAGGATGGCTCTGCCATTGTCAACATTCCAACAATCAATCAATGTTATGGTAAAACCACAGAAAACCTTGTTAGTCATGAGCCCCACAGTTCAATTTGAAAAAGGTCAAATCTAGGTCAAACCTCTAAACAAATCTCTGTATTAACATGATTGAATGTCTGTGTTAATAAAATTAATGCACACCTGAACTTTTAGACTACTCTTTGCTTCTAGAATGCCTCTACTAGAGGATGAATCAATTCCATAACTTATTTCATACAGAACAATAGACTATTTTTATAACAGATCTAACAATAAGTTTCATTCTATATTTGTTTCCTGTACAAACATTATTTTTATTAAAAATCAAAAGTTCTGGGCTATATCTCTATGTACATGATTTTGTCCCCATTAATCATTTTTCTCTATAGATATTTTTCAGTAAAACCAATCTGCATGGAATGCTCAATGATCCCTCAACTTTAAAGATCTACAAATAATCAAAGAATCATACTGATATATTATCAAAGTTATTTATATCAGTAGGTGTTTAGATAAGTTCTTATCACAGTACATATGCATTAATTCCTGTCCATTTTTAGAAGTACATGATACATGAGGAGGTTCTTTCTGGTCTCCTACCCCCTTTGCTTCTCTAAATTATTTAATCTAAAACACACACACAGATACATACATACATACATACACATATATATATATATATATATATATATATATATATATATATATATATATATATATATATATATATATATATATATATATATAAAGAGAGAGAGAGAGAAGAAGAAAGAATTAACAAATACAATTACACAAATTGTGTGGCAATGTGTCAAATGTTTACATTTAGGATAACAATACTGATGGCATGGAGGTGGTTTAGGATGGGCACCAAAGGGTGTTGACCTATTACTAGTGGACATTGTCATTGTGCCCTTAACGTCAGGCTGCTCTAGGAGTGGTATTGTATGGCACCCCTCTTCCGTACTCCCACACCTGCAAAGTGACCAGGAATAGAGCAAAGAGAGACGTGAGGTCTTACCATATTGAAATACAGAGCCAAAACCAGACAAATATATTACTAAATATTACTAAATATTAATATAAAAATCAAGGGGTAATTCTCTGCCCATTAAGATATTTTCCACTGAAGCTATTTTCTCCTCTTCTTCTTTAGGTTTTAATGATATTTTGAGATTAGAGCCTTTCCACTAATATAAAACTTATTCTCTTATTATATCTCGAAATGCTATTGGATGTACTGGTATGTCCATGATTCCAATGGTTGCACCATCCAATTTAAGAACAAAATGCCATGCAGTAAATATCTGAACCTTTAGTCTATATGTCCTTTTGGAAAAGTAGCAATCATACACATTGTGCATATTGCAGTCTGTGTTTTGCAAAAATCACCACTTATTTCTACTTACTACTCAGTAATTCTCTCTAGTTAGTACACTCATGAGATTTAGGCAAATTAATACTAGGATTATTTCAAAGAAAGTCCAGTCTCTGTCTATAATCAAGCAAGTAAATTTACATAACGGGCAAGTGTTTTGGAAGTGTTCAGATCCTGCCTTGACATTAGACTGTCCATATTGACATTGGACTGCATCAATTCCCCTCATTTCATTACAGAAGCATATATATCAACACCTATATAAATATTATATGATATATATTATAAATATTTAACAACAATAATTCTTATTAGCACTTAATACATTTTTCTATTTCTTTCTGATTTATTTACTAGGTACTTGGGCTGTTTGCTATGCTATTAGGCTGCTTGCTAGGTTGTTTCTTTACATTTATCATGTTTTATCATGAGCTTTAGAAAACAGCACTTTTTTCAACCTCCTCTAACAAATGATCTCTTATTTGTTTTCTTTATGTCAGATTGACAGAATAAATACTAGTCTGAGGAAGCCAGAGGAGGATACCCCTTTGAGTATTGGTTCCTCTTAAGGTTTCTTTCTCTTGCTCTAGGGAGTTTTTCATTGCCACTGTTGCCCTTGGCATGCGCACTGGGGACTTGGACTCCGACATGTATAAAGCTGCTTTGTAACAATGGCTGTTGTAAATTTGACTTTGACTAAAAGATTTTGTGTGTGTGTCTGTGTGTGTGTGTGTGTGTGTGTGTGTGTGTGTGTGCGCATGTGTAATAAATACTTTTCTTCACTGTTTGTTTTAATAGTAGTTAATTAATTGGGGCATTACAGAATTCATTTAATGTGTGTTGTCAGGTGTAGACTGTGGATTTTGTAAATGTATTATTTTCTTTGCAATACCTTTGAACATGTTTCAGCCAATCAAATATTAAATTGTTCTAATAATATTGCTTATTATTAATATTATTATTATTATTATTATTATTGCTCATTTAAACATTATTTTTGGTGTGAGACTGAAGGCAGTCAAATATACAATATATTTGACCTGATCAGTTTTTGAGTAGCAATGCTTTTCCCATGCTAGTGTTAAGGAAAAATACTTTACACTCATTTTTTAAATTTTGGATTATGAAGGGCTTTGGGAAACACAAAAAATCTCATTCTTTTCGCAAGTCCTTCATTAGTTTGTTAGTTATTGTCTAAGATTTATAATTTTGGGGAAACTCATCCCAGACCAACACTGCCTCAGGCAGTGGGGGTTAACTACCTTGCCCAAGAGCACAGCAGTAGCATCTAATGTCCTGGAACAGACATCTGGTTCACAGAATCGCCAAACAGGAGTACCAAACAATCCGGGGATTTGAACCTGTGAACCTGTGGCATGATTCTCCAACTAACGATAACATTTAAATTAACTATCAATTACAAAATAAGTTGTTTTCTAGACTTTCTAGGCAGTATGTTATTTATATATGTAATGTATTAATCTTACCTGGTAACATTATGACATGGGTCTTTTGGAGCTGGATCGACTAAGACTTGCACAGCTACTGTTGCGGGAGAGGCTGGGACTAGTGGCTCCAGAGGGTGAATTAGTGGGTGAGGTGGAGGTGATGGGGCTGATCTCACTGGGGCAGCCATACTGTAAGAGAATGTCTGCACACACCTGACTCCCAGCACGCCGGGCAAGGGCAAGGGCCGTCTGGCTGAGACTGTCTCTGCACTTCACATCACTACCATACTTTGTAAGAGAGAGAGAAAGGAAGAGAGAGCTTGTGTGAGTATGAGCAAACAAGTAAAAGAGCAAAAAGAATAGCTGATAGCAGCAGGAAACAAATTTGAACTGCAGTTACCAATGTGTCCTTTTGTCCTTCTATTGAAAGCTTAATTTAAAATAGATCAAAGTGTGTTTCCTGAGAGTCTTACCCAAATTAACAATTGTGTCATGACAACATCTCCAAGATAGCAAGCGGCATGGAGGGCGGAGTGTGATTCATGGAGTGCTCCATTGCCATAGCGCATCACATAGGAAGGAGGAGCATTAATCTCTTCCTTACTACTATGTGCCAGTAGGAAGAGTAGTTTGGGAAGGTCCCTGTCTATCACAGCCTTACAGAGGCGTACAGACAGGGAGTCTGAGCCATCATTTAATGCAGAGAGTGGGGCCACAAAGAGTTTCTGCTCGTATTTGGCTCGAATCCATAACTCCCGTTCCTCCCTATGATGAAAGAGATTTTGGTTAAGGTAACATAATGTAGGTTAAACATAAATATACTGCTTAAATATAATTAGCTATTAAAATGTGCATCCCAGCTGAGACACAAGTAAATCTATCTATCTATCTATCTATCTATCTATCTATCTATCTATCTATCTATCTATCTATCTATCTATCTATCTATCTATCTATCTATCTATCTATCTATCTATCTATCTATCTATCTATCTATCTATGTGTCCAAATAATTAAGTGTGAAATCATTTCTGTTTTAGATTTTCCATGTTTTTTCTTACAAACTGACATTAGTTGATATTGCATATTTGAAGCCATATTCCTTATCAGTTGGAAATGTCTTTATATTAAGTCCTCAGAAGTTCAGAATTTGTTTCAAATTTGTTTCAAATTAAATGAGCATAATTTATTTACTGTTTTATTATTCATTTTATTTTACAATCATTTCACTCACCTCATTGTACTTTTATTTGTAGGCATTGTATTTTGTTGTTGTTAGGCCACCTTTGACCAACAGAGGGAGGCAAAGGGTGGGTAATAGGAGCTCCTGCCCTCCTGCACACTTAAGAGCAGTTGATGAGATCCCTAATGCTCAGTTTTTGTTTAGTGTTCACGCAAAACATAAGGCTGGTATTTCAGGTACAAACCTCAAGGACTTTCTATCTCTCTTGCCCCTCTTTCTTCTCTACAGCCTTGAGTTGTGACTTTCCTCACCTTTTCCTTTATTTCAAGTTCCCTTTACCCTCACCAGAATCCATCTGTTCCTGTGGCTTTCCCTGTTTCTTTGTCTTATCATTCTTTACTCTTCCACCTCCTTAGTTGGGAAAGCCAGTTTTTGATCAGTTTCAGTTTTCCATTTACTTTTTCTTTTGTTTGTGCTTCACCTCCATTGTACACTGTTAAATTACTATCTCTACATATCTGAGAATGGAGGTTCAATTCCCACCTTGGGTCTTTTGGTTTAGGTGTTGGAGAAATTCCCCAGACAAGTTCCCAGTAAAGTAATATGTAGAGTCAAAAGGTTCAACAGGAGCCTCTTTATTAATTAAACTCCTCAAGTACCTTAAAGACAATATTACAACCCCACCCCACCCAGTTTAATCATATTTTTTCAGGGACTATAGAAGATCTCCTGCAGTAAACATAGTGGAATTTATGGTGAAACAATCCTGAGCATATAGTTATCCACATGTTTAGAATTTTCTTTGATGGTATAGAGTGAAATGTTAATTGAGTAAAGCTTCAGTTTGAATATCGATGACATGGACCAACTACTATACATTTCTATTACAAAACTTTATTTATTTATTTATTTATTTATTTATTCATTAGTAGTAGTATTACTATTATTAGTAGTAGTAGTATTTAGTCTGACAGAAAACTTACATAAGTATAGGAGAGCAATCATCAGTGTAGACTACCATCCTGCTCTGGCTGTTATTCTGACCGTATACATAGACATGCTGGTCTGGTTATGATCTGGCTTGACAGTGTATATTGGCTTTTGGTTGTTTGACTTTGTTGTATTTGGTATTGGCTCACTGTGACATTGTATGGGTATTATAGACTTAATTTTGAAGTTGTAGCTGTGCAAAACTAATCCTTTTGCACTAATGGAATAACTATTTTACACAGGTGACTTCTGGATTTTGTTTCCACTGGGGTGTCTACAATGCAACTTCTTGATTCACAGCACCTTTTCACTACTGTACACTCCTCTCCTTGTCTAGCACCCTGACATGTTGTCCAGCATATAGGGGAGGCTATAAGCATATCAATCATGATAGTTTTTCTTGCATGTTTTCTACGTGCAGTCTGTTCTCCTGGCTACTCAAAAAGTAGCTATAGGTCTTACGAAGAGCAATTCCAGTGATGATGGTAGCTCAGTATCAATTGGCGTTGCTTGGACACATAGTATTGTTATCTGCAGTTCACCACCACATTTCAGTTTTCTTCTTGACTGACTTAATGTGTCATACATGTCTTTCAATTAATCCATTGCTCTTTGCATAGTGTGGAGAATTAGTCACATTCTTGATTCCCCAAGCAGCACTAAAACTTTTGAATGTCTTGTGTACTGTGGTCCATTGTCAGTCAGGTCTACCAAAAAGAGACATGAACATCTGCATTATATATATGACTGCTTGGCTGGGCACAGGAACATTTCATTGACAGTTGAATCGACAGCTGGGTATTTGTATCATTCTACAATCAGTAGGTATTGCCAACAATCAACTTTGAACAAATCTGATGCTACATGCATTCAGGGTTTGGCAGCCTATTGTATTGTATAGTCAAACTAAAAATGATTTTGTTTCCAGGATAGTACAGCACAGTAGTTGTACCCCTGTTTCTTGATCACCATACACTGGAGTGTTGGTAGGGCAGCATGCAGTGATTTTGTACATATGGTAACATGTGGTTTGTTGCTAGGTATCACAAGAAATGCCTTACATATAGGTGTGTATGGTAACACTAAATCCCATACACAATGGCAATCATTTTGTGTTTGATGTTGCTGTAGCATGACTGGCAGTCTGTCAATGTCTTTGATCCAAACGCAACAGGCTTGCTATCCTGTACCACTACTACACCTAGGACTTTCTTTAATGCATCCACCTTAATAGTCAGCAGTTCTTGTGGGTTGTAGTACTTGAGGCAAGCATCCACTATGATTGTTGCATTCAAATATTCAGAACATTCCTAGTGATCACTGTCCTTTGTCCATGGAGATTCATTCATTTCTATGTCCATGGAAATTCATCCTGCAGTGTTTGGAATGTATGGTGAAAAGTAATTTAATATTTCCATGAATCTGTGAAGTTTATCTTTGTTTTGGCGGTTTGGCATATTTTTGATGTCACTGACCTTGGCTGGGTCTTGCTTAATGCCATTTTCTATATAGAGAGTGCCATAGAAGGACAACCTTGTCTGTTTAATTGTGCATTTCCCCATTGATGAGCACAAGACTATTTTCTTCTGCTCTTTCCATCAGGTAGATGAGGTTTTTGTTATGGTTTTGCTCACTCCTTCCATAGATTGATACATCATCAGCTATGCTAACCAAATCATGAAGGCCTTCAAACATCTGGTCCATCCCAGTGTGGATAATCCCTTGAGAGATGTTCAGTCCAAATGGCAAATATTTCTAGCAGGACCTCCTGAATAGGGTGTGAACATAGTCAGAAGTTGCAAAGTTTCATAGAGGTGTAGTGACCAGTGTCTTGTTTTTGCTATACGTTTGCTGAATATTTTTGCCTTTGCAAATATGATACTTCATTTTTGTGCTAAATGCTAGGATGGAGGAGCTCTGTGTGTTCTTCCACCTTTAGAAAAATGTCTTGTTCAACAGGTTTTTGAGAGTTCTCACTGGAGTGAGTTTTTCTTATATGTGAATATTTTCATAGTGGGTCAGTGAATGGGTTTGTGCATTCCCTGAGGCTGTTCCACAGAAGCTACCAATCCTGTCGTTTGACAGAATTTGCATGGTTGCAAATTTGTTTGAATGCTTACAAGCTTTAGCAATTCACCTGTAAGTACACCAACTACAACTGTTCCTGGTATATCCACCACACAGAGTTTTCCATTGATCCAACTGGACTGTTTATACTAGCATAAAGCAACACTAAATCAAGGGATCACATCAACACTATATGTTGTCAGCTTTATATTAGATAATGGTTTGAGGTTTTCCATGGCTAGATGATTTGTCCCATACATTTGTTTGAATGTACACAGTGGGAGCATATTTCCAGAAGACCTAGGGTTGATTTTCAAGCAAAGCATGTACCCCAACCTCCTAAGTGGGTGGCAGTACATACATGCATGTGAAACCTAAATGCCAGTTGAACGTTTTGCATGAAGGAATGGTTTCAGAATCTTAGCCATGTGTTTTCACACTCTGTCAAACATTATAAGAAAGATTTAGTGTTTCGTGAGATATTAAGGGTGCACAAAAAATCTTATGTTTTCCTCTAACCAATAGGTTCATGTAACCATAAGGTAAATATTGCAATGTTTCCTCATAGTGCCAAGCACAGAAAATCTTTCATAAAAATAGAGGAAATTGTAAAGTTTTTTGTTGACATTATTTATAGGAGATGAATGTTCTTGACAGAACTCTAAATACATTGTAGTTTATAAGGACTGGAAGAAGAAAAATATCTGTAAACAATGAATATGTCATCAGTTTTGTCTCAATACCACATTATTATCTGCTGTAGTGAACAAAAATCACGTCAATGATGAAGATATTTTTTCTCAACTTATGTAACTACTAATCATCTTTTAATCATGTTTTTGTGGTTCAATTATTTGGTTTTGTTGATTTTTCATGACAATGCAAGGTTTTTCATAGAAAGCAAGGACACAGGTTCATGCGCTTACATTTCCTTCCTTTTCTAGCCATTACTCACCGTGTGGCATCAGGACAAGGCTTGTGATGACCTTTTGTTCGACTTTCCCAGATGCTGTTGGCCATTTCATTGCCAATGGCCATGAGCACTAGAGTAAGCTCGCAAGGCCAGTCGTCCAGGTCCAGTGAGCGCACACGGGACAAATGAGTCCCCAGGTTCCTGTGGATCCCTGAGCACTCAATACATATCAGTGCTCCAAGGTTTAGACTTGCCCAAGTTGGATCTGTGAAGAGAAGCTGGTGGTGAGATCAATGTGATCCATGCTCTGTGATTAGATTTCCAACTTAACATGGATGTTTTAGTAGTGGTTAATATACTAAATATGGCTGGGTTTTTTAGTTTGCTTGCTAACACACAATTTTTATGATGGGAATCTGTAGTTTCCAATTTTAGCAATGCATGTAAACATGTTTAATGTTCCCACTTAATGATTTAGTTTGATCATTTAGATTGTCACCAGATGACTTTTTCACCTCAAAATCTTTTTCAAAGTTATCTTATGATAATATTAATACAATTGCATACATTATGGCAATTAACTGATATTGAAATTACATAAAAAGTGTTTTTATTAAGACTTCACCAAAAATAGTAGATACACAAACAATTATGAGAGTCTTCTGGTTTTAATAGCACACTGAGAAATGTAGCATGGAAAAAAAAAGACAAACGGTTATCTGAAAGCTTGAGGTGAAACTCACTAGGAGCGTCACAGTCCACACAGAAGCTGTTTCCTTTAGCATTACGAATGGCCTGAATTGCAAATGCCTCACTCTGGCTGTTCCTTCTTGCCTGTAGAATACACATAAAAATCAACATACAAGCATACACATCAAACAGCAGATATATTTAAGAGTTTTGTAGTAAATGTTTCTGTGTGTAATAGATAGCATTTTAGATCAGTATGAAATAAAATAGCAATAAATGCCACATATCCATTAGAACTGTAGTGAATAATTTCCTAATTTTAAATTGTTCCATATAGACTGGTACTCTGTTGCACCAGAGTCATTTACATTACAGTAATACATTTAAATACTGAAGTTTAATACTAGACACTATCCTAGCAGATATGAATGTAAGAATATACATAATTTCAACCACCATTATAAATACATCTATAAACTGCTTTATTCATCAAGCAACTGCAATGATGCTTGAAATACTAGGATATAAAATATATTCCATAGGTCACCCTGATCTCCTCCTTGGAAACAAAGGAACCAAGATAAACACAATTTGGATGAAAAGTCAGCAAGCTGTCAGAGCTCTAGAGGGGATATAAAGATTGCAGATAGCACCTAGCCTGAGGATTAGCATAATAGTCAAACTAGAAATGAGTCCCTAGAGTCTGATAAACAAAGGTTAACAGCACTGCTAGCCAAACTGCAGATAAAAAAGCAGCAAACTAAAAAATAAATGTCATCTTAGCCAAAGAACCATCCAGTGCAAAAAACCCAAACCATAAATTCTCCCAGAGAATTTAAATGGGACAAAGAATTATCACATAACACCAGTACTCAGTGTTTCCTGTTTCCTAGTTACATGTTTATCTTATTTTATTACTTAGATGATTAAAGTCAGGATGAGCATAAAATAAGGGTGAGATGATATCTAATATACATATCTAATATTTAAGTACATATCTAATAACAATAACTGTTTCTTGCTGGGCTTTATATGTAGTTATGTTTCTGTTGTATGTATCCAAGATTTCTGGGGATGCAATCTTTATTAGCAAAGTGTTTATGTAAAATATGAAGTGTGTTTATTAACGGAGTATTACTCTATTTCTGGATAGTGGAGAATGTAAATACAAATCCCAAAGAAAGTGGATCATATGAACATTTGAAGTATACCTATGTTAAAAAATTATTCTCATGAAGTATATGCTGTATGTGTATTGAGCAGCATGGACATGAGAGCTTTCAAGTCAAATCAAATCAGAAAATTTGTATAGTACTTTTTATAGCAAACATTTTTTTCATGGCAGGTTTATATAAATATAGATCCAGAATCATAATTCTAAAGTTGTATGTGTTAGATTATGCCTGAAACTAAACTCTGTGAAGGGTAGCTCTACAAGATAGATATTAAGCACTAGATTGACACATTTGTATATAACAAATACAGGCAATATACAAGGTAATTTTCTGCAGACTGAATAAGAAGCCTTATAGATATAAGTATAATAAAAAATGGTCACATGATGGTGAGCGATACTGCATTTGAAGGAGTACAAATATGTTGTGTAATGTTCCACAGCCTCATCAGCTAGTGCTATCTACAATAACCATTAGCCAGCAAAATCTTGAATTTGGTTAAATAATCTCAGACAGTATTTAGCTTTGTAACACTGCACAGATAGTGGCTAGATTATGTCTCTTGCCTTGTTTTTGCTGCTCTCACAGGACTGCAGACTAGCAAGGATCTGGCTCTCGATGGCCTGCACCCAAGCATCACGTTCCTCTGGGCTCTGTGCCTCAAAGTGCCATGTCTGCCCTGTGCTTGAAACGATCTGGAATTCACAGTTCTCATCATCTAAATGGATTGAAATGGAATTAAAGGAGAGAGTTACCATTCGTAGAACAGAGAAAAAACCTACAGTTTTAAAGGAATGGTGACTCATTCATAATTCATGATTTATTCATCCACAAAAATAGTTCTCAAAGAGTATCTGTTTGGCTTTATGCATGTATTTTTATCCTTTTCCCACACGTTTAGCCTATATTATTGATTCAAACAGTAACTGATTGAATCTAAGGAAAAAATATGGTGAATTAAACCCCCCACCCCAAATGAGACAGGGTGATGTGACAGGGATTGTCACTTCAGACAGATGAAATGGGTGCTCTGTCCACAAAGCCACCAGGCTAGCTCTTTGGTACAGTGGACAGGGCACATATTTACCACCTTTTGGACCTGGGTTCAAAACCCAGGTATTGCTGTTGCCTTTGGCCTTTGTCACAAAAATGTTTGGTGTTTCTGTCATTTGCTTCAATATACAGTCATCAATGTTCGATTGCTCCCTCCCGTGATCCCTGTTAATAATTATTGAAGTAACATGAGATAGTCAGAATAATAGAACAGTCTAAAATATGTAATGTTAACTTTTCCATCAGGGTGAAGATTCTGCATATGGATTGAGTGTATAAGATTTTACAAACACCTTCCTCACATCACATTATCTCCTGTTTTGTCCTCAGCTCAGCTCTGCTTGTCAGTGCATTCTGAATATGCAGGCAAATGTATTATTATTTATTGTGATATATGTTTGAGGAACTACTTCTTAACAGCCTTGAAGTAATAAGGACAGGTCACTATCCAAAGAAACAGAAAGAAATGAAAAAAAACCTGTTGGTTACTGTACCTTATTCATATTCAGAAATAAGTAATGCATATTTGTAATGTTTTGGAACCAAGGTTGTACTGTTTAGTCAGTTAATTAATTGTAGACCATGTGTCAACAAGTTCACCATAGAGCAATTTTTTATCACCAGATGGAGGTGGTCCACCAATCCATACATACATACGACATTGCAGATTTTGAAAAATAAACACAACTGTGCAATTTTGTTAGGCAAACAGCATGCATCCAAGTATAGTGTTTTGCACACAGATCAGTGATCTAAAGACATTTCCATATTTCATGCATATGGACAAAAAGCACCATGCTGGTAAAATAATAATTTTTTATATATTCAGTGTTTGGGGGCCAAACACTATAGCAGAAAATATAGTGATTAGCAGGTTTTTCAAGTGGTACAGACAGAAATGTAACAGTATACATCCACATATAGCATGCTTAAAATAGTATAAAACCAGTACACAAACATGCATGCACACACACATGCACGTACATGCATGCACACATACACTTGCAAGCAGTTTCACAGTACATATAATTTTTGCTATATAACACAGCTCATGTGCAATTATGTTAAAATTTCTAACTGCTTGTTAATTAAGGATTCAAGCTCCCTGTAATATATATTTTCAGGGGGATTAAGAAGAATGTTTAAGTTTAATACCCCTGAGCTGTGTTTTTCTTGCAGAGAACTATGTCTCTTAGTCCCTTAGTTTTAAGCACTGTTCTAACATAATTACTGTGGTTGTTGGTTAAAACAAGACTGTACCAGGAAATCAAGCATAATACCCTTTAATATAGTTTTTCCTATTTCATGATCACTGAAATTGAAATTTAATGTAAAAATGTAATATTTATGGCTCAATTTTCAAAACAAATATCAGCTCTATCAATAAGACAAATATCTATTTATATATAAATATATCTATAAATATATATAACTATATCTATCATGAGCTATAAGTATCATGATCTCAAACAAATAGAGAATGAATTTGTTTATACAGTGGAACTCAGCTGATATTGTCAATCTGAATAGGACCTGGTTTACATTAAACTAACAATTCACATTATAAAAAACATACTCTCTTCTATGAGCTCACAGAATGCTTTTATATGATAATTATATTTTGTCTTTTTGCATATTTTATATATTTCTGGATTTCATTCCATAGAAAAAGCATTTTAAACAATAGCTTTTTATGAAATTCAGTAGTATTTAATAAAGATAAAAATAAGATAAGCAAATGAGCTGTATATATGTTTCAGTTTTAATGAAGAAATGAATTTGGGTAGGAAAGCTATGTAAATAAATGCACTGAACAGGTAAATAGAAATAGAGCTTCTACAAACAGTCTGAAAATCACGGAACATTTTCATTGTACTGACATGTTTTCTTGTGAAATCTAAGAATACCAGCTGAGAATAATCAAGAACTCAGTCTGCAGTTAAAAGTACAGGTTTGGTGCACACATGGTTCTATGTATTAGTAGCTTGATTTACACTGAAATTAGAAATTAATAATTAACACCATTAATCTTTATCAATAACTTTGAGATTTTACATCTGAAATTATGCTTGCAATATTGCTTTAGCAAAAATTAATTAGCATATTTATATTATTTACATCTGAGCTAATAAATGTATTTTTGGAATAATGCAACTTATCTGATCATCACTCAATAGTACACACAGCTTGTTCATAATTGTTTATAGTTTCATAGTTTGCTTTAACAAGTTCCTATATGGATGGCAAATTACATAGTATTTACTTTATAATATTTTCCAAATATCTCTTTGGCATTTGAGAGAACCTTAAATAAGAATACTGAGGCAAAAAAAAAAAAAGAGAACAAAAGGTATGCTGTATATATGCGCTAGTTGCACAATACACAAGGTTTTATTAAAACCTTGTTGATTTTTTCAGATGTGCTTAAAACCAAGTGACTGACAGATAACATGCATCCAGCTCTGTTTTACCTGTCTTGTTTATGTTTCTTAAACTACCAAAGCTTTTTAATTTCCACATTTTGCGTTTGGCTGGAGGACAGAAAGAATTAATGACACAAATATAAGGGAAAAGGAAATTCTTGGATCATTTTCAAAATAGCACTAAAGATGTTAACATTAGAGACACAACAACAGAATGTTTTCACAGAACTGGACCTTAAGTGTGGGCTAATACCAAACATACAGAATACCAATACTAATATTTTTATTTCACTTACTGGGCTGTTGTATACAACCCCTGTGAATGTGCAAAGTGTATCCATGATAATGACTCAATACGGAGAAAGGGTTCAGAGCATTCCTAGTTAGCGTTACAGGATAGCAATACTCAAACTGCTCAGCTAGGGATCTAGGTCATACATTCAGTAGTAGATCAGAAGATTACATGAATGTAGTTTTTATAATGTTTTGACTTTAACTGTTTTGACTTTAACTGTTCATATTAAGTTTTAAGTTTATTGCATCTCATTTGCTGAATGTATTGTATTATGTATTCATGAACATTCAGATTGCATTTACTCATAGTTCTCCAAGTGATCAGTTTCATCCAGTTCAATTAAATTTAATATGAGAATACTCACCTTCAGCTGGTCCTGCTACAGTGTCCCCCCGTTGATTCATACTCTTCTTCCTCCGATGCTTCTTCCTGTCAATCATTGGTGATGTACTGGAGTCTTTTATCAGTGATTGACCCAGTATTCCTTCACTCTCTGAATATGGCATGATAACAGACACACAGAAAAATCTCATTGCAGATCTCACAGATAAACAAGATTCACGAGATCCAGTTCATTGTGTTTGTGGATGCACAAGCTCATTAACTGTTTAATATGCTCAATTGTTGTGGCCCCAGTCCTCAAATTAATCTCACTGTTTTCTAAACACTGTGTGACACACATCTTCAATACAGTTTGCATGACAGTATGCTGATTTCTTACTGTGATCTACAGTGTACACATCCCTTATTGTGATCGTTATACACACTCCATACTGTGGTCACACAGATCACAAATATTTCAGTACTTTTATAAACTACTATGTACAGTTGCCCTAAGTTGGTCCAGTCATACATTTTGTAAGCCTTAATGTTCAAATGTACTGTTTTTCTATTGAATTTGATTACATTTAATAACACTGATCACTGTGGTCATTGCCTTAATGTTTACGTGCAAAAATATTACAGCCAGTGGGCAAAACTGACAAACTCATCTAATGCATAACCATCAGTGACCTGGTTGTGCTATGAGAAATGAATTGAATATTGCTAAATCTTGAGATTCACTTTTCTCACACCAATCATACATGTTTAGGTGTATTTTACAAACACAATTCATTGTCAGGGAGAGAAATATAGCTATAGCTACGATCTCTAAAAATGGAGTGAGAAGACCATATGCCACATTAAAATAAGATATAGTTAAGATATAATGTTGAATTTCCCACCAAGCTCTTGACTGACTGCAACATCTGAGAAATCACAGATATGTTAAAATCTTCCATGTTAAAACAAAGGCCTGTCCTGGGTTCTGCCCTTGTCTATCCCCTCCTACTTGATTAATCTCTGTTCTCCAAATGGACCATTTAAAAAAATGCAAGCTGCAGCCCAGATTGAGCATTTAAACTAACTTTCTGCAAGACGAATGTGCTGCTTGGTTTAACCTATGTGGAGATGTACTTAAAGATTTGATCATTTGAAGATTGTTTCAGAAATGTGCCAGAATAATTGAGAAATATGAAACAAGATGAATGAACCAGTGTAAGAACATAAAGTTAAAATAAAAGATGCGACATCTATTTACATACCAATACTCTGAACTTTACTATGGAGTGAAAATGGTGTACACTGCGCAGCTCTATGACCTCCAGGGTTAATGTCTCCTGTACCCTCCTCCACAGTTAAGAGACTGCTTGGAAAGGCAGCAGCTGTGGTCAGAAAATGAAACAAAAAAGAATGCCATAATTTGGAAAAGGTGTTCACAGCAGTCTAACAAAAATGGCTAAATTAAACTGAGAAATATTCAGGATACAAAATAATTTCAGATGTTGAAATGTTAACTGTATATCTAGTACAGATTGATTAAAAGTTCAATTGGAGCTAGTTTGTAAAATTATTTTGAAAGCAGATTTTTACAAGATAAAATTAATAGAAGAGATTTGGAGACATTTTCCTCTTATAAGAAATGTAAGATTTTTTAAAGAATACATATGTGTGTTTAATTTCCAATAATTTTAGAAAGAATAATTTGTTATTGGTGATGAATTGGGTAGTCATATAATTTGGCTAGTGAAAGTCCAAATTGTTTACATAGTGTTAATTTTTCTCTGCATTTCTTTTAACTTTTGCATAGTTATTTTATTCCCGATGATCCCATTCCCTCTCATTTACATTTGTACTACTCTACATATGTTTGTGTTATGTCAGATGCAAGTTTCATTTTTATAATCCTTAATGGTTTACTTATTTAAAATGTATGCAATATGAAATATATTATTTAAAATCTAAACATCACTTAAATAGAATATCTCCTGCTACCTGAATTAGGCCAAATGGTCTCAACAAGGATCACACTATTCCAGTCAAAAGAAATCCCAGAAGAGTTAAGAAAGTTATTGAAATATATCAGTCTAAAGTTAGAAAGCCCGCATATAAGATATGCAAGGTTAAAGCTCTGGGACTCTGGGCAAAGTACAGTAAGAGCTTACCAGAACTTCTCCAAGAGTGTAGCAATGATTCATTGTGGAAGTCCCAAAAGAACAGACAAATATCTAAGAAACAGCAAACCTCATTCATCTGAGATAATGTTATCATTCATGATTCTACCATTAAAAAGATACTTTGCAAAAATTGTATCCATTGCAAGAGTTGCAAGGTGAAAACTGCTAACCCAAAAAATATAAAGGTTTGTCATGCCAAACACCTTGATGACCGTCAAGCTGTATGGAATAATATTCAATGGGTTGATGAGTATAAAGTGAAATTTTTTGGAAAACAGAAGCGCCATCACATGTGGTAGGAAGCTACCACAACATTCCATGATGAGAAAATCATACCAACGGTCAAGCATGGTAGTGGTATGGTGGTGGTACTGTGGTGGTGTGGGGTTGGTTGGGAACCTTAACTGCTCTCTACCAAAACATCCCAAAACAGCCTGCAGGGGAATGTCTGGTTATAAGTTCATGAAGCCTATGTGTCAATGGGTTATGTAGCAAGACAATGATCTGAAGTAATCTGAATAGCTCATAATAAACAAAACTAAGGTTTTGAAGTGGCTTTGTCAAAGTCTTCACTTGAACCCCATTGAAATGTTGTGGCAGAACTTTAAACAGGCAGTTTGATCTCGAAAGCCCTTCAATCTGGTTGAATTAGAACAGTTCTGTAAAGAAGGGTGGGTCAGAGACTGAGAGAAGGAGAAACACAGATAAAGTTGGAAAAGAGAGAAGGAGAGAACACTCTGGCTCCACCCTAGCACCATTCTCAGCACCACTTCAGCTCTTACTCCTTCAAGGGTCCAAATTCCTCCAGCCTTATCTTGACCAAATATTAATATTTAACACAAATGCTTACCCTCCACTGATCAATCAAAAGTGATCACATACAAGAGGCATCCCACACCATATGACAATCATCAATAAAATACCATTTGCAGTGGTGCAGGATCAAAGTGACCATTGTACGATGTGATCACCCTTCACTCTGTGAAAGACCACAGAAGTGCATAAAAATGGATGTGAGTCAGATCATCATGGTAGATGAGAACAAGACCCCATAGACCAGAGATTTGACTACAATGGCTGCTCTCTCACCTGGACTGGTTATCTCCGGTCCTGATCTGTTTTGACCTAGTCCATTCAGTCCAGGCAGTGGTCCAGCTGCTGGGGCTGCCCTTGGGGGACGCTTTCCTGGAACCTTGACTGTCACATGCAGGAGGTCTATATCTTTCCCATGAACATTCTGCATATAGTCCTGCCACCAAAGGATAATAAAATTGAATTCTGATAATTAAGAGAGTAAAACATATAAGATACTGGCATTTCTGAGCAATTAATGTATGTTCAGCAAAAAGCATCTTTTGCAAGATTTTCAGCTGAAGCTAATAATTATCAGAATGTCACAACAGCATAGCTCTTTAACATTTCTGTACTGAGAAATACCATTATTTGCATCACTCACACTGACACTGGAATGATACGATAGCATTCCATTGTTTGACAAAGTTACATATTTCTTCTTCCATTCCTGTTTGAGGGAATTCCCACTGCGTTTGAGCAGGATACTCTGTAAGTTAGAGAGTGAAAGGAATCAAATTATTTTTAGTTTTTTATATCTACACTCATCACCTTCTTTATTAGAAGCACTGACCTTTCAGTTGACTGTTATTAGGTACACAGATCTGAAAGGAACTTTTTATATTTGCAAAATTACAATGATTGTAAAATACCTGTTGCCTGGCACAGTTTCAGAACTACTATTTGATATTGGTTGTTTCTGATTTCCAATCATAATTTTTCAGTTTACATTACATTTGCAGCATTTGGCAGACACTCTTTTCCAGAGTGACTTAAATATTTATCAGTATGACAGAATGTGTATCAAACCTATGACCTTGATGTTTCTAGCACCTCACTGTACTGTACTGTCATACTGATAAATATTTAAGTCACTCTGGAAAAGAGTGTCTGCCAAATGCTGCAAATGTAATGCAAATGTAACCAAGTGGGCTGCAGAGGTACATTTTGCTATATCAGCTATTGCATTGAAACACAACAAAAGCAGTATAATTTGTTGAATGCCATTATAATTTGTTGAATGGCATAAAATTCTAAATTCAAAATCACTGGAAGCTTTTTGTAGAAGAATCAGGCTGTCAATCTGTCGATCTGTGACCGTGTTCTTGAATTTGGAACAAAACAGCTAGTGTTTGTTTTGTCAAACTTCATGTTAGATACTGGTTCCTCAGGATAAAAGGAACTCTACAAATATTTTTGCAGTCTTTCTAACTTTTCATCTATACATTTCATAACATTAAGAGTCTAAATACTAATTTTGTATTAGTACACATAGTCACATGCGTAGAACATGTAGGAAAAAGGGATAAAGCAAATGCAAGTTTCCAACTGAAGAGATTAATGAAACGAATGAAACACACGCACACATACATACACACGCACGCATGCACGCGCACACACACACACACACACACACGCACACACACACACACACACACACACACACACACACACACACACACACACACACACACACACACACACACACACACCACACACACACACACACACCTGCTTGATTGGGATTACTTGCCCAACGCCAAAATCTTTGCTGTCAACACTTCTCCTGTCTGAGTCACTACCCCGACGAACCTGGAGGGGAAAAATGCAAAATTAAAGTCACACATCTGGCAGCAGGAGGAGAGGAGTATAAAACGATTTCATTTAAGTGAGAAAAGCAAATAAGCAAATAAGAGGTCAGGATATTTACAATTTACATGTAAGCCAATAAACTCACAATAGAATTTTAACTGATTAAAGTTAAATTCCTTAAATATTTTACTTCTCAAAAACAATAAAATGTCCTATCAGAACATATAGATTAAATAATGAAAGGATTGTTTTAGTGGGATTGTTTTGGTGGGATTGATCACATGGACTCGGGTGGGAGTACGCTTGGTGCATTTGTTGCTTCTCTGTTCTCTACTTACCACTCATCTGACTCTGCTATTCCTGTTTTCTGGACAAATGGACGACACCAAAGAACCACTTTGCATTGCTAAACTGTCGCTCCCTCATGGATAAAGCCTCCATATACCATGATCTCATTGTGCAAAACAAATTTGACTTATCTTTTCTTACTGAGACTTGGCAGCAACCTAAGGATTATTTACATCTCAAGTTTGGCTAAGCCCAGAATCCAGGGAATAGGTGGTGGTCTGGCTGCTGTCTATAATAACACTCTTAATGTCTCTGCCTGTACCTTTCATGAGGCATCCTCATTTGAATATTTGGTGTTAAAGCTAACTGTTTCCTTAACAGTGCTGTTTTTGTTAATTTACTGACCACCCAGTACATCTTCAGACTTTCTGTCAGAATTCAGTGAGCTTCTCACTCTGGCCAGCGCAATGTGTTCAGCGATGGTTGTGCTAGGGGACTTTAATATCCATATTTTTCTCTGACTCAACATGTTGATTTTCCAACCCACTCTCATGGTCACACATTAGATTTAATCTGCTCTTCTGGTTTAAATATTACTTCTGTTACTGGATTGCTAGTTGGTATCTGATCATAAACTTAATGAAGCCACTGATACTACCTCAGTCACTCAGCCATGCACTAAATCCCTCATCTCTTTCCATAATATCAAAGCTGTTGACCCTCTCACTTTCTCTGCTCACCTCTACTCCTCTCCCCTAATGTCTGTTTCAATACTGTCCTCTCCTGATGATATTCTCTCTATATATAACTTTCCATCTCTGAGCTACTTGAACAGGTTGCACCTCTCAAGTCCAGGCAGGTTCCCTCTGGTCATTCTTCTCCATGGTTTACCCCTAAGTTATGTACTGTGAAAACCAAAGGTCTGTGCCTTGAGCGCCTCTATAAGAGAACTGGTCTCACTGTTCATAAAGTATCTTATTCTGACCATATGCTTAATTATAGGTCAGCTCTAAATACAGCCCACTCACACTTTATATCCTCTGCTATCAATGGTCCCAGACATAAGACCAAAACTCTCTTTTATACTATTAACAAGCTCCTTCAGCCTCCATCTTTCTCTCCATCTGGTACTGTTGAACAATGTGAAGGTTTTCTTAGATTCTTAATGTAAAAATAATCAAAATTAACCAGTTTTTCCCTCTGCTCTCCCTACATCTGATTATGGGGACACCCTTCTCACCTCTGCTGTTGAACATTTTTTTGCCTTCTCTCTCACCCAACCTTCCCTAATCTCTGAGATTATAACAAAATCTAATTCCTCTACCTGCCAATTTGATCTGGCCCCCACTACTCTTCTTAAGAAGTGTTGTTCTGCTATTTCTGCTCCCATCTGTCATCTCATTACTGCATCCCTTACCTTAGGTTATGTTCCTTCAGCTCTCAAAATCTCAGGTATCACTCCCATTCTTAAAAAACCTGGAGTAAATCAGAACCTTTTTGATCTGGTTTCTGTCCCATGCACAGCACTGTGACATTCCTCTTACGTATTCTAAATGATCTTATACTCTCTATTGATTCTGGTGACCTGAGTATTCTCCTCCTTCTAGATTTAAGTGCCACATTTGACACAATTATCCATAACATACTCATTGCCCGCCTCTCAACCATTGGCATTACTAACATGGTTCTTGAATGGTTCTCGTCCTATATTTCTAATAGAATACATTATGTTGTCTTAGGTAAACACAAATCGCACACTCCTACTGTCACTCAAGGTGTTCCCCAGGGATCTGTCCTTGGCAATCTCCTGTTCATTATCTATATGCTGCTCCTTGGTCAGATTATCCGCAGGCATGGTCTTCATTTCCACTGATATGCAGATGATACTCAGATCTATATTAACAGCCAGGCTCACACTACCCTACCAACTCCTGTTTTATTCTCCTGTATCCAAGATCTCAAGCAGTGGATGAGCATAAACGTTTTAAAACTCAATTTTGATCAAATGGAATTTCTACTTATTGGCCCAAAGTCCAAAATATCAAATTTCTCCAATCTTAAATTAAATCTGAACGGTATCTTGATCAGTTCCTCATTCATGGTTAGGAACCTTGGCATACTCTTTGACTCCTCTCTCTCTTTTGAACCCCAAGTCAAGTCTCTGGTCAAAAATACCTTTTTTCTCCTCCATAATATTGCTTGGCTTAGGCCCTTGCTCTCCACACATGATGCTGAGACCTGGGTTCATCCCTTCATCACCCCCCGTCTTGATTACTGTAAATGTCTTCTCATTGGCATCCCTAACAAAACCATCCACTCACTACAATACGTCCAAAACTCAGCCGCAAGAATCCTCCTTCATCTAAGGAACTCAGCTCACATCACTTCTAGTCTAGGTCCTCCTCCTAGACTAGACTCCTAGTCTAGTGTCATGGCCCCAAAACTATGGAACACATTACCTCAATCTCTCCGTCTCTGCTCCACACTATCCTCCTTCAAATCTCAACTTAAAACATACCTCTTTTGCCAGTGCTTTTCATAACCTCTTTTCTTATCTGTATTTGTTAAGTATTTTTTTGTGTCAATTCGTGTCAAATTTATTTATTTATTTTCCCACTATCATTGTAAATCGACCTTGTGTCTGTGAAAGGCGCTATATAAATTGAACTTATTATTATTATTATTATTATTATTATTATTATTATTAAAGTTTTAGGGTTAGACTTAGTAACTCACTGTGAATCGTGAAGTTCGCCCATGTCCACTTCTCAGACATATGGGGGTAGCAGTGCCCAGATTCTCCCCTCCTGATGTTCCACCAACATGCTTATGACCGATCACAGGGGTGGAGGGCAGGGATGAGTAGTCACTGCTCTGACCACCATTACTGGTCTAGGACAATGGAACAGATAAAGACAACAGCCAAATACAGATAAAGTGAGTCAGCAATGATATAATGGTGTTATAATCAGTAGTTCCTAAAACATATTTCTGTGAAATTCCTAAGGTATTTTCTCAGGTTATTTTGCTGTTATCAAAGGTAATTTGATTTGAGAGAAAAATTTCAAATTAAACAAAGGCAGAAAGGCGGAAAAAGTTAATTCAGGTGATTTTAGTTAGTTAATGTTTTCCAATGATTAGTCAGCCATTAAAGCACAGCTCAGTTGTGTGACCCTTTAAATACATTATGTGTACAAATATAAAGGTGTTAGTGCAACTTACTTGTACAGGAAAAGCTACAGAGACTGGGGTGGACACACCAGAGTGATTGGGAGAGTTTGGTAGAGATTTGCAAGAAGCATAGAGAGCCAACTGCCTCTTCATAGTAACTATTTTCTGTGCAGCTGGAGATGCAGCAATTACTACCATGAATATTTATTATCTGAATCACTGATGTAGCACAAAACGTAATTTTGTTCAAGATCATGTGTATGGGTATGCATTTGTGTGTGGTTCGGCTTTCCTTTCATGGTCTCACCTTCTGTAAACACCCGATTTACATTTAGACCATAGGTGGCACAGGTCTCATAGTAGGTGCAGCGGTGGACATCTGAGCATAGCTGTCTGGCACGAGCATCATCAATTACACGTGGATTGGTGCTTGTTATTTTATCTGGATGCGAAAATAATAGCTTCATGATTCACAAAGGATGGAAATAGCAGTCTTTATTAAAAGTCTTGACTGCAATTATTTATTTTTTTGTAATGACATGAAAAAGTAATTTAAGGAGACATGCATTATCAGTGTTTAATAAACTTAAACATGTCTTTTAAAACTATGTTTAATTTCTATATTGTTTCATTTTTTTACCCTGAGTGCCAACTACAATGAAGGGGAGTTCAGCAATATTGCAATGAATTCCCAGCTGCCTATAGATGTTGTATACTTCCAGAAAACTGCTCTCATTTTCCAGACTGAAGACGAGGATCACACCATCTACCCAACTGAAGAACTGATACCCAGCAAGATGACAGTAGATGTGAAGAGAGACAAATGAAGAGATGGATCATTAAAAATATCACATGTAGAGATAAGATATATTGTAAGAGTATTATAAGAAGTAATAAAATCAGAGTCTAAAGGAAGAGAAAGGCCTACCTGTGCATCTGGAAGGCTAGGCTCCTCTCTGATAAATAAGATGTGGCTCTGTCCATCAATGAGCACTTCCTTCTTAAACACGCCCCCTAAAGCAACAAGTCAACTCAGTAGCAGCTACCAATGTTATATACAAATATAAAATGAATACACCATTACTGAGTTACAGTTAGCTATATAAGTAAGATTGTCCACATCCAAGTTGCGAACAATCCTTTGAATTAAGTGTCACAGAAGTGCTTCCACCTGAAAGATTACTGGATTACTAAAATTATGGATTACTAGCAGTAAGTCTCCCTCAGCTGTGCAACATGATTAGGATAGGCTATAATGCTTCTAGAGTTCAGCATTGCTAGAGCTAGACAATTAAATGTTTTTAATATCACTTTGTGGTTAATGTGGCGCATAATAGGAAGCCAGTGTGAACTGAATAAGGCTAGATTAACATGCTTGCTTTAAGATCACTTAGAACAGGGTGCCCAGCCTGTAACAAACTGTAGTAGTGTATTGTAGGAGATATGGAGGCATATAGTACTTCTTCAGAATAGATTGTTTGCACAGAAAAGACATCATGCTGAATTTAATCAATTTTAGTTGGAGTTGGAGGAAAATGGATATTCATGTATGAAACTGTATTTTTATGTTTATTCTTCTTTCTTTAACCCAGCAGGGGAGTATATTATGCCGTGTGTACTGTAAAACATTTCTATCTCAACCGACTTAAAATACAAATTCAGTATTCTGCATTCACTTTTGAGAAAGCAAATGATTTAAGATTATAGTCAAAACACAAATCTGCACAGTATGTTTTAAAATCTAAATCCAGTAAACCATATCTAAATCTAAATCCATACAGAACATTTTATACCTATCACTTAAAATGTTATGTCAGCAGGACTTCAATGAAAATAAGTTTATTCATAAGGGTAATTGCTGAAGGCTGAAACCATATTCTAAATAAATACAATTTTCAAGTTTAAAGGAAGAGGATTAGTATATCCGAATGGTGACATTATGTTTGTTATCTTCCAAGACTCTGAGAACTGTAATTTGGCATCTGCATTGTCATCACTTTCTGTGTGAATGTACATTAGGTTTTTGTATGCTCCATGGTTTCCTCATGTGCTTCATGTAGCTCATCTCATAAATCATGCATTCATAGCATTCTATCAGTTCCACACTATCAAATCTTTTCAATTTATTGTTGGCTTCAGTTGGCTCAAAAGAAGACTGTTGTGGTTTTTCAACATTTATTGCTGTCCCATGTTAATCCAGGCATCATCCAAGACAGCATGGCTTTCTTGGATCTTGTTATCTGAGACCAAGTAGTCAAATGTAACATGAGGAGTCTTGCACAGTGTCTCTTATTTTCAACAGAAATTATTTTGAATACATTCATATTTAACCGATATTGGATAGTATAGCAGCCAGCATCATCAATCTACATAGCCAAGACTTGGATTCGAAAATAAAATGCTTTAAGACAGAAGTTCTGCTTAAACACTGTTATTAAACACTAAAAATGTACAATAATTACATTTATGGCATTTAGTTGATGCTTTTTATCCAAAGCAACTTACAACTAGAGCTGAATACAACTTTAGCAATTGAGGGTTATGGGTCTTGCTCAGGGTCCCAATAGTGTCAATTTGCTGGTTGTAGGGCTTTAACTGGCAACCTTCCAATTACAAGTTGAGTACATTAACCACTGCGCTACCACTGCTCCAATCACTGCCCCAAAACTATATAAGTACAATCTTTATGTAATAAATCAATTTGGATGTTTAGGTACTGGTGATTTAAAATAATAATTTGAAAATAAACGTTTTTAGTTGAGAAAACTTGTGTTTTAACTAATTTTAAGGATTAGATAATTTTAAACTTAAACATTGAGCTTGTATCAAATATAAAATATACTAACTAGATAATATACAACAGAATCATAGTATGATTTAGAGTGTAAAGAGATATGTTTTAGTCTTTCAGTATGAAAGCCAACATTATGTTTGCAAATTACAAAAAGTGTTGTATATAAAGTGAAAAAAATATTAGGTTAGGATCTTGTCAGACACCAGATTAAAAAGGAGCAACCACAAAAAAGGTTTTTGAAAAAAGGACAGTAACTGATCTTACCCCTTGGGGTGTTTATTTTTTCTAAAGAAGTCTGAGAATGTGCAGCTGCTAAGGCTTGCTAGAATCTGAAATTAATTAATGGGACAATAATTTATTAACTAGATACTGTATCTATTAAAAATCTAATGTAATTCTTTTTGCTTACAATCAAGTCAGAAATGTAAGATGCTCTGTCTGTAATGAGGGCCAAAGGATAAGTAATGAAAGATTCTTCACATGCTATTTGTAAATCCTCCAACTTTTTCTGTCATCTCGGTGTCCATTGTCAAGATATATGTTTGAGGGTATTGTTCATATTAGCCTAGGGACAAATTTTATAATAATCATTTTTATTTCAGATACTGCTATAATATCAAAGGTAGATCAAAGCTATGATATCAGAAATGGTACATAGCTCTATTATCCACAATTGCTTTACAGGATTTTGCACTGTGTTTTGTCTACTGTATTTTATTCTTCCATTGCTGTTACAGTAAATCACGCCGAGCACTACTACATTTCCAATTGGTTGTAATCAATATTTCCAATTGATTACAATAATACCATAATCAGATAACCTTCTCTATATGGGAGAGTAAACATCAAAAATAATAATTAGATCTGCATTGAATGTCATGCATTCAATGACATATCACAATACCAGTATGAAAAAATGGCTGAACTTACCTTCAGGACTCTCAAATGGCAGGTAGCTGCCAGTCATGTAACGATGCACCAATGATGATTTTCCACTGCGCAGACTGCCTAGAATTCCCTATATGAAAACGATAATACACAAAGTAATACATGAGGACATCCTTATGTTTATATAAATATACAATGGACCTAGCAACCTGCCAGAGAGACCAAAGAAGAATGTAAACTAATAAAAAAATTAATCATCAATAAATACATATTTTGGTCAGGCTCAAATTATTTTATATGACAAATGATGATTATCAGGAAAGGCCAAGTTATCCGTTAAAAAACATTTAAAAGTAAGCAATATTGAGAAATAAGTTCAACATTAAAGCAGCTGATACAGTTGCATTAAAAGCTTTACTTCATAGATTGCTTAACATATAACTGACTGGAGAAATCCACTAACATGAACACAGTCTACAAAGAGGGTACATAGATACTATGATCATGGTTTGCTGGGAGGATTGCTCCCAAAACTACACCAACCTCTCCCCAGAACACTACACTGACCCCACCTAAGGTTCCTCCATGAGCACAGCTGGTGTTGCAGCTTTTGATTAGGTTGAAGGTCAAAGTTGTATCCACTGGATGGTGGATAATTCATGTTATCTTTATCCCCGTTTGGCTTGTTGTAGCATGCAGAAGGATAATGATACAGGATGCTAGCTAATAATGATGCTGCACATCATTGTAGCTTCTCCCACTCAACCACATACAGTATATCATATCAGATATTGTAATGAAGACACACACACGAAGGAGAGGATCCAACTGCTAGAGATTTTATTTTGGTTATGGGGCGGGTAGGAACCGTAGGGAGAGGTAGTAGGGCTTGGAGCTTTCCCAGTAAGATAAGAGGAGTTAGGCGGGTAATCGTGTTCAGGTCGGTCCAAGGTCAAAAACGCGAGGCAGATTCCAGAAGGCTTCCAGGGATCAGGCAGGAGACGAGGTCTGTAACACAGGCAGGATTCGGAAACCAGGAAGACAAACGTGTACAATGAAAGCTTGGTATGCAATATGAGAATGGCAATACTTTGCAAAGTGTGTGAGGGAGGGGAGCTTAAATAGGAAGGTAGCAATGGAGAGAATTGTCATCAAGTGTGTAATTGGTACTCTGGTGAACCAGATCAGAAATGTTGGTGGGAAGAGGTAGGCGTGGCAGTGCTGGGATGAGCGTGGTTCCTGGAGTTCATGACAGATATCCAATACAGCATCTAGGTTTTTTTAAAATATAAAACTACAGCATGTCTTTTTGTGGCTTCAGAATGGTCTTCCCACTGAGCCATGACAGAGAACATGATGCACAAGCAGCTGGAGTAGGTCTGACCCCACCACCACCAGAACCTTAGATTTTAAATGCAGTACAAGTGCGTTCCACTTCTAGTAGTGTGCTGACCTTACTCCAGGATGCTTTCCAGACTCCAACTACTTTATCCCCCCAAGCAAAGATGGGGTCACGGCTGGTCTACTTCTGCATCTGTTAAATGTCAAGGCTTCACTTGCAATGCTTCAGGACAACAGTCTCTCTAGAGGAACCTAACTACAGTTATGCTATCTTAACAAGTGCTGAATAGAACATGCTGCTGAATAGGTAGGACAAAATGACAGTAAAGGCTAGGTACTCAGTGAGGTTTTTCACCAGTGATGGATCTTATATATAGATTTACATTTATAGCATTTGACAGACGCTCTTATCCAGAGTGAAAAACAAAACTGTTTTGTCATTTACTCATAGAATACATCCTAGCCAGTACAATAGGTTAGAATACAAGATACCAATGAACTAGAATGCTGTTGAAATACAGGGATTAATTCTGATGCATGCAGGTATCAATGCCAATGCATTGATGCATTTGCTGATGTGGATCTTGAATGTTTCTTCTCCACTTTCACTTCTACTTGCTCACTAGTCACCATCTTACACCTAATGAGATAAGGGAAAAGGTAGACATGTCCACTCAGGCTTTGCATTAGAGGCCTTTGGGGTTGTAGTCCAGATATATCCCACTGCCTCAGAAGGGCACAGTGGGTTTTCTGGATGACAGTCCTGTCATTGTAATGTCCAGTTCCTGTTTCCTTGGAAGTTATGATGCATACCATGGGCCTGGTGTACCCACATCCATACACAACAAAGAATCTCAATAGGTAATGCCCACAGGCATAACTTCGCTTGGAAAATTGCTGGGGATAAGAATGTGAGCCAGATGTTGCAGCTCAAATTTGCTTTTCTTTTAAAAGCATTTTCTCACTTGTCCCAAATATTTGAGTCCATACCCATGACCGATTATCGATGTTTTGCTTTCACACACAACAGTGCTTTTGGGATGCATGGGATTTCACCATGCAGAAGCACCTGCAAACAAGGAGCCGTTCTCATATAAAAATATATATTTTGTTGCATTGAACATCTATAGATTGCTTTTTTCCCCCTGTAAACTGCAGTTACAGTGCTTTGCAAAAATGATGGGTACCTGAAAAATGGACTTAAAAAGTTTATCTGGATAGTAAGCATTTATTTACTCAGAAAATACATGAAACTTGAAAAGGGAAGTAACGCAATAAGTTGAATCAGCCAGGTTACACATGCGGTGCCGGGAGCAGAGAGCTTCCACACCTACTGCACACCACTCCAGAGCTCGCTAAAAGCGAACCCCAGACCACCAATTTCAGAAGGACCAGTGGTTGGTGCTCTGGACTGCTCCCGGGCTTGAAAACAACTTTCACACTTGACCAAATGTACCAAACTCATGGAACAAGTGGACCTGGGTCTGGAAAAAAGCTCTTCTGTGAAAATGCCCTAAGAAATTAAATCCTTGGGCATGTGCATACATGGAAAAGAAATTGGTGCTGGGACTGAAAGAAAGAGGTTCGCAAAAGAGGCTTTAGTATGGTGGCTGTGAAGACCCATCACGCTGCAATTACACAAACATATTCATCCAAATGAAAACATGTGGGCTACATTTCCGAAATGTGTTGTGTACTACAAAAGGCACAACCTTTAATTTCCAGGGTAACCTGATAAATCTTTATAATTCATCAAACATCCAGTTCAGGAGATACTGATTGCATCCGCTGGGCATGCCTTCCCATGATATTTTGCACAAACGTTCAAAGCCAAGTTTAACCAACAATACACCATGATTTCGCAGTCTGAGTGATTCATATTTAGCCACAGTGTATTTCAGTGATAAAACCAAAGAGCAATCAGTTAACAGGTAAGAACGTAACTATTTAAATATTGTAACCATTACACCAGGCTACAAGATTTTATTCATATTTATTTCTTTAGCATTTACTTTAGCAATTACTTAGTAATTCAGTTGAGTTACATAATAGACTGGATTAATTCAATTTGGCTGTATATCTAGCCAGTGCAATGGTTGTACTAACATTTCAACTAGCAAAGCATAGAGCAAGAATCAATTACTAATAATTTGCTTAAAATGTACAGGAGTAAAAAACATTCTTTGCAGTTATTGGAGAAACACTCAGGTAATGATACCGAAAATAGCAAAAAATACATTTGCTCATTGCACACTAATATAGATGATCTATCAAAAGAGCATTCTGGGCAGAGTCTGTTCTCCTTCCATTTTGTTCAGCAACCAGTTTATGCTTTTGCTTCCACCCTGTCTGTGTATGTCCAACTATTCTTTGTTTTACAAGAGATAGTGGTTTTATATCTGTGGTTATGGGTTTTTTCCTACTCATTTATAGCCATGTGCAATGTGTGAATGATCGTTGTTAACCCTGATAGCTCTAGGTGCTGTTTAAGGGTGTTTTTCACATCTATTACCCAGCTGCATATAAGACCTGGACAGTTGTGGTGTCGTAAGTCAGATTTTCCTGTCTCCAGCTGTTCCTGTACTCTTTTTCCCCAATTAAGGCTGTTTCAGAACTCTGAAAAAATTGGGATTTTTTTTAGAAGCAAACTTACATGTTGCATTTTTTATTGTTATGTTAGAAGCAAATATAAATATCTTGGTACATAATCGGAACGTAGCTATTCTTGAATATCTGTGTTTTGTGATGTTGGTGGCAGATCGTCATATTTAATTACAGTTTCAACTACATCATCTCTCTCTTCCATGAGAGTCTTCTCTCTTGTCCATTGAAAGGTCAGGCTGATGGAGGTAAGAGGATGGAAACCCTTTCTATCCTCTCTCTAGGTAGTGCAGGAAAATTGTAAAGAAATATTTACAGAGAATGTTGTTTTTAATGCAAGCAAAACCATTAGAGCCATGAGGCAGTTTTTACAAAGTCAACTGTATACCATGGGATGTCACTATATCCTTTAACTTCAAAAACATCTTCTTCAGTGTTCATTCTTTTGGTTTAATTTCCCTCCATTTCCATTGTTCTGTCTGTCCAGGTGGTGCTCCAGCAATGCTACAGAGCATCCGAAGGAGTTGTTCTACTGCCTCATATATAGATATCGTTGGAGTTCCTGATCCTTATGGTGCAGCTCTGCTCACCGTGGAAATTACAGTTATATTGTGTGGAATTTGGATATGCATTCTGAAGTGCATTCCATGCTGTATCCTAGTAATTTCATCCAGAAATTTGTTTTCCATCTGGATACCAGCCTTTCAAAATATTTAATGCTTTCTCAATGTATGATGTTCAGTCTAACTGAGTAATGAACATTGCTGCAACAATGTAGCCACAGTTTGTTTGCACACACAAAAAATAGAGCCAGGTCATATTCTGTGGTCTTACATCAATTGTTTCCAACATTGCTTCAACACATTTTTCTTGGTGGAGAAACAGATTTTATTATTCACAACTCTTGATTCTTCATCTTAGACAGGATATGAAGGATGAAGATAATCTTCAGGTAGTTCATTTTCCACTGATGTGCTTGTGTGCTTAGCTCTGTTGTAGAAGACTTTTTTGGAAGACCAGAAAAAATATGTGCATCATCATTCTTATAGTCTCTCAGTTTATGGTGTCGCTTCTCCTAATCCATTTTTGTGAATCACATTTACCTTTTGCCAGGTATATGTAATTATTTATGCTTTAAGCTGAAGTAATATGCCTTCATATAAGTGGGGGTAGCTATGTTGGACATCTTGATTTTCATGTAATGCTTCACTGTAGCTTGCATCTCCATGTTGTCAGTCATACCTTCTTCGACAAGTTCCTCGATCCATTGGATCAGCTCAGGGTGGATTGTTTGTGCCATGCCTAAAAGACCTTCAAGGACATGGTTGGTGTGAGCGCCAAGTAAAGGTAATTCATATAAAGGTAATATCTTTCTTCTACAGAAGTAAAGGTAGTACCTTTCTTATCTTATTATTTATTGTCTTATTATTTCCACCCCCAATGCCCTCGTGCTGTAGCCCAGCACATCTCCACCCCAGCCAACTACTTCTTTGTTGCCTTTGACAGATAGTCTCATGCAAGGTAGGTTTCGGACACGTGTACACCATTGAAACCAAAAAAGATTGTCTAGAAAACTGGAATAGACTTTCATTTTTTATTTCTTTATTTTTATTATTATTATTATTATTATTATTTTCACTTGCTATTTATTTTGCTCTTTATTGTTTATATTGTTATTACTATGGTGTCTATTGTCAGCCAGAAGAGGGCCCATTTGAGTCTTGGTTTCTCTCAAAGTTTCTTCCTCATGCTCTAGGGAGTTTTTCCTTGCAACTCTTGCCCTTGGTTTGGTCACTGGGGGCTTGGACTCGGACATGTCTAAAGCTGCTTTGTGACAACGGCTGTTGTAAAAATCACTATATAAATAAATTTGACTTTGTCTAAGGGATTTTACTTTTTCCTATGGGTGATTCACATTTTGGATAACAGGTTGGATAAATTAGATCAAATTAAAAATTTTAAATGTATTTTTGTGTTAGTAAGGTTCTGTTTGTCTAAGTAAGGTTAGTAAGGTTCAATTTGTCTAATATTACATGTTCTTTAAAAATCTAAAAGCATTCACTGCAACAAATACAAAAAAGAAAATCAGGAAGGTAACAGCTGTAACAGCACTGTAAGTGTTTCAAGTCTTTTGTTACTCTGCCACATTTCCATTTTTTATAATGTTAACCTTCTGTTTTTAGGGGTATAAAAAGGTATCAACAGATTGGCTCCTGTCACGATGTGCCAGGCACCTAGCCCAAGGGACACACCCATTACTACACACACTGAACCTTTCCCAATCCCCTGATTATTGATTGCTTTCACCTCCACTCTGTTTGCTTATTATGTTTTCTTCACCTCTACCCTGTTTGTTTATGTCATTGTTTTGCTGTATCTGTCACGGATAGTCCTTCCTCGCTTCCATGGTTTCCCTGTCTTGTGTATTTTAGTTTCATTCCATAGTTTCGTTTCCTCTGCCTTTCATTGGTTTTCCACACCTGTTCCTCATTTCTAGTCTTGTCAAGTTCATGTATTTAAACCCTGTCTTGATTGGTCATGTATTTAAACCCTGTTCATTGAATGGATGTATGTTTGGATGTTTTTGAAAGCCAGTATCTGTATGCCCATAAGTTTGTACTCCATGCCTCCTAGTCTGTATGTTTTTCCTAGTCTTTGTGTTTATTAGCCTCTGTTATAGCTTGATTCTCCTGTTTTCCCTTCGAGTGCATTTGTTTGCTTGTTTGTCATGTATCCTAGTAATCTCTGTATCGGTAAACTGAACCTGGACTACTCTGACGACTACGACTTTGGATTTGCCCCTAATAAATCTGGCTCTTCTCTGCACATGCATCCACCTCCTTACAGATACACATCTCAGTTGCCTCAAGACTTACTGTCAGCGCTTTTGCTTTTTGTTTGCTCTTTAGCCAGCATATGTATATATATGTATATATATGCATGTGTGTGTGTGTGTGTATGTATATATATATATATATATATATATATATATATATATATATATATATATATATATATATATATATAAATGTGCATGTGTGTCTGAAGAAGATTCCAGATGAGACACATGTGTACTCAAGTAAGAGATGTTCACACAGGAATGAAATACACACAGCTTCCAGAGAATTTTGAATATATACCTTTCGCTCATATACACTATATTGCTAAAAGTATTCACTCACCCATCCAAATCATTGAATTGAGGTGTTCCAATCATGTCCATGGCCACGGGTGTATAAAACCAAGCACTTAGGCATGCAGACTGCTTCTACAAGCATTTGTGAAAGAATGGGTCACTCTCAGGAGCTCATTGAATTCCAGTGTGGTACTGTGATAAGATGCCACCTGTGCAACAAGTCCAGTCATGAAATTTCCTCTCTACTAAATATTCCACAGTCAATGGTCAGTGGAATTATAAAAACTGGAAGCAATTGGGTAAGACAGCAACTCAGCCACGAAATGGTAGGCCACGTAAAATGACAGAGTAGGGTCAACTGATGCTGAGGTGCATAGTGTGCAGAGGTCACCAACTTTCTGCAGAGTCCATCATTACAGACCTCCAAACTTCAAGTGGCCTTCAGATTAGCTCAAGAACAGCACATAGAGAACTTCATGCAATGGGTATCCATGGCCAAGTAGCTGCATCCAAGCCTTACATCACCAAGCACAATGAAAAGCGTCAGATGCAGTGGTGTAAAGCACGCCGGCTCTGGACTCTAGAGCAGTGGAGATGAGTTCTCTGGATTGATGAATCATACTTGTCTGTCTGACAATCCAATGGATGAGTCTGGATTTGGTGGTTGCCAGGAGAATGGTATATGTCTGACAAGTGTAAAGCATGGTGGAGGGGGGATTATGGTGTGGGGTTGTTTTTCAGTTGGGCTTGGCCCCTTAGTTCCAGTGAAAGGAACTGTTAATGCTTCAGCATAGCAAGAGATTTTGGACAATTTTATGCTCTCAACTTTGTGGGAACAGTTTGGAGATGGCCCCTTCCTGTTCCAACATGACTGTGCAGCAGTGCACAAAGAAAGCTCCATAAAGACATGGATGAGTGAGTTTGGTGTGGAAAAACTTGACTGGCCTGCACAGAATCCTGATAGAACCCAATAGAACGAGCCAGGCCTTCTTTGTATGTTTTTGTGATTGTCTCTTTATTTCCTGTTTTTGCTTTGTGTCTTTTGGTTTCCTTTTGTTTCTCCTTATGTCATCTCCTTATGTCAAAGTTAGGTTTGTTGACTTCTGTTTTCTTGACCATGGACCATTCTGAGACTAATGATTATAGATGTGACCTTAATAAACGTCCCTCACCTATGCATTTGCCTACAGTGCTCAAAACTAATAATGACATGGTAGGTCAACCTGGTAAACTAGATAGATTATAAAGATACTCAGAGGACTTTCCATTAATAAACATTTATCACCGGTGCCCTTGCATCCTGCATCCAAGGATGCAGTGAGCAAGCAACATATCAGTATGTGGTTGTTCTGTTGGGACAAAACTCTGCATACTTTGCCAAAGCTGCCCAAGTTGGTCCAGTCCCAATGGCACCAACCCAGTGAGAGCAAATTCCCTGGCACTGTGGGGAAAAAGGTGTCTCATTGTCACTCAAGGAGGTTCCTTAGATTCCCCCACTGGATTTTACCCAGGTGCACATAGTTTTCACTTCTGTGCCAGTGCTATTTTATTTCCAGGATAGTGAGTTGGTGCAGTCCTGGTAGTGTTACTGCTCTTGTAACTGGAATGCTTGGGCTTGCGAGAGTGCCTAGGGGCCTCGCTGTCTGTGTGTCTCTGTTGCCCCAGCCTGAGCCATGACTCCTGTCTGTGGCATGGAAGATGCCACTCCAAGCTTTCTTTCTGGCGTTGAAGACACCACCCTGTATCCTGTATCCAGCCATGCCTTTCTCAGGGGCACTGCCTCCACTGCCCTCCTCTACTAGGAGGGCACTGCTTCTATCATGCTATGATCCCAAGAAGGTGCTTTCAGACCTGCCGGACCCGCCACCAGATGTTGCCACGGCACTGGACCTGCCAGACCTGGCAGATCAGCCAACCTTCAAATCTTGCTGGCCTTCCAGTCTCCTGTGCCCATCTCACCGGGCTTTCTGTCTCCTCTACCTGCTTCAATAGCCTTCCCATCTCCTGTGGCTACCGCAATAGCTTTCTCTTCTACCCCTGTGTTCTTTCTATCTCCCTTTCCTGATTTTGTCCAGTCTCTGTATCTATCCCTTTGCCCATTGTTGTTACCCTCTCTGTCCATGTGTCTGCTTTTGCATGTGTCACCATGCCCGTGAGTGTACATGTCCCCATAACTGTCCTTGTTCCTGTTCCTGCATCTGTTGTTCTTCATCCCCTAGTTCTGGTCCCATTCCCATTGTGGTTTTCCTGTCACCCCAGCTCTTGCTCCTGCCTTCATTCCAGCTCCTATTCCTGCCTTTGCTCCTGCTTCCATCTTCACCCTGGCCCCTGTTCATGTCTGTGTCTAGTCATGTTTTCTGTGTTGTTCGTTTTTGTTCTTGTTTTGGCTTGCATTCTGTTTGTTTTGCATTTTAGGAGCCGTGCATATTGTTAGGGATTCTATCATAGTTCCCCTTCTCTGGCACCATGGTTTCTATGGTAACCTGCTCCATGTGGGTATCTATTTCTGTCATGTTGATTTTTCTACCCCTTATTTGTATCAGGTTTTTTTTGTTTTGTGTATTTATACTTCATTTTTGCAAAGGTGGATATTGTACCTACCTTATGTCATTCTGTTTTGTAAGTGTCTGAATGTTTTTGACTTGTTCTCTGTGTTTGTCTTTGTTTCATGTTTTTGCTTTGTGTCATGGACTGTTCTGAGACTAATGGTTATAGATTTGGCCTTAATAAATGTTGCTCATCTATGTCTTCATCTATGTACTTTGCCTCACTCCCTGTGACAATACCTTTACATTGTACAAAACAAATTTGATTGAGTAGGCCAACCTGGTGAAATAGATTTTAAATGTACTAAACTGATCATTACTCTATAAATCAATGTTACAGTTCATATGTAATATTTTTATACAGATAAAGGAAGATCTGTTTTAGCTGCAAAGCGTCTATAATAACTAATTTAATTAAAAAGCATGAACTGAACATTTAAAAACATTCATGGTGGTTTTACTCTTGAAATTGAATAATTATTGGTCAAAGTAACTGGCAAATTGAAGTGCTATCCTACCAGATGCAGCTCTTGAATGGTGTGACTCAACATCCATTCTTGGCTTGCAGCACAGGCCGCTTTCATGGAGAAAGAGAAAGAAAGAAAGAAAAAGAAAGAAAGAAAGAAAGAGAGAGAGGTAAGACAGTTAAGTACTAGAGTTTTAAAAAAAGCCAATATGTTTTTCCTAAGTAAAATCAAACTTTTCCAAACAATACCAACATGACTCTGAAATATGTCTACCCAGAGTAAGATTCATTTTATTTAGTCAATGAAAATCTCTCACAAATTCCAAGATAAAATGCTCAAATACGCAAACTGTCTCAAATGGGCACACAACATTCCACAAAGTCATTTGTGCAAAAGTAATTTGTGTCTGTATCATATGCAAGATGTAGTGTATTGGGTATTTGTGCCTATATGTTTTTTTACTGTGTATAATATTAACAAGAGGAAGTCAGTCATCTTTCACACACAGTGCAAAAAGTGTGATGGCTGGTGCTGGAAGATGCACGAGTGCTTGTATTTGGGGTGTTTTTTAGGTTGTTGTAATTTTCTTTTTTGAGCTTTGTGGACTGGTGGTGGTGATGGGTGGAACATACATGAAATCAGTGGTGCAGGAGTCCAGCACAAATTTCTGCCAAAGGAAATATGTTTAATCAAAACAAAGTATATTTGATAAAATTAACTCCCTCTAACATGAAAGCTGTTGTCTTATGCTGGGAACAAACTGCACAATATTTTTATTTTTCACAATGGTTACTGTGTCAGATTTGGCAATCTTAATGACAAATTTTTGCTGTGTCATGGACACTGGCAACACGACATTCTTGATGACACTGCATCATCCATTTCTGAGGTCACTGGGGAGGAGCGTGAAGAAATTAGTAACCATGGCTATTGAAGCACTATGTGTAATGCTAGCGGTTTTGTGTTCAGAAAAGAAAATGGACATAAAAGGACAGAGGAAGAGGACAAGAGCTGTCTATTCTCCAAAGAGTGCTTGAGGTAACCAATGTATTAACATTTAAGTAATGTATCTAGTGTAACAAATTTCCTTAGGAACAAGCGTGAGGCAGAATGTATTTGCAGTGGGTGGTTTATTAACAAGTGAAACATCACAAATGACAAAATGAACAGGGACAAGGGGAAGACACCGAGGTAGAACACCACATGAACTAGACAAATGAAAAGCACGGGTGACAACAACGCAGCGAGCGGAATTGAAACAGGGCAGAATGAGCATGACTTACCAAAATAACCAACAAAGAGCAAGCACAGGGTACAGATAACCAAAACAAAATCATGCACTAAACAGACTCAGCTGAACATGGGAACAGGGAGAATCAAAAACACGGACCGGAATGAAGTAGCAGACGAGGGGCAGCGAAAACGAAACCAAGGAACAGAGCAGTGACGCAAAGGAAAAACAGACACGACTGGGAAACTACAGAAATAGGGACACCAGGAGGACAGCCATTCCTTACAGAACCCCCCACTAAAACGCACAACACCAGGGCATGCAAAATGAGAAAGGACTAGGACAGGAACCAGACTAGACACTGGAACAGACAGGAGTTCAGGTTAGACAGATGATGCAGCGGGCTACACAATGCAAAGACAGGATCAAAGGGAGGAGCCAGGGATGACAATACAGGATTGGAAGCAGACGGGAAAACACAAGGAGCAACCAAGGAAGGGACAGGACCAGAGGCAGGACTATAGCCAGGCTTAGTGGCAGGGCTTGCGGCACATAAGGGATTCCCTGCTAAACCCTGGGCCAGCACCGCAGTCGGGGCAGACCTTGGAACAGAAGTAGGAATGGGAAAAGCAAGCCGACTAGTAGTGTGGCTGGAAAAGGATGAGGATGTAGAATCAGGAGAGGAGAGCAGTATTGGGGGCTGGCACAGCAGCCTCAGGGAGTAGAGGAGTATCAAAAGTGATTCCCGGCATAACCAGAGTTTGTATGGGTCCGGGAGGTTGATGGAGGGGCCTCAAGGATCATTGACTTGCCAGGAGGCATGTCTGAGGGAGTTCCAAATGTAATCGGAGGCACACCTGTAGCAGCTACAGGGGCCAGAGGGGAGTCTGGAGGAGCGACCACAGGGACAGGCCTGGCTCGTGGCCCCGGGACAGGCCTGGCACATGGCCTTCTCCACTCTAGGAATATCAGAGTCTGCTGACGCCATGTTCAGCAGCGGCGGGCCTGTGCCCATGGCTGCCTTGCTCAGCGGCGAGTCTGGGAGGTCCAGAGGTGCGGCCGCAGCATTCAGCGGGGAGTCTGGGAAGCTCAAAGACGGGGGTGAGCTGGTCAGCGGTGCTGCAGGGTCTGGAGGCATTGCTACAGTATTCAGCAGCACTGCAGGGAGATCCAGGGGTCCACCTACAGGCATAGACCTGACATAGGGTACAAGAACAGATTGAGAGACCTCTTGGGTGGTGAGGATAGGCCAGGAGGCCACCACAAGGCCAGGAACAGGCTCAGGATGAATGGCATCTCTTGCGCCAGGGACCGGGACTTGGTCAGGAGGGGTGGCGTCTCTTGCGCCAGGAAAAGGAACAGGCCAGGAGGCATCTCTCGCACCGGGAACATTCATGGCGATGCCATCCACTATTCCAGGCACAGAAACAGGATGAGCAGCATCTCCTGCACCGGGGACTGGAACAGGAACAGAACTGACAGAGTCCTTTCTTGCGCCAGGGACCGGAGTTGGCCGGGCAGTGATGTTGTCTCTCCGCTGGAGGCAGGGGCTGGATCCAGCCGGGTGGCGACCACCACACCAGAGATAGCGACAGGTCAGGCTCTGTTCTCCACTCTGGAGGCAGGGACTGACTGGGCAGCTGAGAGGGGAGTAGCTAAAGAAGGCAGGTTTGGTGGGGTTGTAGCAAACCGTGCTGTTAACAGCCTGAAGAAACCTTCCACAGTTCTAGCCTCCTGAGCTCTGTGCAGGAATATTAACTCCACCCACTCCAGTGCTTTACCCCAAAGAAAGGTGAACAGCACCTTCACTAGGTCAGGGGGTTGAGGGCATGTCAGGTACTGGAGGTATATGCGGCACTGCATAACGAATCTCCCTACCGACCTGTCCTCCCAATCGTACTCACTTGGAGCTGCCATAAGTGAGGGCAAAACCAGGGGCTTCCCCTCCCTGAGAGTGGAGAGCAGAGTCTTGAGATAAGCAAGCTCCCCCTCTGGCAGCAGTCCAGTGTCCCTCATAGCGTGGCGTGAGGGTTGCTGAACCGAAGATGACGGAACAAGCGGCGACAGACTGAAGCCCTCCTGTTGAATTTTCTTAGCAACAGTTTGATTATTCTGTAACGAAGTCCCTTAGGAACAAGCACGAGGCAGAATGCATGTGCAGTGGGCGGTTTATTAACAAGGGAAACGATCACCAAGGGCAAAATGAACAGGGGCAAGGGGAAGACACCGAGGTAGAACACCACATGAACTAGACAAACGAAACGCACGGGTGACGACAATGCAGCGAGCAGAATTGAAACAGGGCAGAATGAGCGCGACTTACCAAAAATAACCAACAAAGTAGAAGAGCAAGCACAGGGTACAAATAACTAAAACAATCATGCACTAAACAGACTCAGGCGAACATGGGAACAGCAAGAACCAAAACATGGACCGGAACGAAGCAGCAGATGAAGGGCAGCGAAAATGAAACAAAGGAACAGAGCAGAGACACAAAGGAAAACAGACACGACTGGGAAACTACAAAAATAGGGAGGCCAGGAGGGCAGCCATTCCTTACAGCTAGCTACCAGGTTTGCTGTATATACATGTATGCATTTTATGTTTGTATTTGTAAGAGATTTGATTCTTTTTTACCATTATACCTTTGAACTGACTAGTCTGAAGTTCACAACCAACAGATTTGGGTTACTGGGATGTCACTGACAATAATTAATGTTAACCCTGAAAGGCCCAGAGGAAAGCGTTCAAAGCCACTTGGGTTCTCTGCTGCATATGATAGCACTTTCAGCAGAGGAGGCATGCCATTGTTGGGCTGGCAGTGCCGCTGAACATGCTGAGTGATGGGTCCAGATAGCACAAAATGGGACTGGGGATGCAAAAAGAATGCACTGGATGGATGAGAGGAGTGCTAATTAATTGTAACAGGCTCGAGGGGAAATTATCAAAGAGACTCCAGTTCATTAACAAGGACAATGTGCAGGTGCATGGCCTGTGAATTTACAGTTTTGGTCCGTATGCATGGGAAAGAGTGCAAGTCTGAGAATAAAGATATAAAGCAAAAGGTTCGCTTTATATTGTGATGTTTCACCACATCACAATATATGAACAAATTTTACATAACCAAAACATTTGATAATGATCTGTAATCATGAACCCAACTTGCTCACCTCTAAAAACAGGAAAAAATGTTCTTATAAAAAATTCTTATGGGGTTTTAGATTTATTATGAAATCTAAAACTAATATAAAGCTATCACAGTTAGTCAAAATCTGTCTGTCAACTTATATATTATTTGGGTAAAATGGTTGGGTAAAGTGGTAATGCAGTGGGGAAGTGATACATTATGGTCAGCAACTGTGATTAAATCTCATTTAAAATTTAAAACACATTTAAATCTCATTTAAAACACAAAGAGAAGCAAAAAGAGCAGTAGAGTTAAAATGCAAACAAACCCAACTAAAAGCAAAGATTGACATTATATTTATGCCATTATATTTATATCATGCAATCTATTTAGCATTAACATTACATTATATATTATATAGCTATAATGTTATATAGTTTATGGCCCTATCCAACTCAGTAAACAAAAACATGATAATTAGCTAAGGAGAAAAAAAATGGTTTATTTACGATCCACTGTCTATAATGAGACACTAAACATACAAGTATCTGCCACAAGGATGAGACTGATGATGTGCCTCAGACACAGGGGACATGGATACCATGGAAACAGAAGAGGTGTCATGGCAGAATAAGCCCCTCCATGGAATGTACCATTGACAGATTGCAGAGGTGACGAACATAAGATAATCCTGCAAATGGCTGGAAACAGCAGGATTGAAGATTAGCACAGCGGCACTAATCACTAGATCATAAGAGGGGTGCATTACATTAGACAAGACCTAATATGCAGTCTGAGCAAAGGAGCCTCTGAGACAAACCTGCATGTATTAGCATGGTAAATGACTGATAGGTAGGGATCATATACAGAAAAATATGTAAGACATATGTGCTGGACACCTCCCCAAATCTAAATGGGACCAGCCATGACTTATGTAAAAAAATTAAGCTAATAAATAAAATAAATCTTGTGGGACTTTCTGATCCAGACAGAAAATTGAGCAATGAAGAACCAACAATTGCTTTGGTAATCAATGTGGCAAGCCCAACTGATGTAACCATTCAGAGGGGGGAATATGGGAAGATGGAAAAATACTGTGGAGTGGAAGAGTGAATGTGGAAGGTTAACACCAAGATTGCCACAGCTGTGATAAGGGCACTTAGAGCTGTGATCCCTTGGAAGTTGGAGCAATAGCTCCAAGACAGACATCAATCTCAGATCAGAAGTGCGCTGTCCTTGGAATGATGAAAATACTGCACAACACCTTCAACTCTGACCTGTGATGAAAAGATTTTATGAATGTGATGAAAGGCATATATAGCCCTATTTATAATCTGCAGTATAAATAAATATTAAAGCATCCAACTAATAATTATTACTTGCTCATGTGTCTAAATCAGACCATTTAAGAGTTTAACTGTTAAGACTGACACAACCTATACAGGGTACAGGATACCATGTTACAACTGACTAAAAAAATGTGTAAGCCTATTTAGAACAGTTATAGAATAAGAGATACCTTATAAAGTAATCAATCAATATATATAACATAACAGCCTCTATAGGAAGTACTGAAAGTAACAGTAGCCATTTATTAATTTATTACATACACAAAGCCCTAAAACATATTTGTTCACTGTCAGAGTGGCATGGCTAAATAAAAAGTAATTATATCATATTATGTTTCACTGTTACAATTAATAAAACTGTGCAAAGATTTGGTTTAAAACAGTTAGGACCATGTGTATGTCACGGTATACTCCTCTTCCCACTGATCACGTGGTACGGACTGCCACATGCAGTGGGAGTTTATTGTTGACTGTGTTCAGTGCTACTTCCTTCTTGTTTGTTTCCACAGCCCCTTGTTAAACACATACCTGCACCTTATTCTTTGTTTCATTTAGGTTTGCATTTAAACCCCTGTGTGTTGTACCACATCATCAGTCACTGTGCATGTTAGATGTTCATGTTATCTGTTTGTGTTCACGTTCACCATGTGTTAGTGTAGTTGTTTATCGTTTACTGCACATTTCACTGGTCTGTTGTGTGAGTGCCATCAACGTTTATTGTTTATCGTTCATGTCTTACGTAAATAAATGTGTCTCTATCAAGAGAGGTCCGTGCGTCCTGCTCCTTGCCTTGCGGCACTCGGGTTGTCACAGTGTATAATGTAAGATGTTTTGTGTACAGTATAATTATATCAAACAATCAACAATAGGCTTCTAAAATAGTGTAGATGTTATACTCTCAACATTTATTACTGACTGTTATTGAAATCTAAAATATTCAGTTTTATGAAGACATTTATTGAATTTGTTCCAATTTTACTCATTGTGGACAGTAGATAATTTAGAATTTTTCTATCATGTATGGTTTTTAAGTGGCAGGAGAATTTACACTTATTACACTTAAAATATGTAAAAAATGTACTTCTAAAATGTAGAATATATGATTTTTGCCCATATTTGTCTTCAGGAATACCCCTCTTTGGTGTCCAGCATATGAGTATGCAGGAACAAAAAACTATGGTTGACAGAAATTCTGAAAACATACTTGGATGTAGCGTGTGTCATGATCAGTGACCTTCCTAGCATCCCTGTCTCCATGACTTCCCTGTCTTGTGTCTTTGTTTTGCTTTACTTCCTTGTTGTGGTTCAATTCCTTAGTTTCGTTTTATCCGCCCCTCATTAGTTGCACCTGTGTCTAGTTAAGTCCTCATTACCCTGTGTATGTAAAACCTGTTTTTTGGTTTTTTTTGCCTGTGTTTTGCTGGTCATTGTATTTCTAGTCTCCATGTGTTAAGTCTAGCTGCTGTTTGTGTGATTCTTAGCCTGTTTCTAATTCCTAGTTGTTCGTGTTTCCTAACCTTGTGTTTATTCTAGCCTTCATTGATCCTAGCCACTTTGTTATAGCCTGCATTCCCTGTTTGTCATCGTGTGCTTTTGTTTCATTTAGTTGATCATGTATTCCCAGACTCTTTTGGCTCACTGACCCTGGACTGTTACAATGACTCTGGATTTGCCCATAATAAATCTCGCTCTTCTCTGCACATGTTCCACCTCCTTACCACTTAGCATTACAGCGTGCAAAAATACATAATGAACAGGCATTTATACTGCAGAAAGCGAAATCAACCAATGCTATTAATGCTAGTAATTAAAACAAAGACTGCAGACTTTAGATAAAGGCAAATATAAAATATGTATGTTATATTATAGCAGTTACTTTCAGTTAACCTTAGCTAGAATACTAACTAATGTGAGCTATTATCTATCTAATAATACTGTATATGCCAGGAGCAATTTGACAGGACAACATTTAGCTAAAAAAAAACAATTTGGAGCAAATTTAATAAAATTGCCCAGCCTCTCACCAAAATATTGTTTTATATGTAAATGCAGAAAAGCAAATGATGCATGTTGGACTCATGTTTATATTGGTCTCATATCGCTTGTTAGACTCATGTTGGTTATGTTAAACTTCTGTTGGTTATGTTGGACTCATGTTAATTTTATTAGATTCACGGTAGACATTAGACACATGTTATTTATGTTAGAGTCATGTTGGTCATATGACTCATGCTGGTTATGTTGGTCTCATGTTGTTAATGTTAGACTCATGTTGGTTATGTTAGATACATTGGTCATTAGGTTTATAGTAATTATGTTAGTCTCATGTTGGTCATGTTAGGTTAATAGACTCATGTTGGTTATGTTAGACTCATGTTTGTTATAAATGTATCATTCTAATTTACGACAAGCCTTTCACTCAGTACCGACCCCTACATTTTCCATTTATTCTTGCCAATTTTTATCTCCTTCACACTCTTTGTCTCTATCCAGTCTCCACCTTGCTCCCTCCACTTCAATCGCCCACACTCTTTCAAGCTCACTCAGTTCGTGGGTTAAATGATGATTACAACTGTATTTTGCAGAGGAAACTTCAAAGCCAGACTTCACCTATATGAGTCATCAAGCACTTCTGAGGTTTCTGACAGAAGTTATGTATTATATCTAACATATAAATATATGCATCTGTAAGATTTTGACCAGGATGCACTTGCTGGCATGCAGGTGAGTCCCAACTGTTACATCAGTTTCAAGCACAGCTGTCCACAGAGCAGTCAAGAGGATAACTCCCTCTTAATTATTTATCATTTTGGCATCTAACAATTACCATTCCTTGACACATACACAAACACACGAAAGAGAGACAAACACACACACACAGAGGGAAAGAGACAGAGACAAAATGTTTTTTGTATGAAATCACATGAAGGCCACACGTACATGCATATCCAGGCTCACTCAGACAACACAAGTCTTTTGTATCTTTTGAGTTCAAGAATTAATGTGCAAGATCTTCTCAATAATAAAGCAGTTTCATTCCTTCATTCCTTTTTGGGGCAACTGCTTTGGGTATTATTCCAGAACCCCCCACCTTGTAGCTCATATTTCTCTCATTCCCTCTCTTTTCCATCCATACACCACCATCCATGCAACTGACATTTCTCCCTGCTTGCTGTTGCCATGGCAACCTATCCTGTAGAAACAACCTTTCTCCTGTATGTTAAACATGTTTATAGAAACAGCCATGTATACAAACATATATAGAAACAGCCATGTACACAAGCACAAGTATTTACTGTTCACACCTCATCATAGTTCAGTTAATAATATTAATAATAATAGCTCACCATAGGACATGCACAAACTGTGTATGTCTTTTTAATTTCCTGCTATTCCTTATTAACTATTATTTATAAAATGTGCATTTTTGTCATGACAACAAATTATGTTGAAGTAAAGTTAACAAATGAAATGAAAGGTTTCAGCAAACATACTAGTTTTTATAGTGGCAAGCTACATCTACAAGAGTACCACAGCAGCCTGGTGTGCCACTCCCATCTTAATATCTTCCTTTGCACATCTTCCTTCAGCATTTTAGTCTCTGAGGGAAACTAATATAATATTATTTTAACATTTCATGTGTTTTGTCACTTAAAGGTATACTATCACTTTTACAAGAAAATCACATTACTATCTTACTGTTTATATTTCCTATATATGCACACTTAAAACTATCTAATAAATTACAATGTTCATCTATATTTAAAAAATGATATTTGAATTAGACATGGACATCTGTTGCATTCACTGAATTGTTTTGAAAAATTGTTGCATTAACATTTGATATGAAACTATAGGTTAATAGGGTTATGAATTATGCATTTGGATGAATTATTGCATTAAGGATAATAAAAAATTATCTATACTTTCTGATTTCAGAGTATTAAATTATCAGCTGAAAACCTGGACTGATGGAATTTGTGTGTTCTAGCCTATTCATCCTACAGTTCCTTTACAGACATGTGGTACCTCCTCTGTGCCTCCATCATTACACACTCCTTTTAAAATTTTAGGAATACCAGTCATTTGCATGCAAGAAGCATATATCCTAAGATAGATCTTAAAGGATAGATATCTTAAAGGACTTTATTGAAGAAGAACTTGCTATAGGATAGATGATCAGTTGGAAGCACCAAGTAAGTACCTGTTACTTTAGTATCTAAGCATGAGAGTAGCTTAGCATATTATAGATACAAGATGGCAACTAATAAAATGTGTGATGAATTAATAATTTTAATTTTTTAATTAATACTAACCTTCTTCCTCACTGGACCCTCTCTGCATGGGTCTGTGAAGAGGGATTGGAGTGGCAGGGACTGCTGGTGTTGCAGGAGACTGGGTACTCTTCGTGAAAATGCCACTGATAAACTTCAGCATTTTTCGGTCTTTTCCTGAGGCATGGGTAGAAGCACGCTGTCCAGCTGAGGCTCCAACCTGGGCCTCCTTTCCTTTTTTCAGGTCCTCTGAAAGCAAGTGCAGGTCACTGTTATCCAGTGTACGGCTCTTGCCTTTTCGCTGTGGTTTCATTGGTGGCCGTGTGGCAGGGGCTGGGAGTGAGGTTGATATTGTTCTAAGCTTTTCCACCTGAGGACTATCCAGAGCTACAAGCCCAGGTCCTGTATATGCTTCTTTTGCAACCATTAAAGGCTCTATGCCAATACGTTGGTACATGCCTCTCCCCTCACTTTCAGACCAAGAGGCCCGATATGGTCCCATTGTCATAGTGATTGTCACTGGGGGCGAGTGCTCTCTGACCTGACAGTCCAAGCTCTTGGCAGATGAGGAGATGCTCTTGCTGGCCTCTTTGAGCTCACGACGATTCATAGTTACTGCAGCTCTCAGCAGGGCTTCAGGACGTTGACTGAGATGGACTGGGAGGCTGGAACGTACCGAAGCCCCATTAGACACAACGACATCTGAGGCCTTTTCTGGTGTTTGTGTGTAAAATTCTGTTTTGTAAATATCAGGCTTAGATGTTTCTGTTCTTTTTATGTCACTTCTCTTCTCTTCATTATCAGGGGAAATTTTAGCAGAAGACTCTGCCCTAATCTCTCTGTGAAGTTCTCTGTCCTTGTAATTACTTAGGACAAGAGGGCAGCTTATCCCTTTGGCTTTCGGTGGTGGAGCTCTGACTGCACATCCAAATTTGCTCCCAGGTTTCATCTCATTATTTGACTTCCATCCCCTAACCTCAACCTTCTGCTCCTCAAAACATCCAGGGCTCTTCTCAATCTCTGGAGCTGTGCTTATGTCTTCCACCTTTAACTCCTCCCTTGTTTTTGCTCCATGTTCCAGGCCCTGGGAAAGGGCTGGGGCTGTGGTTGGAGCCAATGTTTTTGTTGGCTCAGTCCCATCATCAGTCCCTACAGCCTCAACCTTGACCAGAGTGAGGGAGATGAGGTAGGTGGTTCGTCGCTGCAAAGTGCCTGAGTGGCTCATGGGGATGGTAGTGGAGTCTTAGAGCCCTTTAAGCAAATACAGTCATACAGTGAACTGAGAGATAGTAAAGTCAACACGAAGCAGATCTACCAGATGCACCCAATAGGTAAAGCAAGTATAGGCCATCAAATATCTAGGTGACCATTAAGAAACCAAAGCAAAAAAAAAACAAAACTCTTTTTTTTTTTTACATGTATAGCTTACTCAAATACAGTCTTTTAGCTTTTTAGAGCACATCATGAATAACTACTACCTGAAATAGCAGAGAACATTAAAAAAGTAGATTTGATGTTACAAAACTTAGCAAAGGAGGCTTAGTCCTTCAGATCAATGCAAGGAACATAATGTATATATATCTTGCATATATCCTGGTTCATGTACAGAAGCTTCTTCCTCAAATGGTGTGCATCAGATCCCTCCTTCCCTTTTTGATTTGTGGAAGTGCAATTCACCGTCTGGGATTTTCAGACAGTAGGTTACAGTATGGTCTAGACCTCGGAATTATGCATTCTGAGGTATGAATAAAATTGAGGAAAATCCTTTGCTGTCCATCCACATTTAAAGGAAATTTCTGTTAGTCTCGAAAGAGTCCTTGCCATGTGTCTCTGTTCCACCTGTTTATTTCCCCGGTTGGGCGCTTTAATTCCTCCAGATCAATGTTTTGTTGTATAGCAAATGTTTGCTCAATTGACGGATTGGCAAGTGATTGTGTCGCGTAATCCGCATTATGTGATTGGTCTTCTGTGTCCATACGCAAGCTGCAAATAGAAGACAATGAAAGCCAACCTGATTCAGAACAGGGAGACCGTTTGTTTGGGAAAAAATTGTACGGAGAGAAAAAAAGGTTTCTAACTGCAAGCCAAGGCATCAGATGCTGGAAATTTACAGTTAATGTCAGTCCAGTGGCAGAAAGAAAGCATGTTCATTTGCCTTCATTCTGCAATACAGTCGGCACAGGAAAAGCGAAGGACAGCGGATGCCTTTCTGGAAGCCGTAGAAAACCAATCGTCTTTTACCACTGCATTCTCGCTCTCTTGCTCTCGCTCCTCATGCTCTCTTTCTCTCTCTTGGTCTCTCTCTCTGTCTCCCTCCCTCTCTACAATGTCTCATGCAATTAGCAAGTCAAATTTTACTGAGAAGGGAGGGAGTGGAGGGGAGGGGGAGAGAGAGATAAAATGCATTCAATCCTTCTGAGCCCCTCCTCTATCTCTCCTCCCCCTCAAAGCCACCCTTCCCTTCTCTGGACGAGTCACACAGCCAGAATGGATGAGAGAACACCACAGATGTGCACACTCAACACATCAAATGTGAAATGAGAGGAACCAAAAAGAAGCATAGATGTACAGAGTAAAAATAAATCTCAGCTAATAAAGAACAATTAATTTATCATTTATTATAAAGTGCTCCCTGGAAAATAAGAATAAAAGACTCTTGTCTTCCATAAGCCAGCTTGCTGTAAGATGTTATCACTCCCACACATGCTTACTCTTTCATTCAGTAGTCACGGCAATGATTCAGTGCTCTATTTTTTTTTTTCAGTGACAGACCTTGACTGAACTATTTTCTTGTGTATAATTTTTTTATCGTTTGCTTTTCCTAATATTGTCCCCCTTGTATGTGTCTCTATAAAATGGGATGTGGTGATGAATCCGGAGGAATATTTGGGTAGTTGCTCACAACACAGGGCAGAATGAAAAAAAGAAATAAGGGGAAAGAGCACAGCTGCAGATCACACAACAAGAAGAGCAAAATAAGTGGAGGTTGTAGAGAGAGGGTGCGATGGACTGAGAGTGTGAGAGTAAATAATTCACTTTCTCTATTGTTACTAAGTTACTGAAATACATGATTTCTCAGCTCATTTATGTACAATCAGATCTAATGTTTCTTCACTATCTGTGTGAGGGATGAAGAAGTATAACTCTGCAAATTACACAGGTAATAGATTCAGTAATGCATGATATCAATACCATTAGCACCAAACCACCATACAAACTGCTAACGTTCATTCCTTCTTGTATATTTATTCAAATCTGTATGCTTGAATTCCACAGGCACAAAAACTAAGACATGCACACAGACCATTTAGCTTCAGACAGTCTAATACATATTGTAGAAATGGTGTGGCCTTCTAAATATCCTATTTAAATGACTCGAGGAACAAATATTCACCTCAAATACAATATACATACAGTAAAGTATTTGCCTACTTTGCTGCAAAACAATTGCAGTAAATACATACAGAAAACATCAGTGACCCAGTTAAATACTGCATACAGTTCTGTAGTCTGATGAAACAAAAATATAGCTAAAATTCAAAATGGTATGTGTGGTGCAATCCTAATACCCATTTATAAACATCATCCCAACAGTGAAATATGAAGGTTACAGAATAATTACAGTATAACTTTATAGAGTTGCTTTTCCTCAGCTGCAACTCTGAATATTGTTTAAATTAAAGGATGGAAGGATGATGCAAAATAAAGGGAGATACTGCAAGACAACTTGCTTCAGTCATCTACAAAACTAAAGCTTGGGAGAAACTGGCATTCCTAATATTCCCTGGAACCGTGTTCTCTGTAATGTAATTCCAGTTTTAATTTCTGTTTTGGAAATATAAAATATCTACCACCAAATAAAATGCTTTATTTCACTAATTTCTATTGTTCATAGATAAATTGTTTTTCAATAATGACATTTTTGTTGTTGTTCATGCATGCCTTTGGGTCATGAATTATTTCGGTTATAAATGTGACTTGATTTTTTGCACATTTTCAGGGCATTTTAGAGTTCCGCTCACACTGATGACAGGGACTCAAAGAAAACACAAGCATGAATATAAACATTAAAGGGGAAAATATCTGAACAAAAAAAATGAAATATGAATATAGACAATATAGAGTATAGTGTTTGTTCTACAACATAATGTGAATGTTTAATTACTTTACCCTATTCCCGAAAGTACTAGTAGAGCCTAATCAGGGTAGAAAAAAAAGTAACTATTATATTACAGTTTTCTAGAAATCCTTTTTAGATTTTAATGCCATATTGCATGGACATTGCATCCATTACCTTTCTCCTTTTCAAATAAACAGACTCTACAAATTTTCCCTATTGTTACTATTATTAGTAGTATTAGTATAATAATTATTATTATTATTAGTAGTAGTAGTAGTAAAACCATTTGATACAACAAAATAATACAATAATAATAATAACTACAAAAATAAGTTACTTGATACAATTGCTGCATGTTATTACACTACACTGTATTAAGTTAATGCTACAATAAGGATTATTCAAAGCAGTTTCATTTGTTTCTGTTTGTATCTCAGGATACAGTATTGAAATTCAGAATTCAATGGTGTAATATAATTGACCTTCTTGTAATAAGCAGGTAAATCATTTAATAAGCAGCTCCTGTCCTGGGCTTGACACAGCTTGTTAGGTTCACTCACCTTGGTCCACCTCTCTAGTTTGTGAAACTTTTCCCATAATGTTCAGTAGAGTACTCCAGTGAACCCGCAATGAAAATGTTGCTGTTTAGTAAACTGGCTAATAAAAATGTAAGACTTAGAAAGCTCTCTAAATTATTTAGGTCTCACCTGAACGTCGCATCACTGGACCTGGCTGTTCTTAGAGTGGAGGAAGCCACTCCACATGTGCCAGGCCTGTCCCATCACCACGTGCCAGGTTGACGTTCAGTTATTCCACTAAATATTGTTTTCTTAACTCATCCTAAGTTGAAATATTAGTACTGTGTTGTTTATAAATGAATATGAGCTTGTTTTCTTTGCATTATTTGTGGTCTGAAATATCAGTAACTGTTATTTTGACCATTAGTCATTTTCATTTAAAAACAAAAAACAAAAAAACAAAAAAAAAAAAAAACAGGCTGTGAAATACAATATTTTTATCTGGAATTTGGAAGAAATGTTGCCAATAGTTTATAGAATAAAACAAAACTGCTCAACCTAGTCAAACATAAAACTAGAGAAACTGATCATTTTGTTGCCATAACAGATCCCCAAGCAGACTACAGTACCCAGCAACCCATTCGTCACCCAGTCAATGACTCAACCAATCGAAGGCTTCCAATCAGATCAGCGTCACTGGAATATTGAACTCAACTGTGTGTCCTGATTATTGGAGTATATATTGGAGTATTGCCGATAGTTTTCTAAAAGCATACCGAGCGTTATTATGGATAGTCTTTCTTAGTATTCTTCGTTTTTGTATTTTTGCCTGGACCCTTCTGGATTTTCTGCCTTGTTCTTTTGTGATTGAGCTTCTGCTTTCTGACTCGGACTGTTATGTTCTCTACGGTTTGATCGTCCCTTTCTATACTCTTTTTTGTCTTCACCCTGGATTATTGCACAACCCCTGAACCAAAAATAAACCAACCTGCTGTTTCATATCCGCAAGCGTCTGATTTTACCCGACCGTCACATTTATAGTGGTCTCTTTTTCCGGAGCTTTGTATTCATATTTTTGAATCACAAGTTTAAAAATAATAATACTGTTAAATTTTGAAATAAAAAAGTTTATAACGCATTTTGTGTGTGTCAGATTATTTATAACATAGTGGCGATGAATACTTGTTGGAGGGGTCCTTTTCTGACATTCTAGCAACACATCACTGATTCTCTACCCAACCATTGTGGTTTGTGTTTTAGGACCATAGAAATGCTTTGAGCAAGCTCTTTATTTATTAGTTCATACCTGGCATAGCAGCAAAGTGTTCATTTGTTAAATGTTGTAGTGTTGTGGGAGGCTCGTTAGACGAATTTGTTATCTTAACTGGTTAAGCACCCTCAGTTGCTTTGACACATCTGGTTAATTCATGACGGAATATCTTAATTGGCCTATATGTTGACTTGTTCTCAAATGGATTCAAATATGGTGAATGACGCATACTGGGAAATGACGTAGATCAATATTAACGTATTTTTTCAGAGACCTTACGGACTTGTGACCATAAGGAAAAGTGTCGGACGTCTGCGAGGTTTTATGAACTGTCGGGAGAAAACGAAAGAAGCTTTTTCAGAGTTAAACATATTTCTTCATTTCTTTAATTTTCAGATAAATCAACATAAAGATTATAATGGTACACGTTGGATTTACGTGTGCAAAAAACACACTCTGTGCCCTAAACGTGATTTATATGGTGAGTTTATCGCCCGCAAATTAAAATTTTATTACCTGGTTAGATTAATGCTGCCTTAATTTTCATGTTGAGAGTTCAAAGATCTTTAAAAAGATTGGTTCTTAGTTGCGTCGACGAGGTTGTTTCAGATAATGAAATACTAAGTATATATGTAGTATTTAATTCTTATGCGACTGAGATGGAACAAATTAATTTGACAGACGTTGTGAAACTATGTAATTGATTAATTCTATCTATCCGGTATTAGCAAATCTTAACCTAAGCTTGTGTTCACATGCTGTAGTTTACTTTTGAGGTTTTTAAACCCTTAATATTTTTAATACATCACGAAGGCAGCTTTAAACAATCAATTAATAAAATTATGGAAATGCACATGAATAAGGAAATGGACATGAAAAACAAGGAAATGGACTCTACCCCCACCTAAACATAAAAAAGAAAGAGCTCCTCACAAGACCAAATCTTAGAATAGTCAGTGTAGGCTACCTTAAACTTAAAATGCTAAAAGTTGGTTTCTGTAGACCTATTGAATAGTGCATAAGTAATTTAGTCTTGCTATTGGTGCTGCTGTAAATTAAGAAACATTCCTCATATTCTAGGACACATATGTCACTTACACTGGCTAGTTTTATTTTAATCCTGTATGTTTCAAAACTTGCTGATGGGAAGGTCTGTCTAGGCATAACATAACTGATAAGACCTGAGAACGATCCCACAATTGATGAGCATGACCTATAGCATGGAAAATGACCTGGTAACTCAGGAAAACAGTGGTAATGTGTTCCTACTCTTCTCCAGCTGTAACGCTGGATGACCAGAGTTCAGTTCTGTTTCTCCTTATCTTATACCCAAGATTATGCACAGTTTTGTAATGCAGTGACACTCCAGCAACAGTGCTGGAGAAACCTGCTCTGTATATTACAAATAATATACAATATATTTACAAATAAACTTTTTTTTTTTAAATCAGTGACCAATATTTCCACCCTTCTTTTCAATAATAGGCATTCCAAGTCTGTCAGTTTCTTAATCTGTTGAAAATCAACTTTTTGTGCAAGAGCAACCACAGCTTCCCAGACACTGTTCAGAGAGCTATACTGTTTTCCTTCACCATAAATCTCCAGTTTAAAAAGGGCCCACAAGTTCTCAATAGGGTTTAGGTCAGATGAGGAGAGGGGCCATATAATTATTCTTTCATCTTTAAAGCCTCATACTGGCTAGGAACACAGTGCAGTACTTCAATGCATTCGAAGGAGTATTGTCCTGCATTAAATTCATGGTCTTCTTGGAAGATGCAGACTTTTTCCTGTACCACTGCTTGAAGAATGTGTCTTCTAAAAACTGGCAGTAGGTTTGGGAGTTGATTTTGAGTCCATCTAGCTCATCTTTAATAATACCAACCCATAGCAGTACCCCACCTCCACCTTGTTGGCGTTTGAGTCAAAGTGGAGCTCTGGGCCCATTACTGATCCAGCCACAGGCCAATCCATCTGGTCAGTCAAGAGTCACTCATCTCATCAGTCCAAAAAACCTTTGAAAAATCTTTTTTTTTTCCAATATTGCTTGGCCCAGTCTTTACATTTCACCTTGTGTCTTGTTCAGTGGTCCGTTTCAAGTTCGGTTTATTCGTAACATACATAGTCATACACAGTATAACGCGCAGTGAAATGGTTTCCTTACCTTGACCATGTCTCTGAGTACTGAACACCTTGTACTTCTGGGCATTCAAGGTAGGTTGGAGTTCTGGAATATGACAGTACTGGAGGATAATGGGCTCCTGGTCACTTTACATTTGATTCTTCTCAAATCTTTGGAAGTTAATTTGCGTCTTTTTTCACAACATGTTTCTTTAAACTTTGTTGACTATTTACAATAAACATTTGATGGTTCTGTGATCACTCCCCAATATCTTAGCAATTTTAAGAGTTCTGACCTTTCAGAATCAGTTAAATCTCTTTTTTCGCCTGTGGAAAAGAAGCTGCCTAATAATTATGCACACCTTGATATAGGTTGTTGATCTCCCTAAGCCACACCCTCCCTCATTACACAAATACACATCACCTAATATGCTTAAACCCAATAAGCATTCAAGTTTATACAGCTTGGAGTTAGAACATATGCATACAAATGATGCTAGGGTCAAAAGACAATCTTGCCTAATAATTGTGCACACAATGTATAGTGCTTTTTACAACAGCCGTTGTCACAAAGCAGCTTTACACTTGTCCAAATACAAGCCCCCACTAAGCAAGCCAAGGGCAATAGTTGCAAGAAAAAACTCCCTAGAGCATGAGAAAGAAATCTTGAGAGGAATCAAGCCTCAAAAGGGGGGCCCATCCTCCTCTGGCCGGCAACAGAGACTACAATAGCTACAATACAATAAGGAGCAGAATAAGTAGTGAGAGAGAAAGAAAAAAATAGAAATAAAGAAATAAGCAATTAATATATATTCTGGTTTTCTAGTCCTAGTCTGGTTTCGACAGTGTGTATGTGTCTGAAACCCATCTTGCATGAGAATGTCAGTCAAGGGCATCAGAGAAGTAATTGGCTTGGAAGGAGGTGTGGTGGGCTACAGCAGGGGGGCCTCAGGGGGTGGTGGAAAAACCTCTGCAGATTTTATGATGATGTATTAAGCAATGTGAGACCAGGTATGGGGTCCAGTAACTGACTGACTACTATCCTATCTTTGTTTACACTAAGATATGATGTATATATTAATTTATATAGGCTAAGTTGTGTATTGCTATTTCCCTCAGATGGTAGGCCTTTCTCTAATTGGAGCAGCCGCCTGGGGAAAGGGCTTTGGAATAGGAGTATGTGTACATGTCATTGGTGCAGTGACAGCCATAGGAGTCTTCCTGCTCCTCATCTCCTTTATAGGGCTTGTTGGGGCCCTCAAACACCACCAGATTATCCTCTTTTTTGTATCCTTTGGATAAACATTTGATAAACTCACGGCATTAGGACTGTTTTTAACAGCCATCCAGACATTTGTCTTGTTTGTTTGTTTGTTTGTTTCAATTCTGGCAAAATGACCAAATTAGAATTTGTCATATTGGCAATGATATAATTTAGGAAAGCAAATAAAGTAAGTTATTAAGTGAATTGTTGTTTGACTCCTTAGAGGTTTTTGATCATATTTTGCCATACAATATTTATTTTTTGCTTGTTTTGCTTAAAGTAATACATGCAGGGAATTTTATGAAAATATCACCCAAAGAAACTGATTTGTACAGATTTACCAGTATTTTAGGCTTTATCAGGCATTACTGATAAAGATTTAGATTTACTGATAGTTTGGGTAATAAGCAAAATGATGAAAGAAAAGTCTTTGCATTGCAGACTTCCTGACCACTGGTTCCTACAACATACATTATAAATAAATCTGAGTAAATGGCCCATTTTCTTTAAAATAATCTACTTTGTTTACTTTGAAATAAGGAAACTATGCTAAAAAATAAGTGAAATTCCATTTTAAGTGGCAACATGGTATTATAACATTGTTTAAATGTGGAAACTTTGTAAAGGAATATATGTTCCTTTATTGCTGTCTATTAGTACACGATCTTCCTGCTTTTAGTGTTTCTCTTCCAGTTTGGCATATCCTGTTACTGCCTCACTTTTAGTAGAAAACAACAGGTATTTGCTCTGAAACACACCAACAGTTCTACCTATTTTTTAAAACATATTTAATGCCAAATATATATATATATATATATATATATATATATATATATATATATATATATATATATATATATATATATATATATATGAGTGTATATGCTATGTATATTTATGTGTCGAAACAGGAGCAGCTGTTTGGCACATATTGGGGCTTGATGAGCAATAAGACGAGGAGGACTCTGGAGCAGCACCTGAACTGCTGTGGTCTGTTCAGAAGTGAACACAACAGAGAGGTGTTCAGCATGGATGCCAAGCTATGTATCGCTGTACATACCCTGCTACCTCTACAGAAATACACAAACACAATATCACAAGCACTTATTGTCAGACAAGATAAAGCTATGATTTTATTTCTCTAGGACATAGTCTATCACATGGCAGTAATTATCCATTATAAAAATTCTAATGTTCCAGTGTGCATAACTAAATTAACCATTTTTTGTATCTCATTTTGCATTTTATGTGTCAATTAACTAATGTGACTCCAGATTATGTACCAGTTTTCATCATTTTGCAAGATTTCATTCCCTGGAATTACACCAGTGGTGCCTCCCTGGAGATCTACCTGGCCTGCAGACTTTACTTCCAAATCTTATCTATCCCCCTTGAGCCATTTAATCAGGAACTATACTAGTGGCTTATTATACTATACTAGTGGCTTATTAATCAGAAACTATACTAGTGGCTTGAATAGTGGCTATTCGAAGCATGGATTTTTAGAATAGCTAGAGAACTAACCTCTGTTGTGTGTTAGATCTATGGGACAGGACGTGGACATTCATTAGGAGGAGTTTTCAGTTCCAGTCCTGCGACATAGCTGCTCTGCACCATTTCATGATTTCCCTGCACATCAGGTTTTGGTTAAATCTAATTAATTAGTCAAATACTGCAAATGACTAAGAAAAAGTCTGCTATGACTAAAGCTGTATCACTTCTTTAAATACACTCAGAGGAGCAAGCAGACTATATTTAATAATAACCTTTAAAAAAAAGAATGGGTACAAATTAAAACTGTGGATAGGAGTTAATTAAAAGTGCTTGAATTTCCATAAAATATTGGGGGTGTCCGTAGATGATGGGTTAGAACATGGTATATCCAAGAGATATCCCATGGGAGAGACCAGATGTAACGCGGAGGCTTTAAGGAGGATGCAGGGACGGGTAGCGAGGAACACCAACACATGTTTATTTACCGTACTGTGACACCAGAGATATCTCCACTTTGCGAACAGACCAAGCTTTCACATAACCTCTCAGATTACTGCCATGAAATGATCTAAAACTCAAATAATAATTTCCATCTCTATCAAAATAACATTAATTATCATAAAACAACTTGAAAAAACATTGGGGAAAACAATACCATAAAGTAAGAGAATTACTGCCGGTTCAATAGAGCTAAAATTGACTGTATTGAACAATATATTTATTGAGCTTTCCCATATGAATTGCATACAAGTACTTTTTTATTAATTGAGTATTAAGTATTCAGTGGTTTCTTTCACACCTGTCTTTCAGGCTTGTAAACTAACAGGGAACTGTTTCACATGTGGGGACTTAATGCTACAACATGCTGGTGAAACCCTCAAATTCCTCGGTGAAGTTGGGCTATTCTTCAGCTTCTCAGAGGTTTGTTTGTCCATTTGTACTTGCTTGCTTTTTCATTTATTTATTACGGTGGCCAGCAAGCCCCACTGCAAGTTACACGGCAACTACACAAACATTAATCAAAATGAAAACACATGCGCTACATTTCAGAAACGAGTCAAATGCATGAATGCTATCCAAATTCAGAACTCAAACTCATGAAACACATACAACTACAGAAACGCTGCAAATCCAGTCACAACACAATGGAAGTGTTGTTTCAGGAGGACGCAGAAAGAGTATGGACAACTGAACAGCTAGTGTAAAGAAATTTATATTTGCAATTATCGCAGTTTTGTCATTGGTATATGGTAAAAAATGAATAATTTACCTGTTCATGCTTCACATACTTGCGTTTGTTGCTACTGCTAGGTTGTAAAGAACACAGCCTTAAAGAATGCTGGTAAAGCAAAATCCCATTTAACATGAATATAAACCTGACCCTGCCAATAATGCGCTACTTTCTAGCTACATTCAGAGTGTGTTTTTACAATCTGGTTGAACCTAATGAGCTGTTATCTATTACAACTCAATTTCTGTTTATATACTACATTTAGAGTGTTGATTTCAAATCATATTTTGTGTGCATATAAAAACATCACACTTCAGATAAGATAGTATGAATAAGACAGTTGGCCAGCTGCTCATTGTAATAGACCAGCTAACTAAACTGGTCACTGTAACAGACCAGCTAATTTCTCAAACTTGATGGAAAACCTAGTCAATGTTGTAAATTAGTATCACACTTTGAATGTATCCAGCTAGCTAAGTAGCTTAGCTAGACAGAAACTTAGACATGTTAAATGGAATTTTTATTAGCGTTCTTTAAGGCTGCATTCTGTACAGTCTATAAACAGTAAATACGCAAAAATGCAGAGCATGAATAGGTCAGTTGTTAATTCTGTAGCCAATGATACATCTGTGGTAATCACAAATACAATTATTTTTCATCAGCTACTCATTTAGGAGTCCAGCCGACACCCCCCCCCCCCCCCCCCCGCCCCCCCGCCCATGTACATCAGAAATACTTCTGTTTGTGCGTGGCTGGATTTGCAACATTTCTGAAGTTGCATGCATTTTTTGGAATTTGCATCTCGTTTCAGAAATTTACATTTACAGCATTATAGCACAGGCTTTTTCTTTTCTTTTCTTTTTTAATTCAAAGTGACTTACAATTATGACTGAATACAACTTGAGTAATTGAGTAATTTCTCAGGGGCCCAAAAGAGGCAACCTGGCAGTGGTGGGACTTGAAAAAGGTCAAGTACCTTAACCACTTAAAATATACTTTGAATGTGCTTTGTGTAATTGCAGCATTTTTTCATTTGCATCACAATAGGTCTTCATGGCCACCGTAAATTATTTGCTAGTTTGGAGAGGTAAACTGAAATGCGCATAAAAGACACCAATATATCCATATATCATCTAAACTGGACATTCTATGGATTCAGAAAGTATTCATATCCCTTCACTTTTTTTCACACATAGGGTTATAGATTTAATTTTAAATGTTTAAAATTACAATTTTTCACTCAGTAATTCATAAAAAAAAAAAGAACAAAAAAAAACATGTTTTAAAAGGTTTTGCAAATGTATTTAAAATCAAAAGCCAAATTGTCTGAATTACATAAAGTGGTATACAAATGTGAGAGAAATGAACAAGTGGAATGAAGAAGTTTAGAGAACATTGTCAGGTCCTGTATGCAAAAGCAGAGTTGCATACAGCTTAAAACTAATATAGTAGTTCAAAGGTTAGTCCAAAATCAAAGTGAAAAAGCAGGTGAAGCTTGGTAACAGATAGGGCAATAAAACAAGCAAACAAACTGGCAAAAATAGAAAATAAACAGGCATACGTCCAAAAACAAGAGTAAGATAAATGGCTTGGAAACGTTAGACAATTGCAAAGCAAGACTTCATGAAGACGAACAAGTAAGTATTTATAAACAGAAACAATGAAATAACCTATTCACAGGTATAACTAATAATCAGGGGATTGGGAACGGACAGGAGGATTCTGGGGAATGTAGTTCAGTGAAGGCTGGCTGGAAACTAGACATGACAAACATAAGAAAGAAAGAAAGAAAGAAAGAAAGAAAGAAAGAAAGAAAGAAATGTGAAAAAAAGAAATGTGTGATTCATGCAAGCAAAAAGGTTTTAACTAGAAATATGGCATAGATATGGTCTTTATTGTCACTGCTCAGTTAGTCATACACTGTGGTTACCAAATGCACTGATAAGGTTCCTGTAGCTGACCAAAAATTCTATAAAAACACATCTTTGGGGCTTTAGTTGGGTGTTTAAATGTACAAGAAAATTTTAAACATCCAAAAGTTCTTTATCTAATAATTGAGTTGTCAAGCATATACATTAGATCGATTTTAATAACTGCAATGTAGTTGAAGTGTACACTGTGCAATAATATTATTTAGGAAATGTATTGGATCAAGACTCAATATCAGAAGATCCTCAATATTAAATGGCTTGGATAGGGATATTGGGCAAAAAAACCTGATCAGGATGTCCCTGCCGGACTGCTGTTTTATTTTAATTTTCAACTCCACCTTAACAGCTTTTTATTCAAATTTTCCTCCTTAAATCTTTTTTTTCTCCATATTTAAAGTGCCATAGTACACAAATAAAAAGCCAACTTCAGATTCATATATTACACAGTATGTTTATTTTAAACAGTAAGAACAAATTTGAGCTGTGCTTTAGACAGAAGATCTTTTCTGATAAACCAAATGCATGCATTCAATTGTGTAGCTCACTTTAGCTGTTTAACTAAACATTGCTGCTGCAGCCAGCTGTGCTTGTTTCAGAATATTTGTCTTGACTCTAGCAGCTACCTCTTTAACTTGTCTGGAGGAAATTATGTACCTTTTTCTTTGGACAGTTATCTAAATTAACCTGTAGAATTTCATGTAGCAACAAAAGAAAAACAATTTGAGATTCAAATTTGTTAGCTGATTTTATCATCTAATGTGAAATGCCAGATACCCCCCCCCCAAAAAAAAAAACAACAACAAAAAAAGAACCCAAACTTGAATCTACACTATTCATATGGATGACTATTTTTTTTTATTACAATTCACTACTGTACATGGTAAATTTCACCAAAAGGCAGCATATTTTCTTGTATGATACTGTTCAGACCTGTGGTTCACTGTTTGCTTTTATTATCCAAGAATTTGATTAGAATCCAGTAGCAAATTGAATTAACTTGACATAGTTTAAAAAGGCACAGTGGCCTTTTTAGTGGAGTGGATTCTTAATCATTTTTATAAAAGAAGTTTGGAATGACAAGTAGTCTTCCTAGAGTTGACTGTACAGCCACTCTGCTGAGCAAGAAGGGCAATGTTCAGGCCTTTATGTTAAAATGGAAGGCACTTGAGTAAAAGTCATATGAAAGCCTATTTGAAGCATGAAAAATATGATCCTGTGATCTGTTGAGACATTGTACTCTTTGGGTAGACCTCCAAGTACTATGTCTGGCAAACATCAGATACCGCTAACTAACCTGAACAAGGGTATGTTCATGCTGCAGAGCAGATTCCAGTCAAAATTACATTACATCCTACAAGGCACACAGAGTCCACAGGCTCTGCTGATTCCTCTGCTGCCATTTTTTCTGCAACAGATCCTAATGGATCGAGTTTAAATTTCAACTTCAGTAGTAAATCTCCACACTTCTCATGAATCAATCAGAAGAAGGGGGTGTGCAAATTGGAATCAGAGGAGGAACTTGAAGACAAAACAGAGGAGGAGAAAATCATTAGCTGTGTGGGAGCATCCAAAGATGTATGAAGCATGCTCTCCTATATACCACAATTAAAGAAAAAAAGCTGTGTCCATTTCAACTGGAACTTTAGGTGAATTTTTCACTATAATGTACAAATAGGTAGCAGTTTGTTTGCTGGTGATGTTAAAGGCATACATGCAGGTAGCTAATAACTTCAGTGCATACCCAGAACTGATTACTAACTATATCGATAAGAGTAACACTAAATAATTAATAAGGGTGAGATAAACTAAATAATAACTTCCCAACCAAACATCACCTAAAAATATGTTCTAGTCCTTCTCTGTTTGGCAAAACCTTTTATAGGCAGATATATACATGCAGATTTTTTGGCAGATTCCATTCCATGGTGTGAACTTAATGCCACCCCTACAGTGAAGTATGGTAGTATCATTTTATGACAGTATCATTTTACCAGGGTTCTTCTCAGTGGCATGCACAGGGATGAGAGGGATGAATGCAGCCAAATACAAATACAAAGATGCCCTTGGAGAAAATGTGCTACAGAGAGCATATGGCCTTAAACTACAGAGATGGTTTATCTTTCAGCACAATAATGAGCCAAAGCATATAGCCAAGACAACACTGCTTCAGGGCATCTCGGACTGTACTTGAGTGGATTGGTCAAAGCCCAGACTTAAGTGCATCTGTGGAGAGACCTGAAGATGGCAGCTAATAGATATTTCACATCAAGTCTGATGTAGCTTTAGAGGATCTACCGGGAAGAATGAAATAAACCTGCCAAATACAGGTGTGCAAAGCTTGTAGATACTTATGTAAGAAGCTGTAATTGCTGTAGAAGGGCTTTAGAAATGTATTGCATTGAGGGTGTGAATTTTTATGGAAATCAGAGATTTCATTTTTGTTTGTAATATATTTGCAAAAAAAAACATGTTTTTGGTTTTTCATTATGGATTATTGAGTGTAAACTGAGGAAGAAAAATAGAGATTTTATCCATTTAAAATAATATTACAACACAGTAAAGAGTGCACAAAGTGGAGGGGTCTGAATATTTTCTGAAACCATTGTATTCCTTGTATTTGAGATATACATTTTGGGTATTTGTGTGTCCAGATCTATAAAGTAAGTATAATGTGTGCGCTCATATAAATATTCTTCTTTTTTAAAAGATCCTGGCTGTGTGGCTGGCCATGCATTTTAGAAACAAGAAAAACCCCTCAACTATAAAAAACCCTCTGACTATTGCAGACAAGTGTGCTACACATGAACAAAGCACAAAGGGCATTCCAGGTGAATAACATGCACCAAGTGGAAGCCAAGGTTTATGTCACTGACAAAGTTCAAATGACAATGACAATCAGAATTTGGTGGGCATTCACCCCAGATCCCCCCACCCCACCTAGAACTTGTTTTGGCAGGTTGATGGTAAAGTAGGTAATGAAGGTAAAACAGGGAATTATGACTGCTCTTGAATTACTACCACAGATGATTTCCTGGGAATTTGATTGCAGTCTGTAATATCTTGTTTAAATGATGATACTTTGTACTAGTACAAATTTTCAATACATTCTCAATACAGTCTTAAAAAATGTGTAAACAGTAGAATCTCTTTCCATGGTGTCACAACCTAACCTACAGCTGAGAACTGTGAGTATATTGTAGCTTCTCTGTTAAAAGTCATATCTTCAAGTGAATCTTTTTCCCCCACATTTGTTCAGTTACTGTGTGTGGCATATGCATTTAGTTCTGGGCATAAAACTATTTTTTGAATGCTCTTCATGTTTTACCCCACAAGCAAACTTTGTGAGTAGCTGTGACGTCCAGGGTTGTTGGTGACATCCCGAAGGTGTATCTAACCAGTGTGTCACTCCCCAATTTGTCCATCTCACAAAAGAACACTGATATGTCTGTAAAATACTTTCTTATACATCATAAACTTGTAGTTTTAAGGTGAGAGACCTTAATTTTAAAAAAGATTACTATATATAGGGGTTGCAAAGGAGTGATTCTTAAATAGCTATTTCCATTTTTGTTATTTAGTTAGGAGGTGATGTGCCATATTTTTTGTCCTTTGTCATTACGATACATCTATATTCATTTATAAATAATACATAGAAATAATGCATAGGATAAAGATGGGAGAAAATGTATTCATTAATTTTTAACACCATCTAACCATGAGTAGAATTACACAAACCAACCTGTGTAAATGTATGAATAACTTGTAATATTCTGTGATAATCTAAGCATGTATAATTCCATGAGGAAAATATTACATTATTGTACGAAAACATAATGAAGTATAAAATGTATGAATAAATGTTATGGTATTAAGATTTGTTATTTGCTCAAATTTGTGGATAAATTTGCATGCAGTGCATTTAATCTTATATAAATCATTTCTTTCCAAAAATCCCAAATAAATACACTTAAGTGTACCTCATTGGTTGCTTTTCTTTTGGTTGCATTTAAATGACACTTTAGAGTGAATTTAAAAAATGTGTGTAAAACAAAGTATGAAAAGCCCTTAAACATAGTGGAATAGTAGTGAAATATTTATCAGCTGTGACTGCTGGCACAGATTTTCTGTAGATATTCGCAAGTGTCTCTCTCCACCAGAGAGGAATACGGCTTCCTATTGTGGCTCAAGATTCTGGAAAAAAATGGGAGGCGGGTTCAGGTGTAGACATGTGCCAAACCATTCTTCAGTGAACAGATGGATTGTCTGATACTCACCTGTAAAATGTCTGATTCTGGCAGTTTGAAAGCCTGGTCAAGCAGAGGATTTCTAAAATATCACCAGGCTTGGACATTGGCAATGAATCCCAGATAGTTCAACATTGTTTTTATTCTAAAACACCATTCATTTACCAGAGCAACTTAAGACATGACTGAACAAAACTACTATATAAAATTCAAGAGACTACTGTAAGAGTAATAGACGCATTTTGGAACCACAGCTGTACTAACTAACTGAGCCAACAAACAAAAAAAAAGGTTTATTTTTGGCACTGTCCACCTAAATTACTTGCTTATGACCATAAATGAGCTAACTGGAAGAGTTTGCATAAATGCATGCCAACTTTTTCAATATGGGTAAAGCCGACGCAAATTATGCAATTCAACTTTGTCATTCACATGAGACGTTACTACTACTATATGACGTTTGTCATTCTATGTGACTTTTTAGCAATGAGAATGATCCCTACACCTGTTTAACTGATCATTCAACTGATCACTGTAATTAAATCTTGTTATAGTAGCGTTTTTACCAAGATTTTGGTCAGTCACCTTAAAACTGCTTCTCCTAATTAGTATATTTTTAAGCCACATTTACTGAAACATTTTCCTCTATATAATCAATATGTTAAGGACTCGTAGACAATATCCATTACAGAGTAATTACCACTACTGTGACCCTTTGTGAATTTGCACATGCACAAATTTCACTGAAACATCTTATTATGCATACATCTTATTGCTGAATATTTCACCTGTTGTAGTCAAAATTCCCTTATTCTATCTAGGGTCTAGACAAGATGTTTTTGTGTCTTATTTTTATTGGGTTTAGTAACATTAAATGAACAGGTCATGAAAGTGACAATTTTAGTTTAGGACAGGGTAAATCCAAGGAATAATCACTTGGGACTAGTTCCACATACACCACTTTTACTGACCTAAATGTGAGCACACACTTAAAATGGTATCACAAAATACAATTACTGACAAAACCGCAATTAAAAAACACCAGGGTATACCAATACGTATCTTGAAACACTAATTTTTACTATCATTTGTCCATGCTCACTGTAACCATTTTAAGTGTAATACATTGGTATTCTGATAAATGGTTTGTCCCAGACAACTACCTATTGAATGTTTACTGTGGAATGTAGTGACATCACAGTGCAAACACATGTGAACAAGTGTAATGGCACATGTCCTGAACTCCCTTTAAACAGACGGGGGAAAATCATATTGATTAGCATTACAAAGTGAAATATACTTCAATTTAAATGCTTTATGACCTATTAGTCAATTCTATGTTTATAAAAATAGAAATAATCTAAAATACATAATGAAAATAATGATTTTAGACAGTTAAAAGCTCAGTGTTAGATTTGCATAATATTTTGGGAAACCTTTATCAGTACAGAAACTTGACTGAGGATATGAGTATTTCTAACGCAGAGTTCAGTAAACTGCAAATGAGGACATCCTGACTGCCAAATCACATTAGCACTTTACCGTTACAAATAAAATTTAAAAACTGTAATTAGCAAATGTTTCTGCATCAACTTAAAAGTAAAATTAAAATGTTCCACAAACAAAACAATCCATCTTACAAGTCAGTTTTGGTCACCATGAAACTTTTGTCCTCTGTACATGGCAGCAAATCAGGCTGTAAACTCATTAATGCTTTATAATGCCACAAGCATGTTACTTTAACAAGAGTAGAGAGGCTTTAGCCACTCTTTTCTAGGAATTATCAGGTTGATCCGAAAAGAAACGATGCTCCTGCGCACTTAGGGCTGAGATTCTTCTTAAGGGGTCGAACGTTAGCATTTTCTGTTGAGAGGGAGAGAATAAACGTGATGTAGATTATATATAATTTATATGAATAAAAAATTTAATGGAATCTTTTTAGGTATAAATGTGATGGGGAGCCATCATACATTTTATCAAAAGATTGATTAATGGCAAAGTTTCCCAAGAGTTCCCAAAGTTTCCCACTTTGCTTTTAAAAAATGAATGTGAAATCTATTCAAAGTAACAAGGCATCAGGACAAAGGAAACAAACATACCAACAAAAGGTCTGCTCCCTCCTCACTAATTTCAGGAACGCTGTCTGTGATTGGTTGGGGGCTTTGAGGGCAAAAGTTTTGACGGGAAAGTGTAACATCTGTTGGCCACTCGTCTTCACTTGGCAGGCCAATAACACTGCCAAAATATAATGAAAACATGCAAAAACATGTAGACCATCACAGCACTCACTTTCATCATACACAACAGAAAGAACAGGATTAGGTCTGCTAAATGAAATACACTCGGTATACTGGTTTAGAGGCACCGGAGTAGGGGAGCATGCAGTGCAACACTTCAATGAGAATTATGCCCACTAGCTGAAAGAAGCCAAATTCTTCTGAGATGCATTACACAATGATGTGTATATTCAGAAAATACATCAACACCTGAGCTACACTAACATATATAGCTATTGTGCTTCCAGAAATAACAAAAACATAGATGCTGATTTTAATAAGCATTTTGACCTGACCCTGAAAGAGGAAACATACAAAGAAAAATGACCTATTAGTTATTTAACTCCTTTCTCACCAAAATTGCGGTTCAAAGTATTAGTCATACCTAAACTTCCAGTTCTATTAAGAAACAAACAAATAATATGAAATAAGTACTTAAAAAGAAATCCCTTTGAAAGTTCCTTCCTGTAGCAATACAAAACAAATATTTTGTTTAGGGAACGGATCACTCCAAGTAAAAGTAAATATATATATATGACTTCACAAAGCTCAGCAACAAACTAGGGAAAATAAAATTGTTATTTGTGCAGCTCCAAGGTGAAACTGTGGTGTTTTTAAGAAGGGAAAAAAACATGGCTGAACCTATATGTAAGTCCTTAGAACATATCTTGTAATATCTTTAAGATATTAGGATAAAAGGTACATACGAAAAAATCTTTGTCAGTTGGTCCACTTCTGATTCTCCACAGAACAGAGGCCTGAAAATCAAGGCAAAATTAATAAACGTAGTTAGTACCATTATTTTATATATATATATATATATATATATATATATATATATATATATATATATATATATATATATATATATATATATATATATATATAATTTTTTTATTATTTATTTATATTTATTTATTTATTGATAATTTTTTTTAACCAAAACAAATCAATCAAAAACCCACAACAAACATCAGTATGACTAAATGACCACCAGATGTCAGTAACAAGTCAGATCTTGGAAACATGCGTATGGTTGGGCTACTGATCATTTGGTAATACATTTGGTACGCATCTATAATGGCATCCACTTATCTAATATGCTGAACACCAAGTTGGCCTGAGACTGTATATTATAAAATTACAATATAATGCTCTTTTCCAGGAGTATCCACAGTTTGTTATCCATAGCTGACCACAGTATGAAAACATTCACTAGAAAATTCCAAAAATAAACAAAAGTTATTTGCGTGCCATTCTGAGTAGCATGATGAAATCTTGTGCCATCCTGCCCTTTGTACAGCATATGAACACTGAATACACTACAGAGCAATAAATATTTGTATATATCTCCAGGGAACTACCGTTTTATAAACTGTATTCCAATGAATAAGATCTGTTTTCATAGTGTACACATCTGTGTGTATACATGAAAGATAAAATGAACTTAATTGATGAGGGTAACCTAGCCAGTTTCATAAGACATGAACACAGTCTGCATGCACTGAGAAAATCCAACTATGTATGAGACAGTTTTGCCATTTATCTTTCTAAATACATTTTCAGTGTATTACTAGAGGAAGTATTCAATATATAGTCATTAGTATAGGGGAAAAAATACAAAACTGAATAAATTGCAGTTGATGCTCATGATTTCAAAGCCCAGAAATATTCCACATTGGTATTACAAAATTTATACAGTTTGGAATATTAATAAGGGTTGTCTACGAGTGATGGCTATACAAGAAATATTTAATCTTATTTTTTCAATGTAAAAGGTATAAATCTATTAGTATAAGTGATAAAGAACTGAACATGTAAAAGCACATTTAAAATAAATATCAAGGTACATGTGCTCAGTGTTTCACAATGCCAACATTTAAAGTAGTTCAGCATCAGAACTGAACTAAAGGAAATGCACGCATACACATCTTGCATATATATGCAAATGGAGTCAAGGTTTGCAGTTTGAATAACAAGATTTACAAAAAAGAAAAATCACTTCCCAGACTCACTTGCATCTGAACATCTCTGCAAAGATACAGCCTGTGCTCCAAATGTCTACAGGAGTGGCATAGGTTGACTGGAGCAAGACCTCAGGGGAACGGTACCACAAAGTTACTACCTGAAAGAAAAAGGGGATTTTGACACAAACACCCAAGAGAACTCTTCATAAGTGAGGAAGAGGTGGAAGGTGACAAAAGAAGAAAATAAAGGAAGGAAAATAAAAGTTGAAATGTTCTGTAGCACTAATTTAAATTAGTAGAGGTTTACTGTCCATCTTACCACCGGTGTGAGTGCCATGTGGCAGCTGTATATGCGAGCCAAGCCAAAATCAGCGAGTTTCACCTGACCCCTGCTAGTGACCAGGATGTTCTCTGGCTTCAGGTCTCGGTGGAGCACTCGATGGGAGTGCAGAAATGACAGACCACAGAGTAACTGCCGCATCAAGTCCTTTTACAAGAAAAAGCGCACACGCACACGTTATTGAGGCAAATCATTATACAAACAAATATTTATTTGTTATTGCCAAAATTCAATTCTGGGCATTTATATACTAAATGTATCTGGTGAAAGCACGCCTTCTTTTTTCAGTAATGGAAAATGTATTGGGATACAAAATTCCCAAATACAATTTGCATTATTTCAAACTCAAAGGCTCCCAGATAAAGATGCATGTGCTAAGATGAGACATAAAATCAAGTAAGGATATTTAGAACAGTTGTTTCTTTCCCAACGTTGTTGGATAAACTGACTATTTAAGGAACAGCATATCTCCTTAACAATACAAACAATGCCTTTAAGGGTCCGCTTAAGTTCTTAGTAATGTGCTGTTGGCAATACTAAATTCTTCTTTATGAAGGATCTTTAAACATTCAAAAATAATCTTGGTGTTCTGCTATTAAACTGTGATATCTTTTTTCCTTTTTGTACATTGGAGATTGTCTGTTGTAGGTCACCCTGAATATCACAGACCTTGATGCCAAAACTTCTCACCTGTTTCTGAAAGGACAGACTATCATATTTCAGTAAAGTCCTTTTACCTTAATTCGGCTAACAGGCAGTCCTGGGGGTGGAGCCTTCTCGAGATACGTCTTGAGGTCCTGATCCACATGTTCAAATACCAGAGTAACTTTAGTCTCCTGGTCTGTTCTTAATGTGGCACACACATCCATGAGTCTGAACAAAAAGGAAAGTAAATTATACTACTGCTGATGCATCGTTAAAAAGCAAGAATGGATTGATGAGTTTCGCTATACACAAAGAACCCTTCCATACATGAAGGAAAAACTGCTAAACAGTTTAACACTGCAGATAGTCATGCATGTGTCAAAAACCACAAGAAAGAGAATACCAACATAACCCTATAAAGGATTACTACAAAAAAAAAATAAAATAAAAATAATAATAATAATAATAATAATAATAATAATATTATATATATATATATATATATATATATATATATATATATATATATATATATATATATATATATATATATATATATATATATATATATATATAAACTAGACTCAAATGTTACTGAAAGCACCTGCAGAATTCAGTGACAGTCTGAATCTTAGACTAACCTGTACCAGAGTAAAACCAAGAGGAAAGGAGTCCCAACAGAAGCAGCAGAATTAATTCTGAAGTAAAGAATTCACAAGCAAACGCCAGGATCCTACCACAACCACCTCAGGCAAGGCACTTCAGTAGAATAACGGACCCAAACACAAAGACTACTAAACCCACAATATTTTAGTGTTAAAAAACTGGATTGCTGCTGACAGGCTAACCCTGCTAAGCAAGTATTTAACTACCTGAACAAAAGACAAAACAATTCTGAACCACAGACCAGAACAAAAATATACCTAGCATCTGGTTATATTACAAACTTCAGGCTGTCATTTGGCATTTGCACCCAGACTTTCTTGCTTTACCCTTGTTAGTAAGAAATTCAGTCACTGGTGTAAAGAGCAGAGAGAAAAGGAGAGCACACACATTCCTGTGGAGCACCAGTACTGAAGCAGAGTGTCCAAAACGGTCACGACCCTGACATACTGTTTCCTATTGGACAAGAAGTTGTACAGACAGAAGCGGAAACACTGAGCTGCATCTCTTTATCCATTACATCAGGAATAACTGTTTTGAAGAAAGAGCTAAAATCTATGAAAAGCACACAGGCAGAGGTGTTGGAGCCATCCAGGTGTTGCAGAATGTAGTGTAGACAAATTGAACTGTTAGGTGTATGTGAACTGCACACTATCTGAAGGCTGCCAGCCATGACTGTGAGGTGGCATGTTGCAAGTCTCTCAAAGCACTTCATGACTACAGAGGTTAAGGCATTTTGTCTGTAGTCATTCAGGCGGGACATGTTCTGATTTTTTGGAAGTGGTATGACAATAGACATCTTGAAACAAGCACTGTGCCAGGCGCTTACTGAAGTTAGGATGGACAAAAACTGCTCAGCACAGTACATGAGTATAGCATGTGAGATACCATTTGGACCTCACTGCATTCCTAATCTTCTGCTTCCTGAGAACCTGGCTGACCTGACGTTTAGTGATGGTGATGGAGAAGAAGATGCAAGTACTAAGTATGAATGAGCACAGGTGAGGTATGACAAGTTTGCAGGGTGACCACAAACAGACTTGAGGGAAGGGGAGGGTAGACATCCTTTGTGTTTCAAATCTTGAGTAGAAGTTGTTAAGATGGTTCTGGAGCAAGGGGCCTATTGTGACCTTTGGCATTTTTGGCATGTAAATTGTGATTGTGACAGTCCTTATCAAATGAAGGAGTTTGAATGAAATAGCTGTTCCAGTTTTTCTCTGCATTTGTGTTATGCAGTTTTAACATCCTTGTTGAGTACATTGGCCCTTTTGTATGCATTGCAATCTCCACTCCTGTGGGGCTCTATGATTGTATATAGTTTCCTGATCTCATTTGAGATCCAGAGTTATTTGTTGTACATGTAGAAAGCTTCTGTATGGTGTCATCACAGAAACATAAGAGGTGACTACATGAGGACCATGCATGTATCATCCATGTTATTGTTTGAAAATGTGAAGGAGTCCCAGTTGGTTGAGTCCAGACACTCTCTCAAATCCCCTATGGCATCAGGAGTCCATGTTCTCACTAATATCACCGCAAGCTTGGTGGTTTTATGCTTCTGCCTGTATAAGGGAATGAGATGAAAACCCAGTTTACTCTCTAATGCAAGTCAAGCATGGATGCTAGCCTGATATGCTTCCTTGAAGGTGTTATAGCAGTGGAACCATCAGTTGTTTTGTTTTTTTCTGGTGGTGAGGTAGTTGATCAGTGGTTTGAATCCAAGTACTTCAGAATTCAGGGTCAGGTGGTTGATGTCTCCTCTAAATGATGAGGGGAGCCTGGTGCTCCAGTTCAAACTCTAACATCAGTTCAGCAAGCTACTGTTGTACGGAGCTGGTGTGTACCGGTGAGGGAACACAGATCCGAGCAGAATTACAGAATAAGTGTACTAACGTGCAATTATGTGAACAGACCTCCTTAGCTCAGTTTCCAGCTCCTGCCCATATTGAGTACAATAAGCCCCTACACATATTGAATACCAGCATTAAGGGAAAATTAGTAGGAAATAGTCAAATAAACCAAGAAAGGAGGGAAGTCCACCCCTTGAACAGCAAAAGAAAGCATTGACTGTGTGTCAGTGGCATTCTGTATGTTCCCTGTTCAGTTCACATTCATGCAGGATGTCTATTTTAATTCAATGATTTGCCAAGAAGACACTTTGTTGTATTTGACAAATCCATGTCAACTGTCTAGCCTACCTGAGACCTTATTTCTCAACTATACATATGGCCAATCTACAGGTCGTTAAGAGAATACTACAACAAATCCTCACTTCGATGGCACTCTTTCGATTGGCCAATCATACCTCGAAACAAATTATTCCACCATTCTGTGTTGCCAGTGTTTACTGCAAAGCTTCATAGATACTCAACATAATGAGAATCTGCAATCTAACAATAGTAAGGTTTAAACAAAATTTACATATGCAAGATTAAAAATGGTATTCAGATGAGAATCTTCAAACTATTACTTATATAATTTAGATAAACGAAATTACAAACATGAGCACGGGTTAGTAGTACATGAATGTGATGGATATAATACAAAGCCAAAACTGCGGTCAAGGCAATAGTCACACAGGAAGGTGAAGTCACATGCAGAGTGACCTAGAAAGTCCAGAAAGCAGAGGCAGCTCAGAAGGGTGTAGAATATGGAATATGAATATATATATATATATTTATTACATACATACACACACACAGAGGTGCCAGAAAAACTGGTACAGACGAGCCTATATAGCAAGGCCACCTATGCACGTCATTGGTTGTGTCTGCAGTGCGTATATAAAATGATAGACATCTATGGAAGCTTCTAGAGCTGTTTCTAAAGCTGAAGGGCATGACAAGAATTGTGGCAAAACTTCAGTTTCGACAGCAGTGTGGCTGTAAAGACTCTGGGTGAACGTGATCAGCATCAGCTGGCAAGAATTGCTTCACATGATAGATATGCACACCATGTCAACAGGGCACTGTATAGGTTGGTGGTGGCTCCATAATGCTATGGGTTTGTTTAGCTGGGATTCCATGGGACCCCTGGTACGTCTACAAACATCTGACAATGAACGCTATGCATGCCTCCTTTCTAGCGAGTTACACCCATTCATGTCCTGCATTCAGTCTGATGGTTAGAGAAACACTTCTGAGTTTGGGGTTTTGCCATTCCCACCTAAGATACCAACGTTATTGAGCACATCTGTGATGCAATGCAATGCGCTGTGGAATACAGAAATCCTACACCTCGGATTACAACAGAATTGTGGACTATTCTGCAAGTATGCATGGTGCTCATTGCCTACAGAAAATTTCTGAAACCTTGTGGAGTCCATGCCCCATCACATTTTTGCAGTCCTACGCTCCCGTGGGAACCAAGTACAAGACTGATGTCTCATGTACCATTTTTTTGGCACCTCAGTGTGTGTCTATATACATCATTCATCACACACACAATCACTATACATGAAGACAACACAAAATATAAGTAACACAATTTTATAAGGTTTGCAAACACCAATGCACATTTATAAACAAAAACAAATTGCACACAAATGGTTCGTGTACTTAAAAATGTGAATGCTAGAGTTTTGTACAAAAACGAGGGTTTGCTGAGACATCAGAATCCCAGTTCATAAACTCTTGAGTCGGAACAATAATGAGAGAAAGACGACGTAGAGACAAGAATATAAACAAGCAACAGAAAAATAATTCGCTTTTGGTACTACTCTAGTAATTAGTTGGAAGGTAGATGCAGCATCTACTTCTATGGAAGGAAACAAAATGGCTGTTCTAGACAGAGTTAAGTGTAATGAAACCAATTTCAAGAAATCCTTACCATTCCCTTTTAGCAACCATTGTTACCTAAAACAACATTCTAGTACATGCTAAATTAAATCAATTATAGTCTGTGAAATAGACTCTACAGCAGCCAGATTACGACTGATGTTTGAAACAATTAAATTATATTTTAAAAAGGCAAGGAGATTTGCAATGCCCCTTTAGTCCAAATCATGTAACTGAAAAAAAATTCACTGGGGGAGGAAAAAATAAATAAAAAATTACTCAGGACAAACCTTCAAACATTGTCTTAGTCTCAGGACCAACAGTATAGTCACAGAGACAGCACTGGTCCAAGATAGCCGTTTAGTGAACCTTTGATTGATGCTGCTGTTGGCATGTATATGGTGTTAAGTATGTTTTCTTACTTCACAATATTTGGGTGGTCAAACTGTTCCAACCTTCTTAGCAGGGCCACCTCTCGCACAGTAGACAAGGGGAGGCCCTCTTGGTCTGTCTGCACACGCACACTCTTCAGAGCTACAAACTGTCCACTCTGTTTATCTCTGGCCTTATATACTGTGCCATATGCACCCCCTCCTATCTCAGCCACTGGTTCATACTGAATCCCACTTTCCTGGGTCATGGCCTGCAAAAGGAGAAAGGAAGACTTGTTACAGCTAATAAAAAATTAAATTAAAAATTTTAAAGTATATGAGTCAAGGAAAATTAAGACAACAGTAAAATAAATGTACATAAATCTGCCTATTGACCACCTAAGTTCTAAACTGTGTGAAATATAAGGCTACAATATTTGCACACAATTGCACAAAACTCAATCATAATGCACATCACATTGTTGTTAAATCAGGTCATTAATGAGGCAGTCACATGTATTCCACATATACTGCCTGGGCCCATATCAACTGTGCTAACTACCTATTGGGGTGTCATCTACAGAGGATTAAGCTCAACTCAACTTTTACATATCTTAGTACTTAGACTGTATGAGTGAAGTCAGAAGTGTTTGAAAATTAAGACAGAAGCATTAGCACTTTTATATTATAATTATTTATATATAGTATATTTAAAGGTTCTGAATTCCTGTCCTCAATCATAAGCATATGTGAAAAGATGGTGGAATCTAAACTTATCCTCCAAGTGAGAGTCAGCACAACATTCCAGAGACAAACCACCAAACATATTCTATTCACATGAAGTCCTATTTTAATTCTTGAGGACTGCATCTTTTAAATTTCTCATTCTACACCAAAACAGTAAAGTTCTGACTTTACATCTTTCAGTAAATTATTGAGCGTTTATGCATGGTTCTTTAACTGAACTATTAGCTGACGGTTCTCACATTCAGAAAACATGGTACGACTTCCTTGAAATTTGTAAAGTTCAGTAAAGCTACATCCACTTTGCTGATCACTCTTGATTTTCACTTAGAACAAAACAGCTTCCTTAAAAATATGATCATCCCAAATTAAATCATGCTAACGGAAGACGCGTATAATCTTTTTGCAAGTTTAAACAAGCGTTCTCCGAAACGTCCGGCCAACTTTAAAAAATGAGTTTGAGACATACACATCGAGAAACAAGTCACAAATCAAACCACTTAATCTACAATCAGAGCTTTTATTCATAACATATTTTCATTTCTTTGCCAATTTTTAGTAACACTAGCGGTGGCCTTACTAATCACAAGCAACCGCAGCAGCTCATAGTCCATAGCAATAGCTCCTGTTCCTCAGCACGTGGTGCCGAATGGAGGGTTCTTTGTTAATTACTCAGAATGGGGTTTAAAAAGGAAAGCTAAAACAAATAAACAAAGAATTTTTTTTTAAAAAAAACGTTGTAACCTCTATCCACATATCACCAAAAAATGTATAATAACTATAATTGCTTGATGCAAGATATCCAAGGACTTATTTCATTTCGAACACTGCAAAGCTGCTGGTTGTTCGTGAAAATGAACGTCATGCAACCACATACAACTGAATGAGTAATTAAGATGAGTGAGCATTCCGAGTTCTATTTTACTTAGAAACTATTTAGAAACTTACCATGTTCTTTTTCGATTTGAGACGCAAACTAGCTAGATAGCTATACCTAGCTGCTGTCTGCCACACAAACAGAATATCGCATCTGTCCTTCCGCACCTCATAAAGTCGAGCTGAGTTTTTCTTTATTTCTTTGTTGTTTATTTCCAGTAATTGCAACTAATCGTTTAGTCTTCAAGCACCTTTTCTCAAACTTTCTGTTTATCCTTATTTTGAACTCTCATTGTGAAAATTAGATGCTTCCTGTCTTGTCATCGAGGCGGAGTCAGATAAAAATGAGACTGGATTGTGGAGTCAGAAAACAGCTGAACTAACCTATGAGTCGTGCGAAACATTGCGTCTTGTTACCGCCTATTTTAAAAAGGCGTTGTAGAACATAACTAAAATATTTTGTGGAAATAAAATAATCTAGATCTTATCTAACTTCAGACATTCCATGAAAGATATAATATTGTTTCTGAGATCATTTATTTTCAATAATTGAATATTTATATTATATTTAATTAACTGCCGTTTTTCTTTCTTTCTTTCTATGTTTTTATACATATATGTGTTATTTCTTTCAGTGCTTAAGTAAAGTTTTGGGCAAATACTTTAACACTTAGGATGAGTTTATGATGCATATCTTTCACTTTTAACACAGTAATATAACTCACTGATAATATAATAAAAGATTTTTATATGGTCTTGTGTTCTCCCAAACTTTATATGTGAAAGAACATTTATGACCACATTCTTGTGTCAGTTATGATTGCTGAAGAGATTAATTATCAATACTAAAATAACTAACACTCTCAGTTAAAACATGGTAATTTCAAATGGTAATGTCAAATGGTTCTCTGTACTCAGCCAAATGGTAATGTCAAATGGTTCTCTGTACTCAGCTTAGCCAATTATATCACACACACACACACACACACACACACACACACACACACACACACACACACACACCACTTTTTAACATAATAAAAACTGCGGTTAGCACACTGTACTAAACCAGCTTTTTGGCAATTTCTAATTAGGGTTTCCATTTGATGGAGTACTTATGTTAGCTTAGTAAAGTAGGAAAAATACAGCACTTTCATTCATCCCATTGATGTAATCACTGTGACATCTGTTAAAAACTGTGGTTAACTTGGTCATACCCAGAGCAGCAGCTAATCGTTTTATTCAGTGATAAAATGTTCATTAAGTGATGAATTTCTCTTATTGATCTCTTATTATTAATAATATTCTCTCATTATTCTTAATTCAGTGATGCATGGCTAATTGGACTGGAAGTTGTGCACTGCACTAATACATTTTGCTGTGAATAACTGAGACACAATGCAGTTAAATCTTTGTGCTACATCTGCAGAATGCAATGGAAGATATGTGTAGCATCTATCTAGTAACCAGCAACGTATAAAAACATTTATAATAATTCTTTATTTCTTCATTCAGTTAGGTTGCAAAGAAGTCTCAGCACATTTCAAGTTGATAGGTATCTCTTCAGCCCCCATCAAAGGCAACTCCTCTTGTAGCTTCTGGGGGCTTAAACGTTCCATACGTGTAAAACAAAATATAAAAGCCAAACAGGCCTGTTTAACAGTAGGTCTATAATCTTAAATCAGGCACAGATGGCTGTGACTCTACTGCTTTCCAGTTTAAAACAATGATCTCTTTCATTGTACTACCTTAAAGTGACCATTTTGAATGAAAATGAAACAGCTGAAAAACATGTCATGCTCCTGATAGCAGAGAATCTACATATATTGTTTAAGGAATTATTGTGTGGTGTTGTATACATTAAAGGTTATCATACACTTTTCATCAGAACTCCGTCAGGACGCTTGTTAAGAAAAGTTTGAAAATCAGCATGGTATGTTTGCCTCTGCGTTATCAGAATATCATCTCCTTAACATAGTTATAACATTAATATATGAGGGTTTACAGAATACCCACAAGTACATTTATGCATCAGTATGGACAAAACACTAAATTAATACCCAGCGATCCACTAGTGATAGTTACGTCAATTGCAAAAACACTCACAAAATTACCTCAGAGCAGTATTCGTTATAATATTCTTAGCTCGTTTCTTTAAATAGGCTTACTGAAAACATCTGACATTGCGTGGTGCGGGAACAAAATATCCGAAAACGTTATATTTAGGTGAAATTAGTTATTCTTCGAATAACCTAATACATATAGCGAATGCATTGACGCCGAAACTGTTTGTGCGTGTAATCTGAACCTAAATGAATGCAGATGGGCACACCTGGGTTCTTGTTTTAAATACTAATAAATTTACGATCCATTACTAATTCTTTCTGGTCTTGTCTCCTGCCCTTTGGAATTTCTGATTATGCGCTTTGTTTGTCCACCGCGAACGTGTAGTGTAAGTGCTGTGAATTTTAGACCTGTCGTTGTTGTTTTCCTTACAGTATACCAGTAAGAATTCTAAATAAAGCAAAGTAAGCAATTATCATGCATACTTTTTCTACGCCTTCTGTAATACTAAGTCTTCCGTGTCGGAGCAGTGTCGACCAATCAAAAGGACGCCTATTGCGGAAATAGACTTTGATTGGTTGAGACATTCTGTTGCTAGGCTCACATACAACTGTGATTTGCTATTTGAAATCAGTCATTGGAAAAAAATATATATATATAATATGACTGTCCGTGCATTGGTCTAGTGTAATACAAACAACAAATATATATTTGTTTATTAATAACTATGAAAATTGAATAAAGTGACATTTCAAATGAACAAAGGAGTTTCCATTTGGTGAATAGATAACATATTTTTGAACATGAAACAGCTGCTCTGAAGACCATGTTTAATGCAACTTTTTTTTTTTTTACTGATCTGATGTGCTGAACACTCACCACTCAATTTACTAGAAGTACCCATTTTGCACCAGAACTCACTGCCTTATAGTAAATATTTTCACTGAGTCGTGACTGAATTGGTAGCGTTACCACTGTCAGGATGAAAAAAGAAAATAATCAAAGGCAATGAAAATTAGATTTTGATGTGCTTTATGAGTAAGTCTACTCAAATATTCATACCCCTGGACTTACAGTAACACAACGGTAATACCTAGTTAACACAAAATGTCGCGCGTTTCTGCGAAGAACAAGAAAGAAGAGTCAACTTGCTTCCTACCTAGAAAGTACAAACAAAATTCAAACAAAAATCCTTTACATATATTCAGTAGTTATGCAGCTAGTTGGCGAAACGCTAAGCTTTAAAATTATCAAGTTCGCTAGCTAGCTATCTAAGTAAAATTTAGTTGTCTGTTGTAAGTTTACACGGACTCTTTCAAGAAAGACACAAACTTAAAACCTGTCTCTGAATGTTGCTGGCACCATCTCTTAGCCATTCACCTGCTAGCCATTTACCAAGCTGCCTTAACAACTCATCTCTAGTAAGGACAGCAGTTAGGAGCATCCACAAGTCATACATTACTCTATAATGCTGTTAAGGGAGATCAGCACTCACGTATACTTGCGCCATTTAATATTAAGCAACAGAATGTAAAGGCCGTAATTTGGATATGGCAAGTGATGATTATAGAGAACTAATAGATTTGAAGAACATGCTAATCCAGGGGTGATATAATAACTATTGACAAATCAAATCAAATGTATACATTTATTTTATTATTACTTTTAATAATACATTAATTTCCTTTATGGTCACTTGTCATTTATGTATTTTTATGTTTTATTTCATTTATTTAAAAAAATGTTTGTTTGTTTTTCTCTAAGAGCCACATATAAGAGTAATAAAAATAAATCTTTTAGAAGTGGAAAAAGAAATGATCACTCAGTATTTTGTATTGTGTAACACATACATTTTTGACACATTTGCTGCTGGCCACCCCATAGATACACCCTCCACCAGATCTCCTTTCTCCCCAACCTCCCCAAGCAATTCCAACCCTGGGTCTACTCCTATACATGTATGACTTAGCAAATTAAGGTTTAAGAAAGAGCCTATAGACTATTTATACCAGTGAAAGTGGAAAGCTAATCTGTCTGAAAAGCATGTGAGAATTAATATAAATATGGCAATGTTAACATAAATTTAATAACTTTAAATGTTGCTGCTGTATTTCTATCAATTTCCTTTTTCAGTTTATGTTGAAGAAATGTGTTAGTCTCAACATACTTTCTGAGTTTAAATACTGAGTAATGGAATAAACATGAATTAATACATCAGCAACAACCATAAATTGCAGACCAAATAGGTTGTTTTAGCAGAAATAAAATAATCAAATAACCAAACTGGTATTGTTTCCAAAAATGTTGTGGTGCTAGCATTGTAAGCAGCAGACAGTGACAACTCAAGTTGTTTCCCAGCATACATTTAGCATGTGCATTTGAGACCAAGTGAGTAGATTACAATTAGTTAATATACTTTATATATGATCTCAAGTGATTAACTATAGGCCCCATTACCCGCATCAGCCCACAGTCACCTTGTGCTAGCAAGATTATCATGACCCATATCAGCACAGACCTTTTAGCCAGCATGCACTGTAGGCCTTTTAGGCATTCTACAGCAAGCAGAATCACAGCACAAGGCTAGCAGAAAGCAAAAAGCCTAAGCCACTGAAACATGGTGATAACACTTAACATTAAGCTACAACATGTCACGATACGGCCCCCTCTTCCTAGACATCTTCCTGTGTGCGTGTGTGTGTGTTCGTTTGTGTGGCCATGCCCCCTCCTATGTTTGTACACCTGTTTGTAGTTATGTTCCTCATTTACATATGTATAAAAAATCCTGATGTTCTGTTGTCTGTGGTCGGTGTTTAGCCTTACCCCAGCCAATGTGCAATATTGTTTTGGTGTTGTGTCTTAATAAATGTGTCACTCTGTTTTACATGATTCGTCCCCGCATCCTGCTTATCTCAACGTTACACAGCAGAATAGAATTAACAACATTTTCAGAAATACTTTATTTGAGGTTGCTGACTCTGACAGTACTCCCACAGACCACTCCAGGGTCTTTTAAAGGATCATTTTAGAGGTCGTTCAGCTGCAACAATCTGATCTATTAAATCTTGTTCTCATTTATCCCCACTGCTGTTGTCATTTGTTGTCTCATAGAGATAAAGGTGATCAAATTACAGTGGTCACTTTGGACCTGGCCCAACACAAATAATTGAAAAGGAAGGTAACATTCAGTTAATATTTTGTATATTGCAGAACCCACATCCCCCCACCCCCAATGGGCAACGGCTCCTGATGTGTCCTTCCTGGGACAGGCTGCCGTGTGCACATACACAAAAACCCAAATAACACTTGGCAAAGCCTGGTGCCCACCCATCAACAGGTGTGCTAGGAGCCGCCAACAAGGGAGGCTTCTCAGTATATGAGGAGGAAAGTCAAAGTCTGTGCCTCTCCCAAGGCAGTCCAGTAACACGCTGTGGTTGGTCCACTGCCCTGAAGGTCTGGCTACGATGTTCAGTGGCGACCACCTCCTTGGAGGGACCCAGCCTGAGCACACAACATATCGCACCCACATGCACCATGGGTGCACACAACAATGTAGATGCACTTGTAAACAAACAAAAGGCACGGGTGCAGACCACAATGAACAGATGCGCCTGTAAACAAACAAAAAGGCACTTAGAAGCAGTGCCTGCTAGAAGAGCAGGTGATGGTGGCATGTCCTTGGCCCTACAAGACACGCAGAGAGGCACGTCCACACTGGGTCCACACATGCTGCTACGGACTACAGTCCACCTGTCGCCAGCCACCCAGGGAGCGCCCCTGAGGCAGTCCTCCTACAGGGCTTTGGGCGGACCCATTCAGTGCTTTTGGCCTGTACTCGGGAGCGAGAGAACATAGGCTACTACGTCACTAGCCAGGGACCTAGCCAACTCCACCGGACCACCTACATAGTGGTCTCAGTGGAGCCCTTTAGCCCTCTGTTTTCCTGGCTCGGTAGCCCTAGGGCCCCCCCAAGAAATTCCAGGGCACGTTCCCCTCTATGGCTGGAGAGGGCTTTCTCCTCTTTCTCCAGGATGGCCATGAGCTCCAGTCACGGTCCTCCTCCCAACATCCAGGGATCCAGGCAGGGGTTTTGGATGTCGGCAATAGTAGTCCCTTGTGTACTTTCCTGTGAGAAGTCCATGTAATGTCAAGGGAATAGGCATCCCGTGGCAGTCAGTCTTTCTGTAATGGCTCGAGTGCCACAGGTTCTCTCCATGAAGACAGATGTTTATTAAACACACACGAATAATTAACAAATTGGTACTCACATTACACAGGTAAAGTGAAGGCAACAGCTTACAAACATAGCGTGCATGTGATGGTAGCAATGGAACAGAAGAAGCAAGAGGCAAGGTCGAACTAAAGAGCTCTTTATTTTCCATGTTCTTAAACAAATCCACAACAAAATGCGCAGGACCTTCTCCAGAGATCTGTAGCTTTAAATAATAAAGATAAGTAAGAACAGGTGTACTTGATTAAAACTCCAGTGATTGGGAATGAGGTACTGGTGTAGGATGGCCCCTATCTAAAGTGGGTGTGTCTTCTCTGGCAGATGACTGGTCAACTGTGACAGAACCCCCCCGAAGACCCCGCCAACCTCCCAGAGCTCGGCCGACCGAGGAGCCAGTCTCCATGGGTTTCTTTTGTGGAAAGAGGCAGTGAGGTCAGGGTCTAACACCTGGAAGGCTGGTATTCAGCTGCATTCTTCTGGACCATACCCCTCCCAGTCTACAAGGTATTGCAATTGCTTGCCTCTCCTTCAAAAGTCGAGCAGGGTTTGTACCCTGTATGCTGCGCCTCCCTCACTGGTGGTGGTGGAGGCGCCAAGAGACCACTCTCCTCTGAGAGAGGACCCTCCACCACTGGCTTCAGGGCTGACACATGAAATGCCCGGGATGCCCGACTGCTTCCCAGAAGACCGACCTTGAACATCACGTTGTTGACTCTCACTGTGATGGCGATGACAAAGGACCTTCGTATTTTGTAGCCAGCTTTCTAGTATGGCCTGCTTGGCCGTCCTTTGTGGCTACCCACACCTTTCGCCTCATTTCATACTGAGGAGTCTCTCCACGTCTTCTATCAGCTATCCACGTGTAAGCGGCGACTGCCTTGTGCAGGTGCTGGTGTGTCTCTTCCTATACTCGCTCACTGCATTGGCACCACTGTTTCACCGCACGCTGATCTGAGGTAGGGGGGTTCCAAGGGTAGAGTGGCAGTTAAATGGGGTTAGTCCAGTTCCTGTATGATGCAGAGAATTCTGTGTATATTCTGCCCAGGTGAGGTAAGTGCTCCACATTTCTGTGTGTCGTTGGCTATACAGTCAGAGGAACTTACCCAACACCTGGTTAGCTCTCTCCACCTGACCGTTGGCCTGGGGGTGGTAGCCAGACGTCAGGCTGACTGTGATATTCAGTAGTTAATTCAGTAGTTGATAACCCAGTAGTTCCTTCCACACTCGCAATGTAAGCTGCAGGCCCCTGTCAAAAACGATGTCCTCTGGTAGGCCAAACTGTCCAAAGACATGATGAAAGAGTAAATCTGCTATTGCCCAAGCCGTGGGTAAACCTGCCAAGGGAACAAATCAGACCATCTTCAAGAATCTATATACTATTGTAAGGATCACTGTATTAACCTCAAATGCAGGTAAATCTGTAATAAAGTCCACTGCGAGATGAGAGCACAGGGCATAGACAAGGGTTGCAGTTTATCTGCGGGAGGAGAATGCAGCATTTTGCTACATGCGCAATTTGCGCATGAAGCCAAGAAACCTCACCACATCCCTGTTCAGGGCTGACCACCAGTAGCATGCACCTAGCAACTGGGCAGTATGTGTGAACCCTGGATGGCCAGTTCCCATTGAGGTATGTGCCCACGTGATGAGGGAGTTTGGGTGGCACATACAGGGCAGACATTGTGGATGAGGATTAACTGCTTCTATTTGTTTGTCAATCTCCCAGTTTAGCGATGCCAGGAAGCAAGAGGAGGGAAAGACAGGTTCTAAACAGGTTCTTGTGATCGGTGATCACAGTAAAGGTGCTGGGCTCCCTCTAGCCAGTGCCTCCACTCCTCGAAACCAAGTTTGATGGATAGCAATTCGTAGTCTTCAACTCCATAATTTCGTTCTGCCGGACTCAACTTCTGGGAAAAGTAGGCTATGGGGTGTAATTTACTTCCTTTATCCTGTTGTTGCGACAGCACAGCTCCCACACCTACATTTGACCTCTACCACAAAAGATTTTTTTGGGTTGGGTTGTTGTAGCACTGGTGTGGTGGAGAAGGTGTTTTTGAGTTCCTCAAAGGACCTCACCGCCCAAGGATTCCAGTTCAGACGTTTGTTCCTGTAACGCGCGGTGGCCCGCGTTCCGCAGGGTGAGGGGCAGGACGCACAGACTACCGTGACATCGACAAAAATTTATTTACATAAACGACAGCAGCACTCACACATATTACAAACGATAACCACGAACATGACACGGTTAACAATAAACACAGACGATAAACACGAATACGTTTAACAATGACAAAAAGAACATTAACCTGAACATTAACACGCTACATCCACAATGACCAACACTCTGCACACTTCGACACGGGTTTAAGTACATACAAACATACAAGGTTCAGGTGTGTGCAGGTGTGGCCACAAACAAATCCTCCCACTACATGTGGCTGGCCCAATCACGTGACTTGTGGGAGGTGAGCATTCCATGACAGTTAATAGTCTGAACATACAGTACATTATAGAAGATTTACAATGGCTTTAGTGTCAAAGATGAGGTCAAAATTTCCTAGAAATTAAATTCCAAAATTTAATGACCGTAGTAATAGTAGAATGCAATTATTATTTCTTAATCAAGATTAACCATGTACTTGTTTAGCCTGGCCTATACATAGTTTATTGTAATATTTTATTGTACATTTCATGGTGTGTAATAGTTATTTAATTAATGTATATTCATGTGTATTATTAAAGATTGAACGTGCTATTGCAGAGTTACAGAGTGAAATATGTGTCAGTGCAGTAAAATTGATGCTTGGCTGAGTGGAGTAGGCTGAGAATACTGTGCAATTTTCTGGCTATTTGATGTATAACATAGATTGCTTGAAGTTGAGGTTGTTTTTGTTGTGGGATATAGCTGTATAAGACTGGGTTTGGTTTGGTTGGATGTAGGGGGTATTTGTATATACAGAAATGGAAGACAGTTCACTGCATGGAAATAATGGGGAACAGAATGTTCAGAAATCCAATGATCAGAAAGATGGGGATGCAGAACAAGAATGTTTCCTTGCTGCTACTACTAGTACTACTACTACTACTACCACTGATACTACTGCTACTGCTACTATTACTGCTTTTACAAAAAGAAGAACAAGTGCAACAACAACAATATTAATATTGAGAACAGTAACCTGAAAGTCACAGATCACACATCCAAAAAAAAAAAAGTGTGCTAAAGAGCGCATGGATCCAGTGGGGTTTTTTTTTTTGTTTGTTTGTTTGTTTGTTTTATTTTGTTTTGGTTTTTTTTATTTAAAAAGGTAGCATGGACCAAATCCACTAGTTATAAATCAGGGCCAGATGTTTTAGAAGCAGTATGGACTCCTTTAAACAAAAAACAGCAACCTATGACTGAAGAAGGTCATGCTCTCAGTTACTGCTATGAGCTATGGTTTCTAAGATTTGTGGTTTGAATAATAATGACTGAGAAAGTGAAAATTGTAATAAGCACTGTTCACATTTCATTTCCATACATTAGAATGAGGAGGGTTTATTTACAATTTTAGTATTACCTTTTTAATGTTTCAAGATAAACTACAATTATTATTTTTCTTTTAGTCCTAGCAAGAAAGTTTATAATCTTATAATAATTTAGACTATTAAATTTGCACAAATAAATGGTGTAGTTTTCCCTGAGACATTTATTGGTGTACTGAAAGTATCTTCTGTCCTCCAATTTGGCCAAATAAAATCTTACAGAACTATACCTACCTTGACTAATATTAGCCAATGACCAACGGGGGGTCATCTGTAAACATGTGGGTGTCAAGTCACATGAAAATCGGTACCTTGGACAGAGACGTTTGCCAATGTACACAAAAGGAAAAAAAACGATGAAGCTTGATTTCCTTTCCTCGGCCCAGGGGAGTGAAGATTTCTGATGGGAAGATTGGGACCACAGTAATAGTAATTGAATGCCTTTTTAAATTTTTAATCAGTGGAGCAAATGTGCGTTCCCTCATAATCTTGATATTCAATGTATGATCTTTCTTAAGTAGCAAGTAGGCTCGTTTCAAGTGGAAATACATTATCAGTGTCTGTGGTGTAGTGTGTATACTCGCAAGAACTAGATTACGTATTGTTCGTAAACAACCCTGTTGTCACAGCAGCTGTTCTGGATGCTTCTATATATGAACTGCCTCCGTTTTGGTAAGGATTGTGATGTCCTTCTGCATTGTTCAGAATCGTTGCAGACAGATAGCGGGGTAGTCAAAATGTAGATTCACTGTGAAATGGCTGAGTGTTTATTTTTTCAAATTTTTTAGACTGATCAGGAGAGAATTAAAATGCGCCGACGCTGGATTTTTAAAGTGGATCTTGGATTTGTTGGAAGGGGATGTGGAGTGGAATATCTGCTATGTTTATAAAATGGATCCAAAACAATCGCGTATGAAATGGGGAAATCACATCCTCAACTGATAACAGGGATGCTACAGAAGTACAAAAGAAGAATGCAGTGAATCACAAAGTATTTCAATATGCCATTTTTGAAGGGACAATGGAAAACCAAAAACTCTGCATAGATGAACTGACAATGTTGAAACCTGCTTTTTAACTAACATTTTATTTAATAGTCTGTACAGTCATCCGAACGTTACATACGATTAGATCAACATTTCTTTCTACAGAATACAAAAAAGATCAGTACAAGATTATATTCCTACCACGTGATCTCTATATGAGTTTAGAAGTTGTTTATTACTGTAGTGTTATATTACTCCATGGAGCACAGCAAATGTGAATTTATGTCTAGTCACCTTTAGCATTTTGGAACAGCCTGTGGTCGTTAAGAAAACATACGCATTTGAAGTGATAACTCCTCAATGGCAAATAAATACACATTCCTGCCTCCTTTGTTAATATAGTTTGTTTTACGTAATCGCACCACTGAAAAAATCCATAAACATTTTTTTATTTCAGACTCTACTTCAGTAAATGAATAAATAATATTAGGTCTGCACCCTAATATTGAATTAAAGTTCCAATTCTTACACCCTTGAAAGTAGTACAGCCTCGTAGTGCAACTTGTTCAAATACAAGATGCATATGTTTCTCAATTAATTGAAAGTTCTAGTCATGATGCATTCTGACTCCAGACAAAGTGAGTCGGGAGTGGAATCAGACAGGCGGTCAGGTATTCTGGATATCCGAATTGGGAACTGTGGTTGTCTGACATTCAACTGTTCCAGCTGGGATGACAAGGAGGAATGGGCCCCCGGCCACAGAGCCTAGAATTCGAGGACGAGTATACAAGGTGGCACGCGGATTTGGATGCAGAGTCACTTTGTGCAGCATGGAGAGCGTATTCTCGTCTGTATGACCAGGGCAAAGATATACAAGTCTAGTTTATTTACTTAACATTCTGTGCGATTAACGAAACTGCAGGCTTGTTTTTAAACGCAATGTAGGCTTTCACTCTTGACACGCTGAACATATACTGTTATTGTTTGCAGGTGTCTTGGGAATAGGCTTGTAGGGTTTTCTCTTGCTGATCATATTCTTCGAAGAGAGATTTTTTGAGGGTCATTTGGCCTTATTTATACAAAAACGTAATGACATAAAGAATGTTTTTGTGTGTAGAAGGCTGTAATCTACTATTTGATTCTTTAAAAAGGCGTACCTGCACTTATATGAATTTAACAAATAGTTTAACTATGTACATCAAAAACATTTTTTCTATGGTTAAAAAGTACCACACAAAGGGAAAAAAATGGCAACACAAGCTCTTAGTACTGATTCTTCAGTCACACTCTGTATATTATTTTAAAAGATATATTATGCTTTTCAGTAATGTAAATTACAAGCTATTCACAAGGGACTTAAAAAGACCTGGGCACAGGGGAGCATGACTGAACTCAGTACATAAATGCAGAGAGTAACTGGATCTGGCTTCAACATGCAGGCATGATGACTGTTAAATGTTGCATGAAGTCATGGCCTAGCTTGCCCTAGCTTAATGTTCTGTCTATACAGCCTTAACATTTCAAAAACATATACTTAAATATTGTCTTCCTAATTGCCTATATTATTCGAAAAATAGTGGTCATGGTAGAAGTAGTAGTTGTACTCATAGTAGTACTAGAAGTAGTAGTACAATTTAGTAATTATTATAGTTGTAAAGCGGTGTCCCAAGTGCCGCAGGGTGTGGAGCAGGAGGGACAGACTTCCTCAACATGGACGGACATTTAATTGAAACATAAAAAGACAACAGCACTCACATGTATTACAAACAATGAACGCAACATGGTTAACACTGAACAAACACGATAAACACGGATACATTTAACAACGACAATAAGAACATTTAACATTAACACATTATGCCAACAATAACCAACAACACTGCACACAATGACAAGAGTTTAAATACACAAAAACTAAAAATACAGGGGTGTACAGGTGTGGCTACAAACAGGATCCTCCCACTGCACGTGGCGGGCCAAACCACGTGACTCACAGGAGTCGAGTGTTCCGTGACAATAGTTCAGGATAGTGTGGACTGCTTTCCTATGCTGTAACCAAACCCTACCTGTTAAGTGATGTTAAACCTTTTAGTAGTGCTCATAAAAGTAGTCTATGAGTCTGCAAACTTTCAGATTTAGGCCTTTAGTACCAGCCATTAGGCCAGTACTACAAATTCTGAACAGTGAACACGCTTTTGTTTCTGTGAATTGCTCACATTAATCTTTTTCTGTGTAGTGAAATTTTGAAAAAGCTGTGTTGCATTTTTTTTATAAATAATTTCAAAAGGAAATTATACAGTTACAAAGGCCTTTTACAAACTATTTTAAATCTATATCTACAAAGACCTTTCTTATGGATGTGTATTTAATTTTCTGTAACGAACTTCAGAGGAAAGATTCCCTTATAATTTTGTGTGAATCAACAGGAATGAGAGAAAATGCAATACTAATAAAATTACCATTTGTGACTGTTCCTTAATGTTTCTGTAATCAATTTTACAGTTCATGCTAATTTCTGCCAGCCACTGAAAGTCTATCCCTTCCTTCAAACACATGTACTCCATTCAGATCTTTTGTTAAAGAGCCCAGTCAATCACCAAGAACCTTTTTCTCAGAGCAACTAGTTGTAGCTTGAAATTATTGCAATCTGCAAATAAAACAGGTCAGTCAACATGTTATTAAATAAATTGTTCTCTAAATAAACTGTCTAAAGTTTAGACTACCAGCCTTGACATCTTTTCTAAGGATATATTGCAGACATAGAACCATGTTTAAATTTTAAGTAATCATCAAGATGATAAAAGTTTTACCCACATTAAATAACCTTTTTTTTTTTGGTGGGTGAATACAGTGTACAATGTATGAAGAAACCCTTAAAATGTTCTTTACAATTGTAATTATACACAGGATAAGATGTCAAATATCATATGCCAAACCAAATTGGCTCAGCCCATTCACTTCATACCCAAAATCACAATGCAAGCTCTTCACAGAGGTCTTCAGATAGGCACCTTTCTGCATCTGTACTTTACTCCAGAAGGCACAACTGTGAGTTCTGGCATCCCAGCCACACTCCCCTCCAAGCTCACTTTTTTAACCTGTAATAACACCGCTTTAAATGTAAACCCACACTGTTTTCCCTGGAGATTAAGGGCTTACCCAGCCCCAGTGACACTGTAGATTTAGTGCAAGCAGTTTTATATGGGCTTTATGCACTACAGCAACAGCAAACACAGCATTAATCTCTCTATATTTATACACTTCCTAATCACTTCCTAACCCATAAAATCCATACTAGCTGAAACACAGCAAACATGGACAACCATAGAAGAAAACCTTAAATACATACACTAACAAAGATGATAATGAAGGACAGGAGTGACTCATAACCCGATAAACAAGGGAGGGGCATGGTGATAAGGAGACACACATATTACACACATATACACACACACACCCACACACACACACACACACACACACACACACACACACACAGACAAATACCAACGAGACATCATATGGACCTCAGTGATTCCATCTTTATAATATATTTCCTCAACTAGCCTATCTTAGCTAGAAAAGATGAGTTTGAAAGGAGGAGAGTAACTTGAAAGATGAGTGGAGCCAGGATATAGTTTCTTAAGAAAGGCTTAACTGACTAGCTGATACAACTTAGGGACATTGACCAGGTTGTGTAACAATTTAATCACATTTAGTAAGAACCCCCCAGACATTAATAGTAATGACCTTCTAGAAGTGGATGGTACTGAACAGAGTGCACATATGTTGGGTCTACAGAACACCCAAAAAGTATATTACATCCAATGGACGTGAACTCCTTAAAAAATGCATGTGGAGTAACAGTCCTCCAGTAGCAAGTAAGGGATCACTGGTAGTGGGCTCTGGTATTTTACCGCATATGGTTATTATTTCACTACTTGAAAAAGTCCCTGAACGTATTGCTTCTAAGAGCTGAATGAATCTTGGAATCATTAATGTCCCAATTATTTGTTATTTTGTTATTATATTAGATATGAACGTAATATTTTATAACATCTATCAAGGCCAAAAGACCTAAACTGATACATTGTTATTTAAAGCATTGTAATCACCTGGTTAAGTCATGTTTTTGACTTTCAATCAGCAGCTGATGACTTTCTGAGAAAACCTTTGCAGGAAGCATCAAGCAGAACAGTTCATTCAGGCTGGCGGCAGCACAGCAATTACAGCAAACACACCTGCTTGACAAATGTAAGTTGCACAAGAAAAGTCGCAGTGGGCCTCATTTATCAAAATCTGGGAAGTGGAAATCAAGTGAATTTAATTTTCATGCTACAAAAATTACATCAGCTCTGAAATGTTCCTGTTGGCGAAACAGAAGAAGGGCACACAGCAGAGGTGCTGATGTAAGGTTTTCTTAAGGAATGTAATCAATATTGACTCCACATTGAAAATAAATAAATAAGAAACTTTTCATACAGTACACTGCTTTGGAGCATTTCAGTCAAGCATTTGAATTTTGGTAGACCCCATTATTTACCTCTTGTTTTCTTGGTCATAGTTATTCTTGTTTGCCATCTTGGGGTACTATCGATGTCTGAATATTAAGCAAATTAGCTTGGTGTCATGGTACAGCCTCTCCTCCCAAACGTCTGTGTGTGTGTGTGTGTGTGTGTGTGTGTGTGTGTTTGTTCTCTGTGTGGCCACGCCCCCATGTGTTTCACACCTGCTTCTCATTGTGTTAATGTGAGCATATATAAGTCCTTTGTGTAAACATTAGGATTGTCAGTGTTTGATCTCACGATAGCCATAGTGCTACTTTGTCTTCAGTGTTACAAATAAATGTCGTTGTGTGTATCACGGCTCCTCTTCACATCCTGCTAAGCCTCCCCTGTTACACTTGGTACTTGGTAACTTGGTACATGTGCTTTAATGTCTCTGTAGTTTAATCTTTTCACATTCAAGTCTACACTCATATTTAATCACATTTGATACCTCAGGGTCATTCTCCTCACTTCCACTTCTGTTACTTTGACAGAATACACCAAATCATTTTCTGGGAGATCTTGATCCCTTGATCATTTCCTCATTTGTACCAGTAAAGGAATTGCCAGGCTTAGCAGAAGAATTAATCTCTGAATAACTTTGCCATTGTTATAGTTTTTCTGACAGTCTGTCTAGTTTATGCAGATAATAATTATTACCATGACCTGAAGATGCTATCGATTTGATGATGATGTTGTACAGATTAACCAACTTTTTTAACAACACTAAGCACCATGTAGTGTTGTTTTTTTATTTATTTATTTTTTGTCTTAGTGCCCACCTGGTCTCATGTTTTGTAAATCCTCACATTTCATTATTTGTACTGATACTCAATCATGGACTGCTTTAACAACAATAGCTTCAGAACTGCCCTTAATATATGTTGCTCATCTCAGCACTTGCATTCTGCCTCACCTTACTCATTGTTAGATAATGAATACAACTGAAGGGTTAAGGGTCTTGCTCAGGGACCCAACAGTGGCAACTTGGCAGTGGTAAGACCACCTCGTAGTCTCATGATAAGCATCTAAGTCAAATGGCTTAAGGACAGGAGATAGGTGATGCACAGGTGCTGGTAAAAGGTGACTTCATAAAGAATAGGGGACATGTCTGGCAGCTATAAATTTACTTAATTTCTTCAAAGTTTCTCTTTAGAGGTGTTTTACTAATTTTGTACTAATGTCTCCCTTTGCCAGTTGTAGCCAAAAATAATATGCCCTTCCTCTCATTGTTCTCGGAAAAACATCTATGAAAAAAAGACAGATTGGCATGTTTCTTTGAAATGTGGTGCATTGAAATGGTCGTTCGTGTGTGTGTGTGTGTGTGTGTGTGTGTGTGTGTGTGTGTGTGTGTGTGTGTGTGTGTGTGTGTGTGTGTGTGTGTGTGTGTGTGTGTGTGTGTGTGTGTGTGTGTGTGTGAGAAAGAGAGAGCGAGAGAGCGACTGTGTACAGGCTGTAAAAGACATGAACACGGAGCATTGCCACGTTGGCAACAGTGAGTGAATTGTGTGAGTCACCTTACTAACACCCATCTCCCCCTTATTCCATTCATATCACAATCCTTCCTTTCTTCCATATCTCAAACAGCACCATGGCTATCTATCTTCAAATGCACATTCACAAATACATAAGAATGCAGATATTACTGCCAACAACTGAAAGGTGTCTGGGAGAGATACAATAGGATAGTATAGTGAAAATAAATAAACACTTTAAAGATTACATTTTAAAACAGCAAGGATTACTGAGAATAAAAGCAATATAGGCAAAAGAAAAAAAAAGGCATGTGCATAGAGGGAGAGGCATTCTACAGAATCATCATGTTACATCATCTGTGTAATAATGAAGATATTTACAAAAACATCTATGTTTTAACTGCCACCCACCACCAATTTGTACTTGTACACCAAAGTAGTCTGTTTGGAAAATCTGTCTCTGTATTTGTGATGCTGTTCAATGTCAGCATTTTTTTAGTTTCTATCCAAATAGATGTAGCATTTTGCGTAATGAAGCTTGAATTGGAAGACAATACTTCGTCACTGATTGCATGTCAATGCTATGGAAAGATTCCTATACACTTTTCAATTTACTGATGATCGAGCCATAGGAATGCAAATCTATTTGGGGTACAATAAAAGATTTATAATATGATTCATGATGTTCAATTGTCTGATACCATCACATAAATGTTAAAATGATTACAGTGATGTGGAATTCTTGTTTAATTACTTGTGTGTATTTGCAATGTGAGACTAAATAATGCTAACAGAATGCATTAGTAGTGAAGATAGTTATCAGATAGAATATAGTCTTTCCTAACAAACACTGAGTGGGTTAGCTAAAAGTTACCATAGTATCTATTCTACATAAACTCAAAATAGAGTAATAGAATCATCACATTTCAAGTTCATTCCAAGTTAACAAATCTGGGATGCAAACCCTAGCTTCTAAACCTGATTTCTGGAATATCTGTTAACTCAGAATTTGTGGAAACTGAGAGGTTTCAGAATAAGGAGTTGAGGAATAAGCATAGGTTAGTTGTTAGGCAACATACACTGTTAAGTTAACCTACTATCTAGCAGATTTATGGGACACAAGCCATAGTTAATCATTAGCACACCAGCTAACAGCTAATCTAGAGCTCAAATATTCTGTTCCTAGATTATTACATTGATTTTGCAACATACTATAGAGTGCAAAGAGTAACTGGACTATGTTTAAAATTTTTGATGTCTATTTTCACTAACTTACAATTTTTAGCCAAATTTGGCTAAATTTGGACATTCTTCACCATCAAATTTCATGTTAAACTTGTGGATTTGCCCTATGTGTAACTACAAATTGTAGCTATGCATAATATTGTGTTTATTTTAATATGCTTTCACGTTAAGCTTTTAACAGAAGACGATGAACATAATTACCTTAGCTTACTTAGCTCAAAAATTTCCCTGGATGTAAATCTGTGAAAGTCCTCAGGATATCCATAAAATTATAAGTATTTTTACTAGATTGTTTAAAATATATAAGTAGTTGGCCATCTTAACTCTTTGAATCTTACATTTCATATAGCCTGCATAGACCCACATTTTTATAACTGCTCATTCAGTAGTAAATATATGAGAATAGATTATTTTTTCATGTCCAACATTTTCTTTCAGTTCAGGTTTATTTCACAATATACTTACTTTTCTCCACTATTAAAATAATTAATAAAAGTTATGAATAACCTAATAATAGTAGGCAATGTGATGATACATTGTAGACCACAACAAATTAGCACAAGTCATGTCACTGAATGTCATTGTCTTATAATAAAATGTTCCCTCTCATATGATTAAGACAAATGGTTTCCTTCTTGGAGACACCACATCCTGACCCTGCTACAGTCTCAGCATTGCAGGTCTTAGAGCCAGGATTGAGATTTAAAAAAATGTAGTCTAAGCCAGGTTGAGTGCCTAAGGGGACTTTGAGTGGTCACCCATGAGAAGGCATGAGACTTTAATGTGCCTTGTTTGGTACTAAAGACACCCTGCCATACCACACAGTGACGCAGAGGAAGAAACACAACCATGGCTGAGAGGTCCTTAAGAGACACCGCTGCCATAAAATTACTTTTCACTAAATGGTCAAAACCATCCCTCTGCATGTATGTTTGCAAAAGGCAGGAAAGACTTTACTGAAAAAGTGAAAAAAGGCAGTTTTCAAATATTAAATTTACTTACCAATTTGCAAAAGGTGTGTAAAAATAATATATGACTTTATGTGTTAATATAAAACAAAGTTGAAACACAATTTTCTTACACAATGACATTCTTCATATACACCGCCTTTCATGTACTGTAAAACTGGACATGTAGACTTTATGCTATGTAAGCTACCCCAAATCATCATATGCAAAACCATTGGACATTAACCTTCTTACTGTAATTTACAGAATGACGATTAACTATAAGACTAACTATCATAACATTTAAAATTATGCTTAACAAAATATACATTTTCTGTGCTGTCAATGCTGTTTAATTACCCTTGGATTACATATGTTATATTAAAATAGAAAGTTATCACAATTAACCCAAATGAAAAGGGCTGAAACCAATTAAATAGCTGATACATGTTTAATGGCTAAATAAGATTTAGGTTATATCTGCAGTTTTATGAACTTATCTATTGACTCAGTCATATCTTTTGGAACGTCATCTGTAGTTCGTTTGCTAACTTCACTTTGTTACTTTTATATTTATATTAATAATTTAAATAAATAGTAATGTTAATTTCAAGTTAGGTTACAATAAGAAGATCTACAGTTTTTATCATTCACATTCATGCTGAATCCCATTAACATCACTCAGTTGATGATGGCTTACAAAGTTAACCATGAACATTCCTCAGTGATGTTGAGTTGATTCATTCCAGTCACTGAAATTTTAACTGGCTGTTCTAAAACTGATAACTCTGGGTATGTTGGGTCAAGTTAGTTGAACTCAGAGTTTAAAGTTTGTTAAACCTGATTTCTACAATACCTCCTTTAAATACTGTCCTGGTTCATTCATTGTAACTGTTTTGTGGTTGCTGCATTTGAAAAGCCCAACAACTTTACAGTCTTATTAATACTAAAACCAACAACAAAGGCCATTAGATCATGACTTAAGTATATTCTTTGCAATTTTGAACTTTTACAGATCAAGAAAGCATTAAAACTTAAAATGTGTTTGTATTTTTCTGGTCACTCACCATATTTCCAGCATAAAACAAAGGGTGTTCTCAAGTAGCTTTTATATGGCAGTGAAAGAATATACACTGCAGCTTGAGTCAAGTTTAACCTATGCCTTACCATATTTTCAGTGACAGACAATCTCTCTGACTGATTGAGAAGATCCAGATTACAGCCATTATCCTGGGTTCCCTTTTCCTCATTGCCAGTATTTCCTGGCTGGTGTGGTCCTCCCTCAGCCCCTCAGCCAAATGGCAACGGCAGGATCTGCTTTTCCAAATATGCTATGGCATGTATGACTTCATGGACATTGTTTGCATAGGTAAGTCATCCTCCTGGGTAAAATTACATTTGTAAATAGTCCGCAAGTAAGCAAATGTTTAAAAGAAATTTTAATTAATAGAATATCAAAATACCAGATGGTTTGTGTTTTCTGATTTAATGAAAGTGGAAAACATCTGTTGTAAAAAGCGTTATATAAATAAATTTCGATTTGAAAACAAATGTTGCCATTACAATAGTGTAACGATGAGGAGGCAGAGCAGGAAGTGGGGATGAGTAGAATAAAATAGAGACCTATGTTTATTAGCGCACACGACAAAGAAGTCGTAGCTCACAGGCTATCAGGGGTTAAACATCGACAACATCCACAATTAGACAAGAGACTTATATACGGGGACAATAATGACACAGAACAAGGATCAGATGAGAAACACGAGAGGGTGTGACCACACACACATACACACACACACACACACACACACACACACACACACACACACAGACTTCAAGGGGGAGGGGCCATATCGTGACAGAGCCCCTCCCCAACAGCACAAGGATCAGATGAGAAACACAAGAGGGTGTGACCACACACACATATACACACACACACACACACACACACACACACACAGACAGACTTCAAGGGGGAGGGGCCATATCGTGACAGAGCCCCTCCCCAACAGCACGACTCCTGGCGTGCCAGCCTATCAGGCTACATCCCCGAAACCGATGCCAAATGGCGAGGCAGGAGGACAGAGCGACCCGATACGACCCAATGCTAGTGCGAGCAGGTCAGAGGGAAGGAAGACCGAGACAAGGACAATGACAGACACAGGGACGGGCACACAAACGGGAATGGGCATAGACACAAAGGGGGAACAAAGTGATCGGTACACTAAGGGTGACAGGGACAGGTACTGTGACAGGAACAGGTAAATGCACAAAATTACACAATGGAAACTGAAAAAGTCCAGGGAAGCCAGCAGGAACCCCAGCCTGTTCCCCAGTTGTCGGCTAGGCCTTGGAGTCTGCTAATGCGGTGTCCATAACAGAGGGAGGATCCTTATGGAGGACCTCCTCCGCCTCCATCAATGGATCCCCCACATGGTCAAATTCCGAGTCAGACCAAAAACTAATATCACTATACTTCCTACCCTCTCCACGAGCTGCATAGCCTTTCTGATAGTCCATTTTAGGGATCGTAAAACCCTGCTGAGTCCAACTCTGGGTACTGGTCCTCACTGTACCAGTCCCAGTGGTCCAGCTCAGGTCTGTAGTACTCCACAGAGTCCGATCACAAGAGACTTATATACATGCAAATGACACAGAACAAGGATCAGGTGAGGGCCTGACCATGCACACACACACACACACACACACACACACACACACACACACACACACACAGAGTGGGAGGGGACGTATCGTGACAAATACTATTTAATTTTAAAATATTATTGCAGATACTGTACATTTCCATTGAATAGAAACACTTGCTATGCAATGCTTGAAATCACATGTATGCAGCACAACTATTCAGGTCTGCAACTCTGTTTAGTCAGAAACCTTTTTATCTTCCATAGTAATCTTCATCTGCTGATATCATTTGTACTTATGTAACTATAAATATAAACCATTATACAACTCTCTTGTATTTTAATTTTTTTAATTTTAATTAATTTAATTTTTTAATTTAAATCATTAATTAGTTAATATATACAATTAAAGTATTGGTTGAAATATTCATAAATATTCCAGGGCTATTTCACCAAGAGCATAGGTTGTGTTTTTTAAGATTCCTGAAATTACTGTTTTGTAATATGAATACTTTTAAAAGCAATACCTGTTTTTTTATTCACATCATGAAAAATGTGTGGAAAAAAATAATTTTTTGATGATTGTTTTCTGGTTATAATGATAATTGCAGTCTTTGTTTTTCTTCTTCTCTCTTTGTCCTTGATTTGTTTTCTCATGTTTTATTTCCTTCACTACCCTTCTCTGGTATTCTCCTCTTTCTTGATCATGCCTTCAACCCGTTTTTGTTCACAAGCCTTATAATCCATGAGGATTCATCTGTGTATTGAAGTACTAGCAAGCCGTGAACCAGCAGTGGAAAGTATTGAATTATGACAAGTCTAAAGACTTAGGGGCTTCAACCACCTCCAGCAGTAAAGAAGGGGATCAAGGGTTAAGGAGTTTGCCACACACTTCAGGCCTAAACGTCCGTGCAGGTCACACTGAGCAGCCCATTAGAACTTTACTCAACCAGCACTGTAGATACACTCTATTGCATATTCTACGGCCTAGTGAGCACCGCCTTGGAACAGCTACAAACCATAATGTCATGATGAACATTACTACTGTTTGAGATGGAAGTTTGTTTCTTAAAAATGGAACCTTGGACCTTTTCCCTCCACAAAACTCTTGATTGGCATCTTAATCTTGCTCTGTTTATGAAATCTGACAAATTTACAAATTTTGTAGCATAGGTGTGAAAAGCATACAATATAGAGAGTGGGTACAACTATTTTTAATCGGGATGCTTTAAGACCTGTTGATTAAAAAGAGACTATATAAACAGAAATTTTATATAATTTTAACTAACAGTAATTTTATCTAAACGGTTTCATCTAAATGTGTGAAAAAATCTAATAAATAAGAAAATGTGATAAAATTAGCAAATAAAGTCTACAAAAATAAATCCTTAAAAGCTTACCAAATTCCACAACTGGAGACCCAATAAACTAAAGGTGCAACCATCCACTGTATACTGCTTTGTTAATAGGACATCCTACAGATCAGCACCAACTATTACCAACTTCACAGCACCAAATAAAGAAAGACAACTTGAGTTTTGATGTATTTCTTAGATGGCAAATACAATTTTACAAATGGGATTATTATAAGACAGAAAGATTGTGCATGGCACACACAGTAAATACAGTTATGTACAGCACAATGTTTTTTTAATCAAAAAAGAAATTGTAATAAAAATAAATAAATACAACATGTGCTGTAAAGTGTACTCAAAGCCACTAGTCAAAGCAGTGGGATATAAGAATTTAGGAAGATTATACCCTGTGGGATGTGCAGTTGGTCCAAGTCTTTAGGGCTTTCCTTCCTGGTCTCTACTGAGATTGTAAGGTGGGCTCAAACCCAGGTCAGCTAGGTGATGACACCAACAGCCTACTGGGTGAGCAACCACACTCTAACAATGGTGGGCTTGTGTGCAGAACAGTTAGATCTTGGATCAGGTAAAACAAAAGGAAAAACTAAACACCACGCCAAGTGTGGAAAAATAGAGAACAAAGGAGGCCACGGGAAGAAATGGCAACCACGATGCACCAGGGAAAACCAAACTAAAACTTCCCAAACAAAACCAGAAAACAGGGAGGAACCTGAATGGCTAAGCCTCAGGAGAGAGACCGACTCAAGAGGGAAAACTGGAGAGGGGAGGGGACAACAAACATCTTCGCTGATAAGAAATGAGGTGTAACACAAGGGCTCAATACCTGAAGTTACCAGCTAGAAGCTTGTCTCAGAACTTTGACAAAGACCCAGCACTGAATAACTGGCTCACTGGGCTTATATAAGGTCTAGCCTAGCTGTTGGGTGTTAAGCCTGATTAGTGGTGTGCCTGACTCGAGGCCTCCCTCTGGTGGCCATAGGGGGCCTTGGCCTGGCATCAACCCTTACAGAGATGGGGGTCACTGGGAGAGAGAGCCATGATTTTCCTTGCTTTCTTCCTCATACTAGATGAGTAAGGTATTGAAGATTTGAGAGCCAGCAGCCAATGATTTTCTCTGCACATTGCACAACTGCCTACAGCTTGGACTTGATGTGTGAAGATGCAGAGCTGAATGAGACAGAGTTGGAGGAAGTGATGGTGAATTAAATTATAGCAACATAGAACTGGACCAATAGGGTTTGAGGCAGCTAATATTTCTTGAGGTGCTGCAGGGGAAAAAATTGCTGTACCATGTTGGTCCCATTACAGATCTTACTGATTGGTGTTGCTCAGAAATTTGTAAGACTGCTATACCGAATGTGAAGCTATGAATTCCCAGTCACACCACGTTTGACTTCCTTCTAAAAGGAGTAGTCATATCAACAGTTTTTGGAGAGTTCAACTGCAGGTTCTTAGCTCCAAACCATGATGCCAGATGCCTTAATTCCTTTATCGTTGTTAGAAATTAGTCCAACCAAAGTTATCTGCAAATAAGTTTAACAGTGTCACTGTTAGAAGTATGGTCACTGGTGTAAAAAGAGTAGAGCAAAAGGGTTTACACATCACTGGTGTTGAGGCAGAGTGGGTCTGAATGTTGGTCAACCACACTTACATAATGTTTCCAATTAAACGGGAAGTTTTCCAGTTCTGTATCCAGTTGCATAGGAGTGAGGGCCATTCAGGTGTTGCAGGATTTAGTGTAGACATTTTGATAGTGGACTGTAATTTGCAAGGGTGAATATCAAGTTGCTGTTTCTGAGTTGTTCCTGCAACAGATGAGGTTCACTTACATTGAATCCAGAATAGGAAATTCATTTATTCATATGAGCATCTGGATCATTTTCCCATGACATGCACTATTTTTACAATAGGGCCTGCTTTCTGTTATGTTTCTAATACTTACTTTATTCCATTTTGCTTATTTTGTTCATGTGGTGCTGTCTGGTGTGAAACTTAAGTAGATGGCTGCCTCTTTAAGTGTTGGTTCCTTTCAAGGTTTCTACCCCATGCTATTATGGAGTTTTTCCTTACAATTACCATTTTTCCTTACCTTTGATTTGCTCACTGGGGCTTGGACCTGATGATCTGTAAAGTTGCTTTGTGACAACGTCTGTTGTAAAAAGCGCTATATAAATAAATTTGACTTTAATTTTAAAAAATCAATCAAAATTAAATATTTACATAGCGCTTTTACAACAGATGTTATCACAAAGCAACTTTGCAAATGTCTAATTCCAAGCCCCCAGTGAACAAACCAAGGGCAAAAGTGGCAAGGAAAAACTCAAAAGTAGTTGGCTAGGGTGGAGGTGTGGTGGACTACAGAAGGGGACATCAGGGGATGGTGGGAGTAGCCATGGTAGCTGAGACAGGTAGAGGCTCAGTAACATCATGACATCCTGCACGTGAATGTTTATCAAGGGCAACGGAGAAGTAGCTGGCTGGGGTACAGGTGTGGTGAGCTACAGCAGGGGACACCCAGGAGTGATAGGAGTATCCATGGCAGCTGAGACAGGTTGAGGCTCAGTAACATAATGACATCAGGGGTAGGTGTACCTTGACAGAAAGAGAAACTAGATTATTAGGCATGTCCAGGTATGAGGGTGTGTATATTAGGGAACTATAATGTGCAATGATGGACTCTAGTAGATCTAGCTATGGCAGCGCAGCTAAAGGAAAGAGCCAGAAGGAAACACAGGCATGAGGGCACCCTGGAACATCATCACTCTGCCGCTCTCAGTCAACAAACCTGAGTGACAAAAGAGAGGTGAAGTGACAGCATCATAATATCCCAGTTTACCATAACTCTCAATGCCCATGGAGTTAATAAAATGCCTGACTGTACAGATAGGTGTTTAGACTAGCCTTAAATATTTAGACTGTGTCTGATTATCAAACATTTACAGGACGTTTATTCCATAGTGTGGGAGCTTTACAGAAAAAGGCTTTGCCGCTTGAAGTAGATTTTTAAAAATTCTTGGTACTGGTAAAGAGCCTGCACCTTTTGATCTAAGCCGACGTGGTGGATCATAATGCATTAAGAATACTCTAAGGTACGGGGGGGCAAGACCATTCAGTGCTTTGTAGGTTATTAGAAGTATTTTATAATCAATATGAAATTTTACTGGGAGCCAGTTTATAGTAGCTAAGATAGAAGTGATTTGATCAAATTTTCTAGTTCTAGTAAAAACTCTGGCTGCTGCATTTTGAACTAGCTGGAGCTTGGTTAGGCACTTAATGTCACAGACTGCTCCTCCCCCCATATAAGTCATGTGGTACAGCCCGCCATGTGCAGGGGGATTCACAAATGTACTGTGTTTTTGTTTTTGGTAACCACACCCCCGGGACTGCGCACAAGTGTATAGGGTTTAATGTTAATATCTTGTGTGTTTATTTAAACCCCTGTCCGTGTGTGCTCCCTTTGTCAGTTATTGTTGCTACCTATGTCTCATTGTGAATTGTAAATGTAAACAGTAGCTGTAGCACATAACGTCTGTGTTTGTATTTTTGTATTTAATTCACCGTATTTAATTTGTATTTAATTTTTGTATTTATTCACCGTTTTGTATTTAAGTGTATGTCGCTAGTGTTAAATATTTAATAATGTTCACCCATGTAGTTGTATGTGAGTGCCACTTGTGTTGTCCGTGTTTAACGTTAATAAATGTCTTGCACCAACGAGGAATTCTTTGCGTCCTGCCTGGCGGCACGCGGGCCAGAGCTGTTACACTTAATGTACAGCCAAATAGTAAGGCACTACAGTCCAATCTTGAGGTAATAAATGCATGGTTTAGCTTTTCTGCATCAGGTGAGCAGAGCACGTTCCTAAACTTTGAAATGTTTCCTAAGAAAGGCAATTCTAGAAATATTATTTACATGAGCTTCGGACGAGAGACCGGGATACATAATAACTACAAGATCTTTAACTATTAGAGAATATCTGATTGGGAGACCACTGCGGTTCATTAATTAGAGAGTGAGGACCTAGCTGTCTCTGGGCCTAATAGAAGCACCTCTGTTTTGTCAGGATTAAGTGAGAGAAAGTTCCTCAACATCCAGTGTCTGATGTCCTTTATGCATTCATCAATAATACTAAGCCGTTATATGTCCTCTGGTTTGGCTGAGACATATAGTTGAGTATCATCAGCACAGCACTGGAAACTATCACAGTGTTTACGTATAATGTCACCTAGATGTAGCATATATAAAGAAGTCTCATTTATGTTAACAAATTAGTAGTGACCACCTAGATAAGGTTTAAACCTGGAAAGGGCTATTCCCCTAATTCCAACAACATTTTTGAGTGTATCTAGTAAAATATTGTGATCGATAGTGTCAAATGCTGCACTCAGATCAAGCAATATAAGCCAAGAGACATAACCCTAGTCAGATGCCAACAAGAAGTCATAAACTACTTTAATTAGTGTTGTTTCCATACTATAATTAGGCCTAAAGCCTGACTGAAATATTTCATGTAACTGGTTCTGATTCAGATATGAGCTTAGCTTTTGAGCTACAGCTTTTTCTAGGAACTTGGAAATAAATGTTTTGAAATCGGCCTGTAGTTTGACAACTGACATGGGTCAAGGTTAGTTGGGTTTTGTTTTGTTTTGTTTTGTTTTGTTTTTTTTGTTTGTTTGTTTTTATAAGTGGTCTGATTACTGCTAATTTGAATGATTTAGGAACATACCCCAGTTTCAAGGAGGAGTTTATTAAATTTAGTAAAGGTTCAGTTACTTCATGTAGGATTTCCTTAAGAAAGTGTGTGGGCAGTGAATCTAGTAAGCAAGTGTAGATTTTGAGCGTGAGATCAGAGATGTAAGTTTTGGATCTTGGATAGGTGTAAAGGATTCTAGAGTTAATTTTTAGCTTGGTTGTTCTGATCTCTAAGAAGATGCCCAATGTCATGTTAATACTCTTAATGTTATCTCTAATGTGCTTAATTTTCTCATTAAAGAAATTCATGAACTCATTACTACTGTGTGATGTTGTAATATGAGCATTGTTGTCAGTTTTATTCCTAGTTAGATGTGGAATTGTACTAAAAAGAAATTTAGGATTATTTTGTTTATTTTCTATTAGGGTCGAGAGATAAGTGCTTTTCTATGGTTGAGAAGGCTCTCCTTCCATGCATGCTGGAAGACTACAAACTTAGTGTGGCGCCATTTACGTTCTATTTTTCAAGTAATTTGTTTTAATGCTCAACTACCTTACTTGGCTGACCTGATGTTCAGTGATGGTGATGAGTGTGGGAGAAGAAGATGTAAGTGCTAAAGAGGTGAGAATAAGCACAGGTTAAGTGTGACAAGTTTGCAGTCGGGGTGTTGCAGGCTAACTGTATCTAAACTACAGGGGGAGTAGATGTTTTTGTAATTTAAATCTTAATTAGAAGTTGTTTAGCTTGTTTGGGAGCAGGGAGTATGCTGTGATGTTTGATGTTTCTGACATCTAAATGGTGATCGTTTGCAGTCCTCGCCATGTGGAGGAGCAGTCGTTTTAACTGAATAGTTGTTCGAGGTTTCCTTGCAAGGTGCATACATGGCCCTTTTGTATGTATTGCGGTCTGCACTGCACATTTTATTGTGTTCCCTGCCAACACATCTGACTAAACACGTCAGCTAATAATCAGTTATTGAGTTTAAAATGGGAATTCGTGCCTGAGCTGAGAAAACGCTAAAACGTGCGGTACGGGGCTACACATTACTCTAGTCCGGACTGCCATGCCGTTTTTACGTGCGCTTCTTGGAAAAGCTGTGCACTAAGATGTACTGTCGCGCCACGTAGAGGAGTCCAGCACATTAAAACATCTAAGCAACTGGAAGATAAAATGATCTGTACACATCTCTGTACAGTAGTTACTTGATACTTTGAATTTGAAGATGTGTTATATCATACGTGATCAGAATCCCCAAAACTCTTATTTTATTTATTCAAATGTCGTTTGAGTAGCAGAGTTTGTACAGCCGTAAGTATGTGATGCCCACGAATAAACGTTCATCCTCGATCATACTGCAGTCTCTGCACTCTTTTTTTATTTTATGAGATGAATAAATTAAAATGTGCATAAAGCAAAGTAATTGCTTTAAAATATTTTGTATTTTGACCACAGCATAACAAGCAATGTGGCTGGGTGCAAATTTCATTGATTCGAAAGTAACTCTTGCTAAGCAATTTGACGCCTCGCTCTTCGTCAACAAAACTTGATCGCGATACATTAACTTTAAAAAAAAATAAATTAAAAAAATAAAATAAATTGAATTCTTGATAAATCGCTGAAAACCTCGATATTAAAACCAGTCCTATGAGACTACTAGCTGTGCATAGGTAAAGCAGACGTGCACACCGCTTAGCCAATCAGAGTCTCGACGCTTTGATGATGTTAATAACATGCGTCTCTTCTTTGTGAAGCGTCCATGCGGTTTACTTTCGCATAAGATAATTTGTGTCATAATTGGCTTGATTAACGAAATATTACAAACGAGGTAACATCTTCAAGATGAGTGTTTCTATGCCACAGAAGCGTTATTATCGGCAAAGAGCCCACTCCAACCCGATGGCGGACCACACTTTTGAGTAGTAAGTCTCAAGATGATTTTCTGTTCGTACTATAGCCAACGTTAAAGTTCTAAGTTATAGAGAGTTCACATAACTATCTATCTTGCGGATCTTAGCTACAAGCACTAGCAAATGTATGGGCTACGATCATTTGTGTATTTTGTAAGTTACATCTAAGTTTTGTCTCGTTTCAAGTCCAGTTTGTCCAAAGGAAATGGACTGGTCTCAGCTGTATCCTGAGTATTTTAGTCCATTTCTAGAAGAGAAGGGAAACCAGTTGGGTAAAAGAACAGCTCAAGTAGAGTTCGCTGATATCGGCTGTGGATACGGTGGACTTCTTGGTAAATCTAAAAAAACACTGAGTAAAAGCAGGTCACATTCATTTCCTCGTGTTTCAGAAATTGGATAAGAACGCTCTGACACGTAACATGCTGCACACCATTTCACTCCCCACCTGTTACGATCCCAGAATAGCAGTGCACCGTCTGTTAATTGCTTGGGGAGAAGGTAGACAATTCCCATTTTTATTAGACAAATTTCATTGTACATGTAGTACTAAATGGTTTCTTTTCACTTGTAGGTCCACAACAAGCCACAAGATACCACTGTTGAGGCTTCATTCACATATAAATATTTGCTTATGTCATTACATTTGTGTGCCTTAGTAGACAGTAAATTCCAGTAAAAAAGATCAATCTAGATTATTTCCATTTTATGGCAGAGTGAGACAATATTGGTTCTTAAAACAAGGCTATAGTTCATGTTCCATTTCCATGTTCTTGTTGAACTGATCCTCATTGTTGTTAAAATGTGTGATGTATAGTAAATATAGTATTTACAAAACAATGTTTATGACTTTCTTTTCTCTTGTAGTTGAGTTATCGCCATTGTTCCCAGATCAGCTAATACTGGGTCTGGAAATTCGGGTGAAAGTTTCAGACTATGTACAAGACCGCATTTGCTCCCTTCGAGCTGCTGAGCCAGGCAAATACCAGAACATCGCCTGTCTCCGAAGCAATGCTATGAAGTACCTTCCCAACTTCTTTACTAAGGGTCAGGTAGGTAATGCAAACTTTACTGAGCTGATCAAAATCTGTTCTTCAAACAGTTTTTAAAACTTTGATTATATATAAGCATGTCTAAAAGTGTATAAAGATAGAAAATATTAAGGTTATGTTTTGCAGATTTAGATTGCAGTTTGGATTAGTGTACATGTTGCCACATTGCATCAGACATGGACAAAAAGCAGGCACTTTGGTAATATCAAGTAGTGATCATACAGTTTGAACCATCTCTTCTTGACCTCAAAAATATAGGCACACACAGAAAAATTTAGATGCACCAACTTGATATGCCTTTTTATTCCCAATACAGAGAGGTGACTTTTATTCAGAGTATACTAAAAATGAATCCAATTACACAGCAATTAACCAACCTTCACTTAGACCACATTAAATGGAGTCAAAAATGATTGATTCGACATTGAACAGTCCGATTGAATGCATCATTGGCATTCTGTCCACCTGACTGCTGTTGTGTACATTACATCATTGAGAGTTGTAACTGAGACCATCACTTAGGAAGGTTAAATGGGTGCTCTGTCTGCTTTGCCAGAGAGCTGGCTCTTTGGTCTGGTGGTCAGTGCTCATGTTTACCTCCTATCAGCCCAGTGTTCGGGTCTCGGGTATGGTGGCTACCTTCAGCCTTCGTTACACATGGTGTCAGAAGTGGGATGGCACTGAGGCCATTCAGAGCATGCCCCAGGTTGATGAATCCACCCCTGCTATAAGAGGATGGTGTAGCCAAGTGTGAGGATGGCCCTGATGGAAAGAGCAGTTGTGCGTGGAGGGACACATGGACAGTGTTATGTGCAGGGGCACTTCCCGGAGGTGAGACCATCACTTGGGAAGGTAAAATGAGTGCTCTGGCTGCTATGTCAGGGAGCTGGCTCTTTGGTTTGGTGGTAAGAACTCATATCTACCTCCTGTTAGACCTGGGTTTGAGTCCCGGGAAGGGTGGCTGTCTTCAGCCTTTGTTACAAGCATATTTATATATAGGCAGTTTTGTAATTTCAACATGAGGTAGATAGATACTTTAATCCTTTCATGCTAATATTACCATATATCATCTCACATAGATAAATATATTGCTAGATGGGCTCTTTTTTAAATCATTTAAATTAATGGTCAAACTTCCATGTGTACATTGTTCTAAATATGAATGGTAAATCAAAAGACCTTGTACCAAACTGATGAGCCAGGTCATTTTTGATAAAGGCTCTCTCAGTTTTTTGTAAGAGGTAATTTTTATAGCTAGCCTAGGACAAAATTGTGGTAGTGTTAAGGGTACGAATCAAAATGCAATATGACACTAAAAGATAGGAATAAATACAGAAATCTGGACATATCAATAATTTGCTTAATCTCAGTCAATTTTACATCATCATGGGTCCAGACAACCTTAATAAAACTAAGAAAATCTATGATTTAACATTTATGCATTCTAAACAGGTAGAAAAAAATGACAAGTGGGTTTTGCCTTGAACCCATTTGGTAGAAATAAACTTGAATGCCATCACAGCATCATCTGAAGATACATCAGTTCTGTTTAGCACATTTAAATAGAATATAAATGTCTTTAGGACAAACCTCAATCCCTCAGAAATGTCACTAGTTATAATATGTAATATAAGATGAGCAAGAGGAGTCTTTTTGTTGATCAAATTAATATTCTAATAATTTTATTTAAGACACAATAGATGCAAAATGCCAAGAAATCAAACATAATGGTCAGTATGAAATTAGCTGACACTGATACAGATGATTAAATGTTTTGTTTTTGTTTTGTTTTTTTGTATGCAGTCAGTGTTTAATGTTCTCATGCTAGCTCTCTCGATCAGTTACATTGCTTATGGGAAAGTTAATGTGAAGTTGAGGATGGTCAAAAAGCTAAGAGCAGCTTGTTTGTGCTGTGTTCATCTGAATGTGTAAAGAGAATTAAACCTGTAAGAGTAAACCCTATCACTTGAAAAATGCAGTGTATTTTCAAAATAACACACCACACAGACAAGTATATATGCAAACTGGCATGATTTTTCCTGGCACTATTGATTGTTACATAGATTGTTAGATAGTATTACTTTATACTTACCTTTCTTTAAAGTCAGCATGAATCAGAAACCAGATTGTAATTTTGCTTCCTTAATATTTCTAAGTGAAACAGGGAAAAGATATTGGTGGGACATGGTTTTATCAATGGGAATTTGATTGAATCGTAAAGTTTGGTTTTTTTGCCTGTCTTCAGTATATGATGACAGCAAATTGTCAGAAGCTGTTCAGAGGTCACTGCATTTTGACTAAAGATTTCAGATAAACAAGAATTTTGTTAAATGATTTGTCACATAATGATTTGAATCATGATTAATATAGTAAAGGATGAGTTAACAAGGTAAAAAAAAACATTCATTTCAGGTTGTTTAAGTATAAATGGAGCTTGCGATGTTATAAAAGGATTGAAATACAATATCACACAGTGATCTATAGTAAGATATGCCAATTATTTAACATCTGATTAATGTCTCTGTAGCTCAGCAAGATGTTCTTCCTCTTTCCGGATCCGCACTTCAAGAAAACGAAGCACAAATGGAGGATCATCAGCTCCTCTTTACTTGCTGAGTATGCCTACATACTGAGAATATGGGTAAGAAGTGACGATATCTATACTGAAGCATTAGAGCTTTACAAAGAGCCCTAATGCATGGCATTAGGTTTATTGTTTTCCATGGTGCTTGAACTGTGATACGAAGCACTGCAGAAACCAGACCTACAAAGTGTCTAGTACAAGACCAAAATCCCTTTAACTTTCTACAGAACAGAATTAAAATAGTATGGTGAGTGTTTTTGTGACCAATGTATCCAAGATATTTGTAGTGAAAAAGATGGTTAGCGCAACAAGACACCAGTCATTCAGACAGGTTATTGTGGCTTTCTTTGGTCTGGACTGATGGTGGCCATTTTGAAATGCACTGGAACCACAGATGGAGAGTGAGAAATATGTTGAAAACAATTTTTTTCCATCTATCAATGCCTGTTGGAGATGGATGTTCTCATGTGCCACTTATTTTTGTTCATTGATCCTTGACCCTATTTTGTCTTCTTTATACCTGCTCCCATTTTTTGAGACATTGTCATTGGATTACTTCATCAGTCTACATGCTTTTTCAAAAATAGAGAAAAATAAAATTTAAATCATTGATAGAATGATATAGTTCAGTCTCTGAAACAACTCAATTGGCTTTTTGACATTTACTTTGGGTTAATGTCTCTGTCTTCTTAATTTGTTGAGTCTTATACAGTTAGCTGCCAGTTTTTTAAGACATGAAATACACATTGGTCTCATCTCCCACCTCGTTCACTCTGCAAGATGGGCTTTGTCATATTTTCTTGACTTAGTATTTGATTTAGTACTTGTCTTGTATGTCTCAGAAGCATTGCCTATTTTTCTTTTTGTTCCTGTCAAATATCTCTCCATACTGTAAATCTACCAACTCTGTCTGAATGAACACCATTGCTAATGTGAGGACATGGTTTGCTTATTCTGCTGTGAAAAATATTCTGACATCAAAACATTAGTTAGCCATTGCGTCACAGATGTTTGAAATGGCTCAGAGCTCCCCCTCCCCTGCCACTTGTGAGGGCATTGCATTTTAACAGTCCCTTCTATACCACAAGCTGCAGTGAGTGTGTCAAAATATCATCCATCATTTTCTTCCAATGTTGCCATGCCCAGTTGCATGAAGTTTGCTTTGGAACCTTTGCTCAGACTACCTAACATTTCTTCAATGGCAGTGGAACTTAAACTACTGATATATAATCCTTTAGCTAACTTATAAAACTGCTTTTTGAAAAGCTAGAACTTATTTTGTAGCTTTCCTGTTATTCTTATTTTCTTGGGTCTTTGAACCATGTCTGTCTGCTACCAACATTGTTTTTGGTGTCTACATATTTGTCAAAGTCAAATTTATTTATATGGTGCTTTTTACAATAGCTGTTTCACAAAGCAGCTTTGACAAGGAAGTGACAAGGACAAACTCCCTATGTTATGAGGAAGAAACCTTGAGAGGAACCAAGACTCAAAAGGGCAGCCTCTGGTCAAAATAAATTAATACAGTTACAAATATTTATATTTAATTAATGTTATTGCTCTATAAAGTTAAAGAAATTGCATGTTAGTGTTAATAATGACCTTATAGGAAACAGCCTTGGATGTGGATTATTTCTACTTGACCAGAGCAAGGTCTCATTCACTAAGGTCTGTATCGGTCCCAATATCAGTGCACCTCTAACTGAACTAATCACAACCGGCATTTGTAAGGAGGCCAGCCTAGTGTTATGTAACCCTTGTGCTAATTTGCCGTCTATTTTTCACACAGAATTGGAGAAAAAAAGGTATCTCCTGGTCAACATTTCTGATAATGTTTCTTGAAAGATCTTTTGCCAAGAGGATCCAATGTCTTTGCTGTAGCTGCTACAACATGTATTGTCTCACTCTCTAACTTGGTCATGTTTGAATAAGAGCTAGAATATATGATTGTGCTTTGGAAGGGTTTCTTGGTTTCCTAACCAGCATAACCTTCCACCCACTCTGAGCATACCAATGCCCAGTGCAACCTAGAGGTTAAAGTTTGCAGTTTTTTGATTCTTGAAATCCTTGATGCTGACAGAAGCAGATCACTGCATATTTTGCCTCCATTATCTTGTTCACTACTTTTCTGCATCCACTTCATTCTGCTTGGGTTTTTGTTCCTGCCGCGTTATAGACATTTTTTGTAGCAGGTTTTTGAATCCAAGAAACCATCCAACAGCCTTTATAGGTCTGTTCCAAGCTGATGGCAATTAGAAAGCTATATACTAGACTGGTTCTGTTAAAAGTTTCACAAATCACACTAGAAATCAAATCCTCTTTCTCTGTTGTTGGACAAACTGGTCAAACATTTATCTGATTTGAAAGTGCTGAAATGCTTCTCTTGTGTAATTTTAAAAGCTGTTTGTGTATATACAGTGTTCCAGTGCACACTGTGTATCCACCATAAACACACAAAACCTAAGCAACAGCAAATAAATGAACTTTTACGAATTAAACTTGTTTACTATGTAACAACAGCTAGTACAGGAATTCTAGAAGAGAAAAGTCTGAGAAGTGCCGTATACTTCACCTCACTTCCATGGCTTTGGAAGGAGGGCATGCAATTGAAGGGAGAGATTGACTCCATTAATAAAGCCAGACCGAAGTTAGCAAGCACTGCAAAATCGATTACAGCAACTTTGAATGTTAGTTAGTTATTTTAATGACTGCAGTGGAATTTTCTTGCTGGATGTTTTATCAGGCTTGCCTATTACATTAACATTCCTTGAAATATCTCTTCCGCCCTTACCCTGCTCACACTGAAATCCAAGAGCATGACTGTGCCTTTCTTCTGAGTGTTCACTTTTGAGGATTTAAAAATGGTCAAAGAATGAGTTATTTTCCGTCTATTTGGTGGTTTTCATAAAAATGTCATTATAACTGCAGGCACACTGCTAAGGTCTTTTCTGGCTTCCAAGAATCCTGTGTTCTAGTTATACAATCTGCAGTAGCTCCAGGGAAAATGCTAGTGACACTGTTGATAAGATCTATTTACTCTCTAGATATTTCAGTCCTTTTCTCTGTAGAAAAATGGCTGCAGTTCAAAGTATTAAAGGTAACACAACCATATTGATTTTCTTTAGTCAGATGTGACCCTTTGCCTTATGCTAGTCTATAGTAAAATCAGTAATTGATTGTGTATTTCTGTCTGTCAGCTGTGCGTACTTCTCAAATTTCATGCATCTCCATTAGGGCTGCACAACATAATTTGTTAATCATTCTTATAATGTTGGCCTTTGAAAACAAATAATGAAAAGGATGGCCCTTGAAAAATTAATCACAGAGAATTTCACAATATATATAAACATGTCTTCAAATTGCTACCTTTTTATTGTGTCCTCTCCTGACAGCTGAATGTTTTAGGGATGTTTTTATCAGTATAGTGATACAAAAACCATAAATAATTTTGATCAAATGATGAAAGCCAGTTTTTTTTCAGTGTTATTTAGTATGTTCACATTATGCTGCAAACTGTATTGCAGTTGTTATGCATCAATATAATTGCAATTTGGTGATTTTTTTTTTTTTTCATATTGTGCAACTTTAATTGCTATACAGATTTTACATGCCTATATTGCTGTTGGTGATTTTTCAACAGCAGCTTTGGTCCAGAGCTGGATCTTATGTATTTTCTTGTTTGTTGCTTTTTTTCTGTAGGGTTTGGTATACACAAACACAGATGTAGAAGAGGTACACCTGTGGATGGTTAAGCATTTTACAGAGCATCCGTTGTTCAGCAGGGTGTCAGAGGATGAGCTGGTATGTTTCATGTTTTCTGTAAACTCCAAGTACATTGCAGTTTGTTTTTTCCTTATTATTTATCAGTAGCCTTTTGCTGTTTTGAGCATATTAACTAGCTTCAGACATTTTGAGACATGGATTGTAACCAGGAGACCTCAAAGTTCCTAAGCATAAAAATAAATTTTAGGTCTGTAATATACATACACAGTTGGCTGCATAACCTTTACAGTCAGTTACTGGCACCTCATAATTTTGTAACCTAATCCAAAGTAAGATCTTAATAAAAAAGTTCATGCCAGATGAGTCTAGCTATAAATGCACTAAATGGTCTATGGCTGTAATTTGACTTGGACTGGTGTGTGTGAGCATCTAATTTACATGTTTGTTTGTTTTTAAATACTTAAGAAAAATATTAGCTTTTAATTTATTTTATTATCTAGAATTTTGTGGAGGGGGGTTGCAGGCAGATTGTGGGGGGAAAAGTACCCAATCCTGTATTTTTAATAACCTTTTAACTTTAAAATAATTTAACCTAGATTGTCAGTATATATTACTTTGTTATACGTTTAAACAAAGAATGACTGGGGGGGGGGGGGGGGAATTAACTAGCATGCACATATGTAGCTAACCTTTTTCACACCAAGACTAAACTAGTTACTTGTTTAATTATGGTCAGTAATGTCATGTTTGTCTGTGCAATAAATGACCATGTTTTAAGTCACAAAATATGCAAGAAGTGGTAGGAGGGGTAGAAATGTACCATGCGTATGTAGTGTGCAACTCGGCCAAAGGGTCTTTCTTTTTGTGAATATTGAGGCACAGACAGTTTTAGTATCTATTTGCAGGACTTTATTAGTTAAAGTTAGTCAGTGTAACTCTGTTACTCTGCCTCAGGCAGAGGCAAAAGGCACTGATGGGAAGGAAAAAGAAGGCTCAGTATGCAGTGAAGAGAACTAGCAATATTTTGCAATGAGGCAGTGAAACTAGGGACTTTTTTAAAAAATTTTATAGAGAATCTGATTATCAGAGATGTGGCACAGGTGTGTGGGTGCTTTGACTTGACTACAGGTAGAACGTTGGCAAGGTTGACCTCTGGTGGCCAGCCAGAGGTGGTGCGGGTGCATTACTGATAGAACAGCACTCCTCAAAGGTGGATTCTGAAACTGAAATGGGACACCACCAGGGCTTGCCCCACCTCTAGGAGCAGAATGATTGGTATGAAAATCCCTGATGTGGGAAGGGTCCAGGATGTCCTCAGAACTGACCATTGATGACCTTCCAAATCTGAAGGAAGGTGACTGCTCCAACATTGAGTCTACAACAGGGGTGCAACCAGGGAGTCTTTATACAGAGTTTGATTAGCAGAGATCAAACCTGTGGGACAAGTGTGTGGTTGCAATCACGGCAATTAGTACTATTGTACGATTTACAGGAAATCCAGAGGGAGGTGGTCACACACTCCAATCTACGTTTTTCAGAAATTGCTGGATGAAAGAGATTAGATTAGAAAATGTCATTTTTGTAATGTAAAAAAATTCAAATGAACAAAAAACCCACCCTGCTTAAGACTTTGGCACCAGTGGTAAGCTACTCAAACATCAGTGTTGTTGAATATTTGTGATCTATTCAGCATGCAGTAAATTATTGTATTGAGTTTGATATGAACTTTTACCTTTCTTGCAGAAAGATGATATCATTGTCAGTCGCCTTGGAACCTGTACAGAAGAAGGAAAGAAAGTGCAGAGGAATGGGGGCAAAAATTACCTAGCTGTCTTTCGCAGAGTCGAGGATCCAAGCTAAACCTGTTTTTCCAAATGACAGGAAGAAACCAGTTGCAATATAAACTTTTTTTGAAAGTCCGGCTCTGGACAAAGTATATGTAGACATTCAGGGTCATTACACAAAGGATTGTGGTGATGCATATTGGAGTATCATTCTTGTTTTACATTTTGTACAATTTTGAATGTTATCTTTTCAAGAATATTAAATTCTTTTATGTTCCATGAGTTTTAGGCCATGAGGTTAACATTAAATGAAAATTCCTTTCAAGGGATTCCCTTTTTAAAGTTTGGATGTTAACCAAAAATAAATCCACTCATTTTAATTCAGTTTCATTTTCATTTGTTAATTTTTTAAGTTAAAAAATGAATGCATCTTCATGTCAGGGTATTATTTCTTAACATTTTTTCCCTTCAGCAGTACCCTAACATTTCCTCCCTACCATTCTTTAAACTTATTAACTCCAGAGACTGAATGCAAAGACAAGAGAAGCACTAGAAGAAACTCTAACTGTTAAAAACATTTGGTGGTCACAATTCAAATTTCTGTATGTTGTGGAAAGTTATTCAAGCTGTTGTCCATCTGGCACGGGATTTAAATTTTTATCCAGTTCTATTCAGAATGTGTTCTTTTCAGAGCAATAAGTGGCAGCAGGCAATCAAGTGATAACTTTATTCTTTGAGATTTATTTAATTTCTTAGTAGCTTATAGTAGTGATTGGATCACTACTTTCTGACATATTTCCCAGGTCATTAAAAGCTAATGTGATTAAGCCTCTCTGGGGGGAAAAAAGTATCAGACTTATTTCAAATCTTCCATTCATAGGTAAGAATTGAGAAAGCTGTCTACATTCAGCTTTGCAAATTCTTAAATTAAAATTATAGCTAGAAACCTTGATGTCTTTATATCATAGCACAGAGACTGCACTTACAATTTTTTTTATTTTATTTTTTTTATTATTATTATTTATTTATTTTTTTCTGATGCTAATGCCAGTAAAATGGCTATGCTGGTGCTTTTATGATCATGGTGATGCATCTGACACTGGTGATCATAACATTCACTTAGACAGCAGGGGTGGGGCTATCTGGAATGGTCCTTAGCTATTTCAATTTATACTTGAATGGTAGAGGTTGTTTTATTGGTATTGGTAATTTTGAATCTAAGAATCATTGTCTAGTGGTGAGTCACAAGGATCCATTCTTGGACCCCTCCTGTTCAATCTCTATATGCTAAGACTAAGCCAAATCCTTAAAGACAGCTTCTCGTAGATTTACAAATGATATGCAATCTATTTAGCTCAAACACAGTTCTATTAATTCTGTCAGTGCCTAGAGCTAATGAACAACTGAATGAGAGGAATCTTTCTACAGCTAAACAAAGAAAAGAAAGATAATTATATTTTACAATAAAGAGCATAGACTTGAGCTCAGTGCTCATTTTGACACCAGAGCCGTAAATACTAAAGAATTCATAATAATAGATTCATATCTGAACTTCAGCAGTCACTTCAGATGAGTAACAAAGTCAGCCTTTTACCATCTAGTGGCTCATTATCATTTAAAGGAATAGGTACTCCGATTGTTTTGACAGGGTGAGAGGGTCATTAACTGAAGCATTCTTGTTGGTTACTGATCACTCATCCTAATTAACTCTTAAATTTGGTTGCATTATTTTTATCCCGGAGCAAACACCTTTTCACTCCTGATGATTGCATAATTGATATATTGCAAAGGCATGAAAGAAGCACCAAAGTTTTGTCAATTTTACCTGCCAGACTCTATATACTACTACAATTCACTATAAAATTTGATTAAATATGATGTGAAAAATGTGCACAAATTCAGGAATTCACACAGGGGAAACCACTGTATTGTACTCTAAACAACGGTATTGCATAGGACTTAAATCTTTGATCTACTTGAAGATACAAATCCAGTAGGCCTCTAAGATCACTAGAAATTGGTCAACTAGCATTTCTTTAAATTTGGCTTATTGTCTTTATCCCTTCAATGTATTTTCTTTTCTTTTTTTTTCACTTTAATTATTTTGTAACTTTTTGCAAAGTACTGAGGGGCTCGTGAGGTGTCCACCTGCATCTTTCTTAGCCTCTCCCTAAGTAAACTGGGCTGAATTTTGTTAAAAGCACTGGAAAAGGAACTTGATCCTCACAGTGTTATCAGTGTTATCCCGGTGTAAATTTGTCATTTGCAGGAGAAACATAAATGCTTCATCAACACCAACATAGTATCAGTAGACAAACTGTAGGGTATCCAGAGACTATCTACCATGGCCTAGATAGTCTAGAATTCTAGACTATCTACCATGGACTAGATAATCTAGAATCAGACTCTCCATGCTCTTCATTATGTGGGATGATGGTCATTAAGGGCCATTGGGGACACTTTCCTGGGCATTGGCACACTGCAGGATGTCTTCCAGAGTGTGGGAACTGCACCTTTCCTCATGCTCAGGTTGAGCCGATGCTATAATATTCCTCATTGAGGAATAGGCTAATGGCATCTGGCCTGAAAGAGTTCCCAGAATCTAAGTTTTTCTTCACCTGATCCGTCTTATGAGAACTATATTCACTTTTCATAGGCAACTGTGTTTAATGCTGTCTTTACTGCTAACCACTTTGTTCATGCCACTAAGTTAGATCCCTAACCATGTAGTAGTAGTAGTAGTAGTAGCAGTAAAAGGATCAAGATTACAATGGATCAAGATTACAAGACTGCTGACTGTATTTTGCCCTTTTTAAATGGACAGTACAGGTACAGAGTGATGTTTCTAACTAGTAATCTGCAGCAATAACTGAAACAAAAAAATCTCATAAGCTCTCGTGATCATGCTGACAGCAAGTTGTCATTATTATTTTGAGCACTATTTTAAAAATTGGGGATCCCCCAAACCTGTTTTATTCTTTCTAATGACTATATACCTTTGCCTAATTTGGTAGTCCTAACATCTGAATTGTAACTTTTTTTGTAATATGTTCCTCCTCCATTTGAGTTATCCTTTATGCCATGCAAAATTAGAGGTTTGCTGTTCATTGTTACTAACATGATCCACTGTGTTATCAGTGCTTGTAAAAGGATCTATGTCCTGACTAGAAATATATTTTGGACAGCTTTGGTTTGTTGCAGTCCTCCAGCCAAGAGTTCAACTTAGTATAGGATTTTAATGGGACATGAGAATCTATGTGTGCCACAGGGATGTTAACTCCAAACAGGACATAAGACATTTTGCTTTCATAACCCTTCCTTTGTCCTCACCTTTTCCTTTACCTGAGCTTGCAAAAGCTGTTTGTTCTCAGATATGACTTGGTGTTTAACCCCCCACCCCTCGATTTGGTCATGCAGTCGTGGTTTGAGTAATTGATTTCATTGACCCTTGATTCAATAAAAAAAACTTCGGATTCAATAGGTGAATGTCAGTATTCAATGGAAGAATGTCAGTACTCATTCTCTCTACACACCTTCCACAGGCAAGCTGAATCCCTGAACTTTTGCACACTCTGCATGTGGCCAGAATTTTAGTGGACCAGAGCCACTATTTAAGAAACATCATTGCAAGCTATCTCTTCCTCACTCACCCACAGCTCTTCACCCCCAACCCCAGTGTCCCAAACTCAGAATCACTCCACCATGAATTGTGCTACCTTTGAGCAAATTAAGGATTACATGAATTTATTCCATTATTCAGGTTGCTAGTCCAATCACTTCAGAGAAAGATGTGAATCATTTACAGGCTCACTTTATCCCAATGGTTCAAGTGGAGTCAACACTGTCTGTGCTAGTGTCTTGTAGCACGTTTCTAAAATGAAGGACACAGGTTTTGGCAAGCTTTATACCAGATATATTCACTGTGGCCTTGACCCATATTCATTCTCAAATTCTAGGTTTTTGGGAGCTCTAGATTTCTATATATCTACACAGTATTATGTGACTAGTGTTCAAAAGCTTTGCATGAGAATGAATTATTTTTAGTTAAGGAAGTAAACAAATTGTAGGTGCATGCTGCCAAAAATGGCAAAACTGCAGAAATGAAATTGCAAGATTGGTTTTGGTTACAGCTATTTCATATTTTTGCATGATAATTTACAAATACAATTAAAATTTCTAGCATAACAGTGAATGAAAAGTACTGACCATTGACCAATTATCAATGACTTCATAGATCATTAATGCCTTATTAGCAACACTAAAAAGTATTTATTGGAAAGAGTAGCCTTACTTTGTAACTTAATTAATGGATTGTTATTGTCTTCTTATCAGTCATAATTTTTATAATGGTGTCTTATTCTTTAAACATTGATATTGGCTTCGCAGTATCTGTTACTAGGTGAATCAAGGATAGTCAAGTGATTCTGGAACTGACTTTAGCACCCTTCTCTACATGTCACCCTGTTTATAAATTAGTGAGGGTTAAAGAAATGGACTTTAACCTACAAGATTATTTCAACTCCAGTCTGTGAGTTAAAGAATCTGGCACTATAGACTAAAAATTAAAGTGTAAATAACTTTGTTAGCTGAAGTAAGATGATTTATTTAATGGTGTGGATCTTCATTCACATCGAATCACACCAGGATCTTATCTCACATCTCCTTGCACTGCAACTGTGGCAACTGAGGAAAGGAAGGCTTGTTGTGGTTAATGTGGTTTTAATGTGGTCAGTAACTCTGTTCATAAATTCTTAGATTAGGCATAAACCGATACACCAGCCTTTATCATGAAAGCCATGCTAATACCCACAGCACTTTACCATCCAGAGAGAGTGAAAGACCGAACTCGTGGACAAAGATTAACCTAGACAAGAGTTCTCGGTACTGGTCATATTTCTTCACTGCGTACATATGTCCTCTTGGCTACACGCCAGTTTCAGTTAAAACTGTTCAGGATCTCCCAATACACAGTAAGGACTCTACAACAATCCACTGATTGATGCAATGGTTCTTTTTTAATTCCAAGCAAGTAAAGGCAGGCAGTGTTTTGACATAAATTACAAATTAAATGCTATCATGACATAGCATTTCAAAATATGCTATCAGTCTACATATTTTAGGCTTAACGTACCTTAAATTGAACGTGCTGCGGGCTACACTGGACTTGCCTACGTAAGCGTATTTAAAGATAAGGGTTTTTAACTGTACAACTGGCACATTACATTTTGAGTTGATAAAGTTAGCCTATATCGTGACATATCAGTTTATTGATTTTTTAAAGACATATAGTTCCGATGTATCGAATTACCAGTGTTATTTGTTGTCTTCTTGATCGTACTTGATTTTAACGTGAAACAGAAGCCTTAGTTTTGCACACCTAAATCAACCCCAGTTAATAAGATAGGCTCATTGTTGTCAGTGGTATTCTAATTCTTCCTGCATTTGTTATGTATAGATTTCCATTATATCGTATGAAGAGCAGTAGCAACATCCCACGTGCACCCAGGTTTGGGTTTGCCGAAAGTTTTCTTTTCTGATTGGACACACCCCTCCAAAGAGACCAAACCCCTTCTTATCACTCAGACCAGGGGGTGGGACAGTCCTGAATGTCTTTGGGCTAACATTGGTCAAGTTATGGCAAGCTTCCTGTATCTTGCGCAATCGGAAGACGCATTAACAGTGCATTATAAATACAGTCTTCGGCTCTGCAGAAGATGAGTTCGCTCTATACAAGATTGAGAGTTGTAGTCTGTAAAGCTTACATTAATGATGCTGCAGCAAGCTTTGAAAGTCTCCGGGAGGAGTGCATTACCTTTGATTAAATGTATAGAGAAGTGGGCTGACAGCATCAGCGAGACTTGCTCACAGAGGGATGTGCGAAAGGTGAAAACACTCGAGGAGATGCCAGGACCGTCGGCACTCGGATTCATTTGGGATCTTTTTGCCAAACGAGGATTGTCTCGCCTACATGAATTACACGTGAGCAAACCAGACAGTAACCAACATTTATGTCCGTACAAGGATATATCGTGATTTGATGTCTACACTTCAAAGGTTTGCAATAAACTACAAATATGTGAACAAATAATCCACATGAAAAAATAATATGGATTTTTGTTCTTAAAACTGTGGGAAATGCTTACTGTTAAAAAAAAAATCTAAATTCAAACAAATATTTTGTAACAAGGTCCTAGGACATAGTTACTATTCTGTATTAACTATGCTTTGTGTTGGTAGCCTGACCAGATTATATATGTAGACTGCATTGAGAACTTTTCTGTTGAAAAATGGTCAATTATCAATCAAGCCCTGAAGTTTGGCATGAAATCCCATGCAATATTTATCTCCATCATAATGTAAGTAACATAAATAAGTTGTCCACAGGGCAGGCTTACACATGAAGGGCTTGTAAATAAAAATTTGTGTGAAAATGCATGCAGTTATTATAAGAAGAGCTGAACTATATAATCTGCTTACTACCTTTTTATCACTTTTCTTTGTAATAACTTTATATCTTGACTCATTTCAAAGATGGAGGGCCGTAAACAGTATGGTCCCATCTGGAAGGCCAGTTTTGGACCCATCCTAACTGTTCATGTGGCAGATCCAGAACTTATAGCGGAAGTCCTGAGACAGGAGGGCAAATACCCCATACGTTCAGACCTTTCCTCCTGGAAGGACTATCGACAGCTCAGAGGACATGGTGTTGGACTCCTGACTGCGTGGGTACAGTTTCTGGATGATATGATGATACATATTTTATGCATACCTCATGTATGTTTTTACCTAGTTCCATGTATACTGTTGCCACTTTCTTTGTTCCTTCCTTTATGATCACTGACCTCAGTACAGTAGGATGAGTAAAAGTACTTGTATGGACCTAAACCATGTACTTTTGGTGCTGCTGTTGTCCTAAACATCCACTCCATTCATATGTAGCCAAGAAATACATGTGGAACTCACCTAACCATATTCAGACACCTGTTTAAAGAATATTTAGTTGAGGTACAAGTTTACTCACCATGTATGTCTGTTTGCTTCCATGTACTATTGCAGTGAGGGAGCAGAATGGCAGGGCGTGCGTAGTTTGCTGGGAAAACACATGTTGAAACCAAAAGCAGTAGAAGCATATGATGGCACCCTGAATGCTGTGGTGACAGACCTCATAGCCAAACTCCGCCTTCGCAAGCAGCAAAACCCCAATGGTGTCATCACTGACATCGCAGAAGAGTTTTACCGCTTTGGCCTGGAAGGTATTTTATATATGTATATGTGTGTGTGTGTGTGTGTGTGTGTGTGTGTGTGTGTGTGTGTGTGTGTGTGTGTGTGTGTGTGTGTGTGTGTGTGTGTGTGTGAAAAGTGGCCACACTGTACACATGTGGTTTCTGCACACGGAAAAGTCTAATCTTGGGCTAAAGATTTTTTTATTGTTCTATGGTAATTCTATGGTAACAACTTTCCTAAAAACAGCCTGAAGTGTTTAAAGGAAAAGGAACAGTATTAGAGCAAAGGGATGAGATATGGTCAGAGTGCTCTGAAACAGTATGTTTTTAGTTTCACTGCACATTAAATAAGTATTTCAAAATTTGTTCTGATATTTAAAAGAAATGAATAAAAAATGAAATCATATGTTCAGACTATTGATCCCAAATTTAAAGACAGACAGACATTGACCTTGTTTAAAACTATTAACCTTTCAATCTATTCCCAAGACGTTTGATCCCAATAAGATACACAGGAAGTAAAGATATATGTTCATTCATATGATGTCAGATGATGTTTCTGTCTCTCCCACTCTCTGGCATCAGGAATTTCCTCTGTGCTGTTTGAGTCCAGGATTGGCTGCTTAGAACCAGTAATCCCTGTGGAGACTGAGCGTTTCATCCAATCAATTAACACCATGTTTGTCATGACCCTTCTCACCATGGCGATGCCTACATGGCTTCACCGACTCTTCCCCAAACCCTGGGGCATCTTTTGTCAGTGCTGGGACTACATGTTTCAGTTTGGTAAGTAAGCACCTATAAAATAAACTATGATTCTAAATGTTCTAGTTTGAAATTTTAGTTTGCCTTATTTTCCAAAAAGTTAGATATCACCTCTGTAGTGAACTTTTAATATGTCGTTGAAATTCACAGTAAAAACATACAATGCCTTCATAAATGTCTTTTCTTAACTCTATGCTCTTATATTATGACTGCAAATTGAATCTTAATGCTGAAACGTGCAAATTAGCATTTTAAAACTCTCTTCCAACAATAAAGCAAAAGGCCATATAGATCAGCGTCTTAAAGAAGAAACAGACAAAATGGCTCGAGGAGAAGAAGTGGAGGGGCGTTATCTCACATATTTCCTTTCCCAGGCTGGAATGCCCATGAAGTCTGTGTACAGCAATGTGACAGAGCTGCTCCTTGCAGGAGTGGACACTGTAAGGCGAACCCATTATTTTCAATTCTAAACTGGGGTTTATAAATATTTAATGCTGGGACAGTTGCACAAGGCTTGTTTATTTTGCATGACATACAACAGCATCACTTGTTTATGACTGGAAAATGCAGGTGAGAAATCACCTTTAAAGAAATTGAAAAAAATAATCACAGTTTGGACCTAGAATATGACTGCAAGGTGGCCCAAATTTTTATTTTATATGGCTCTTTTCCAGATTTCTAGCACATTGTCCTGGTCCCTGTATGAACTCTCTCGACATCCTGATATCCAAACTTCACTTCGGACTGAGATTCTGAGGGTGCTAGAAGATCACAGACTTCCAACAGCAGCCGATGTAGCTGCTATGCCCTTACTAAAGGCTGTGGTGAAAGAGATCCACAGGTTAGCTATGTTGCTTTTTATATAAAATGTTTGGCTTTTTAGAATGAAATTAAAAATAAATAAAACAGCTCTCCTATTCATAAACTGTACATATGAATAATACACTTACTGAATAAGTCAAAATTAATTGCTGTGCAGAAACTTTGAGACAGTGCTTTGCTATATTTGTAATATGTGCAACTTGATCTCTTTAAAACAGGCTGTATCCTGCAATTCCAGGCAATGCCAGAGTCATTGCAGACCGAAATATTATAGTGGGAGGCTACATCATACCTAAAAATGTATGCATGTGGGGTTTTTTGTTGTTGTTTTTTTTTTGTTTTTTTTTTGTATGTATAAGTGTGCAAAGCTTTAGTTTTAAGCAATTACATAGAGCAATTCCCTTACTATGGAAAGAAAGACCCAATACTAGTGAAGCATGTCTTACAGTCCACATGAACCATACATTTGACAGTACTACCCACCTTTTGCAGACCCTCATCACTCTTTGCAATTACGCAACTTCACGGGATCCTGTCCAGTTCTCTGAGCCGGATGCCTTCCAGCCCCAGCGCTGGCTGAACCATGACAGAAAGCACCACCCATATGCCTGTCTACCCTTTGGGGTGGGCAAGCGCAGCTGTATTGGAAGCAGGATCGCTAAGTTGGAGATTTATCTGGCCCTTTGTCAGGTATGAGCTTGTGAAACTACAGAGTATGTATGTGGAATACAGAGGTGACGACACATCAGACATGGGACATATGAACATGCTTGATGACAGCAAGAGGACAGATGAATGTTTGCATTTGCAATATTTTCTCTTGTGCTAGTGCTACACAAATGCAATCTTTTAGCTAATCTCACTAGCTGTAAATGCATTTCTTCTCTTTGTTACCAGATTTTAATCCACTTCCATGTGAAGCCTGGCCCGAACACTGGAGTTGTTAGCCCTATGACCAGAACTCTTCTAGTTCCAGAGAGGGAAATCAACCTTCAGTTTATTGAGCACTGACTTCAAGTCTGATCACACAAGGACAGAATCGGACAGAGCTTTCTGCACACTGGAGCAGAGTGGAGCTCAAAATACAAGGGGAACTGAGAACCTACCACTATGATGGAATCAAAAAGGCCTTGTAGCAGGGGTTACTGACAACTGCTCTGAATGTATCAGTCATATTTGAATGGGCCAAGGACAAATTTAGAATGCTGTTCATAGTACATTTGTTTTTTTATATTGTTTAGTTTAAAATGTGCAAGCAGAGAAAAAGTGTAGTGGTCATCTTCAAACAGCAGTGCGTCTTTGTCCACTGGAAGGGGAGATTCACTGGAAGACTGAAATCCAGTGAACCAGTGTGATTCTCAGAGGTGCTAAAGGATAATCCTGTCTCAGTTACTCATGGTGATAATATGTTGTGGGGGGGGTTTTGGAGGGGGGGGGGGTGTTATAGGTTGTCACTGTAGATGTCGCTTTTGTTAGGTCTAAATTCAGAATTTATTTTTGAACATTTTACAGTTTTAGTCCAGTGTTTCAATAGCTTTTTTAAAAGAACCCGAGCTCTTTGCAATTATATGATTTGCTGCTCCCTACAGGTGTTATATTTGCATGTTCAATACTGGTGCTAAAAACAAAAAAAAAACTGTTTTTATTCCCAAAGGATGTGCTTTGTATATTGCATACAATATATATACAATCCAATATATATTCTATATATATTGCATACATTATATATTGTATATTGCTGTTTTGCATGTTAATTCACAAGTGTGCCAGATTAAATATTGAATTCTTAGGTTTGTCACCCAAACATTTGACAGAATTAAAATACCTTCAAATATATATATTCATATATACATGAAGTTTCAGTTAGGTTCAACCCAAAGCAGCTTGACTGGTGAGAACTTGACTGGTGACTGTGGGGATCTGACCCAAATTTTATTTGCTACATCTTGCTGTTCTTTCCTGTCTACTGTTAAAATATTAATATTTTAGAGAGTTGTTCTGTTGCAAAGCAAAGGTCTGCCTAATTATTCTCAGTTATTTTGAGAATCATTGCATGCTTCCACACTTTCAGGCTGTAGTGTATATAGGACAAATAATGCAATGATCTTTGTTTATAGATGTATTTTATCTATAAAGTCTGTTCATTATTTTCCCTCAAATTAAACTTTTATGAACACCTGTGGTCTCTGTTTGACTATCAATCGATATTAGAAATAAGGAATGAAATTCACTGCCTCATTAAATCGTTAACACAGTCACTACTACAACAAGGTAAGCAGACAATATAATCTATAATCAATTAAAAATAAAATGTTTACTGCCTGAATCTTGCTCAGTAATAATTGCCATCTTTCATTCACAATTCGTTTTCTTGCACCTTCAGTCTATAAATAGATCTAAATCTAAAAAATAGATACTTTTATCACGACAGAAAGAGATTTTAAATCTTATACGCAGTAGTGCAACAGATACTTAACGTAGCTGGTTAAACGAGCAGATTTTAAGACTTTTAACTTAACCAGCGAATTTGCACATTTCCGCTGCGCAGACGTCTCTTTACAAAGCAGCAAGTGGCGCCCTAGTTACACAACCACGTCAGAAAACCAAATACGGCGTATCCAGGCAGAACGACATACCACAAAGCATTTGTCTTGTTTAGCGTTCATTATTCTGTATTGGCGTGCAATAATTTTATTCCATATTGATTATGGGTTATTATGGATGGAGAATTAGGTGACGTGTTCCCCGTTGAAGATGATTTATTTGAAGATAGTTTCTCTATGGATTCTACCTATAATTTTTTTGGTCATGAATTTACAATTAATCAATCGTTCAATGCAAGTCTTGGGGTGGCTGCTTCAGTATGGGACGCTGTAAGTTCAGATAAGATTCCCTCGTAGCTTTAATCCTAATTAGGATGCACTATCATTTTAATTCAGATTTAACGTACTGTGCAAAACAGTTTAGAATAGCCGGAAGAAATTTTCACTGCTGGATGGACAGAATTGGTGATAAATATATACTAAAATATACCTAAATATACGTAAACATGTAATGTAATTAGCGGTCACTTGAAACGTACCAATGACTCCTAGAAGCGTCCTAGAGGTTTTATAATTATTCAAAATAAAATGCTGTCAGTTGCACATTTTAGGACATATCAGTATTTCATATTCAGATCTCATGATGCCACACCACCTTAAAACTATATCAACACTTTGCAGTGTGCGGCCAAGCTGCCGCTGATGTTTATAAATCTGACAGCGCAACGGAGTCACAACAGCATGGGCATCACCTGATGGCAAGCCTTGTTTACCGACAACTTGTCAATGTAAAAGTTCCAATGAAGCCTTTACAGTTCATTATATGTGTTGCCTAAAAAAAGAAAATACAATCTAAATTTAAAGAAGACTGGAAGTATGAGAAATATAATTATGTAGCAGTTATTATACTAACTACTATTTAGTATGATGTATTGATTGTGTTTTTGAACGAGTGGATTTAAATCCTCAACTCTACTGAGGTCATACATCCAAAACACCACACTATGTAAGGCAGGTGTGCACATTAAAATGTATCAAAAACACAAAAAGTAGACAATATAAAGTTAATTGGATATGTTTAGGGGAAGACTAAGGAGAAGGATCTTAGGTCTCTGCAAAAGTTGTGATCAGTTATTTGTTATCTCCTATTTTCAGTAGTCATGCAACAAATCTTATTTTACCCCATGTCTTTATTTTCATAGGCAATCCACTTGTGCAATTTCTTTGAGAAAACATCTCTGGAATTAAGTGGAAAATGAATAATTGAGTTGGGAGCAGGAACTGGTTTTGTTAGCATACTGGCTGCAAGATTAGGTACATTTTATTATTAATTTTTTGTCATAAATACCTAAAGTATATATTTGTTGAATTAGTTTAACAGAGGAAAATAATAAGTATAGTTTAAAAAATGTTTCTTACTTAGGGGCCTGTGTGACGATTACAGATCTTCCTCTTGCTATTCCACAAGCAGTCCGAAATATTGAAGTCAATGCTCCTTCAGCTGGGTGGCCCTCAGAAGCACCCAGTGTGCTGCCGCTGTCATGGGGACAGGACCAGGAAAACTTTTCCTCTGACTGGGACTTGGTATTGGGGACTGATATTATCTACTTACCTGAAACATTTCCCCTTCTTTTGGACACACTGGTACACTTGTGCAAGAATGGGGCTGTAGTATACCTCTCCTCAAAAATGCGCAGGGAACACAGCACTGAGGACTTCTATGACAAATGGCTGCCACAGAAGATCAAGGTGGAGCTTGTGCAAAGAGAACCAGAGAACAATATCAACATATATAGAGCAGCCCTCATATGTGATGTATAATAAATGAGCTTGTTTTGTTGACTGTAGGATTTAATTGAGCAAATTTATAAAAATAATGAACACCAGAAATGCACTGCTGTCAATGAGTAGTCCCATAAAGAGTTTAAAAAGTAGTTATTTTCTGTAATAATGGCTTATAAGTATTTAGTGGTTTTGTGGACTCACAGCTTGTTATGACTGAGTCTAGGCTTTGAACCAAAAGATTATGGAGGTGTATTTGGTGGATGTATTAATGTTAACTGAATGACAGTACAAATGGTTAAACTGGTGGTAAGTGGAGTGAAATGAATAGAACAGAGGCACAAATAAATGGTGCAGTGTATTGTGAATTAAAGTGGAAAGGGGAACACTACCAGTGATGACGGTGGGTTGGCCAGTGCTGAAAACAGCAAACATTCCTGCTAACTATATATTTACAGCCACTGACCTACCTACCCAAAATAAAAATATAAACAACAAAAAAAGATGCTTCCCTGATTTCCTACACATAAACACATAGAAAGCCCACTCCCAACACAAACAGCAATGAACCCTACTCCTGGTGTGCTACTATATACTATTTACAAACTACAAATTCAGCATAAGTACCAAAAAGGAACTGCAAGCAAAGTAGTATCACAGGGAGTCATAACAAAACAGCAAACACAGTGAGTCAAAATACCAGTGAGCTTTAGGCTAGATAACTGAGCATTTTTTGGGTACTTTTATTGTCCTATGGTGATGACACAGAATAATACTTGGAGTCACAGTCATGGCTGCATCCCTGGACTGGTCCACGGAGCGAAATCCAAGGAAGCCAAAACCAAAATGGGTGAAAGGAGACTGAAGTTGCAAAACCTAATGAACACGATCAGCAAAGAGGGAAGAAAACAGCCACAAATACACACAGTGGGATGTATAAAACTACCATTACTTCAAAGGTGATTTTAGAATTTGGTTCAATTTTATGATATAATTGGCTAGAATGAGTGAGGTGAAAGGCACATTCAGACGCAGAAGGCAGTAATTGCCACCACATCTCAGATTTGCAATTTTTTGATTCTTGATTTGTGTTTGCAACAAGCTTTATCATTCTGTTTTGGATTACCTTGTAATTAAGGCTTTTTTGTTCATGTCATTGAGATGTTTCAAAGATAGATTGATTTAATACATGTTAATAGTTGATATTTGCTAGTTTTCACATTTAGCAGTGGTTCCATCTGACTCAACAACAGATCCTTATCTTTTGGTAAATGTTATTTGTTTAATTCATGTTAAGTAGATATGTATTTAGCTTTACATAGTTTTAAAATAACACAAATAAGAATTTGCCAATCAGCTTACTTGATATGTTTTAAACTGTCTGTCTTTAGATATCTGCAATATTTTCATATGTAGACATGCTTTTGACAACATATAATTACATTACAACATATCATTATCTGCTGGATGATTTTGGATGATGTTGATTTAAAATAAACCTCAACCTGGTTAAGGAAATCAGTGCAGTCTTTATTTCTTAATCTAATTTTATTGATTTTACTTGAAGTGAAATGTAGTTTATGTATGAGAATGTAATAAAATGTCAAATTATCCATATGTTCTCCTAAAATCCTTTTGACTATCGCCCCAAAACTTTAATTTCCATCTCTGAACAATTGATCACAATTTTCATTTCCATCTTTGAAGACAAATAATAAAATATTGTTATTTGTTATTGTGTTAAAATATTTAAAATTCTGGAATCTAAATTGGAATCCACTGACATCTGGAATCTAAAGCTTGTTTTGGTTGTTTTCTCCAGTACAAGTACTGTATTCCTTAATTTGTCATTATTCTATGCCTGTCAATTTTTAATCCCATAACCTCATTGTCTCATGGTTTAGTAGTCACTAAGGCTTGCTTTGGTGAGGCAATAATAGACCTTCAAAGCCTGCTGAGTTCCACATTTAAGATGGGCTGAAGTGTATTTGTGCCTCTAACTGCTGTGTCATGTTTGTCTCTTGTAATTATGTATCCCTACAGAGTTGTTTAATTTAGGATAGGACAGAGAGCAATCAATTAGAAAACTCAGAGTTATTTGTTGGAATGGTGTTTTTATAAGATTTACTGCCTTGAAGTGAAAGCAGATGGGCCTTTAAAGATAACAAAGAGCAAGAATTAGAAAGGGATGGGGAAGAGTCAGGAAACATTGGGATGACCTCAAAAACATACTCCTCTTGGCATTAAATTTGCACAGGATGACACTCACCATGATTAGGTCACTCTATTTAAAGGTAAATAATTTCTGAAAAAAAAGATTATAGGTTTGTGGTGTAGTTTAATTTATATGATGTATGATAAGTAACATCTGCAAAAAGTAAGCCTGATACACTGCCTGGCCAAAAAAAAGGTCACAAACTCTAATATTTCGTTAGACAGCCTTTAGCTTTGATTACGGCATGGCATCGTTTCCACAAGCTTCTGCAATGCCACAACATTTATTTCTGTCCAAAGTTGCATTAATTTTTCCCCATGGTCTTGTATTGATGATGGGAGATTTGAACCACTGCGTAAAGTCTTCTCCAGCACATCCCAAAGATTCTCAGTGGGGATCAGTTCTGGACTCTGTGGTGGCCAATCCATTTGTGAAAATGATGTCTCATGCTCCCTGAACCACTCTTTCACAATTTGAGCCCAATGAATCCTGGCATTGTCATCTTACTATATACCCATGCCATCAGGCAAGAATGAATCCATTGATGGAATAACCTGGTCATTCAGTATATTCAGTAAGCTGACTTCATTCTTTTGGCACATAATGTTGCTGAACCTAGACCTGACCAACTGCAGCAATCCCAGATCATAGCACTGCCCCCACAGGCTTTTACGGTAGGCACTAGGCATGATGGGTGCATCACTTTATGACCTGTCATAGTACACTGAATTGACCACTTTAAGCAGATTTACTCTACATGCCTACTTAATGGACTGCCATATATTTGAGTCATTTGTAAGTAGTTATCTCTTAGTTTTACATTATACTCTGAAGTCAGCTGGTTAACTGTACCAGAATTTATTGGCCTCTTTCACATAGATGTCATGCAGTACCGCTAAAAAAGTTTGTAGTCAGATGAGATTAAGGTTGAACTCTTTGTGAAATTACTGTGGAAAAAAATGAAATTGAGGGACCAATAAATTACAAGTTAACAGGAAATTCTACAGCAGAATACCCATGTGTCTTTCTGTGATCTAAAATCCTCAAACAGTTGCAACACAAGATTTTCAAGACAAGAATAAACATAACATTTAGACTGTTTCAAACAGGAGAAGCTTTAGATTTTTATGCAAGACACCCCAAAAGAAATGGATGAGAATACCTCTAATCATAGTGCAGGATTGATCCTCAGCTACAGAAAGAATCTGGTTGGGGTCATTGCCTAAAAGTGTGGATTCAAATATTTAAATCATTTTTTTCAAAATATTGCTATAAAATGTAGTGTGAAATGTTTGTTAAATATTTTTTACTCCAAACGTTATACTAGCTTTTTTTTTACAGCTGTATAAATTAGATTCTCATGCATTAAAAGTTAAAATCACTGTAAATGTGAACACAAAAGTAACCACAGCACAAATGTGGACACAAGCGTAACCAGAACAATAAGCCTAATTACATGTTTATGCAATAAACATTTTAAAATTAATTTCACTTTTGAGATGGTAATGTAGTATAAAGAAATGAGTTTTTCCAAATCAGTAACAGTAGATAAAAATAATATCTGGGGCAAAAAGTAATTAAATTTTGGTAAACTTTATTAGTTTTGTGCAAGAAAAAAATACAATAATACAATTTCCTCTTCCTTCCTTTTGTACATATGCTAACATGACACCTTCTGCATAGTGGCCAATGTCCGAATCTGACTGTCTAAGTTGGATGGATGAACCAAACCTTTGTACAAAACCAGGATTCAGAACCAGTAGAACTTTAACAGACTATAAACTGGACCAACATAGCTTCATCCTCATTATACTGCTGAGAGTCAACTGTAACCCCAGTAACTGAATGTATATGCAGGTCATCAGAGGGGGACATTACAAATAGGAAGACAGAAAGTCTTAATGGAGAGACATAAAGAAAGGAGAGAAAGAGTGGGCCTAATACTGACAGATGATTGGGCAAATACATGGCAAAGTAGTAACAGTAATCAGGAGATGGGGCTTGGGCAGATCGCTATGACCACTGTCTTTCCAAGCAGAAATATCTTGAGACAAAAATGTACAGTGCATACCAGACAGTGAGATGACATCACAGCTGACAAGCAAATTAGTGAGTACAGAGGTTAATCAAAGGCCAACAGCAAATATATCAGCACCATATAAACATGATGGATTTCAAATTGACACCAGAAAGAGGATTCAGCTGGAGATGTGGAAATCACAATGGCCTTACATCTCAGTGAAACAGTATTTCTTATATTTCAAAGGGAAACATGGTCCTAGGTTCATCTTTCAGCTAACCACCAAGCTATATACTGCCACCGCCATACAGCAATACAGAAAAATCAAGTGATGAATCACTCTTCTTAATATCTTATCAGAATATTGGCAAAACCATACAACTTTTAAGAATACTGACAAAGCCCATCAGCATTCAACAGTCAATACTAAAGTATCAAGAGGCTGCTACACAACGACTACAATCACATCAGTTTTTTGAGAAAAGTCAGTTGAAAGGGAGAAAATAAATTCAAGAACTAGTTAGCAGACAGAGTTGAATCTGGAGGTATTGGGAGAAAAAACAATGTGAATTGTTAAGGCACATCAGAGTAGATCATGCAACTAATGGACACACAAGGGAAAGTCTAAAACAGATTGCTGAGCAAAGTTTAATAGATTACGAGCAAGAGCTTGCTCCAAGAGAAGGTCTGCAAAAAGACATTCATTGGTAGAAGTTAAAATAAGGTACAGAAAAATAAACTTCCTTGATCTAACTAGCAAAAAAGAATGATCCTTATGTAATCTCTAAAACCATGACAGCAACTACACTGACTAAGAGCTTGGTGGTAGCACACAACCAAAACATGGTAAAGTTTCCCTTATGGAATAAACCCAACTGCTCAGAGGGTGTTTGGAGGAAAGAAAATGGGTAGGATAATAGCAATGTGGGTTGAGATAAACAAGCAGTGTATGGAGAACCAAAGAAATCCACAGTGGGTAATAATGTGATCAGAGACAAGTGCAAAGGTTTATTGATCATAGATGCATCCTGTGTTGTCAACTGGATTTATCTTTTCTCCTGAAAAGGAACATGTCCAATATGTTTTTTAACATCCAATTGATACATGTGACTATATTTCTGATTCTATGGAGCAACACCTTAAGAACAATGACCACAAAGATTCTAATATAACAGGCACAATAGAGAAAAGTGTTGTTTCAAATAATGCACAGGAAATTCACACAGAGATTGCAGAGCAACACAGTGATGATTTAATGGACAGATGTTTACAACACATTTCTATGGACTTGAGGAAGGAAACAAATAAGGAACCAAGGAAAATATCAAATGACAATGAAAACAAGGTGATCCGAGAAATCAAATCTCTCAAGGAAAGAGTAGAGAAGATTTTTGGAATTATATTTCAGAATTCCACCAACACAGGAAACACAAAGGATGAACTGTCTCAAACTACTCAGACAGAAACAATGTCCAATGGAGATCTTCAAAAGAACCAGACAGCTCCACTAAAGCTAAAGTAATACATTTAGATGAATCACAAAGTCAGTTAAATGAAGTGGGTTCATATGAAAATACTAGAACCTTAAAAGCTAAAATACTGAAGGAAAACCAAAAAAAGAAAGGAAAATCAAACCTTTGTGGCAAAATGAATTTCTACCTCCAGTCCCTAAATTGACTTTCATAGATGCAGTAAACACATTTATACAACATGAGGTCATATCATTGGAGAGCACTAAAGAATCATATAGAATCTGTTCCCAAACCTCTATGGTAGCCACATAGAAAGTGCAAGTGATTCATTTGGCCAAGAAAGTAAATCCCTGGAGGGTAACCTTTGTCCACCACTCCATGGTACTTCAGTGGAAAACACTAGAGAATTGATTGGTCAAGAAGGTAATAAAGTTATCTCAATTCCATTTTTTTCCTCAAACAATAAGTAAAAAAGAGTTCGTTTGTCAGTCACTTCCTCATCATTTGGATGAGTCATCTTTATGGGTACAATTGCATAATGTGACTTATCAAATCTCCAAGTTTGAACATCAAGGTGAGTTCTCTACCTCCCTAATCAGATACAGACTTCAATCCAACATCTCTTTCTCTTTCTTTTTCCTTCCTTCTCCTGCTGCATAACCTCCACATTCCCTTTGTCTCCTCTAAATCTAGTTCTTACTCACTCAAGACCTCCTGACAGATCATCTCAGAGCAGTATTGATGGTGACATCTCTTCTTCCACTTCATCCACATCACTGCAGTACATCAAGGATAACCAGTATTCGAGATCATTATGGGATACAGTGAACCGCATTCATAAACAGACTACTTCTGATTCATAAACGGAGGAGGAATAAGGTGCTGAATTTTGGGAAAAAACAGAAAACACAAATACAGAAAATGATTTGACTTATTTGAGTGACAACACCGATCTACAACCACAGGAATCAGCCCTGGAAGAGAGGTCAGCTTACGATGATAGTAGCCCATTAAATGTACTAGATGGCATTACTAGAGAAAGCATCACATTACAAGATGAGGGAGCTATGGTACTGAGGATAGCTTTGCTGCATAAGCAGAGAAATGAAATTAAAGACATAGGACAGACTGAAGATGATACATTATCAAACAGCAGTCTGGGTATTCGTGACTCCAAAGAGTGACGGCAATGTGAAGAATTTGGAAAGTGACAAAAAAGAGAACAATGAGAAATCAAATGAATTTGTTTAGAGTAAAGGAAAGGTTAAAAGCACAACAAAAGAGCTGGATTCACCTGCAGCTTTATCATGAGAAGGAGATTGTCAAGCTTCCAGGCTTTAAAAGATAATCAAAACAAAAAACAAAAAAACATGCAGATTGATGGTGTTAGGACTGAGACAGCATCTAGTGAAATGGAATGGTCAGTGATGATTGCTTTTGGATCAGTAAATAGTCAGAACAATACTCTATGATTGCTTTTCACTGGAGAATGGAAATGCTCCCAGTAATGTTACAGCAGAGGGCAGTGATTATGAAAGTGTTTAAAATACTGCATGTGTTGATGTGCAATGGGCCGCAAATTGGACAAAAATGAGCAACCAAGTAAAGCAATGTTCATTAAAGACTGGATAGGATATAACTTTGTGAAATATATAATCATTTGCTGTGGAGGTGAATTGCTTACACAGAAATGACAGCTTATGTAAAACTTGTAAAACTCCAGCTAAGTACTACAGTAATACACAAGTAATTTCTCCACATAGATAAATTTATGCTGTTTGCATTTTGAAGCCATAGCGCATTCATGTAAATTTATTGGGGATTTTCCACGTATTTATCTACCCTCAGTTACCTAAATTAGGGTTTAACCTAAATGCTGGCAGCAGAGATTGTATACTTTACAGGGATTTGTTTTTGGCAATCTTTAAAACTATAACTGGTTCTCTCTGGTTAGTCAGTATTTATGCATTTTCATTATGTAAAAAAGAGACATTAATTCAAGGAAACACATGGCTGATTAGGGATACTTCAGCAGTGGAACACAAGGGGGAGTGTGTTATCCTGAATCTTATTCGGTTGTGATCATCAAAACACAACCAGAATAAATTTATTACAAAAATACAGAAATTAGCCAAACACTTGCAGTAAAAAAGGGAATAAGATAGATTTATTCACAATGGGGAATTCCAAAAATGCAGTCAAAACACTGGCACAGGTCAATAATGAGATAAAAGACACATGGTACCAACAGGGAAAACAATAATGTAGTTTGGAAATGAGCCTAGGTCTAGAAACTGAAACAATCCAAAGGACAAACAGTACCAGGAGGGAAAAGACAAAAGACAGAGTTGAGTAACAAAACATTTCAAAACACAGGAAAGGTAGATAATAAAAATTTGTTTTTAATTAATTAAAAAAAAACACCCAGCATGCATGGACAAAACTTCACAAACAACAGCTTGGAACAGGATGGTATATACATGGAGACCTAGATTTTGGTGTCTCACGGGATTCTGGGAAGTGCAGTCCATGAATGAGTCCATTGACTCTATAGAGCCAGCAGGTGAAACAGAGTGAGGATTAAGAGGGTCAGCAGGAAGTGTGACTCTTATGTATCTGGTAAAGAAACAAAATAAATAAAAGAACCCAAAAAATGCAATATTAAATATGTTTAATACTGGCTATTCTTTCCAACAAATTTGCACAACAAATAACTTGTTGCTATCCCACTGTAACAAGTGTCTGCATAACAATATAAAAGGTGGTTTATATATTATGCACAAAACAACTAAGGGTGGGGTGCAAAAAGCTTTTCTTTACTTGGTAAAGCGTCAGCAGGCTGATACAGTTTTGGTGTGAAAAACCTGTGTTGTTATCATGAATATCAGCATGATTAGAATGATTCTCGGTCAGAATTATTGTTGTATAAAAACCAATTAGTCACACATTACAATTAAACATATATTGTAATGAAGCTAAACAAATTATATTGTAATATATAGAAATACAGAATGTATAATACTATTTACATTTATGGCATTTGACAGATGCTCTTATCCAGAGCCACTTAGTGGTGCTTTGTCATTTACTCATACAATACATCCTAGCCAGTACAGTAGGTTAGAGTCCAATAATACCAATGTTAGTCAACATAGGAGCAGAATCAATGGTCATTTAAATATTCCACAAAAAGTTGGGTCTTCAGTCTGCGTTTGAAGACTGCGATTGACTCTGATCTCTGGACAGCAAGCAGAAGTTCCTTCCACCATCTCACCTACATGGTATTTGAGAAACAGATTGATAACTTGAAAGAGAGACAGAAAGAGGGATATATTATGAGGGAGGGACCAGCAGAGATGAGCAGATGAATAAATTTACCAAGCGTAACATTATTTATCACTTTGGATTTTTTTGGCTTTTTGGCTTGAGCACCTAAGTTTCTTGTGCCCTCTGTCCAAGAGGCATCACATGAATGACCTTTGCATAGACTTCTTGTTTTTTGCTATTATTAGAAAACAACTTGGAACACTGATATAGGAAAAACAATACTGACAGTTGGACAGTGTTCACATGAAAGTTGCATCACAGAGCTCAAATAGCACGTTGAGGGTTAGCTATAGAAAATGTGAACTTCAACAGTGACAATGGCAGGAGAGATATCTGGCTATTAGCAAAAGACAGTGAACATTCTAAATTCATGCATTTTGTTCATTTTATTCATGTACAAACTTTAAATGTGGGTTTTAGATTTATTATTTTTATTTATACACAATTTATTTTCTTTTTGTATTTCATAATGTACACTTATAAAGTAATTTTTTAGAAATGTTTTAGGAATTTACACTTATATTTTAATGTTCAGGCAAGGTAAGCATAAAAAACACTGATGTAGCTTTGTAGTTCACTGACTCATTCTGTGGAAAAAATCTGTTACTGTTATTGATACATTATCATAAAAGAAGAACCAGAAAACACCTTTTTTTGCTAGAGGAAAATGCTCTTTATTCAAAGTGCAGCCTTAACGGGCTTCATAAAGACTAACGACAAGCAGAAAGAAGTTGAACTTAACTGAGATAATGGGGCAGAAACACACCACGATCAAGCAACCAAACTGGCCGTAAGGTGCCCTTTCCTCAGATGCGACATCAACCTTCCTATCTCGTGGCCATGTCCTCGGCGCAAGAATGCCTCAACAGTCCCTTTGGCATCTTGGTACGACGAAGTCTTTCTTTTAGGTTGCTGGTACACAGTAAGCTTGTGCCTATAGACTCCACCTAGACCGTAAATTCACCCAGGTGCTCCTTCATGAATCAGGGGCCCTACCATGGTGATGGGAGCTTGGGGCAGCATGCCTTTCTGTGGCATGGGTTGTACAGCCACACTCACATCCCTGGTAAGAGTGACTGTCCTTGGCAGCATGAGTCATAGGTTTGTTTTTGGCAAGGACTTATGTTGCCTCTGTGGCTTTGGTGAGCTGGTGGCAGAGCTATTTGGTATTTGCCTACATGTGCTGTCCGCCTCTGACCCTACCAGACAGCTGAACACAAGCTCAGTGGGTATCCTGAGGTCATGGCCAAACAGGAACGGGTGACAAGTCCCAGTCATGCTGCTATTGCGTGGTGATAAACTGTGGTGAGTGGTGGGCATCCAGATGAAGTACTCCAGAAGGACATTGCTCATTTTTAAATATATTCCTAATTACTAATTAACTAAGAGAGACACAATTAAACTGAACCAACACATGCACACTATTCCACTATTGTACAACTACGTTACTAAATAAAGTCTTCTGGGAGTCCTCAGCATGGTCCTTTCTGCTCTCCTACTGGCCCATTCCCCATGTCCTACAAAATATGTACTACAAAATGCCTGGAACCCCAGTTATTGAACTACATTGAGAGCTATCCGGCTTGGCCAGTCTTTTGCATACAGCAGAATAAACACGTATGGCAGTAGACCTATTAATAAATAATTCCTTAAGACAAGTATATTCCAAAGTAGGGTGCTGAATGCCATTTTAATCACATGCCAAATTTGTGCGTTTTACCTAGGCCTAGAAATATCCTGTTTTGCCTTTTGTGCAACTAACAGTTCACTTCAATGCTACCGTTTGGCTTTTATTTTGAAACACACACACACACACACACACACACACACACACACACACACACAAAACAACTCAATAACATCAAAAAACGTTTTTCCGCTGGAAGTAGATTAAAGCCTGTGTGTGCGGTAGCTGTCTTTGAGTTGCTTCGCCTTTGAAGCCAAGTAGTAGAACACTAACCTTGTGTGTCTCAAGGACTGGAATATTAGATAAGCTACTGGATCTACGTTAGCTACCTAAATGAACATAGTTCATACTCACAGTTTGCACAGGTAAGTTGTCATATCGTTTCAGAAAATCTGATGTTATGCTCTCGAATTTTATTTGAAACATTGAAGTATGTGAGCTGCGTTCCAACTGATCAAACCACACACTTGGGTAGCTAGCTGGCTACGTTGTCTTCAGAGGGGATAAAACTTACTCCACATATCACTAGCTAGCTACATTCCCGAAGCTGTTTGGTAGAGTTATTTGGGCCAGAAAGGGAGCCAAGGCCAAATCTATCGGATATAGTTACATTCTCTTATGCATTCAGTTTGCGAAACTGGCACAACGCGATTATAGTTTCAAAAGTTTTTAGAAACGCCGGTAGCTTCACACCACCTAATAACGACAAACACGTTTTAATCGTCATTTTTGACGGCTATCTCTAGCTAGCTGAGTTATGTAACTAGTTAGGTTACAACGTATAACATATTAACTAACGCTACGATATATAATTATCTTAAAGGCATTAGTCTGCAATTTGGTTGTACTGTCGTAAGGAAAGTTGTGCAAGAACACGAAGCACTTTAGCTGGCTAGCTGATAGGTGTCGCTTTAGACAAAGATTGTCTGTTAATGCTACAAATGCAAATGACAAGTTTCATTAGTAATGATAAGTCAGACTGGTTGCACAGTCATCCTGTTTGGTCGTAAATAAAGTTGCTTCGAGAATATAATTTTATAAAAACGTTTGCGCTCGCTTTTATAAGATTAGGTGGTTACGTACAGTTCAGCCACAAACCTGTCAGCGATGCTACAAATGTGCTAATTGCAGCCATGTGGTAGCTCACAGATAAGCATCGTGAAATGGTACTCTTAATAGCTCTTAATTCTGGTTATTTTCCTGCATCGTCAACAGTCAGAATTGAGAGGTGGCATTAAGACCAAGGAATGCAGACCTTACAAGAAACACCGATGATTGTTTATCCGGACATCCTTCAGCGGCTGCACTGTGAACAGGAAATTGGCATAGCGAAACGTATTATTAAAAAAAAACCAACCTTATTGCCAGTTTAATTCAAACATCATTTTTCCTGGTGAATTACTTATTTAGGTTTATTAGTGAATTACTTTTTTATGTACAGTAGCCATATGGGTCATTCCATGCCAACTCACGTAGACCTACCAGTTCATGTCATGGATTCATAGTCATAGACAAATTAATAAACATAAATCATTTTACCCAAATGAGGAATCATTAATTTTACCATACCATATACCAAATGATATTGTACATATTTTATTACTCATCCTGCTGTGGGTGAGTTAGGCTATATTCTCAAAACCAGTGTAGCCTTATAGGCACACTGGTTGCAGTAAAGGCCTAATGAGCACACTCATTGCAGAACAAATACTGTCTCCCTCTGTCAAGTGAGGTATGAGCTATTGCTTACTTGATTGTGAATCCTTATGTCATTCATTTTAGCAATCTCAAAAACACATGTAGGAATATTTGATTACCATGATTGTTTTTATTTGGGTCTAAATGAGTTTTTATATGGTTGTGCTGCCTTTTACCTCTGTGGTAAAAAACTTTGATTAGTTTATACCCCATGATATCAGGCTGTTTAATCCTTTACTGCATGTGATTATGACATAGTGTGATAAAAGTTTACATCCAGCAGGGCCTATGAATTTTCCTTGTGGTATGCTAAAACTCTTTGCCTGCTTACCTGGAACCCCCCCCCCCCCCCCCCCATTTTTGTCCTTAGCATTTTGGCCAGTCTTTTCTTTAAGAAATTATCAACCAAAACCACTTTTGGGTTCACTGTTTTTAAATTGATTTCAGAGACAGTAACCCCAGGGGAGCATAATTTTTGAAATGGTGGTTTAAGAATATTTGAATTTTATGAGCCAGCAGGGACAATGGGTGTGCACACATGTCGTTAGAGTTATCAGTGGTTGAATTTGCTGGTATGCTCAGATAGTAAATTGTACAAGTGAGGAGAATAACTGAGTGTTCATAAATGCATGCACTGAAAGTCTTATGTGGCTTTCTTTTTACTATTATTTTGTATGCTGAATTAACTTAAGGTGGGTATCCTGTCTTCTTTATAGTAAATTGCTGAATTAAAGTTTGCTAATAAACAAGTTATGTGCAAGGGTGGCTCAGAAATTCTTAAGAGTTGATAACTCTCACTGACTTTCTTCCTTCTGTCTAATAGCCTCTTTTTTTAGAGACACTGATACTGGCTGAGCCCATGACCACTAATCACGAGTCAGACCTCCTAGAAGGTAAGTATTAGGTTTGTGATATGAGAAACCTCCCACAGTAGTTTTTCCCACAGTTTTGGGGAAGAGTGCCAGTGTAAATAGTCTCAGAGAACAGTAAGAACTGTCTCTCAAACTCCATTATGAACTCCTTCATAATAAAAGCCCTAATCATGCCTAGTTGTTGTGAATAAAAAAAAAAAAAAAAAACATGCCTGACTCAGCATTGCAGTAGTTTCTATATTTTATTAGGCAGATATGGTACACACAAGGTTAAATATGCTGTGATTTATTTATTTATTTACTGCTTGGTGACACTGTTGGCATGTACAAATGTATGTTACTTGTATTGAAACAGTATGGTGTTGAAACACAACACAGCTGTAGAAGGGTCCTTTGTAAACAATAATCTACATACCAGATCCACATATTCTAACCATGCTTCTAAATCGTAGACTTGAAAAGAGAGCATATTGAAGCATTTTGCAGCAAGTAGTGGCTGTTGAAAATCTCAAATCTTTTACAAGTGTCCTCTTACTTGATTGTATTCCACAGAGGAATCCCTTAAAATGAGTAAAAATGATTTAATTAACTACAGTGCAGTATTCATTCTTATACTGCCCCATGCAGATGTAAAATGAATGTAAATCGTGATTTTTGTTGATTTAAAAAGCTTTTTTTTTAATCTGATATGCAATATTTGTATTTCTCCTACTATGATATGAGAGATGAATAGTTATTTTGGTCCCATATATAGGACTATACTAAAAAAAAAAAAAGAATGTTTCCTCTTAAAATAAAATAAACATAAAACACTTCCATAATAAGCTTTATAAGCTGTTAAGAGAGGAAATGGCTCCCTGTCTCATTTAGCATTTTATGGCATGTAGTGCTTCCTGAATGACAGCAGTATAATTTTACTCTGCTAACCTTACTCAGTTAGCCTTTGGAAACTTTGGCTATTTTCTAAAATGTCAATCATTTCAGTGACAATGAACAATTGAAATGTCGCATAAGTAATAAATGCATAGGAGTAATAAAAAGGTTAATGCTTTATTGCTTCTTTTTAGTGAGCTGGGTATAACCATAACTACTGGAGATTGTGAACAAATTCTTAATGAGGAAGTAGTAACATCTGTTGTTCTCACAGAATATACCAAACATTGTTTGTATTGTATCCAAATACTGTGGCATGCCTTTGTCATTTCTTAATTTCTTCTATGCTTCATATCTCTTAACTTCAGTATTTATTTTTTTGTGAGACACTTAGGCCAAACTCTTATAAATATGGGCAAGATGTGGCAAATATGCAAATTAAAAAAAAGTATAATAAGCAACTGTGTTCTACCCCATGTACAGTGAGGAATGGTTCAAGGTACAAAACATTATCCAAGGATTACTATTAGACAGGTGCTGGAGTTGATTGCCTTCTATAGTCATCAAACCAATAATTAGATGCCACCTGCATATTAGCAATTTAGAAGGTTTGCCTTGAGAAGGCCTCTTTTGTTATTAAACCACAAATGTAAGCACCTGGTGTTTGCTAAAAATAAATAAATAAAAAAATCATTGGGTTTGGTGTTTTAAAAAAAAGGTGATGGCTGTGTTAACGAAAAAAAAAAAAAAGCATAATCCCCACTGTTTGTAAATTACTTCACTGAAAGGATGTGTTTCTCTCACTTTCACTGTGAGATTGAGCTGGTGGGACAATTTTAATGGCCTTTATTTAATGGTCTCTTTAATAGTTCTGTATTACATGGCTTATAGAAAGTTAGAAAAAAATGGTAGATATTTCATCTGAATAATCTTATATCGCTTTCCATATTCCCCCTTCAGAGAGGAGTCCTCAGCAGAATGGTGTCACTGAGACGGACTCCAGAGAGGAACAGATTTCCACCTACTTTGATGAGAAGATCCCTGTCCCTGAAAATGTCACACAGGTAGGTGCATGCAGTCCTCAGTACAGTACTGTATTTGAGTAAATGTTTAAATTGTACATGAGGTAGTAAAATGATCTAAGATATTATTGAAGTGACATGATGATAATTTATCTCTTTAAATAAATCTAGGTGTTTAGCTTTCGCAAGCTTTGGGCCTTTACAGGACCTGGCTTTCTTATGAGCATCGCTTATTTGGATCCTGGCAACATAGAATCTGACCTTCAGTCAGGTGCAAAAGCTGGATTTAAGGTGAGTGAAGAGACAAGAAGGGCTGAGCAATTAATTCCAAGATATACTTTTTAGTTTATCTATACCACATTTTGTTTGGCTTGTCTATACGACTGATTAAGTAAATAAATAAATATATATTTTTCATTAGCTCCTATGGGTGCTTTTGGGGGCCACCATTATTGGACTGCTGCTACAGCGTCTGGCTGCACGGCTTGGTGTCGTAACAGGGATGCACTTGGCAGAGGTGTGCAACCGACAATACCCAACTGTAAGTTGATCTTGTCCTTGATGCTGTGGATAATATATATTTTTTTGTTTTTGTTTCATATTAACCTCTTCAACAAACAGCATGTGCTAAACAAATTTGAAATCTCCAAATACTATAAAAATGTTAACTCATCACACATCAAAAATCAGCAAACAGTCTTTAAGTCTTTATCAGACATTAGTTCAAGACTTCAAAATGTCTGTATGGGTCCATGCAGCAAAGAGTTATTTGTAATATTGACACACTAATGAAGTTAATATTCACGTTGTGGAGAGTTGTAGTTTAACACTTTTGAACATTAACTGGTTTTTAATTTTAGGAACACTCATGCATAGTTATATGCATAACTCTCTTAAGTAAGTTTGGGCATCATCAGTATAATTTGACGTCTTGTCTCATTTTTTCGCTCTAGGTACCACGCATCATTCTTTGGCTGATGGTGGAATTTGCCATCATTGGGTCAGACATGCAGGAGGTCATTGGTTGTGCCATTGCCTTCAATTTGCTCTCTGTTGGAAGGTATGTTGAAATGTATTTTAAATATTGGGCAATATATAATGTATCTTTTGCTTACATACAATAGTTAGTCTTGTTAATGTGTTGTTGTTTTTTTTGTTGGTTTTTTAAAAAATTATTTTAAACACCTTCAGGATTCCATTATGGGCTGGGGTGCTCATTACCATTATTGACACATTTGTGTTCCTCTTTTTGGACAAGTACGGTAAGTAAAAATGGAAATATAATGAGTGAAACTAGTCATAGTACATATTGGAATAATTATATATATTGACACATTGCTTACCACAAAATATTAGGTTTACGGAAACTGGAGGCCTTCTTTGGATTCCTCATTACTATCATGGCTCTCAGCTTTGGATATGAGGTACAGTAAATATTCAATTTCTGCTAAGTGTTTTGACCACATACTTCAATACAATAGTTAGATTCTTTCTAATTTTTTGATTCTCCCCACAGTATGTGCAAGTAGCTCCAGATCAGGCAGAGGTTCTGAAGGGTATGTTTGTTCCATACTGTAAGGGCTGTGGGCCAGTGCAGTTAGAACAGGCTGTCGGGATAGTCGGAGCTGTCATAATGCCTCACAACATCTACTTGCACTCTGCACTTGTTAAGGTAAGAATCTGGGGACCATAAAGCAGACAAAAATAAAGAGATGTGAATGTAGCAAATTCTTCAAATAATAACTTGAATAATAACTTGAACTTGACTTAAATATAGCTGCAAGCGCAGATTCAGGGTTCAAACATGTATAGGCCCTTGGCACAAGGGCATTAGTGCATAACTGCCTTTTAAGTATATAAGATATATTCTTTGTTTTTAGCAACATATTTTTTATTTCCCAAACTTAAGAGATTGGCTTATTTAGCTATTATTTGTGTCCATGCTGCAAGCACTACATTTTTTTTTTTAAAGGTTTAAAAGCTGATATTGCACTGTGGAGCCCCGTGCAGGCCAATCGGGGTCAAAACTGAAATTTTGCGTTTTGTGAAATTTTTTGCTAGGCCTTATGGTGCACATTGCATTTTACAGGGAGAAAAATAATTTTAAAAAATAAATAAATAAAAGGAGGAAAATTTGACCAATTACAATAGGGTTCTATGCACTTTTGTGCTTAAACCCTAATTATAGGACTTTTGTACATGTTTGATGTTAATTACTTGTAGTGTAATGTACCAGGATACAGTGCTTATTTCATTCCCTTTGCCTTTTGGTCAATAGGATAACAGTACAAATTATTATTAATTATTATATATTATATATATTTTATATATTATTAATATATTATATATTATTATATATTATTAATATTCAGTATATGGTGTATTTTTGTTTCTGTACAGTCCCGAGATATAGATCGCCATAACAAAAAAGAGGTGAAGGAGGCCAACAAGTACTTCTTCATTGAATCCAGTGTAGCACTCTTTGTTTCTTTCCTTATAAATGTGTTTGTGGTCGCTGTCTTTGCGGAAGCTTTCTATGGAAAGACAAACATGGAAGTGGTAAGCTTTACAAATGTTGACAGCTTTGTCATTTACTAGTGTGAATGTTACGATGTAATAGTGTAATTTTGTAGTGCAATGGTGTTTGTTTGTTTTGTTTTTAACTGTCCACTTGTTTTACAGAATCAGCAATGTAATAAAACTGGAAGTGCACACACTGATCTTTTCCCACTCAACAATGAAACTCTTCAAGTTGACATATACAAAGGGGTATGTAAAAACATCTCCACTAGTTTAATATGTAATATGATGTAATATGTAATATCTTGATGTCTTTTTACTATGTTGTTTAATTAGTAAAGTTTTTATATATATATATATATATATATATATATATATATATATATATATATATATATATATATATATACAACCAAAACATTTGTTTAAAATCTGGGGTGTGCAACACTTTTTTATTCAATCCTGCAATTTTAGCAGTACGGGTGGGTGTGTCTTCAGTCAGTGAAATTTGCAAAAACATGAAAGATGTGCATGAAGTGCTTTTGTCAGTATAATACTTGATATCGGAGCATACTTTATGCCGTAAACCTATTTAAAAGCAATACAATACTTGTGGCAAATATGCTTGATAAAATAAAGATATGAGTTTATGCTTTATATGTTTTCCTGTTAGCATAAGCAGCAACGTGGTTTTCAGGTTATTAACAGTTCAAAGTTTAGAGATTGTAACGGAAACATGCTTTGGTTGGAATTCCACACTCACTTGAATCCCTTACTAAGTATGCCAAGAGAACAGTATTTTTATAGTACTGCACTTCAGACATAGATAGATATGAACACTACTATATGTATTTTGATGCAAACTTTAGACTACATTATTCTACCTGTATATTACCAGTATTAACATTTTATCAGAAAGGGAAATCCTGTATTTCTCCCTAGACTCTTATTTTACTGAACTTTTATCATTGTCCAGTGCAGCCCTAAGAAATCATATTTTCAAACACTATAAATTTAAATATAATCATGTCTACCTTATCTACTACACCCAAAGGTTCCAAACCATGCTTTCTCTCAGATTTAAAATGCTTTATGCAAAATTAGTTCTCTTGGCCACATTTCCAGGAATCTGTAAAGTTTTTTCAGATGATGCATCATCTGGAGTTTCATATATTTGCTACAAACTGAATCTTTGGCAATTACAAGTGGTTCCAAACTCAAATGTGGTATTACTGTTAAACCATTTAGAAATATTAAGTTGCGTAGATATCCTGTTTTCTAAGAGATTTGTATGGGTTTTTGAAGTTTTAAACAATTAGCAGCATAAGACTGTATCGATGAGACTGCTATTAACCATTATAAATGATTGGGGAGCAGCACATTTGAACAGTTCTTGGGTTTTAAAATTATGAACCTGTTTTTAACTGTGTTTATAAAATAAAACTGTAGCGTGTGCACATACACTCACTGGCCACTTTATAAAGTACACCTATTTTATATGCACATTAATGTCTGCCATATTAATGTAGTTGCCATGCAGAATGTGTCAGCTCCCCTCTACCCTATTCACCTCTGGTCAGTCTCTAACCACAGGACCACTGTGAGTGAACCGCTTTCAACACACAAGTGGCTCTGAAATGGTGATGGTGTCGTAGAGGGTGTTGGGCCAATATGATTGTCAGGAACAAGACCAGTGCTACTGCAGTATATTCACGCATATTTCTTGTGATAGTCAGAGTGGTCTGCCATCCAGATGGTATCAAGCGATTATTTTGTGTTCAAAGATTAACTAGTAGTAAATTGTGCTGTGGGGGCCAGTACATGATGCTCTTAGCAGTGAATGGTAAATTGATGCATTTTTTGAAAACAAAAATGGTAAAAGAAATTTCAGTACCCTTTGACTTCACTGTCATAGTAGTTATGGAGAGAACAGTATACATCTTAACTTGTAATTGCATTATTTTTGTGTATGCATCCTTACCCTCTATTTCTCATGTGATAGGGTGTAGTACTTGGCTGTTTCTTTGGTCCAGCAGCACTTTATATTTGGGCCATTGGGATCCTTGCTGCTGGACAAAGCTCAACCATGACCGGGACATATTCTGGTCAATTTGTTATGGAGGTAAGACTTTATATACATATATAATTTTTCACTTTGCTTTCTGAATTGTTTGCAGAAATAAATGTATGTATGGTAATACAGCACATTGTTGTGTTGTAATATATTAGTCATAAGGCCTCTCTAGTATGTTTTGCCTTACAAGTAGACAAATAAAAGCAAAGGTCCCTCTTAAAATTATTCTAAATTATTCCATCTCACATTCACACTTCAAGTCATATATTCAGGCTACAGAGAACAGAGAATGACAATCAAGTCAAAATCACAAATCTAATCATAATTACAAATCAGTCACACAGCATGTAAGGCCATAGACTATGACCTCAGGGCCAATACTCTCACAAGTGGGTACAGATACACCTAGCATACTGGTTGTGCTCATCTCTTTTCTTGATGTTCTATTCCATTAATTTCTATGTCCTCTAATTTTGCCTCCCTCTCTCTGGTGTCCAGGGGTTTCTTAACCTGCGCTGGTCACGCTTTGCCCGGGTGTTGCTGACACGCTCCATTGCCATCTTCCCAACTCTGTTGGTGGCCGTTTTCCAGGATGTCCAGCACCTCACTGGCATGAACGATTTTCTCAATGTACTGCAGAGCATGCAGGTTGGTCAGGTCTTAAATACGTATACCTTCCTTCATTGCTATTAGTAATTCTTTGGTGAAATCTTCTCTCTCCGTCAATGGTATCTTTGACAATAGCTGCACCGCTGTTCTCCTTGGTGTTAAAGAAATATAGTTTTACTAGCAGCATGCTGAGTTTGTATGATTGTGCAGACTGTCTCTTATCCTTTTCTGCTCTTTCTAATGTGTCATTCATTTGTGTTTTGTTTTTTTTTTCCTCTCATAGCTTCCATTTGCATTGATCCCGATTCTAACTTTCACCAGCCTTGCATCAATAATGAATGACTTTGCTAATGGATTGTGAGTATTATTACAATATAGGCCCTTTCAAAGTTTGTAAACAAAGATGATGCTGTGAAGATGCATGAACATTTTGGCAATGGAAGTGAAAATTTGTCATTAATCCACAGTAGAGGTCCCATTTCTTTAGCAGCTAATTCAATTAAGAATAGATAATATAACAATATGTATGTATGTATGTATGTATGTACGTGTATACATTATTTTACTATTATCCTTACAAAAGGAAAATGCATATTCCGAGGCAATTAGATTTGATAAGGTCCTTCAAAATAAAGTTCTTCCAGTAATGGTGAGACCTAGCAGTTTCTTAGGATTCAACCTAATCATGTTACAACACCTAGCTTGTCCCATCTGTTCTCAGTAGTTTTTTGTTATTGATGAGGCTCATTAGTGGACAGCTTATTTGTAGACCTGAATACTTTGAGCTTAGGCTTGTTTGAGATAAAAAACCACCTCGCTTATTTGAATTTTTTAAATATTTTCTAAATATTTAGAAATATTTTAAATACCTGTATGTTGTATTAACTACAGTTTGTTGGTGCATGTTTGTCATCGGTTATTCTAGCCAATGAGGATTAAGCTCTGCTGTCAAATTGTCTCAGAGGTTGGCTCTGAAACCTGCAGCTGCCTCTCTCTCACAAGATTATAACAGCGCATCACTCCAGTGGTGCTGGCGCAAGTCGGACAAAAAAACTAACCAGCATTCTGCATACCAAGCTAGGTGGAGATTAGTATGTGTAGTGCCATGTTAAGTCTCTTGTTATGCAGTTAACTAGCAGTCTCTAAAGTGAGTGCGGTCAGACAACACTCCCCTGCTACCTCTAATTCCCTTTCTTTATCCTTTTGGTTATGTCTATATGTGCATTTAAGAGTAAGTTTGTCTAAGATCTCCAAGATCTTGACTTTAGTTTCCAATGCACCAAGACCACAGTCAATGTTTATTTAGCTTGGAGTTAAAGGAGCGATAAGTCATTTTCCCAATTATTCCTCTTCATGCTATGAAGCAGTTATACAGAAAGTAGTGTCCTGGATGTTTCAGATATTTTGTACTAAATCTATTTTGAAACATCTATCATCTCAAGTGAGCTGCACTGTATAGAAAAAAAATTGAAAAGTAATATTGATTTTCATAGATATTGTTTGCTACTTTTTGGTGGCAAAAATTACATTGCTTATAATGTCTTTTTAAGACTTACTGCTTATAATAAAATCACTTGTAAGCATACTATCTAAATGCTCCCATTTATGGATTCATGAAAACAATGTTACTCATTGATATTTAGCTGTTCAACTTTGACACACAAACATACAGTCATGGCCAAAAGATGGGACTGACACAAATTTTGGTTTTCACAAAAGTTACTGCCTCAGTTGTTTTTAGATGCTGTTGTCAGATGTTTATAGTGATATATTGAAGTACAATTATAAGCATTTCACAAGTTAAAAAAAAACAAAACTTTATTGACAAATACATGCAGTTTAAGCAAAGACTTAATATTTACAGTGTTGACCCTTCGCATGCTGGATATCAGCTTCTGGGCAAAATCTTGACTGATGGAAACCCATTCTTGCCTAAATCAGTGCTTGGAGTGCTTGTCCACCCTCTTTGAAGATTGACCACAGGTTCTTAATGGGATTGAGGTTGTTTTGTTCACCGTGCCACTTGGTTATCATTTGTGCCTTGTGACATGGTGCTCCGTCATGCTGGAAAAAGCATTGTTCATCACCAATTTGTCCTTGGATTGTTGGGAGAAGTTCCTCCTGGAGGATGATTTGATACCCTTCCTTATTCATGGCAGTGTTCTTGGCAAAATTGAGCAAACCCACTCCCTTGGAGGAGAAGCAACCCCACACACGAATGGACTCGGGATGCCTCACTGTTGGCATGACGCAGGACTCATGGTAGCGCTCACCTTTTCTTCTCCGGACAATTATTTGTCCGGTTGTCCCAAACAGTCTGAAGGGGTTTCATCAGAGAAAATAACTTTACCCCAGTAAAGTCCAATCCTTATACTTCCTGCTGAATGTTAGTCTGTCCTTGATGTTTTTCTTGGAGCAAAGTGGCTTCTTTGTTGCCCTTCTTGAAACCAAGCCATCCTCCAAAAGCCTTCGCCTCACTGTGCGTGCAGACGCACTCACACTTCCCTTCTGCCATTCCTGAGCAAGCTCTGCACTGGTGGTGACCCCATCCCATAGCTGTTTCCTCTTTAGGAGACAGTCCTGGCACTTGCTTGACTTTCTTTGGCTTCTTGAAGCCTTCTTCACTGCAATTGAACCTCTCTCCTTGAAGTTCTTGATGATTTTATAAATGGTTGGTTTATGTGCTATCTTACAAGCAGCAATGTCTTTGCCTGTGAAGCCCTTTCAATGCAATGCAATGCAATGCAATGCAATGCAACGCAACGCAACAATGTCTGCACATGTTTCCTTGGAGGTAACCATGGTTAACAGAAGTAAACTTCAAACACCACCACCCCTTTTAAAGCAACCAGTCTGCTCTTCTAATCAGCATGACAGAGTGATATCAGCTGCCTTGTTCTCGTTAACACTTTCTCCTGAGCTAAAGAGAAGATCACTGAAATGATGTTAGCAGGCCATTTTGTGGCAGGGCTGAAATGCAGTGGCTGGAATGCAGTCATTTTTGTGATTGTTAATTTTCATGGCAAGGAATGACTGCAATTAATGCAATTCATCTGCTCATTCTTCACAATCTAGAGTTAATGCAAATTGCCACCACAAAAACTGAAGCAGCAAACATTGTGAAAACCAAAATTTGTGCTAGTCTCAACTTTTGGCTATGACTGTAAGATATCTTTATATATTATCCTTCATTAATTGAAATGGCTGTTAAAGAAATGGGATCACCACTGTTGATCAATGGCATATCTTTCTGGTGATGTTGCTCATGAAACTGTCTATTAAACAAACGTTATATGAGCATTAAAACCGACTGAAGTATTGTTGTTTTGTCTATATAACTTCAGCAGTAAAACCACGATTTGGATAAGCAAATAAATTTTGCTAACCAGTATACCTATGAAAATTCTAAGATGAGGAAAAAGACTAAGACAAGGAAAAATATATTTTTGATGAAACTGAAAACTCATGATCTGAATACACTTTTATTTTGTCTTCATCTTTCCTAAGCACTAATTAGAATAGGGTAGAATTTTGCAGTGATACATGGAATAGTAATACACATTCATCACTCAAAAGAATAAAATTAGTAAGTCAGGTTTTGTCAGGTTTCTTGTCAGCAAGTTCTCAGCAAAGGATTTGTAGATTTTCATTTTGTTTATCCCTTTGTGGGACAATAATGGACAGCTAAGCCATCCAAGACAATAATAAAGCATGACTGTTGCATGGAAAATGTGCTCTTTTGATGAAGATAAGCTTGCATTTTGTATAAATGTTAATAAACCTGTTACACATACTGCCTATATCTTTCTCTCAGACTTTGTATCTGCCCTTTTTGTTTTCAGAATGTGGAAAATTGGTGGCGGGGTGACCATCCTTCTTGTCTGTGCCATAAATATGTACTTTGTGGTGGTTTATGTGACTGCCCTCAACAGTACATTACTATATGTTCTGTCTGCTTTCCTTTCCATTGCTTACTTGTGCTTCATTGGCTATCTGGTGAGTATGCTTATGGAGTTACATGCTACTTCTGAACTCCTTTTAATCTTAAAAAAAAAAAAAGTTAAAAAGTGTGTATATATAAATATACAATATATATTTTGTAAAAAAAAACCAAACCAAAAAAAAGTACATTTGGTTAAGGTTTTATGTAACACTTTTAACCTTTATGACTTATAGTTCTAAGGATTATAGCTCTACTTTTATAATAGGCCAATTAAGGACATTGTGTGTACATCTACAATTATGCTCACTCCTCTGAAAAAGGGATTAAGAGAATTATACTTATTTACCTGACAATTTTATTCAAAGCAACTTACAATTATGATTGAGTACAATTTGAGCAATTGAGAGTTAAGGGTGTTGCCCAGGGGTCCAACAGCACCAAGTGGGGCTTGAAATGGTAACCTTCTGATTTCTATTCAAGTACCTTAACCACTGAGCTACCACTGCCCCCTTATAAACTACTATAATAGGTGCAACCATCTTATAGACATACTTTTATTTTTGACTAATCCACCCCATTATATCACAGGTCAGTTTCTGACCATTCTGAACACAGTAGTGTCATTGGCACTTTGGGGGCATACCAACTAGACTCTCCAACACACTCATCTCAGCAAAACACCCTTTGCTGAGATGAGTGTGTTGGAGAGTCTAGTTGGAATTTTTACACATTTTTTTCACCAAAAATATCCAACCAACTGCAGCCTTGTGGTGAGAGACTGGATGGCTGACAGAAATACTCCATGGCAACAGATGGGTTGTGGTGTTCAAGTGTATACATACAAAGTGATCTATTAAGCCAAATGTTCCTAACAAAGAAGATGGTAAATGTGTTTTACCAGGAGTATGTCTGCTTTCACACATGAACAGGATTTGTCAGCCAATAAAATACAGAAAATGTGCTGTCTTTATTAGGCCAAGCAATGCCAGCATGGTGGTTTTAAGAGAGTACTATCCGATGTCAATATCCATGTCTATTTTGCTTTCTCCATAGGTGTGGCACTGTCTTATTGCCCTAGGTGTGTCCTGTCTGGATGTAGGTGGCAGGGTAAGAAACCCGAGTGCTATTTTTATTGAGGAACAGCCAGAGTTTGATTCTTAGAACAAGGCAAATGGTCTGGATTTATGCCTGTATTTAACAACTTTAGAGATAAAAGTGCAATGTTTAAATATTAAGCTTTTGGAAAGAACATTTCTGAAAAATATGGAGCCAGTCTGTACGCTGTGTAGAATCATTCCTGTACTTTATGGTCTGTCCCCTTGGGTACTGATGATCTTGAATGAATTCATTTGAAGCGAATCACTGAAACCCCCCTTGGGGTAAATTTATTCCACAATTGATTAAAATCAATTTTCATCGTGTTTTTATATGTTTTTTTTTTCTTTGTGGTGTTTCTCCAGAGGAACAAATATTTGAGTAGCATATTAACAACAAAGATTAATTTTACTGTTTAAACTGTAGGCTAAACAAACTGATACAGTTATGGATTTTGTTGCAGCTCTGAACTGTTGAGTGATTTAACGTGATACAGTTACCATAGATTTTTAGTTCACTGGATATTCTGACACTGTTCCAAGATACAGATAAAACAACAGAACAGGCTATTGTAGTCAGTGGTACTATTTATTAACTGATTTGTTGATTTGTAAGTGTATTAGTTTGTTTTTACCTTTATTGATGTCCAGTTTTTTTTTGTTTTAAAATGTTAAATCAAATCATGAACATGTTTAAGGTTATTAGAAGCATCTATACCTTTGGATGTTTGTTCAACCTGAAGTTTATTTATTTTGAAGAGAAATTCTATTCCATGGTTTAATATTAATTAACAATAACTCTGAATTAGCAGCCATATTTAGCGGAATAGTGTGTAATTTGTCCTGTCAAAGCTCTACTGATGTCATCTGTTTAGTTAGGAAATTACTTTATAAACTGGAATTAGCCCTACTGTCAGTGTTGTGGGTCAAATTGTATGGAGGCTACATCGTTCAACTATGTTATATGGGAGGAAATGCTTTGTTGAAGAACAATCAGAGGAGAATGGCCATACTGGTTTCTGCTGACTCAAAAACCATTCATTACAACTCTGGTGAAGAGCAAAGAACATATAACATGTCATACTCAGAGTATGGATGGGTTAATTCCTTTTGTATTTGGTCAAACTGACGATATGTAGCATGAACGTGCATCTGACAAAATTGCAGCAATAACATGATGCAATCATGTCAACAAGGGCTAACTGCTTCCAAGAATCTACTCCATGAAGAACTATTAACAAATGGGGGTGTTCTCTCCAGCATTACTATAGTGTTCGATGTGGTATGGTGGTCAGAGAATATAAAACAATTTCCAAACCTGTTAAAGTATTAATTACATCATAAAGACCAGGATGCATGTACATTACTACAACTATCTACACTGTATTGGGTGTAAAATATCTAAATTAATGTGCTTATTTTACAATTTCTTGGCATTATGTTAAATGGAGGATATTAACTTTCACTTTTTTTTAATTTTATTTATTTATTTTTTACTTTTTTTTAACATGCAATTGCTTCAAGCTAGAGAAGCAAAGAATCATCTAAAGCGTGTTCTGTTGCAAAGGCAACAGTATTTGAGCCACACAAGATGTTTCTCCAGAGGAAAAAAACAACACTGTTTCACCTGTTAACTGGATGAGAGAATTCAATGATCTGTCCTTATTTTTCTCTGTATCTCCAAATTATTCCTTTGACATAATTTGTTAGTCACTGTGTCATATATTCTTCTGACACAGGTACCCAGAAACAATGAAGGGTTTGTCACAGGAATGTCTGCCTGTACATAACAGCACTATCACATAAATACTTCAACCTCCAGTCAGAGACATGATGCATAAGAAAAATACATAGCCAACATACATAAACCAGCCAGCATTAATCTCTATTTAATATCCTAATAACCTGGGGATAAAAATAGTTTTCAAAACTAGACACTGCATAGACACCATGGTACCTCTTTCCTGATGGTAGTAGTGAAAACAGTCGTACGTAGGATGAGGAGGTTTCCCTCAGGATGTTTTGTGCTCTATTCAAGCAGTGAGGTAGATAAAGGCAGTCTAAATCTGAAAGTTGTGAAGTAATCTGTATTTCATTTGTCTTCACAATCTTTTTTAGGGCCTTACATTCTGCACCTGTAGTGTAGCCATAACACACTGTCATATATTAAGTTACAATACAGCGGTAGAAACTGATTAGGCTATTTGTACTCAGACCAAACCTTCTAAGTCTCCTCAAAACGTATAGCCACTGTTGTGCCTTAACCATAGCCTTTGAGTGATTTTTCCAGGTTAGATCTTTCTAGTTATGTACACATAGATATTTAGGTTTACAACCTCCACTCTCACCTTAAGAGTAGTATGAGCAATATTTTTCTTTCTAAAATCAATCATGAG